>NC_090824.1:193977398-194588495 GCF_028021215.1 Eschrichtius robustus
TAATTACCCTCTAATTCATCTGTTGGGCAAGTTTAGATCCTTCTATTTTATGTTCTATTAATAATCCATACAAGAGTCAGCTGAACTCACTTATCTTCTCCCTGCCGCCCGCCCCGGCCCTGTAACCCACAATTTCATTCACAGTGGGTTTGTCAATGCAGACTCAGTAAGTAATTAAAAATAAGTCTCAATTGGCTGCTTCAAATGGGAGTGAGAGCTTCCTACTACGCTTTGTTTTTTCGGTCAGGAGGTCACAGCCACACATGGTGGTTTTTTTGCCACTAAAATGTGGCAACGATGTATGTGAAATGATTAACCATCTCTCTCTTCCCTCAAGTACCCATCATAAATCAATATATACTCCAGGCTTCAGACAAAGCATTCCCTTAAAAAAAATTAACTGAGATCAAATCACTAGGGGATAGTATAGTACGGGGACCAGAATACCTGGGATGAATCCCAGCTTTGCCCCTTGCGCACCGAGTAACCTGCAGCAAGGGACCTGTCCTTCCCAGTCACTGCCCTCACGGGGTGTTAGGGAAGGAACAAGGCAGTGCATCCGCAGTGCTCAGAACAGTGCCTGGCTGGGGATTCCCTGGCGGCCCAGTGGTTAGGACTCCGCGCTTTCACTGCTGAGGGCGCGGGCTCCATCCCTGGTCGGGGAACTAAGATCCCACGCAGCGTGGGAAAAAAAAAAAACAAATCAGAACCGTGCCTGGCTACGTGCTCACCAGGTCCTAGCTACAAGGATAGCAAAGATGACCTAGCTGGCCATCCTCTCCATCTCCTAACTTGCCTCAGAACAGCCTAGATAAGGATAACTATGTAGACACTGCATAAATCTACTAGTGCTTTTGTACCCTTTAAGAAACATCTTTCTAAAAACAAATACTCAGCTATTGGTTTTCATCAGAAACTGGGCTATTCTGAACAAGTGTCGGCAGGTACCTTGGAATCTAAACCTCTAAGTGCAGGAACACGGGTGCCCCTAAGAACTGCTGGAGCTTGTTCTTTCTGTGCCTTACCCGCCGAGGAACAGAATGAGCCCACGCGCGGGTCTCCCTGCCCTGCAGTGTTGTAGGAGTCTGGCGGCTTCCACTTGGTTGAGGTCATTACTTTTCCTTCATCAGCTTCCATGATTTCCCCACCGATTTTTTGTCTCCAATCCCTATCTAGCCCCGGGGATTTGGCAACTGGCTTCCCAAACAGCTCAGGCCTTGGCAAGCATCTCCACCCCAAGTTCTAGAATCTAGCAACGGCAAGTAACTCCAGGGCACCAGCAGACTTGGCCTCTGATTATGAGGCTCGAGATCGGAAGCCACACATTCATCGCCAGGCTGCTCTTTGTGAGAGGATACATCACCTTAGAAAACATTCCAAACAACTCTGTCGAGAGGGCAAATTACACAAAGAACCCATGGCTCCCAGCTGAACTAATTCACCCGTGGTCATGCAACACATAAGGAGCGCTGGCAAAACCACCGGTGCAATGAGTCACCATGACCAAGATTCCGATGGTCCCAGGTGGCAGGAACCCCTCAGGTATAGTGATGCGGAAGAAAGAGAGCCTCTCCATGGTGGGCTGCAAAGCAATGAGAAAAGACAAGGACGACATGTATTTGGACAGCTCTTCGCTTATGGGTCTAAAATATATATACTAACTTGAACTAATAACTAAGAGTTGATCGAAAGGAGTCCTGACCAACCAGCCATAATGAACAGATGGGGACTGAGAGGCCCCAGCCTCCACTAAGGGCTCCACGTGGCCATGGAGGTAACACCCACGATCCTGGACTGAGCCAGTCAGCACAGCTCATTCCCCTCTGCCACCGTGTCCTGGTCACAGGACCGGAGCAGATCCAACAAGAAGGGATGGGAGAGTTCTTTCCGGGGATGCTGGGAAGGGGGTGCATATGGCCCTATGACCCACTGGAAGCCATCTGAGGGTCTCAAGGAGAGATCCTTAAAATAAAGTTGACACCAGGGAAAGCAAAGCAGATGGAAAAAAGGAATCCGGACCCTGAGCGAATGGTGCTGACCCATATCAGGATTTGCCCGATGCCAGTACCGTGCCTTTTGGCCTTTTAGTTTCATAAACCAATACGCCCTTTACTGTTTAAGCCAGCCTTGAGTTGTGTTTCTTTTACTTGCAATGTCAAGAGTCCTGTTGCAGGATGCACGTAAGATAAGCACTTGATTACAAAGCATGGCGGCGCGACTTGCTGAACCCTGTGAGTTTAATTCACTTGGTAAACATTTTTCCCTTCAGGGATGGTTGGTATAAACAGTAAGCTCCGGTCTATTCCAGACTGGATTATTTTACTACACTGTCAAAATCATGATTCCCTACTATTTTTAAAGGTACACAAAGCCATTTCTTTGGGAGCCACAGAGTAGGCAAAGGGAAGTGAAAGAGACAAAGCAGAAAAGCTTCTGCGTAGTAGTCCAGGGGAGAGAGCTGACAGATAGCCAGATGCCACAGATTCACACAAAAACTTCATCCAGTCATTATTAATAAGATCACCTAATAATAAAACAAGAGCAGTGCACCAATCAAAAGCTTTTCAGGGGCTTCCCTGGTGGCGCAGTGGTTGAGAGGCTGCCTGCTAATGCAGGGGACACGGGTTCGAGCCCTGGTCTGGGAAGATCCCACGTGCCGCGGAGCAACTAGGCCCGTGAGCCGCAATTACTGAGCCTGCGCGTCTGGAGCCTGTGCTCCGCAACAAGAGAGGCCGCGACAGTGAGAGGCCCGCGCACCGCGATGAAGAGTGGCCCCCGCTTGCCGCAACTGGAGAAAGCCCTTGCACAGAAAAAAAAAAAACAAAAAAAAACCGAAGACCCAACACAGCCATAAATAAATAAATAAAAATAAAATAGGTTGCAGTTTCTTAAAAAACAAACAAACAAACAAACAAAAAAAGCTTTTCAGTTAATTCCTTCTGGCACAAATGTAAATGCCACGCACAGGGCGTGTGTCATCAACCTTCTCCACTGCTGCCTAAGAAACGCTCCCTGTAGCATGTTTCCATGCTACATGTTTCCAATAAGGACATTCCTGCAATGTAAGGACATTGGTGTGGGCTGGAAGGCGTTGTCAGGCCTGCACTGCAAACGGAGACTGAGATCTGCAGAAACTGAGTACTTTCCTCAAGTTCACAGGACTGCAAAGTAGGAGGAGCCAGACGCTGAAAGACCCAGGTCTCCTAACTCAAAACCAGAGGACCTTCCACCATATTACCTTGTGACTCCCCAGCAGTTCTGGAAGTATCTCCTGTCTATGAGAGCCAGTAGGTTGACACCAAAGAAGTCTTCCTCAGACCTCCTATAAGAGCAAAAGATTAAGAAACAAGCAAGCCAGACGATCTAAAAAAGGGAACAAACAACCTCTGAACTTTAAAAATTAGCTCTAGGGACTTCCCTGGCAGTCCAGTGGTTAGGACTCTGCGCTTCCACTGCCGGGGGCATGGGTTCAATACCTGGTCGGGGAACTAAAATCCCGCAAGCCACGCGGTGTGGCCAATAAATACATAAATAAAAATAAAAAATGAAAAAATTAAACAAACAAAAAAACCCAAAAAGCAAACAAACAAAAAAATTAGCTCTAGAAACACACCCTTTCATCATACTCCCAGTTCTAGCAGCCACTCCTAATCCCCACTGGGCACAAAGCTTTGGCTGGTACTTGAAATACACAACACGCAAAGTCAAATATATGCTGATGACATCACTGATTTTGTATTTTTCAAAAATACAATTAAGATTCAAGAGCTCTGGGGCTTCCCTGGTGGCGCAGTGGTTAAGAATCTGCCTGCCAGTGCAGGGGACACAGGTTCAAGCCCTGGTCTGGGAAGATCCCACAGGCCGCGGAGCAACTAAGACTGTGTGTCACAACTACTGAGCCTGCGCTCTACAGCCCACGAGCCACGACTACCCAGCCCACGTGCCAAAACTACTGAGCCCACGTGCCACAACTACTGAAGCCCACATGCCTAGAGCCCATGCTCCACAACAAGAGAAGCCACCGCAATGAGAAGCCCACGCACCACAACGAAGAGTAGCCCCCGCTTGCCACAACTAGAGAAAGCCTGCGCACAGCAATGGAGACCCAAAACAGCCAAAAATAAATAAATCAAAATAAATTAAAAAAAAAAAAGATTCAAGAGCTCAAGTACTAATATCTATAGTACCTAAAAATTTGTACTACCATTTTTTGAGGCATTTGTATTTTTTCTTGAGAGTTCAGAAATTCATCTGTTTTATGTATGTATCTATGTATTTTTTATTGAAGTATAGTTGATTTACAATGTTGTGTTAATTTCTGCTGTTCAGCAAAGTGATTCAGTTTTAAATATATACTTTTCAGATTCTTTTCTATTATAGGCTATTATAAGACATTGAATATAGTTCCCTATATTATACAGTAGGTCCTTGTTGTTTATCTATTTTATATGTAGTAGTGTGTATCTGTTAATCCCAAGCTCCTAATTTATCCCTCCCCCACTCCCTTTCCCCTTTGGTAACCATAAGTTTGTTTTCTATGTCTGTGAGTCTGTTTTTTAAATAAGTTCATTTTTATCATTTTTTTAAGATTCCACATATGGGTGATATCATATGATATTTGTCTCTCTCTGTCTTACTTCATTTAGTATGATAATCTCTAGGTCCATCCATGTTGCTGCAAATGGCATTATTTCATTTTTTATGGCTGAGTCATATTCCATTGTATACATGTACCATACCTTGTTTATTGCCTTTATACAAAAAAAATTCATTCCTATGTTGTAAGGAGTCAGAGTAGGAATAATTGGAGGATCAACTCCTAAGGAAGAAATATAAGCAGACGATATCTTATCTGTAGCTTCACACCAGAACCTTAAGCTTTTCTGGTATTCCTAAACTATAGTTCACAGTAGCTTTGGTGGCTTCAACTGAACAGGGTATCCAAAGAGTATCTTTAGTTTAAATCCACCAAAGGCCTTTGGAAAATAGGGAAAAAACCCACAGCACTCTAATTAGCAGTAGGAAAAAGCACTCTTTGAAGATTGTTATGGCTCACTTTTCATGGTTTTAAATAAACTTCTATGTAACAAACAAAACACTCTTCTTAGCAGACATACCACGTAAACAGTCCAATTAAATATCTTCACTGAAATACTGACTTTGGAATTCATCCTGAGGTCTGATTCAGATGCATATGATCTGATCATGACAGTTTCAGAGCTATAGAAGCTAAGTGCTCACCTGGATCTCACCTGTTCAAAAAATAAATTTAGTACAAGGGAAATCTTAATGGTTCTCTATTTGAAACTGGTATATCTCCAAGCACAAGCAGAATTTCATCTTGTTCTAATTCAGACCTGGAACAGTTGAGTCACTATTTTGTATGCTTTTTCACAATAGGTATAAAAATAAACAATACTTATGATGTGTGTGTCAGACTAAAATGAATGCCAATTAATAAAGGAAAGTGCAATTAACAAAGTCATTATTTATGGTACTGCTTTTGCTTCTGTTGTCATGACTAATAATCTGTTTTGACATTTTTTGCCTTTATTATACCTGCTAATGTCCATAAATAAATAAATTCACAGTAGAGACCTAATATTATATGTACATTTTACCTGAAACCAAAATAAAGGAGACCAATGACATTTGTGAAGAATATATTCGGATAGTCTTAAGAACCCCAAATTTGAATATGGCATATATTTTCTCCTATAAAACTTGTGTTTTGGGCTTCCCTGGTGGTGCAGTGGTTGAGAATCCGCCTGTCAGTGCAGGGGACACGGGTTCGAGCCCTGGTCTGGGAAGATCCCACATGCCGCGGAGCAACTAAGGCCCTGCGCTATAACTACTAAGCCTGCGCTCTAGAGCCCACGAGCCACAACTACTGAGCCCGCGTGCCTAGAGCCTGTGCTCCGCAACAAGAGAAGCCACCACAATGAGAAGCCCGCACACTGCAACAAGAGTAGCCCCCGCTCGCCACAACTGGAGAAAGCCCGCGCACAGCAACGAAGACCCAGTGCAGCCAAAAATAAATAAATAAATAAATAAATACAAACTTGTGTTTTTAGTTAATAAGCATCACCTTCTAAAACCTCGTCCCTTCTACCCCTAGCATCAAAATTTACCTTCCTCCTTGGGATTATTTTATTTTTTAATAAGCTTTCAATTTGAGAACAGTTCTAGATTTACAGAAGAATTGCGAAGATAGTACAGAGAGTTCCCACATAGCTCTCACCAGTTTCCCCCATTAGTAACATCTTATATTAAATTGGCACATTTGTTACAATTAATGAAGCAATATCGGTACACTATTTTTAAGTAAGATCTATACTTTTTTCAGATTTCCTTAGTTTTTTCCTGATGTCCTTTCCTGACCCAGGAACCCATCCAGGATTTGTCATCACATTTAGTCATCCTGTCTCCTTGGGCTCTTCTTGGCTGTGACATTTCTCGGACTTTCCTTGCTTTTGATGACCTTGACACTTTTGAGGAGTACTGGTCAGGGATTTTGGAGAATGCCCCTTAGTTTGGGTTTTTCTGATGTTTTTCTCATGCTCAGACTGAGGTTATGGGTTTGAGGAGGAAGACCACGAAGGGAAAGTGCCCTTCTCACCCCATCATGTCAAAGGCACATACCGTCAGCTTGGCTTATTACTGCTGATGTTGGCCTTGATCACCTGCCTGTCTGTCAAGTTGCTCCCCCATAAAGCTACCCCGACCCCTTTCCACATTATCCTCTTTGACAGGAAGGTCACTCAGCACAGCTCACACTTAAGGCGCTGGGGGTTATGTTCCCTCTCCTTGAGGGCAGAGTATGGACATCAGTTATTCAGAATTCTTCTGTTGAGGAGATTTGTCTTTCCTCCATTCATTCATTCATCCACTCCCTCCCTCCCTCATTCATTCATATCAGTATGGACTCCTGGGTCCTCAGAGTTCATTTTCAGGAAGAGGCAGGAAGGGGCTTTGCTGTTGCTTGTGCATGTGCAAAGGCCAGGGAAGACAGAGGCCGCTGATGTGGACACGGGACAGTCACCAGCCTCCTTATGGCTCCGAGGCTCCCCTCACACACCAGTCTCAAGGCCCACAGTCGAACTCTCTGCTGTATAAGGTCCTGTGTGTTGTAGACCACTGGGCTCAGTCTGAGCACTGAACTTCAAGTGCAGAACCCACCCGCCTGCCCATGTCAGCGCACATCCCTACTTTCGTCCTCAACCCCATTGTTAAAGGGACCAGCAAATCACAGAGGGGACGCATAAACACTCGGAGTCCGGATCCTATCGGGGGGAGAACGACTAGGGCTCGCAACCCACCCCGACAGCCTCTCGCACGGACCTGCGCACTTGGTGGCACGTGCAATAGTGGATTTTCAGGCTGGTCAGTGACTTTAGGATAAACATTTCTGCAGCTCCTGATAGGGAGCGTATTTGGACCGGGAGGGGTGCCTACCTGTAAAACATGGCAGGTGACATAATGCAGGCTGTACAGAGTGTAGGGGAGCCTGCAGAGAACATCACTCAGAGATGACGGCTGAGATGGAGCCAGAATAACAAGAGTGTGTGATGCAGAAAGGGGGTGGAGCTTAACTCTCTCAGAATTTGCAATGTAAATATAAAAATAAAGTCTAATGAATGCTTTTAAATTTGCAATCTTGCTTCTTCCAGTAGATTTCAAATTTTTCAGGTGGCAGAACACTTAGAAGTGATGGGGAAATTTGCACTGATATGTAGGTTTATCAAATTTAAAATAAGTTTCCAATCTGGGGTAGGATAGAATTCCTCTTGTAAAAGGTTCTAATAGAGACAAGCAACGTGGATAAGAAAAATTTATTGAAGGAAAAATTTGTTTAAAATTTTATCTAATTTGGGCTTCCCTGGTGGAGCAGTGGTTGAGAATCTGCCTGCCAATGCAGGGGACACGGGTTCGAGCCCTGGTCTGGGAAGATCCCACATGCCGCGGAGCGACTGGGCCCGTGAGCCACAACTACTGAGCCTGCGCGTCTGGAGCCCGTGCTCCGCAACAAGAGAGGCCGCGACAGTGAGAGGCCCGCGCGTCGCGATGAAGAGTGGCCCCCGCTTGCCGCAATTAGAGAAAGCCCTCGCACAGAAACGAAGACCCAACACAGCCAAAAATAAATAATAAATAAATAATTTTTAAAAAAATTTATCTAATTTATCTAAAGGTTTATCTAATATTTTCCAAGATGAAATAGGAAAAGTCCCTAAATATTCTTATTTGGAATCGTAATATTCCAAATATTCCTATTCTCAAATAGGGCTTTTTGTGAGCCAAACACCTCTGGTTAGCTCACAAAAAGCCCTATTTGAGAAATTCTGGTTTCTATTACTAATTTATGTAACAAATCCTATTTTCAGTTGACTGAAGGATATACTTTAGAGGTCATTCCCTAAATCACGTCAAAATCCAAATTAGCAAAAAATGAAGAGGTAAAATTTTAAAACTTTATTCAAGAGTTTCCTTAGTTTTTTCAATTGCTGCCAACCGTCACTGTTCTATTTTTAGCTCTACTATTCACTAATGAAGATTTATGATAAGACACATGGCATTAGTTATGAGTTAAATGTGGAAGACTCTGTTCATGATTTAAGAAAAAATCTGCATTCAAAACAACAGGAAGAAAGTATCAAAGAGAGAAAAGTGGTACCATTTCAGCAAAGCAGAAAGACAAGCTGCCCCCAAATTATCAACTACTATGCAGAGCTGGAGATAACCCGGGACGGACCCGGTACTTCTGAGGATGCCCAGGAGATCGTCACTCTTCTGCGAAGGCGAAGAGCTCATATACCAATGCCCCCAACAGAGGGAGGTCTGCAGAAATAATAATAATAGCAAAAACAACAACAATAATAATAATAAAAATGCTCCCCACAGAGGGAGGTTCACAGAGATAATAATAACAACAACAGTAACACTGCCCCAAACAGAAGGTCCATAGAAATAATAATAACAACAATAAAAGTAATAATAATATAACTGCCCCCAACAGAGGGAAGTTCACAGAAATAATAAAAATAATAATCATAACAATAATAATAACAATAAAGGAGGAGGGGAAGAAGAAGGTTGGCCTCTACCCCCATCTGACTTCAGTCTTCTACCTTCAAGATGCAGTTTAGACTAAGCCCTTGACCCCAGCACCAGAATCAGGAGTTCTTTACTGGACTGGAGGCCCACCCCCCAGAGATCCTGGTTCCCCAGCTCTGAGGCAGGGCCCAGGAATCTGCATATTTCACTAGCATCCCAGGATTCAGATGCAGGAGGTCCTTGATGACCCTCAGAGACACTGACTTGGGGCTACAAAGCACAGGCGACCTGCGGGCCAAACCAGCCCTCCACCCGGGGACTCGCCCCACAGGACTTTTAGTGACAGGACAGATGTGTCAACCTAATGATACGTCACAGCGTTAGCAAGTGCCGCTGGGACGGGCTTCTCTCAGTCAGTCTTTACACTGAATTATATTCAATTCCACACTCGTTGCTTTAACTCTCCCACGTTAACTCCACTCGGGTCCCATCAGCCAGTCGTACAGCACAAAGGACTAATGACAAATGGAAAGTAAGCATGAATCCAGCTCCCATAAAATTTTAGCTCCAATTTGAGGCCCTCCGGTGTGGGAGTCGGATCCTCCGCACCCTCACTTAGCAGTGATTTCAGGAATGCAGTGTTGAGTCGGTTTCTAAGCACTGCGCTGCTACTGAAAGGGCTTGGAAGCCTCCCCTTTGAGTCACGGCTCAGAATTACACTGGCCACGTGTTCCCTCCGCAAGCAGAGGTTGTGCCACTTGCCGTTCCTCCTCCGCACCCGGGCTCAGAGAATCCTTCACGACCACGTGTGATGCTGAAACAGCCGGTCTCAACTCTGGCTCAATCTGGGGGAGGGCGTTTCAAAGTTATCCGTGTTCGGCCCCCATCAGACACCTGACTCCGAATCTCTGGGTGCATCCCTGGGCATCAGTGTTGCTTTAAAATGCTCCCAGGTAGGGACTTCCCTGGTGGCGCAGTGGTTGAGAATCCGCCTGCCGATGCAGGGGACATGGGTTCGAGCCCTGGTCTGGGAAAATCCCACATGCCGCGGAGCAACTAGGCCTGTGAGCCACAACTACTGACCCTGCGCGTCTGGAGCCTGTGCTCCGCAACAAGAGAGGCCACGATAGTCAGAGGCCCGCGCACCGCGATGAAGAGTGGCCCCCACTTGCCACAACTGGAGAAAGCCCTCGCACAGAAATGAAGACCCAACACACCCAAAAATAAATATAAATAAATAAATTTTTTTTAAAAATGCTCCCAGGTAATTACAACGTCCACCCAGGGTCCAGACCCACTGGGAACGCTTTTGTTCCTCACAAGACTGTGAGCGTCTTGCAGGTGGGCACAGTTTTCTCTGCTCTGCCTCAAGCGTGGAAGATTTAATAAATTACTGCTGAACGAAACTGAATGTACTTACATACCAGACAGCTTCTACTGCTGTAACAGCTGAGCAACCCCAGGGATAAAGATTGGGCTGCCATTCGCCATGTCATTTTTCCCACTTACCCTGCGACACTGTAACCCTCCAGGCTGAAGGACGTCCGGGGAAAGAGTGAGTCCCCTTCTCACTGTTCCTCCAGCTTGGGGCTGAGACGTGTTCTAAAAGTTCTTAAAGTTGGCAAAGGCAGTGGTTTTCACCACATCCTAGGACGTCCCTCTGAAACATTACTGTGATTGAGAATAAGAGCCCCAAATGGCGAATCCCAGTAACTAAATGCCTTCTACCAGTCATAAGGGTGGCCAGATTTAGTGAATAAAAATGCAGGATGCCTGGTTAGTTTGAATTTCAGATGAACGACAAATACTTTTTTAGTGTTATTACATCCAGTGCGATATTTGGACATACATACACTAAAAATTTATTCATTGTTTAACTGAAACGCCACTTAACTGAGTGTCCTGTGTTTTACCTGGCACCTCTACCAGTAATAGCCCACAAAGAGTCTATTTGTTGCCTTGCGTTGCTTTGTTTCAGGAGAAAGAGAGGATGGTATTACAAGATAGAAACATTTGAAAACCCTCTGCTTGCTCCCCAACAAAATACTTTGGTCTTCATGGCATAGGAACTGTCCAGAATAGGATATAAGCAGAATATTCCTCTCTCCCTTTCCAAGAACTGAGTTCTTCAGCTCTGAACAAAGGACAAGGCAGAAAGGAAACTTTTGTTGCTGGCTGCAGCTGAGCAAATTTATCAAACAAAGGAAGCATTCAACTCACACTTTGCATCACACACACACACACAAAATTTCAACAAACTATATGTAGAAGGCGGAAACAGTGATGAAATTTTATCTGGCTAATCCTGTAATTATGAAGTTGTATTTCCTGTTTTTGCTCCTGCGAGAGACGGTGGAAAGACACCAGCAGAAAAGGGAGACATGAGAAGGGAGAAAATCAGCACAATCGGATTTGCTCTTTCAGCAAACACTGAGGACCCCGAGGAGTGAGGGGCAGCTCTGGCCTCCAGGGGAGACGGATGGCGGACACGCGCACACAACTGCTCGCTACAGGGCAGCAAGTGTTAGGACGGAGTTTTCTGCTGAACCCTCGGCACCTGGAACAGTGCCTGGCACACTGAAGCATTCATATTCATATTCAATATTTGTTGAATACAGAGCAAAGGTATGTGCACAGACCTGAAGGAGGGAAAGGGGGGACCAGAGATGGCTCCCCAAGGGGATGACACCTGATGCTCTAGGAAGAGTGAAAATGAGTTAGTCGGGCAAAAGCTTTCTGGCCTGGAGGAGCGGCTGGTGCAAAGGCACGGCAAAGCCCGAGAGCTGGGCTCCCGGGAGTGAAGACATCCATCCACCAAACAGCGAGAGCACAGGTGGGCATTCAGGAGGGAGGCTGGACAGGGGACGGAGATTGGAGAGTCCATCAGGAAGACGGCTGGAAATGGAAGCCCCAGAGGAGAGAGGATGCTCTGGGGGTCCACGGAGGGAGCCCTGGATCACATCTTGCTCTCAAGGGGAAGTGGAGGAAAGGAGGGACCCGAAGGAGACTAAGAAAGGGCAGCCCCAGCAGGAGGAGAGGAGCCAGGAGAAGCCACTGCCACGGGAGCCCGGACAGCGTGTCATGGAGATGGAGGGGCCGGGGTCAAAGGAGAGAGAAAGCAGAGGATTAAGGGATGACTTGGGGGTGACAGTGGAGAGACGGCACAGACAGCGGCATTTGTGGCAATGGGGTGTGAGAAGTGGACAGTCTGAGGGATGATAGGGCCACGGAGGTGCCGTTTCACAGGTGTGTCTTTGGGTGGGAGAGGCCTCAAGATGTGCTGAGATAAAGAGGTGGAGCCTCAGGCAGGAAGACCCTGATCACACGGCTCAGGGCTGAAGGCTGGGATGCTGTGGGCCAGGATGGGGCGGGGGAGCGGAGAGCTTTTCTTAAACTCCTTTCCCTTGTATCCCCTCCTCAGCCCCAGATGCCCTACAGCGGGAACTAGCCTTGGCCCAGCTGGGTCTAAAGCCCACTCCCGAGCATTCTGGCTTTTACCTGGGTGAGTGGCACCTCTTCCGGAGGCGAGGAAATGAACATTTCAAGAGGTAATTGACTAGCGGATGCAACTCCACCTCATTCATTACGAAACACAAAACAAAAATAAAACCCGAATAAGCCAGAAAGACAAAGGCTCACACAGATCAATCATTCTGCTGGTTCCTCTAAGGTCTCTGGGACTCCTCAGGCAGCCAAGAATCTCCATGGAGATAAATTACGAAAAGGTCACCCAGGAATTCTGCTGCCTCGACAGTGCCTGAACCACCTTCTACGCAGGGACAACGAAGTAAACACAGCTGGGGCAGCTGGCAGCTGTGTTACTGTGTTATCTAGGTGTGGTGCAAAACCCACGTCTTTTGAATAAAACAACTCAAAGATCTAGTCAGTCGTTACCCTTTTTAAATAAGTATGGAAAAGAAATCGGGGACTCTACATCTCTGAGTAACAAGTCATTGTTACTATTATTTCTTTAAATGAGCCCCAAACAGCTGGCAATAAGTGACTTATTCAAGATGCCATTTGCACAATCTGAAAAAACCACACTACCATGACATGGATAAAAACGTGTAAGCTTCACGGTTTGTAAGAATTGCACTCCACAGAAGAAGAAACAGTATGAAAAGGCAGTTCAATATCAAGTGCACGGGCTTCCCTGGTGGCGCAATGGTTGAGAATCTGCCTGCCAATGCAGGGGACACGGGTTCGAGCCCTGGTCTGGGAAGATCCCACATGCCATGGAGCAACTAGGCCCGTGAGCCACAACTACTGAGCCTGCGCGTCTAGAGCCTGTGCTCCGCAACAAGAGAGGCTGCGACAGTGAGAGGCCCGCGTACCGCGATGAAGAGTGGCCCCCGCTCGCCGCAACTAGAGAAAGCCCTTGCATGGAAACAAAGACCCAACACAGCCATAAGTAATTAATTAATTTTAAAAAAAAATCAAGTGCAAACTGGAACCAGACCAATATCGGTACTTCTGTTGTTCCTCGAAATCATTTTCATCAGGTCAGAAACATAAGCAGTCCAACTGGAGATGGTCTAACGGCAGATTAAAGATAACTGAACACGAAGTGCACGTTCAGGATCCCCAGGAGCTATGGGGAGTTTTCATTATGTACATAATAAACATTTTAACGGTATGGACGTTTAAGGGAGTGAATACATACATAGAGAAAGATGCGCAGTCCCTTCCAAGACATTTGTGTCCATCACAACACCCGAGTGGACTACATCAACTACCTATCTTGAAGCTAGGCTTTGAATAAGGTGAGAATGAGTTTCCTAGGTAGCTTTCTTTAAACTGAGATGTTAAAAATCTAAGGAAAAAGTAGCAGCGCGTTTACCTGGTGGCAGGCGCAGTGGCCGAATAACAGGGCATATGAGAGTAGCCAGACAAAACGGATTGCTTCCTGGCTCTGCCTCTGTCTGTCTCTAAACATTAGGAACTGACTGGCAGTGGACAGCCTCACTATTTCAAGTGTGGTCCCCTGACCGGCAGCATGGTAACAGCTGCAGCATCTTAGGGGCCACAGCGGACCCACTGGACCAGGATGCACGTTTAACCAGACCTGCCAGGGATACACGACCATACTGGAGTTTGGGAAGCAGTGGTCAGCAGAGCAAGATCGGCTGGCTTTCCTTCTGGTCGCTCCACACCTAAAGGTAATACTAGGCACATCACCTCAGGAAGTTATCAAGTGCTCCTTTCATTACATTACATTTCATTGTATCACATTTTTCAGTTTTATTTACCTTTTCTCTAAAGTAACAGGGTCTTCCTTTTCTTTACCCATAGTCCTTTTTTTTTTGATTTTTTTGAATTTTATTTTATTTTTTTATACAGCAGGTTCTTATTAGTTATCTATTTTATACATATAAGTGCATACATGGCAATCCCAATCTCCCAATTCATCCCACCACCACCCCCCGCCACTTTCCCCCCTTGGTGTCCGTACGTTTGTTCTCTACATCTGTGTCTCTATTTCTGCCCTGCAAACTGGTTCAGCTGTACCATTTTTCTAGGTTCCACATGTATGCATTAATATACGATATGTGTTTTTCTCTTTCTGACCCATAGGCCTTTATTTTTCAAAGTAGTTTGGCTTCATGCTACCGTCTAAGGTAATGTCAACTTTTTATATTATATACACTAACAGCGTGGGGCGAAATGGAAAATGCTTCTCAAGTTCAATTTTAGATATGATTATATAATTTTTTTCCCTTTTCTTTCTTTGGTGACAATTGTTAATTGACTCGTTAGCAAACCGGTGTTTTCACAGCAAGCTAGGAAGTCACTTAGACCGTTATCCAGAAAGATGAGATGTAATTAGAACCACACAGAAGAGGCCAGGGCTGGTGTCATCAAAAGCAAGGAACAGGGCTGCACGCACAGGTGTCCACAACAGACCTAAGTGTACACGTCTCCGTCTGGAGCAGCGGTCCTGCTCACTGAAGAGCTCGCTGCAGCTACTGTATTGTAAACTCTGGCAGAGTGGGGACCGTGAATCTATTTTATACTGCCTGACAAAGAGTAGGAGGGGTTTAATAAATATCCATGAATGAATGAGTGAATAAAGGAACAGCTCTTAAATCCGGGTTCTCCCTACAACACTCTGCACCTTACCTTTCAATTCCTGCAAAAGTGAGGGAATTCAAGTGACCTCCTGATTCCCAAGCAGCCGCTCCCTACACTGGCAGGTCTCCGCATTGCTCCCACGAGGACCACCAGAGGGGCCTTTTCCTCTGGGAACTAAATCGCTCCCATCCCATCACTACAATAGTTACCATCAGCTCCTTTATCTCGATCACTTCTGGACTTGGAAAGATAAACATAGCACATTCAATAACTCTTATACAAACTAAGATCTAGGCATAAGTGGTTATTTTCAACAATGGGATTAATCTCCAAAATATACAAACAGTGCATGCAGCTCAATAACAAAAAAAAGCAAACAGCCCAATCAAAAAAAATGGGCAGAAAGATCTAAATAGACATTTCTCCAAAGAAGACATACAGATGGCCAAAAAGCACATGAAAAGATGCTCAACATCACTAACTATTAGAGAAATGCAAATCAAAACTACAATGAGGTATCACCTCACACTGGTCAGAATGGCCATCGTCCAAAAGTCTACAAACAATAAATGCTGGAGAGGGTGTAGAGAAAAGATAATCCTCCTACACTGTTGGTGGGAATGTAAATTGGTACGGCCACTATGGAGAACGGTATGGATGTTCCATAAAAAACTAAAAATAAAGCTACCACACGATCCTGCAATCCCACTCCTGGGCATATATCCAGGGAAAACTGTAATTCGAAAAGATACATGCATCCTAATGTTCATTGCAGCACTATTTACAATAGCCAAGACATGGAAGCAACCTAAGTGTCCATCAACACTTAGGATGAATGGATAAATAAGATCTGGTACAAATATACAATGGAATACTACTCAACCATAAAAAAGGATGAAATAATGCCATTTGCACAGATGCACCAAGAGAATATCATACTAAGTGAAGTCAGACAGACAAAGACAAATATCATAATCACTTATATGAGGAATCTAAAAAAATGATACAAATGAACTTATTTACAAAACAGAAACAGACTCACAGATTTAGAAAACATGGTTACCAAAGGGGAAAGCTTAGCAGGGAAGGATAAATTAGGAGCTTGGGATTAACATGTACACACTACGATATATAAAATAGATAATAAACAAAGACCTACTGTATAGCACAGGGAACTCTACTCAATACTCAGTAATAACCTATATGGGGTCTTCCCTGGTGGTCCAGTGGTTAAGAATCCTTCTTGCAACGCAGGGGATGCTGGTTCGATCCCTGGTCGGGGAACTAAGATTCCACACGCCGAGGGGCAACAAAGCCCACGCGCCGCAACTACAGAGCCCTCACGCCCTGGAACCTGCATGCCACAACAAGAGAGAAGCCCCCTCACCGCAATGAAGAGCCTGCACGCTGCAACCAAGACCTGACGCAGCCAATAAATAAATAAATGAAATAACCTATGTGGGAAAAGAATCTGAAAAAGAATAAATATATGTATAACTAACTCATTTTGCTGTACACCTGAGACTAACACAAAATTGTAAATCAACTATACTCCAATATAAAATTAAAAAATTTAAAACAACAACAAAAAAACACCAAAGTCTCCTCCTGCTGCTGCTGAAATTGACTTTAAGGAGGCTGACCTTTCTGTACCCTTTTGGTTGCTGTGATGTGGATACTTTCTCTTAACTCAACTAAAAAAGCAAGAATAAGAATGGGGGAAAAAAAGGAAAGGAGACGGGGAACAAAGACGCGTAACTGCCTTCTAAATAAATTACACATGATTAGCGTAGGAGGCTCGGGTTACAGAAAGTTATGCTGCAAAAGCCAGAGCCTTTGATGTTGGACTATGTGGTTGAAGATTAACCAACCAAGCAGAATAGATGGGAAAAGAGGTTTTATAATAACTGGGGAGAGGAAGACAGATAGGAGTGGCAACCCGTTCACAGACTTAAGAATAACACCCACTACTCAATATGCCCTGTGGGATGAGACATGAGTTTATTAGCAAATTCAGCAACTCCACTGATACTTTTTCCAACAAAAGAAAAAAAACAGCTCTTTTTCCAATGCTTTATCAATAAACTCAGAAGACTTGGTTGCAGGTGATGTCATTATTCTTATGTCCCCCCAAGAGCTACGATTCACAGGGACGGGGGTGTGGCCCTGGGTGTGCCTCCCTCCCAACCTTCTCTACAGGATTAGTTCTTAGCCTTCAAACCCCGGCTCCAAAGCCTCTTCCCTGGGAAAGCCTCTCGGGCAGCCCAGCCAGTCATTCCCTCCCCTGCAACCCTGCACACTTCGCTTTTTGCTTATCTATGCTTTCCCCTCATGGGAGCTTGAGTTCCTGAAAAGAGGGGCTGGGTGTTAATTATCTTTGAAAATTATTGCAGAAACGGTGAGTGTGAATCCCTAGAACAACTGAGAGACACGCTAAGAGGAGAGCAGAGGAGGGTGCGGGTGGGACCTCCACCTCCACGCTGTACCAGCACATGACTGCAAGCCACATTGCTTTTCATGTATAAAAAGGAATAATCCCTCTCCCAAATACCTCTCAGGATTATGAGGATCAAAACAGATAATGGCTCTGAAAGCACTTGAAAATCTAACGGATCCTATAAATTTAAGATAATTACATCAATGTTTTGGTGGTGAAAGGTAAGGCAATCAGACTCTTTGTTGGATGGGTGGATGAACAGATGGGTGGGTATAAAGATGGGTAGATGGATAGATAGGTGGGTTGATGGATGGATGGGTGGATGGGTGGATGGATGGATGGATGAATGGATAGGTGGGTGGGCAGACAGATGGGTGTGTAGATAGGTGAGGGGAAGAGTGTATAAAGAATGGCTAATCAGCCATGAAGCAGCTAACAGGAAGATAAAGTGAGGAAGCATCTAACTTCAAGTCTTTCCAGACCATTCTCTAAGGTAAACATCTCTCTAGGGATTCTGAATTTAGAAATGGGAAGATAGGAGCAGGGAATAGCCCCACCTAATTAACAAAATGTTATCTAACGAGTACACATAAACACCAGCCCTGGTCTAAGAGCTGGTAACTCCTTTCTCATATTTACTTAGCATTTATATAGTATTTTAACATGTATTGATTTGGAATGCATAAGTTTAATATTTAACGTGACATCTAATAGATTTCCATCAAGACACTCAAAGAACCATCATTATAGGCAATGATTCTATCTTTAAATTTAAAAAGGCAAATGAGGTTTATCAAGATAGTTTCAAAAAACTGGTTCAAACAGTAGGGGAGAAAGTTTATAACAGGAGCATTTTTATCAATTTTAACTTCAACTAAAACCTAAGTTACAGCACAAGAATCAGTTCTAAAGAAAATACAACTTGTGCATTAAAAGCCATTTTAACAGTCTGCTCTGCCCAGAGGTGAGTGAGCTAAAAGGATCACTTTCTGAGTTTAATTTCACTAGGCAGTCTTTAAGTTTATAGGAAAGGAAAAAATGTATCCATAGGAGTATCTGCCAAGGGAGGTTGTTTAGGAAGGAGACCTAATTTTGCTGTGGCCATACTAGTAACATTGGGACAATCCTGCAGGTACTCTGCCTGGAGAGCAGAGCCATATTTTAAAAGGGCTCCCTGTGCTCCAGCAGATGGGCTGTAAACTTGACCAGACTGCAGACACTGCGTCCTCCACACTCACCAGTCGACTGCTTTAACTTCTCTATCCCTTTCCCATATGCTTTATCACATACTCACAAACACGTCTAGCAGATGGTAGGTAACAAAGAAAGAAACTTATCAGCTGAGCAAAAAGTGAAAAACCTTGTTCTAAAGGAGGCATCTAAAAACCAATCTCCTCCAACCTCTGATTAGATGGGAATATTTTAAATAATCAAATGACGTGAAACACAAGTAACTTCTTTCATGCCATCCTCAAGAAGCACTGCCCTTTTGTATTACAATATTTAGAATAACAGACGTATATGGATCTAATGCTATTCTGTTTTCCTAACTCGGAATAATCACAGACTTTCTTAATATCAAAAAATACTGACACAATAATAGAGCGACCAGCAACTCTCAGAGGATGATTTTTCTATCACATTAAACACCAAACCAATGCAGGGCTCTGAGGGTCCACATTCAGGCGTCAGACTGAACACTCCTGTCTCGTGAGCATCACAGCAAGAAAATGTTCTAAGTTCGGAAAAAATCCTTTCCTTTTATAAAATCTCTATTTTAATATAAACAACAGAAAGGCTATTTATGCCACTAAATCTGTCTGTCTGGGTAGAAGTCCAAAGAAGTCAGACAAAGGACTTGGGGAAAGTGCCTTCGCTGAAAGTACCAACAGTATATAGAGCAGGGAAACCGTACACAGGTGTCACTGTTCTTAGCATGGATACAGCTTCTAAAAAAAAGCAGGCAGCTCTGAAATAGACTAAAAGTTAGGAAAGGCCATATGAGGGAAGAAACAGAACTGAAAAAAGAGGACCTGACTCAAGCACCCACTTTTTCCCGAATCCCAGTGAGGATTTCTGGAATGGCTCAGTTCTGTGAAATCTACAGGCAGACATGCACATGCATCTGCAACACACAATGTACATTTCTATAGGTTAATGGCACAAGCAGAGGAAATAAGGGGACAATCCTATCTGGTCTCAATTTCCAAATGATATACCCAGTCTATAGGGGTGATTTTAAATCTCAAGAAATTTCACTTTTTACAGCAGGTCATCTCTTGGTATGCTCAACTCTGACTCAAAATATCTGACTTCTGTGAATAGATATGTTTAGAACTTTATTATCATCTTAACTTTAAAAAAGACTATTAGACTATGAGGAATTGAATCAATATACTCATGACTCAAAAGGGTTAATGAAGTGTCCCAAGTAACTTCTAGAAGCTGCTTAGTCATTAAGAGATCCTGGTACTTGCTGGAGTGTATCGACTCTTGCACCTTCCAACCGGCATATACGTTTAGGTTTTTTTTTTTTTTAATTAATTAATTATTTTATTTTTGGCTGCATTGGGTCTTCATTGCTGTGCGTGGGCTTTCTCTAGTTGTGGCGAGAGGGGGGCTACTCTTCACTGTGGGGCACAGGCTTCTCATTGCAGTGGCTTCTCTTGTTGTGGAGCACAGGCTCTAGGCATGTGGGCTTCAGGAGTTGAAGCACGCAGGCTTAGTAGTTGTGGCTCACGGGCTCTAGAGCACAGGCTCAGCAGTTGTGGCGCATGGGCTTAGTTGCTCCGCGGCATGTGGGATCTTCCTGGACCAGGGCTCGTACCTGTGTCCCTTGCATTGGCAGGTGGATTCTTAACCACTGTGCCACCAGGGAAGTCCCTGTTCAGGTTTCTTTTAAAGAGAACAGGCACTGAAACAGCCCTATATAACCTCTAGTTCTGCATTGGTAGGATGCAAATAATAGACTCTGGAAGGGTTATTTTCGTTTTCTTTTTCTTTCCTATTCCTTCTCTACCCTGACACACACACACACACACACACACACACACACACGAGCATGCACCATGCCTTATCTGGTTGATATGTTATCAACTGCTTCTACATAATCAGATGGGATACTCATTGAGGAGCTAATCTGGTCATGTGATAGACTTTAATAAAATATCAAAGAAAAATAAAAGTCCACATTAAAAACTGTTGAAAATAAACATAAACATAATGGTGAAACCTTAATTTTGATTTCTAAAAGTGCTCCAATACTCTTCAAAAACTAAAGCCATTACAGCTGGAAAATGAAATGTATGCACTATATTGTCTGTCTTTCTATTATCTATCTATCATCTATTTATCTATCTACCTACCATCTAGCTGTCTATTATCTATCTATCTATCTGTCTAATATATGTAAATCTGCCCACCAAAACGGCTAAAATTAAAAAGACTACCACTACCAAGTGTTGGTGAGAGTATGGGGCAACAAAAATTCTCACATGTTTTTTTGATGGGCGTATAGAAAGACACAACCGATTTGGAAAAAAGGCCTAGTGGTTCCCTTTGAAACTAAACATTCACCTATCCTATAACCCGGCGATTCTGCTCCTAGATATTTTCCCAAGAGCAATGAAAACATACGTCCATAGAACAACTGTATAAAATGTTCCCAGCAACTCTATTTATAATAGCCACAAACCAGAAACAACTTGTGTGTTTCTCAATAGAAGAATGGATGAACACACTGCAGAATATTCCTCCAGTGTAATATTATTCAGCAATAAAAATAAGCAATCCATTGGTACAAGCAATAAATGGATGGATCTGACAAAAATGTCATGGTGAACAAAAGAAGCCAGGGTCCATACCGTATGATTCTATTTATAGGAAGTTCTAAACAGGCAAGAAAGTAATCTATGGTGGAAAAAATCACAACAGTGGTTTCCCCTAAAGGGTAGGGGCAGGGACTTACTAAGAGGGGCATGAGGGAACTTTCTGGAATGATATTGCGTATCATAATGGGATTTGGGGTTGCATAGGCAAATGCACAGGTCAACACTTAAGATTTGGGTATTTCCTTGTACGTAAACTTTCCTATGAGAAAGAAATCAAACAAATATTGAACACTAATTAATGATACACATGCTGCAGTATTAGGAAGAAAGGGAACTGATACCTGATACGTGCTTTAAATTTCATTGAAAAATAAGATGGATTAATGGATGGATAGAAGAATGAATGAATTGATGGATAAGCAATAAAGCAACTATAGTAAAATGTTAATTGTAGAATCTCAGTGGCCTGCATGGGGTATTCCCTGTAAATTCTTTCAATTTTTTTCACGGCCAAACGTTTTCACGAAATAAGATGGAAAAAATCTATTATAGTCCCATAATGGCATCATTTAAAATTCTATTTTCAGGATCATTATATAAGCAAAGAGGAACTAAGAAGCTTTTTGTCAAGAGTGAAAAAGATTAAACTTTTGCAAGTAGGTTCAAATATCAAATAAACACTGTATTTCACACCTACTTTGGAGTGAATGAAGCCCCTAGTTGATGCCTAAGGAGAACAAGGGCATCTGTGCAATCCAAACACACATGAAGGGCTGTTTCGAAAATAATGACATCCTTCCCTACCCCTGACTGTCCAATTGCTGGGTTCTAACAGGTTTCTCTTGTTACATAAACAGTTGGCCAAATACTAATGGGCTCTGAACACAAACCAGAAGATTCTCCCAGGCCCAGCTGGGTGTAACCCCAACTCCCGCCCTGCTTGACTGATCCTCCCTCAGGAAATCATAAGAGTTACTAGTGAGAGCCCCTTACAGCGGCTACACATGTGCATCCCACACACCACCAAGCCCAGGAGATGCTCTTAGGAGATGCTTGGAAGTGTCTGTTCAGGGTGGCTTTCCAGGGCTCAAAGGCCAACAGGGACCACACAGCAGGTATTTTGTCTTTCTCCATAAAAACGAACAGGACCATCCAGAGCCCCCTTATTACTGGTAAAATGCCATGAGGATCAAAATTGCGTGAAATTCTAATTTAATCCTCCATGTCAGAAAGCAGCCCGGTGTGAGGGTGAAGGCCAGGCTGCCCAGTGTTGCACAGTGGACTGTGTCATTCACTGTGTGACTTTGGGTAAATGGTTTAACTCCTTTGTGCCTCACATTCCTCTTCTATAAAACGAGACTGATATTTGCAGCTTGCAGGATTGATGTGCAGATTAAATTAAGATAATCCATCAAGGGACTTCCCTGTTGGCACAGTGGTTAAGAATCCACCTGCCAATGCAGGGGACACGGGTTCAAGCCCTGGTCCGGGAAGATCCCACATGCCGCGGAGCAACTAAGCCCGTGTGCCACAACTACTGAGCCTGTGCTCTAGAGCCCGCGAGCCACAACTACTGAGCCCGCAAACCACAACTACTGAGCCCGCGTGCCACAACTACTGAAGCCCACACGCCTAGAGCCCATGCTCTACCGCAAGAGAAACCACCGCAATGAGAAGCCCGTGCGCCGCGACGAAGAGCTGCCCCTCCTCGCCGCAACTAGAGAAAGCCCTAGCACAGCAACGAAGACCCAACGCAGCCAAGAATAAAAAAATAAAAAATAAAAATAAATTATAAAAAAAATTTTTTTTAAAAAGATAATCCATCAAAGTGCTCAGCATCATGCCTGGCAGGTAATCAGCGCCAAGTACCTGTTAGCTAATCATCCTGATGACTTTTTTATGTCTAAGTGAGTGAAGCTGAGACTGCCTGTGAGTATTACACTGATTTAACATGAAGTATAAGAGAAAGATTGCAAATATTGATCATTCAAAGAATGTAGTAAACCTCAGTTATCAAAAGGAACGTCACTTCTAGGTTCTCAGGTTCAAAATAACAAAACTCAGGACCACGTTAAATATAGAATTTGGCACTGCATAAGCTGCCTCCAGGGTTTAGATAGAGCTTAGTCCATAGAGTTTAGGGTCCTACAGTCTCAGGGCAGGAAGGGAGAGAAGTCTCTCGTCCAAGACCTTTCTTGAGACTCAGAGAGAACACCCTCAGTCGTCTTCCTCCGGGCTCCCCTCAGCATCTCCAGCGGCCGGGAAATCTGCCTCCCTCCCACCCACCCCATCCACTGCAGACACCATGACCCATCTTTACACTGTGGCTGATGCAGGCAGGGTGAGATGCCCAAAGCCGTTCCCACCCTCACCGGGAACTTTCCAATATGTCACACTGACAGCAAAAAGGACTGCAGAGATGATGAGGGCTACGGACTGGAAGACAGGGAGACTGTCCTCGATTATCCGGTGGGCCCAACCTAATCACATGAGCCCTTAAAAGCAGAGAACTTCCTCTGGTTGTGGGCAGAGAGACGGGGCAGAAGGAGAAATCAGAGAGACATGACCTGTGAGCAGGACTCCACATGCTGCAGTGGAAGGAGCAAGGTGACAAAGGATACAGGTGGCCTTAAGGAACCAAGAAAGGCTCACGGCCGTCAGCCAGCAAAGAAACAGGGACCTCGGCTCTCTATTTGCGAGGAACTGAACTCTGACGACAACTTGACTGAGTTTGGAAGCAAATTCTTCCCCGGAGCCTCCAAGAGGGACCACAGCCCCGCCGATGCTTTGATTTTGGCCTTGTGATGCCTTAAGCAGAGACTCGGCTGAGCTGAGCTGTGCCCACACTTCCCACCCACGGAAACTGGGGGATAATAATGGTGCTGCTTCATGTCGCTGATTTGGGGTAATCTGTGAAGGCAGCCGTAGAAAACAAATGCAATGGCCCTTAAAATATCTGAGGTTCCCCAACAGGTCTTCTGGTATCTTTATTTTTTTTTAGACCATATACTCTCTGGGACTGGACCATCTTTCACAAACAAGGCTTTGAGGCTACCCTCTTAGCTGCTCTGCTTTTAAGAACAACGATGAAATGCCTGGAGTTCCTCCATCTGATGAACTTGGTTCAGCTATTCCGGGGCCGAGCCTGTGATGACCAATAAGGATAAGGTTCTGTTGGAGGACTGTGTGAACATAGGGGCCTCTGGTCCAGCCCAGCACTTGCTAACATTATGGACAGGTGACCATATGATATGGAAACCACAGCATACGAAGCCAAGCGACCCGATTTCAAGCTCTCCTTGGAACGTGTTCTGGAGGGTCAACAGAAAGCTTAAATCTGGCATCTAGGACCAAATACAGTCCTCCAAGTATGGTGAGACCAGCATATGACACGGCAGGCTTATATCCTAATCTGCCTTCTAGAAACCACAAATTCAAGGCAGACCAAGATCACCCAGGCAGTTTTGATAACCAGTCATACTTTCTACTCACTTTTTACTTGACTAATCTTATAGTCACTTGAAGATCTAAGTCTTTTCCCCATTGATTAAAAAAAAAAAGTCTTCCTTTCTATTCTGTAATTTTGTTATCTTTAACTCATAGTTACTGCCTAGGGAGAGGTTGGTTTGTTTTGTTTTGGATCTCAATCTTGCAAGCCCCCTGCCATAGACTGAATGTCTGTGTCCCCCGCAAATTCATATGTTGAAACCTAATCCCTACTGTGATGGTATCTGAAGATGGGGCCTTTGGGAGGTGATTACGTCATGAGGGTGGGGACCTCATGAATGGGATTAGTGCCCTGATTAAGAAGAGATCTCAGAGAGCTCCCTCACCTGTTCTGCTATGTGAGGACACAGCAAAAAGATGGCCATCTACGAATCAGAAGTGGGCTCTCACCAGGCAGCGCATCTGCAAACACCTTGATCTTGGACTTCCCAGCCTCCCAAACCGTGAGAAATAAACTGCTGCTGTTTATAAGCCAACCAGTCTACGGTATTCTGTTACAGCTGCTTGGATGGACTAAGACACCCCCTTTCAGTCTTTATGTCATAAGAAAGTATGATCAATATCCCTGCAATGTACTCATCCAAATCATTAATAAAATATTATTAGAAATCAACTATAAATTATAAATAATCAAACAAATTAAGAATAGGCAAATAAATAGAATGTTGTTAATAATAAAATATTGAGACCCAAGTTACACGTGCTTTAATTCTGTTAAGACAGATTTCCATTAACAAATGCTTGTTGTTGACCCTTCTCTCTTAAGAGGAGAGATCTAAGCGCTAATTGTGGGGCTGAGGAAACAAAGCAAAACCACACTCGACTACAACCAGTATAAAGTCATCCATGAGACTGCTACTAGTTACTGGTTTGAAATCAGAGGTCTTACTAATGTGATTCACCTTATGGATTGAGGCTAGCTTTCATCAAAGCGTTTATGTCTTTAGTTCAGCTCTGTCAAAATTACATTAAAAATCTTTCCTTCAACATGAATTCAATAATTTTTCTATTCGAATTCTGAGCTCTAAGAAGTCTAGGCAAATGAAATGTTCGTTTGACTTGGACATGGTTGTCTCTTCTCATTACACTCAGGCTTCTCTATCTCTGTGGGGTACAGCTCAAAACAAAACAAATAAGAAACAAACCAATCTTTTACAAACTCAGTACTCACTTCCAAGTTAATTTCTCCTAAGCCAGCTTTTCCAACACCACTGGCTACTTCCCACAATCCCAAAAGATCTTGCCAGTTCTCATATTTGAGTATGTTTATATGTTTTATATAAAGTTAAGCTTCAGTTAAGGGCTCAAACTATTTGAACATATTAAATCCACATTTGATCATCTTACCACCCCACCCTTTGTAAGTACTGTGAGTTTTACCTAATTGTTTCTGCAATTGTTATTCAGAGCTTCGGCTGATACTGGAAATCACTACAGCACCAACACTGTCCAACCAATGCTGTCCCTGCTTCAATATCTGATCACCAAAATGACGTGTCTTACCTAACGTACAACTTTGAGGAACACTAAGTGACGTTCTGTGTGCTTGTGCTCTCTCAAATACAACTTCCTGTGGCCTACTGTGGACAAATCCTCGAAATTTCTAGAAATAAACATCATAGACAACTTACAGCTGGATTTTAGTCATGCAACTGTTAACGGTTTCATGTTACTCAAGAGATTCTTGCCTAATTACATTAAAGTACCTTGGTGATGTCCTTCTTAATTTATTTTTCCATCTCTTCTTCAATTGGGTTGTAAAATGTGAAAAAGTAAGCACCCCTAAAGAATCAAGCTTACCCCAAAATATACTGTCTCCTCCACAGCACCCTGTTTTTGTCTAACAAGTGTTTAGCATACTGTCTTCATACAGTAGACATTTCCCATTTAGGATTTTAAGAATAGAAAAGGGGAGCATGGCTGTGAGTGAAGGGAAGTGAGGATGTACAACCATCACCCAGGGGACGATGATGGAACATTCTAGCCAGAGGGGATGATCTTCACCCGGTGAAGAACGGAGCTAAAGCTGGAACAGGCATGTGAGGAAAGGCCAGACGTCATAATTTAGACGCCATACTTTGGGCAATGGGAAGAGAGTTAACGTGTCTCTGCAGGAGAGAAACATGAATTAAAATGGTGTTTGACGAGGGCCACGTGGAGAGAGCCTGGGTTGAAAGAGCAGACTGAAACAGAGGGAGAAAGACACGCTGCTTTGCACAAGTACCTGGGAGGGAAAATGAAGAGAGATGAGTGAAGGAATGTTGATGAGATGGGAGGGGAAGGCAAGAATGATGCCTTAACACGAGGCAAGGTCTTCGGCCTGCAAATAAGGGAGTCATTCTCTCCCTTTCTCCAATCTTTGTTTACCTTTAGGCTAAAGCCCTGAAATCGAGACAGTTCAAGCTTCTGTCCATTCTTGGGTCTGCTCCTCAGGAGGAGACACTTCATTATCCTTGCCCTTCTCCCGTCCCCACATCACTCCACCAAGTCACCAGCGACCCCCGCAGTGGTGGCTCCCTTCTCTGGGCTACGCTGAACGTTAGTCTTTTGCTCCCAGCGGGAGAGCAACTGCAGGAGACCAAGCAGTCTCCCTCTTCCTGCATTCTGCAATCGGGGCAGTGTCGAGGATTATTTGGATGTTTCCATACTGCTCTGTCCTCCACCTGCAGGAGGCGTCTTTTTTTTTTTTTTAAATTAATTTTATTGCAGTCTAGCTGCTTTACAACGTTGTGTTAGTTTCTGCTGTACAGCAAAGTGAATCAGCTGTACATATACATATATCCCCTCTTCTTGGATTTCCTTCCCATTTAGGTCACCACAGAGCATTAGAGTTCCCTGAGCTATACAGTAGGTTCTCATTAATTATCCATTTTATATATAGTAGTATGTATATGTCAATCCCAATCTTCCAATTCATCCCATCCCCCTTCCCTGTGGGGGGCATCCTTAATGGTTTCCGTGGTCCCAGGCCCCCGAGCTGGTGGGGCTCACCGGCCCAAGAGAGGCAGAGAAACATCAAGGGGATGTGCTGAACCTCTGAGACGACACTGGGAGGCCGTTCCACGTTAGGGGTCCCCTATCATTTTATTATACGATGGCTTCGGGGGCCGATGGTGACATTCAGTCGTAACTTTCTTTTACCTCATTTAGTTACCGATAGGTATGTTTCGACAAAGATTAGAGCCAAGTTTAAAAGAAAGCCAAATTTCTAAAAGAGGCTACCGCTTCTCCCTGCAGGTGTGAGTAATCCCAGCGCTAGAAGGAACACCGATAATTGGATGCACCTTGCTTACAAATAAAAGTCACAGCCCACTGAGCTCCTCTGGAAAAAAAAATAGTTATTTTGGTGGTGATGGTGGGAAGGCCCTTAAGGCTTTCCCCAAGGGCCCCCAACAGGGTTCCAATTAGGCAGAATTTTGTTAAACAGATGCAAAAAGCCTCCAAATGTTATCTTCAGCAGCTTGGTCCCCCAAAGTGGTCCAAGCTGTACCATTACCCTGGCTGTATGGGTGCATCTCCTCTCACAGTCCTTGGGGGTCAGTGTCTGTATTGGTTTCCTGCTGCTACCATAGCAAAGTACCACAACTCAGTGGCTTAAAATAACATGAATTTACTATCCAATAGTTCTGGAGGTCAGAAGCCCCAAATCAGCATCACAGAGCTAAAGTGAAGATGTTGGCAAGGCAGCATTCCTTCTGGAAGCCCTAGGGGAGAATCCATTTCCTCGCCTTTGCAGCGTCCAGAGGCCGCCTGCATTCCTTGGCACTGTCTTCATGGCCAGCAGTGAAACATCTTCATCGTCTCTGGCTCTGACCCTCTGCCTCCCTTTTTTTTTTTTAATTTAAATTTATTTATTTATTTATTTATTTATTTATTTATGGCTGTGTTGGGTCTTCGTTTCTATGCGAGGGCTTTCTCCAGTTGCGGCAAGCGGGGGCCACTCCCCATCGCAGTGCGCGGGCCTCTCACTATCGCGGCCTCTCTTGTTGCGGAGCACAGGCTCCAGACGCGCAGGCTCAGTAGTTGCGGCTCACGGGCCTAGTTGCTCCGTGGCACGTGGGATCTTCCCAGACCAGGGCTCGAACCCGTGTCCCCTGCATTGGCAGGCAGATTCTCAACCACTGCACCACCAGGGAAGCCCTGCCTCCCTTTTATAATCCCGAATAATCTTCCCACCTGAAGATCCTTAACTTGATTAGCTCTGCAAAGTCCCTCTTCTCATGTAAAGCACTACTGTATTCTCTGGTTCCAGAGATTAGGACATGGACATCTTTGGGGGCCATGACTCTACCTTCCACAGGGTCTGTGCGGCTAGAGAACACCATTATCTGAGGTCCCCTCACTTCTTTGGGCCTGGGTTTCCTCATCTGCAGAACAAGAAGTATAAACTTGACCAAGAAGCGCCTTCTGATACTATATAAACGCATCTACCTGGATGCGTAAAGACATCTACATAAATGTGCTCTATTTATGCACCCTTACAATTACCAACTGTATGGATTATAAGGTAGAGAAAGGATCTAAGGGGACACCCAGATTTTGAGTCCAGTTAATAGAGAACTTAAGGTAAACTGGATTGGAGAAGGAGGCTGGCAGCTGAGGAGTTTGAGGTCAGCTTCGTGCACTGAATGGAGACGTCCAGTAGCTTGTTGGACAGAAGGAACTAGAGCTACGACACCAGGTCAAGGCAAGAGAGAGAAAAGTTGGAGTCATCCACGTAATAGGGTTTAATTACTGGGATCTCTATGGGCTAATAGATCCTGCAAGGGGTAAATGAAAGAAAAATGGGCAAGTGTTTGCAGCCTCACTTTAATCCGGGAGGAAGAGGAGCTGGCAAACAGAGGCTTGATGGGAGGAAGGTGGAGTCGCCTTAAATATGCGGAATCAACTGTTTATTTTAAGGGAACTCATTATGAAACCATTTCTAAAGTGGTTAATTGCCTCAAATGTTGCCTATTTACAAGTTTGACTTTACAAAAGTATGTAATGGTTTTCTGAATGTAGGGCATACCACTGGGTCACAATATAGAATTTTTAAGAACGATTACTTCTTAGAATGAATTGGTCTATTTAGGGTGCTGATGCTTAATTTAAAAAGTACTTTTAAAATACATTCACTTCCGTTTTTGCTGGAACTGAATAATTTAGCCAGGACTGTGGTCTTTAAAGGTCCAGAAGTTATATTTGGTGAAATAAGTGAAAACGACTTGTTTACAGGATTTCTCTATAACTTGATCAAACTATAAAAGCATTATTGATGTATATGTGTTATCACAGGGCGAATTCTTCCAACTAGATTTCTGAAATGTTTTTATATTCAATTTTTCCTTCAATATACAGTATTATACACGTCTCTTGTCTGTCCAACTTATTTCCGTGTGCTTTTTTAGTAAGTAGTATTTAATAAAACTACTAAATTAGCGTTTGCCAAGAATAATGAAAATAAACAGATTTACAGACATATCAGTAATTTGTTTAAAATGAAGGCTTGATTAAAACTGAGAAAGTACCTCCATTTACAAGCTATTAGTTCAGAAATCCATGCAATATTTTCTTTCTTTTGGTTAGATTTCTAAGCTAATAAGCTGTAAGTTACCAAGTATTACAGGACAAGTACAAACAGGATACAAAAATAATTTTTAAACTCATCTCAAAGACTTTGCCAGAAATTCCCTAGACATTGCTGTTGCTTCTGCATAGAATTCCCACACCTGGCGTGCAAGGAAGTCCAGAGGTCTTGGCAAGTTCAAGTCCTGCAGTTTCCCAGGATGTGAGCCCATGAGTTTTATTTAGATGTTATGCTCTTAATATACTGTCAGCATAAGTCATGCTTGTTGGATGGTCCTCCTGATAGCTTACATCCCTTCCTGGTCTTTCAACCGATCACGATGTTCTAAAAACCGAAATTTGAATTTGGCCAGGAATAGACCTTTTGCAGAGAAGAGAGACAGCCAGCCATACACCTCAAATGTTATGATAGATTGTAGCTATTCTGAGAGGAACAAAAAAATAGCACATCATTGCGAAATACTTTACTGTTAGACAATGAGCAGCAACCTAGCTCTGACCTTTCTTCTGGCACATAAAGAGAGCGCTGGGGTTCAAGAATACACCTCATAGAGCACGTCTGCACAGCTTACCACTCTTTAAGTAGGGGCCCCTTCTATCAAGCTGGTCTTAGCGCACAGTTGTGTAAGAGGTGGAGAAAGTCAGAATTAGTAGATACTTGTGAATAACGGTTTCTATAAAATTCCCAGAAAAAAAATTAGATACTGTGACCACTTTAGGGCAACTCGAATGAAAACACTTCATTAAAAACACGCAATCATATGCTGGAGCTGGTTCAAATTCATGACCAGCAAAGCCAAGCCTCATGGTGATAGCTAACTGTTGCCTTTGAAATCCCTTTGCTGATTCAAAGCAGCTACAGTGGGAAGAGCCAAACTTTAAATTTTATCTTGAATATATAAAGAGCAAAGTGATGCCGAGAAATTTTGCAGATGTTAGTTTCCTCTGACATAACAAAGATTCATTTAAAAAGGAAGGTGTCATTTAGGAATAGGAATCTAATTGAGGTGCTCTGGCCTATGATTTGCGTGTTTGAGGTATCTAAGTAGTTTTTCCTAATCTAAATTTGGTTGTTGCATAACATCTATGTGAGCACAACACATGTTCAAAGTATGATTCATAGGGACTTCCCTGGCGGTCCAGTGGTTAGGACTCCACACTTCCACTGCAGGGGGCATGGGTTTGATCCCTGGTCAGGGAACTAAGATACCACAAGCTGCGCAGCCAAAAAAAAAAACCAAGTACTATTCATGGAACAGTTTCTACAATAAAAGCAAAACTCTTACAAATTAGGTTTCCGGGCAGGTAAGCATGAAGTTTTTTTCTTAAAGTGTATGCATGGCGCCCTTTAGTATATGCACTAGCTGTCTTCAATCCTTTACTCTTTCTTTCAACACAACCTGAGCACCAGCTCTGTGCAAAACCCTCTACAACCTGCTGTGGAAAATGCAAAGTGAAATCAGAGATTGCATTTGTTTTCATTGTGTATGTGATCCCCGAGAGCAGAGAAGACATGAATTTTAAAACTATGTTACAAGATAAGTGTCAAAATGGTTGGAAGAACTCAGTGGGGTGAAGGCGACCTTCTAACGTCAAAGGAGCAATTGTCCATTCCCTGAAAACACGGTACTAGTTCAAAATCCAGATGCCAGGTAGTGAGACCCTGAGTTCTGGCAGAGCTCCTGGGCTCAGCTCTTTAAAAAGCCATCCTACCCAATAAAGGAAGTAATCCTGGGGAAAAATATTCCAAGATACTTGATCTCCCACTCCAAACACACAATATACTAAGGTACTCCTAGCTGTGCATAAATATCTCACAGGTTGACTTTTTCTCACTCACTGCACAGAATATTCCATTTCTGAGACTTTAGTTACCAGATAAGATATTTAGCAGCAAGCTCTCTGCAAAATGCGGTGTCTGACCTAGACCTAGTAGGTTTTTTTTTGTTCCAGTTAAGGCTATGCCTTCCCCTATTTTATAAGTGCACAAACTTAATGTTTCCATATCCCTATTCCAAGTGCAAAACAAAAAATTCCACCCATTCTTTGGAATTAATGGCCTTGTTGAAACACAAATATCATATTCATTGAAACAGCTGATTCAAAGAGCAGTAGGGGATTAATGAAAGAGGCTACAATTCAACACTGATGAGCTAAATGTCCTAAACATTCATTTCCTACATGAAGAGACAGTCTTTTCTGCACCTTGCCAATGTTCCCCCTTCCGTAATATACTTTACTAAATTTATACACAATTCAGAATGGTCTTGTTCCATCACAGCTATAGAAAAAGCGATGCATGAAAGAGACGCCAGCAAATGATACAGCAAGCGATGACTATGAAAACCTTGAATTCAACATGTAGGTAACAAACCAAACCCAACCGACTGTGGGTAGAAACTCCCTTCCCTGTCTCAACATGAGAGGTGGAAAACCACCAGGGTTCTCTGCTCCCAGGCACTCCCGGTCTCTGGGCTCTGAATATTTGCCATAAGGAAAGAGGGCGAGCATATGGAAAAGGGCGTAAGGCAGGGTTCTAGCAAGAGGATGGAGCGAGCTGGGAGGGAGCGCTCCCCGTGCACTCCGTCTGCTGGGCGGACTTCACAGAACACACACCTTTCCTCGAGGAAAGGATGCGGGCAAGGAGTCTGGGGGTCGGGGTGCGGGTGAGGGTCTCCGGGGCTGCAGGGAAGCCCTCCCGGGAGACCAGAGAGGCCCAGCGAGGCCCGGCATTGGTGTCCTGTGTGAACGCCAGATGTTCATCTACGGCGGCCTCACTCACCCTTTCGAAAAGCCAGGCAACAGAGAAGCACTCGATTTAGACCGCACAAACCCGTGCAAAGGAAGCTTCGGGCTTCCCCCCCAAATAAATTCTTATTTTGAAAACAAAAGACAGGCTCGTGGCCATTCTCAGAGGCGAGCACATTGCTCCCAGGGCTGGAAAGCATATTTGCAGAGGCCAAAGATTAGACAAAAGCCTTGAGCTGGAGACACACAGCCGTGGAAATGATTTTTTTTTTAAAAATTGATTAGGGCCTCCCAGTTCCAATTCTTTCTCCCTTTCCGGGGATGATTCCTGGGCCGCCGAGCAGAGCCCTTAGGGCCTGTTAGAGACGTCGGATCGGGAGGGGGAGGAGACCCCGAAACTTTCCCAAACTGCGGCAGGCTGGAGGCTGGCAGCGGCCGCGGACCTCGGGGTCCCGGGGAGCAGGGGGCACCCCAGGGGCGGCGGCCACCCCCTCGGCCGCCGCAACAAAAGGGCCGAGCGTAGCCTTCGCGATCGGGCTTCGAGAACCGAGCCCCGAGGTGGGAAGCGGGCGATGGCGACCCGGAGGCTGCCGTTTTCGCCCGGGCGAAGGAGGAGGTGGAGCCGCGTGTCCGCGGCGCGCATAAAGGACCTTCGGATGCATCCAAACCGGCCACGCGAGGCGGCAACAGCTGATGCCACCCGCACCCCGGCGGCCCGCGGCCCCCCGGGAGCGTCTGCCCGGGTATCTCGGCGCCCCCGGGCGGCGCCGCCCCCTCGGGAGCGCGGCGCTGGGGCTGCAGGCCCGGTGGCGGCGGCTCGGGCTCGGGCGGCCGCGGCAACACAATGCGGCCCCGGAGCCCCGCCGCCGCCGCCTCTGCCGCAGGCCCGCGGCCGACACAAAGCCCGCCGCCGCGCACCGACCTTGGGCTCCGGCGCCGGGTTCCCGCAGCGTCTTGGTCACCGCCTTCCAGACGTTGCAGCCCAGCAGGCAGAGCAGGAGCGCCGCCGACCTGCTCATCTCCGCGCCGCAGGGCCCCGGGCGGCGCGGGCTGGCCGACCACCGGCTCGGAGCGGCGCGTCAGGGGCAGCCGGCCGCCGCGCCTCCCTCCATATCGCCTGGCTCCCCGCGCGCCGGGCCCGCCGCCCGATTGGCCGCGCCCCCGCCCGGCGCGGCGCCGGGCCCCGCAGCCCACGGCCGCTCCCGCCTCCGCGCGCCCCGGTGGGTTTCCCCGAAGAGCCGCCGCCGCGCCTCCGCCGCCTCTTTAACCCCTTCGCGCCCCGCCCGCGGCGGCGCCCAGGCCCCGGGCCGTGGTGCCACCTGGCGGCCGCGCGCCCACGTGCCCCGCCCGCCCGAGCGGCCACCCCCTCGGGTCCGCCCCGCTCGCCCCCCGGTCCCCCGGGAGTAGTGAACGCGACCCTGGCGTCCAGACCGCCCCGCCGCCCCCCTACCCCGCCTCTTGGGAAAGACAGTAGCTGCCTTTCAGGCCGAAACCCTCGCCCCAGGTTAGCTGACGGCCCTCAGGAGGTCCTGGGGTCTCCCTGTGCGACCCCGCTCGGTGTGCGCAGGAGCGCGGCGTACTGCAGCTCTTTCTGTCCCGAGCCAACCAGGAACCCCAGGGGAGATCTGACACCCAACGCCGAAAGTCGGCGGGAACAAAATCCCCCAGCCCGGGTACACCGTACGCAGGCGGCCGTCAGCGCCTGAGTGTTGACAGGCGAACATCTCCAGGTTGTGTCGGGCTTGGATGTTTCTAGAAGGTTACGGTGGGGAGGAAATTTACACTTACTGAGGCCCTAAGTACTTGTTGTTTCCCACTTTTGTCTTCATAATATAGGAACTCAGAGGTAGGTATTGCTATCCCCATTTACAGAGGAGAAAATCGAAGCTAGGGAGGGTTAAGGAATTTGTCCTTAGCAAGTAGCTGGTGGGTGACAGAGCCAAGGTTCGAATAAGACAATCATCCTGGCCCTAGGGTTGAAGCTCTCCGCGAGAACCTCAGGCTTCCTTGAAGCTGAGGTACCCAGCCACCAACTTCCATTCTTTAACTCCCTCTTGTCTGTGTACCTTCCTCCATATAACCCTCATGTCCCCCTGACTCTCTCCACCCCATCTCCCAACCAGCACTGCAGGGACCCTGGGACCTCTGCCCGGGACCCCCGATCTGGGGAAATCCTCTAGGCTCACTAGCGGCCCCGTGCTGCCTCCAGAACGGTAGGCCAGAGGAGGGTTATTATTGTATTTTTATAATTGGGCATTAGGGTATGGCAGGCACTGTACCAAAAAGAGAATGAAGGATGGCGCTTGCCCAGTGGGCTTATTAGAGACAAGTCATTGTGAGACACAATAAAACCAGGAGGAGGGGAAGCCCCTGTGGGTGTTACCGGCACCCTCAGGACCAAGGCTGCCATTAGTGCAAACTGGGCACCTGTACAGGGTGGCAGGTAGTCGGGAAGGTGGAAAAGAAGACCCCCAATTAGGGACTGCCTGATGCCTCCTCCTCTGACTTCCAGCGTCAAAGCCTTAGGGTAATTCCAGGGTCCACATCAGAGCCAGGGGAGGGGAGCATAGAGAGGACCATCCGGGTCAGTCCGCCCTCAAGTCCAGCTTGGGTTCCTGCCCCCAGGAGCACAAAGAGGCCAAGCCAGCTAGCTTGCTTGGTGGAGGATGGCTTTTGGAGCAGGGCGGACCCAAAATTTTCAAATCACTTTCTTGAGGTAGGGGGCTGCTTCTAAGAGAAGTGACATTAAGCCCAACCCAGAGTTGAAACTTCTCACTTCATATCTTTTGAGGATGTGCCTTTGTCAGGGATGTTGATTATAAGAGACAGCACTAGCCTGAGCAAAATAATAATGATAACAAGAATAATCGAAAACCAGGTTATTATTGGGAGAGCACCTGGGACTCCTACAGAATCCTGGGCGCTGAAGTGTCAGGTCTCATGAGGGAACCAAGGACTCTATTATATTTGGAGTTCCTAGTATTATAGATGCCACTTTCATTGGACTGGAGGTATTTCCTCATGACAACTTACTTGGGTGGTATTATTATTCCTATTTTACAGGTGAACAAACTGAGGCTCAGTGACAACTAAGTTGCCCATAGTATCTGGGTCTGATGACAGCAAACTCAAATTCCCTATATCAAGTTACCTCCAAGAATAAATCTCATGCAAATGACTCAGGTTACCACTAGCTGTGTCCACATTGTTTTAAAAACGGGTTCTAATCCCAGTAAAGTCTGAATCCAGTTAATAGTATCTAATGAATGGTATTGTGCCAATGTCAATTTCCTGGTTTTGATAATGTGCTATAGTTATATAAGATGTTACAACTGGGGGATGCTGGTTGGGGGGGGAGCTGGGTGCAGGGGGCAAGGGACCTCTCTGCACCATTTTTATAACTTCTTATGAGTCTATCATTATTCAAAATAAAATTTTAAAAAAGCAAAAAACCTTGTTCTATACCATTTTCCCCCCTAAGCTTCATTGTTCACCCAAAACACTGGTATTTGGGGTCCTATATCTATTCTAGTATAGAGTTCTAGAACTTTTAAGAGTGGGAGAAGTCTAAATAAACACTAAGTGATGAGTCTATTCAAGTTTGGGTCACAATCAGGACTTGCAGATGCTCAAGATAATGGTTGTTATTATTGTGCATGTAACAAAATTTCTGTGGATGACATGGCAGTTTAGAAACACTTTATATACCTTGATAGCAACACTGAGGCTTGTATAAATAGTTTCTGGGAAGGACCAGCCCCATCCCATCTTGCAGATGAAACAGAAGGAGGTTAGATACTTTGCACAGTGCACCATCTCAAAGCCAAAAAGAGAGCTGAGGCCCCCATGATCATTGGCTCCCCATGTAGATGTTTTCCAGCTACTTGGGTGGGAGGCTAAGAAAGCACAAATTCTGCAAAATCACATAAACAACTGCACTGTGCATATCATCTGCCTAGAATTATGTAAGAATTAAATAATCACCCTTCTCTACTGGAATAAAAGAATATGGTTTACCTTTTCTCCTGTTCCAGAAACCAGACTCCCACTTAGTAACTGGGGGTGGGGGGGGGGGGAAATAAATCACTGCTTGGGAGGGAGTGTTTGCAGAACAATGGAAATCAGAAGTGTTCTTTCCTTCTAGAACTTTTCCTGTTGCTCTTATTAAAATCTCACATTGTTTGACTAAAGATGAATTATGACTGTACTTACTTGAAATTGCTTAGAAGTTGCCTGCCTGTACATTTCATTTCAATTTTCGAGTTCTCTGCCAAAAGCAGTGATGCCATATACAAAACTTTTCCTGGCTGAGTTTTTCCAGAAACCTTGATGTCAGAGGCTCTGTGTCAAGGTTTCTTAGGCCAAGATTATTTCTTCCATTGAAATCTTTCCTGATGTTGGTGCCCAATGTGGTGGAATTTTAATTGTCTGAATTTATTTCAAGAGGCGTTGTCCTTCCTTCTCCCCTTTCTCCTCCTTCCCCCCTGCTCCCCCTCATCTGCCCCTGAGTAAGAAGCTGCCTGTGAATAACAAATTTAGTATGAGGTTTGTACAGATCAGGAAGTGTGTCATGGACATTCCAACTCCTGTTTTCTGATGCTTTAATTAAAGTTAGATAAAATGTAGCCAGAGGTGGAAATTGGAAGGGCTCAGCATTTTTTTAGAACCTGTTGGCCATCCATTTGCAAAAGACAAAGGAGAAAGGTAAAGAAAGTACTGAAAAGGAATTGATGTGTCCCATTAACCATAACACTCCCACGTTCCCCTCTATTGGTGAGTCACACCCACATCAATCCATGTGACTTTCCAACAAGATCTTCTTTCAGCTTCACATGAGAAGTTGCAAATGTGTATTAGCCTACAAGAGGGAATCTCTGGCAGTGTGATTTCAGATCCCCTGTATGACTGTTCTTCTTTGCATGCCCCGGAGTCACTAGAAGACTCTGGGATGCATCAATAGGTCTTGGCCGTTGAGAAGGATATTCAAAGGCTGGTGTCTACCTGAGAATCTGGTTGCCTGTTCCATTAGAGCAAGGAGAATCTTCCAGTTCAACCCTTTGCTGGCCATGGAATTACTGTCATAGAGTCAAGGAGGGCTCGAGGAAAGTAGGAAAGTCAGCTTCTGTGGACGGAGAATGTCACCTGGCAAATCAGTAAACAAAGGATATTGCAGCCATCAAGGCTTCAGCCACTGCAGCCACCCCCAGACTGTGCACCCTGAGGGGACTCAGGATGGAGAAAAGCAGGATACTGGCCCCAGATAGTTAAGGTGCATATCAAAGGAATGATTTCAGTGAGTCCAGACTCTTGCATCTTCCCATACACAGAAGTGGGCTAAATTCATTAACTGGAGATGTCCGGTGTTTCTTTAATTAGCAGTAATCTTTTGATGTTCCAACTGCTTGTTTTGGGGGTTTTTTTTTTGCAAAAACTCCTATATGTCCTGGCTCCTCTCTTGCCTCTTTGGGACAGTCCCCTAGAGCTATCTGAGAGGCTGTCTCCTGGGCTTAAGTCCTCAGTATGTCCGCCAAATAAAACGTAATTCTCAACTTTTAGGCTGCACAAAAACTTAAAGAGTTAGGGAAAAGACAGGAAGCTAATGAAGAAAATGGATTAGGTAATTAACACTAATTGACTTCTTGTTGTGTGTTTCATTCTGTACCTGGAACAGGGAGGAAAGCTTTGCTGTGCTGTAGGGCCTCACTTCCCCTAATCTCTGGTCAATTTCAGGCTAACTCTTTCCTAGTGGTACTTTCTTACTCTTTTCCTTTCTTGTCATTTCCTCTCTGCTTAGTTTTGAGGCTCTGGACCCAAAGCTACCTGCTGCCAGGTCACTTCTCTTAATGCCTGTTTAATTCTTAAACGAAGGTTCTCTCCCTCCAGCAGTGCCCTTCATTACAGGCCCCTTAAACATGGAAGTGGGGATGAGGAGGGGATATGTCTGCTCAAACAATACAACGGGCTTAGATATTAATTATTGTAATATTAATTTAGTCGTTCAGCCACTCTCACTAAAATATAAACTCCATGAGAACAGAGTGATTGTCCAACTCACTGACATAATTTCCGGCATCTGGAAAAAATATTTGGCACAAAATAGGTGCTCAATAACTATTGGCCAAAGTGAAAAATTGTGTCTAACCTTGAAGAAATATTTTCTTCCAGTCAGTCTAAATATCACTCTGCTACCTTGGACTGATATATGAATTAGCAGGTACTGACTGAGTCCTTACCATGGGTCCAAAGTTTTAGAAGTTATCTCAAGATGCTTTCCCACCTTCTGAGCTTCCCTCTCACAATTACTCGTCAGAGATCCCTCCTCAGACAGGCAGGTCTTGAACTGGTCCCTGAACTTGAGCCTTTTCCACCGTGGGACCGGTGTTGATGCTGACCTCTCATCCTTTCCTATCCTTCAAGATGCAGATCAAGTCACATCGCTACTGTGTCCTCAGCCTGGCAGATAAGGTTCACCACATTCACTAACCACTTTGTAAAGTTAGTTATCATTATAACCACCTGCTCCCACCTGTTGCAAACATCTGCTTTCAACACATAAGTTTAGACCATGTACAGAAAAGATGTAGAGTGGGATTCCAAAGTGAGCTGGGGTCAGCATTGGCCAAAGTGCATGCTGTCTGTAATAGTCAAAACTGTAACATCTGGTGCTGCTATCTGGGAATGTTTGTGTAAACTTTCGACGTCTGAAAGCACATGATTCTTCTTTTTATAATTTTATTGGCGTATAGTTGATTTACAATGTTGTGTTGGTTTCAGGTGTACAGCAAAATAAATCTGTTATACATATACATATATCACTCTTTTTTAGATATTTTCCCATATAGGTCATTACAAAGTATTGAATAGAGTTCCCTGTGCTATACAGTAGGTCCTTATTAGGTATCTATTCTATATATAGTAGTGTGTATGTGTCAATCCCAATCTGAAAGCACACGATTCTTAAATTCTGACATCAGTATTTAGAGTAAAGGTTTATGTAGACAATAACTCCAGAATCTTCTCAAAAGAGGGCAAACTTCAGTCATTTGAAATAAACTCAAAATAGTATATCTGAAAATCTGAGCATGATAACTTTTCCACAGCAATGTCTTATCTTCCCAACTTACAAGCTCTGAAGGAATCTCCTTTTCGACATCTTTGTGGCTCTCTCAAGATCCCAACGATGCCTTGCTTGGAGCTGACTTTCTGCAAAGCCACTTGCTTACCAATTGGCTGGTATACATAGGTTTGATTGATTGGTTATCATTCAGAGGAAATGCAAGTTGCCACGTGGAATACGAGATTTTGGTGCACATATGATCTTATTCAAAAATTATTCTTTCCACTACTTTTTTTAAAAGAGAAGTAGATGACTTTTTAAAAACAATTTTTAAAAAATATTTTATTTATTTGGTTGCACCAGGCCTTAGTTGTGGCAGGCAGCCTCCTTAGTTGTGGTATATGTGCTCCTTAGTTGCTGCTCGCTGGCTCTTTAGTTGTGGCAGGACAACTCTTAGTTGCAGCATGCCTGTGGGATCTAGTTCCCTGACCAGGGATCGAACCTAGGCCCCCTGCATTGGGAGCATGGAGTCTTAACCACCGTGCCACCAGGTAAGTCCCTCTTTCAACTATTTTTAAAGAAAGGTGTTACATAACACCAGCATTTTCATCTAAATAAAGTATTTTCTTTTCAAAGAAATATTTTTTGGAGTCACCCCTCTGCAAGACTTAAGCATGTCTCTCCCACTCCCTCTGCCCCACCCCTCCTCCCAAGAATCTACCTTTACCTGGGGTGAAGGTGTTGACAGATGTATGAGCGGTGGTCCCGGGTATATGTCCCTGAGGAGGATGGCCTGTCCCCAGGGATGAGGGGAAACAGGGACCTGGAGAAATCTAGTTATGAGGCAGGTATCCTTGAAGGGAAAAGGAATGGGGTCCAAGCCACATGGAAGAGCCCAGATGCTCACTCTGAACACACTGACAGCTGACTCCCAGGAGCCCCGGTGGGAAAGCATACAATAGGGGCATAAAAGGTAACATTCCTAAGCTAACAAAAAGCATCAAACAAACAGACTGAAAAATCCCACAACCCAGAGACTTCCCTTTCACCCACCCCCAATCAATGCCTTGCTAAATATAGGATTCCTTCGCTGGGAACCTTATTTGGAAGCACCCCAGTATCTTCCCATGTACAGTAAACCCTCTCTCCACTGAGGCAGGTAGCATGGTGGTTAAACGCCTGAGCCTGAGCGCTGACTCCGGTCTGAATGGGCTTGGACTTCTGGGATGTTCCTCACCTTGCTTTGCTCCTTTGTCAAATGGGGATGAAAAGAGTAGTACCTCTGTCCAAGGGTTGTCACATGGATTTGGTGAGATAAAGGACAGAGCCTGGCTTGTGGTAGCAGCTGTCTGTATGCATAGTGGCCATTTCTCCCCTGCAGAAGTAGGCTGGTTCTGAAGATGGGAAGTTTCTTGGGCAGCGGTGGGGACCACTGGCTTGGCCTTGAACGTGCCCTGTGAGGTCTGCTGGGGGCCCCCTAGGGTGCTGCTGGCTCCGACTCTTCAGATGAAGTGGAGATGCTTTCACTGCTGTTCCTTCTAGAACAGTCACTCATGTGACTTAGCAGTTTCTCGTTCATAATCCCTTCTGCGGGGGTGTGGACCCTACAGTCTCCTGGATGCCGGGAATGAGGGAAGTCGATGCCTCCTGGACTAAGATGGGTGCTTCCCGGAGGAGAGTGGAAATCAACAGTCCCTGGGCTCATTTCCTCGGCCTGTCACGTGGTCCAGTCTCATACTGGAGAGAGCCCAGGTAAGGATAACAGGGCTGGGAGAATAGCTAGGCTGTCTTTAGCAACCTGCAGGCTGAGGACCAGCCGAGAAAGTCAGGACGAGGCTTCCCTGGTGGCACAGTGGTTAAGAATCTGCCTGCCAATGCAGGGGACACGGGTTCAATCCCTGGCCCGGGAAGATCCCACATGCCGTGGAGCAGCTAAGCCCGTGCGCCACAACTACTGAGCCTGTGCTCTAGAGCCCACAAGCCACAGCTACTGAGCTTGCGCTCTAGAGCCCACGAGCCACAACTACTGAGCCTGCACTCTAGAGCCCGTGAGCCACAACTACTGAGCCCATGTGCCACAACTACTGAAGCCCGCGCACCTAGAGCCCGTGCTCCACAACAAGAGAAGCCACCGCGATGAGAAGCCCACGCACCGCAACGAAGAGTAGCCCCCGCTCGCCGCAACTAGAGAAAGCCCATGTGCAGCAACAAAGACCCAACAGAGCCAAAAATAAAATAAATAAATTTATACTAAAAAAAAAAAGTCAGGAGGGAGAGAGACATTGGACCCACAATCTGGAGTCTTTAATGTTAATTTATTTACCAGTTCACATTAAAAAAAAATAACTAAGTTGTCAGAATATAAGGATTCTTTCCCTCTTAACAGATCCACAGAAAGTGAAACATAATCTGGAATTGGTTCTTTTATAAACATCATTACACAAAATGTTTTGCAAATTAAAACTGGAATACTGGAGAGAAAATAAAGCATTTCATTTTCTTGGCGTCCTTGGAACTTTATGTTCTAGACTGAGGCCTGAAGTCCAGAACAGGTAGGTACCTGTGGCTGACAGAGTCTTGAATGTGATTCCTACAGTGTATCTAACCTTGAACTTTGAAATCATTTCTATCAAATTTTGCCCCCAAACACTCACACCCATACACCAAAAATTATGGTACAGCTTTCTTTAAAGCTTGCATAAGAATAAAAGATTTTAAAACCTGGGAGAGATGGTGATCCACTGCCCACTGACATGAAAGAAATAGTACTTGCAAGTGAGAAATGATACATGAGTTACAAACATGCAAAAATGGGCACAGCCATCCAAGAAAGAAGTGGGAGAGATTTTAACGGGGTGGATTGAGTAAAATCTGCCTCAGAAGTTCTAGAAAAAAGTTTCATAGGTTAAAGCAAACTATTCAACTTCTTTTCCATAGAGGCAGCTGCGGCTGTGACTTGATCACAGCGCACATCCCTTGTTTTGCCTGTGGGGAATCCAGGCTCCCTCCATTTGGTAATGGAACCGGTACTTTCCTAAAGTATCTACCCTCACTTTCCTCTCAGTCCAGGTGATTTAGGGCTGGCTCCAAGGGTAGACATGTGATCCACGTCTGGCCAATCAGCATGGAAGCCCCCCCTCTCTAGCCAGTTCAGAGGTGGGACCATGGTCCAGTCAGTCCAAATCAGACTCAATTCCAGAACGTTTTTAGAATTTGAAACTCTTGAGAGAGAGAAGGGCTTTTCCAGCTGGGGTTAATGAGAGGAGAGGCTAAAACATCGCAACCTCTGGCAGCCATCTTGCCACCATGATGTAAGAAACTAAGAGTGGAGACAAAACAGAGCAAAGCAGAACTGAGAGATGGAGAGAGTGATATGAGCCCCTGAATCCAGCCAGTGTCTTCCTGGGACTTTCACTTGTTGAGTGAGTAAACTCCTTTCCTTTTTCTTTTAGCCATTTTGAATTGGGCTTTCTGTACTTACAACTGAAAGAATCTGGCGGATGCAGTTGGAGAAGAGAGATGGGGGGTGCTCACAGTTTGCTGGTTCTTGATGCTTTCCCAAGGTTGAAGTGGCATTTACCTAACTTCCCGATGTCCATTGACTGTGGTTGTTATCACAGTGAAGAAAACTTTCCAGAAGACCAGACTCTTTCTGGAAGGCACTTTTTTTGGCGGGGCGGGGGGGGGGGGGGGAAGGATATTTTCCACGTGGGTAAGTGTATGAGAGACATACAGCAGCAAAACCAGAAACTCTGGACTTGCCCAGTCAATCCCTTCTTTAAATCTTACTTCACACCAGGTGAAGAAAACCCTAAAAGCATGATAATTCTTTGTGTATTAGATCCTAAATTTTTATCATGCTTTGAAACTTAATCTACCACCGTTCTCCCTTTTCGTTTGTCACCCATACATCTGCATCACAGACACTGACAGTGACAGATCTGCCTTTTCACTTCCCTAGTGGGAACTTAATTGTCTTTTATGTCCAAGTGGTGCCCACCACCTGTGATGCCTCCTGGGCAGGAAGAGGCAACAGTCTTTTTTGTGGAGTAAATCACAAAAGCCAGACCCGCTTTGGGAAATAGACTATAACCATCGTTGGAAACTAAGCTTTCAAGTATGAATGTTATCCTGGCCAATACAAATAGAAATCACCATAGAGGAGTTAATTAAACATAATAAACAGTTCAGGCGGAACAGGAAACTGCTATTTTTCCTGTCTCCAAAGCTTCTATCATAGGGGAAGGAAGAGGTAATCAGCAAAGAGCCAGGAACATGAGAAGAATGGGAATCTCAGGGCGAGGACTGAGTGTTGGGCTCTGAAGAAAAGCAAAGTCATAAATTTAATCTCTGGTGGGCTTTCAGTCCGTGCCTGGGGGGAGGGGGAGGGGGGAGGGGTACAAAACCGTTTGTGCTGATCAGTTATCTATAGAGAGTATCACGTAAAACGGCAAAGTTTATGGTTATGACATCACGCTGGGATTTGCAGGGAGTCGTACCAAAATACTTCTTTGGTGACAAGATCATACATGTCAAAGAGCTTTTGAAGACTGAAAAGCATAAATGCAGGGAGTTCCCTGATGGTCCAGTGGTTACAACTCGGCGCTTTCACTGCCAAGGGCCCAGTGCAATCCCTGGTTGGGGAACTAAGATCCCACAAGCCACGTGGCGTGGCCAAAAAAAAAAAATGCAGAGAAGATATTCTGTGAGAAAGGGGAAGATGAGCAGAGGGGGAGAGGCAGGTGGAGGAACGGGTATGATGAAGAGAATTGTTTCTCTTCTGGAAATCTAAGACCACTCATTAAGAAACCAAACAGAGGGGCTTCCCTGGTGGCGCAGTGGTTGAGAATCCGCCTGCCCATGCAGGGGACACGGGTTCGAGCCCTGGTCTGGGAAGATCCCACATGCCGCAGAGCAACTAGGCCCGTGAGCCACAATTACTGAGCCTGCGTGTCTGGAGCCTGTGCTCCGCAACAAGAGAGGCCGCGATAGTGAGAGGCCCGCGCACCGCGATGAAGAGTGGCCCCCGCTTGCCACAACTAGAGAAAGCCCTCGCACAGAAACGAAGACCCAACACAGCCATAAATAAATAAAAATTAAAAAAAGAAAAAAGTTAAAAAAAAAAAAAAAGAAACCAAACAGGAGATGCACTGCACTCCAAAGACGTCAGTAGGACTGAGACTTGGAATAACTGAAAAAGCAACTTAAGTGTCCATCGACAGGTGAACGGATAAAGAAGATGAGATACATATATATGAGGGACTATTACTCAGCCATAAAAAAAGAATGAAATCATGGCATTTGTAGCAACACGGATGAACCTAGAGATTATCATACCCAGTGAAGTAAGTCAGAAGGAGAAAGACAAATACCATATGATATCACTTATATGTGGAATCTAAAAAAAAATAGTACAAATGAATATATTTACAAACCAGAAATAGACCCACAGATATAGAAAACAAACTCATGGTTACCAAAGGGGGCAGAAGGAGGGATAAATTAGGAGTTTGGGATGAACAGATACACACTACTACGTGTAAAATAGATAAACAACAAGGACTTACTATGTAGCACAGGGAACTATACTCAGTATCTTTTAATAACCTATAATGGGAAAGAATCTGAAAAAGAATATATATATGCCCACATACACACAACTGAGTCACTTTGCTGTACACCTGAAACTATCACAACATTGTAAATCAAATATACTTCAGTTAAAAAAAAAGACTCAGTGTGAAAGGGGACAGATTTCCAAAGATCCAAGGCCCTTCTCTTCAACACAGAATCTTCCAAAGTTAAGGGTGGGTGGGATGGGCATAAAACAAGGAGGGAACCACCTCTTCCCACAACGCTCTAGAATTGCACACATCACCTGGCGTTTGAAATGTGGCTGTCGTGAGAACAGGGTCACCCTCTGCTGGATGTGAGGACTCTGGGGTTTGAAAACGGATCATTTTCCCTTTCTAGGAGCTCAGGCCTCGTGTCTCTCTCCCCACAACCTGAAGATAGCTGTTCGCATCTGCTCAGGTTCCTCCCCCGCTGAGCGCGCCATCTGTCCCCGTGAAAGATGAGTGAGGCTCGGGGCTGAGGAGCTGCAGACAGCCCTACCACGGACCCCGGGGGTCCCGCTTCTGAGGAGTAAACCCCAGAAAAACTCCTCGTGCTAAGCTGCTCAATGGTAAAAGTGCAGTTAAGAGAAGATGAGGGATAAACACAAAAATTGTTCTAGTATTTCAACTTGTCCCTAAAGTAACCATTTGTGCTGAGGTCCTGAGAGCTGAAAGGGGGCCAATTATAAAGAGAAGGGGGCTGGAGACTGAGGGGGCTGGGGACTTCCCTGGTGGTCCAGTGGTTAAGACTCTGGCTCTCAATGCGGGGGGCAGGGGTTCAATCCCGCTTTGGGGAACAAAGATCCCGTGTGCCACACGGTGTGTCAAAAAAAGAGAGAGAGAGAAGGGGGCTGCAGGGAACTTTGAAGAGGAAGAATGACAGAATGAGATTTTTTAAAAATTAATTTATTTATTTTTGGCTGCGTTGGGTCTTTGTTGCTGTGTGCGGGCTTTCCCTAGTTGTGGCGAGTGGGGTCTACTCCTCGTTGCGGCGTGCGGGCTTCTCATTGCGGTGGTTTCTCTTGTTGTGGAGCACGGGCTCTAGGTGCGCGGGCTTCAGTAGTTGTGGCACGTGGGCTCAGTAGTTGTGGCTCGCGGGCTTAGTTGCTCCGCGGCATGTGGGATCTTCCCGGACCAGGGCTTGAACCCGTGTCCCCTGCATTGGCAGGCGGATTCTTAACCATTGCACCACCAGGGAAGTCCGAGAATGAGATTTTTACCACTTTAATACATGGTACATTTATTTATTTCTGTGCCAGAAATACAGAAAGATGCAGGTAAGCTGAAGAGAATCCGAGAGGCACTAGGACCATTTAGGAGGAAAAAGAACATCAGTTTTCTATAACTGACCAGCAAGCAGTTAAATTTATGCAGAGGAATGAAGATGAAGACACGTACCTGGTTATGGTAAGAGAAAGAAGCAATGTAAGAAGAAATGAGAATATTTAAGCAAGTTTTCAAGATGGCAGTAATTCAAAGAACCAAATAAATAAAACTGAGTGAGAAATTTAGCTTTGAACTTCCCCCAAGCAAATTAAAATAGTAGCCAAAACTCAATGGGTTAGTTTATTTGGAATTATTATTTTTCAAGGAAGTAATTACGGCACTCATTTCAGATTTTCTACAACTTCAAGAACTTCTCCCTTTTTGGAAGAAGTGGAGACAGAGACCTTGACTATTTGCATGATTTTTGCCAAGTCACGTTCTCTTTCAGACTCACTTTCTTCATTTCTGAAAAGTGGGATGAGAATAACAACTACCTTACAGGGTTTGTGGAGGTGACGAAATGTGACCATATATGAAAAATAAAAGTACTCAGCGACCTGAAAGCTCTAAAGAAATGATAATAGTGACAAACTCCTTAATATTTCAAATTTCCTTTGTCTTCCTTGCAGTCACATCCACAGAAGTCATGACTTCTGGGGTAAATTTAGGGATTAGTTGCTCTCTTTAGCTGACCCTAAACATTGGTCATTGGGGGATTAGAAACACCAGCACCCTGGAGTAGGCATCTGGAAAATTCTGAAACTGAAAATCACCATGAGTTTTATTTAGGTGGCTATCCCAAGTAAACCACCATGTCTGACCCCAACTAACAATGTTTATAATATGAGGTTAAAATAAGCGTTGAAGTACAGTGTGGCCAAACCAAGGGGACACCATCAAAACATGAGTGGCAATGACAAGTAAAGGAGAAGGGTGGGGACCAGCATCTCTCCTGTCACTCAGGCCAAAAACCAATGAGTCACTTTTTGATGATGGCCATTGTGACTGGTGTGAGGTGATACTTCATTGTAGTTTCGATTTGCATTTCTCTAATAATTAGTGATGTTGAGCATCTTTTCATGTGCTTTTTTAACCATCTGTATGTCTTCTTTGGAGAAATGTCTATTTAGATCTTCTGCCCATTTTTGGATTGGGTTGTTTGTTTGTTTGATATTGAGCTGCATGAGCTGTTTTGAAATTTTGGAGATTAATCCTTTGTCAGTTGCTTCATTTGCAAATATTCTCTCCCATTCTGAGGGTAAAAGAACAAAATAATGCCATTTGCAGCAACAGGGACGGACCTAGAGGTTGTCATACTGAGTGAAGTATGTGAGACAGAGAAAGACAAATATCATATGCTATCGTTTATATGTGGAATCTAAAAAAGAAGGCTACAAATGAACTTATCTACAAAACAGAAATAGAGTTACAGATGTAGAAAATAAACTTATGGTTACCGGGGGGGGAAGGAGGAGGGGAGGGACAAATTGGAAGATTGGGATTGACATATACACACTACTATATATAAAATACAACAGATAACTAACAAGGACCTACTGTATAGCACAGGGACCTCTACTCAATGCTCTGTAATGACCTATATAGGAAAAGAAGCTAAAAAAGAGTGGGTATATGTATATGTATAACTGACTCACTTTGCTGTACACCTGAAATTAACACAACATTGTAAAGCAGCTATAACCCAACTAAAACAACAAACAAAAACCCAATGAGTTGCAGGGAGGGGAAACGAGAGTTAGTGTTTAATGGGTAGAGAGTTTCAGTTTTGCAAGATGAAGAGTTCCGTGGATGGATGGTGATGCTGGGAGCACAACGTGAATGTACTTCATGTCCATGATCTGTACACTTAAAAATGGTTAAGATGGTACATTTTATGTTATGTGTATGTTGCCACAGTTTAAAAACTTATGAAAAAAAACTTATGAGTCACCTTTGATTCCTACATTCATTCTTTAATAAGATGAGCTAACCTGAAGAGAGACTGAGAGGATGGGACATGAGGTTCTGAAGTCAATGAATGTTGATGTAACACTTCTGACTCCCAGGCTGGTTGCTCGGAAGCAGAGATATTTCTGAGTACCAGGGTTTTTCTCCACCAGGTGATGCTTCCAACACAGCTTCTGTCACCAGTTCCTCTCTACCAGCCCCAGGCATTCAAACCTCTGGCCCAGAGCTAGTAGCCCTACTTCTCTTCCCTTGTACCAGCTCTGAGTGAGAGAAGTAGGAAATAGAGGGGAAAGACACTCTGAAATCGAAAATAAGAGACAAACAATCCAGCGTTAGTTTCCACAGAATCTTTTTTAGATTCCAACGACATGACTTGGAGCGATTTCCATGCCTTTCTGGATAACAGGAAGACTCATTATGATTTTATAAAGACTCTGGTGCCTTATATGTTGGATATCATGCCCCTTGATGGTTTCACTGTGTAAAAGAAACAAAAATAGGCAAGTGAGTGCTCTGGGAGCAGGGTTAAGGACTTTGGCCAGAAACAATTTCCCAAAATCTGTGTCAGTAGGTGATGTATAACACAAGATTCTCATCCTGGCAAGTCCAAAGCTAAAAATGTAAACAAAATAAACCAGAGTAACATCAGACCAGGAAACCAGTAAAAAAACTTCCCATAGTTTATTTTTTGGAAGCTGCTTTCTAGAGAGGAGCTATGGATTTCCATCTTGATACCTGTCGCTAACACCGGAAACTGCAGAGGCCTCAGGTGTTGGGAGTGGAAGAAACCTTTGCCTCTTCTTATGACCCACAGGGAAGCAGAACATGAAGGGGGGTGGGTGGACTTCAGGTAGATCTAGAGGCTGATCCTATGAGAGACATACCTTCATGACATTTCTGGCCATGAGGCCAGAAATGCTGTGACTTGAAAATGGCTAATTACCTTTAAAGGGAGGTTGAACTGGAACAGTATTTTAAGGACCTTAAGAAGGTCTGTGTGTGTGTGTTTTAATTGTTTACTCTTTTTTTTTTGAACATACAGTAGGATTCTAGTATGTTTATTTCATCAGCACAAGAAACTTGGGAATATTCCATATTCAAATACATTGAAATAGAGATGTTTAGAGCCAAAAGCTATGTAAATCCCATTTTTTCTTGAAAATGAAGGTCTACATTCCTTTGACTGTAGCTTTCCTCAACTCCTGTCCCCCATGACTCCCAGAAGTATGAAATTGATAAATATCCATTAATTGTTTACTCTTGGTCCAGCAATTCCACTCAGCAATTTTTCTTGCGAAAACAATCAGTCAAGACCAGTATTGCTGTGACAGCTTTTACGTTGTTTTTACAGCTTGTACTAACAAAGAAAAAAATTGGCAGCAACTTAAATATTGTATTATTAAATCATTTATGATATTCTTATACAGTGGAATACTATGAAGCCATTAATAGGATGGCGGAAATCTATTCATTGATGTGAAAAGATACATGTATTGACAACATGTATCAATGCTTCAAACAAAGTATATAGACTTTAACTCTTCCTCTTAGGAATTTATCTTCAAATGACAATAATAAAACAAGTCTAGGATGTTCAGCAGAGCAATGTTTACAGTACAATGTTTACTGTTAAAAAATACTGCTGTAACATGAAGCTCTATTAATTGAGATTGGTTAAAAACATTATAATTATATCATGGAATATCATTCAGGCATTAAAATTATGCTGTAATTTATCTTTGTTACAAAGCAAGCTCACTATAATACGAAGTGGAAAAAATTTACAAAATGGTAATCATTGTATAATTCCATCTTAGTAAAAGTAAAAATATCTACAGAAAAAAGTGTGCATGTGTGCACACACACACATCTCTAAATGTATAATAATAGTTATCTCTGGATGGTGGAGTTTTTAGCTATCTTTTTTAATGTTTATTTTATTTTTATTTTATTTTATTTATTTTTGGCTGCATTGGGTCTTTGTTGCTGTGCACAGGCTTCCTCTAGTCGTGGTGAGTGGGGGCTACTCTTCATTGTGGTGTGTGAGCTTCTCATTGCAGTGGCTTCTCTTGTTGCAGAGCCCAGGCTCCAGGTGTGTGGGCTTCAGTAGTTGTGGCTCAGGGGCTCAGTAGTTGTGGCACATGGGCTTAGTTGCTCCGCGACATGTGGGATCTTCCCAGACCAGGGCTCGAACCCGTGTCCCTTGTATTAGCAGGCAGATTCTCAACCACTGTGCCACCAGGGAAGTCCCAGGGAATAATGTTATATGCCCAGGGAATAATGTTTATTTTTCTAATAAACATTAATGTATTATTTTTATAGTAAGAAAATACAACAATACTATTTCCATGATTTTTTTAAAAGCACATAAAGACTAAGAATTCATCCTAAAGTGTTACTCAACCTTTTTTTCATAACCATCCCTTAAGGAGCCTTTTAAAGACATATTTTCCAAATTACTCCTGCCATGAAATTTTAATGCCACAGATATATCATATATCTGTTTATGTACTGTATGTACATCTGCTTTATACATAAAAAGGGTATGATTTTTTTGATCCTCAAGAAGCAATCTACCTTGGGGCAATATTTTTCCTGTTAAGAATTATGTTCTAAAAGGACACTAAGAGTGTGTGTGCAGAAACTTACTTAGTCACCCTAAGTCATCCTAAACTTACCCAGCCTTCTAATGCATTCCTTCTTTTGCCTGATTTATTTTCTTCTTTTTCATCTACATGTCATCCAGCACCTCAAAGTATTCTGTCCAAATTCTCTTCAGCCTCCAACTTTCCTGAGAGGCTGAGGGTTATAACGTGAGTCTGGTAGACTCATACATGCTGTCCAATCTTGCTCCCTGTCCTTCTTAATAGCTGTTATGCCCAATAACAGACCCAATACAAGTTCTGCATTCTAACCTCCATCTGGTCTGCTTTTCAAGGAGAGCTGAAATCCACAGGGCAGGCAGTCAGGAAGAGCAGGCTGGAACCCTCAGGCATAAGCTGAAGTTCTCTCTACAGGCAAAATGTCTTCTTCTTTAAAGAAACCTCAGCTCTGTTCTCACGCCCTTTTACCTGAGTAAATCAGACCGACCCAAAATATCAAGGATAACCTCCCTTACTTAAAGTCATCTGATTATGGATCTTAATCACATCCATAAAATACCTTCACAGCAACACCTAGATTCATATTTGAATAACTCAGACTGTAGCCTAAAAAGGCAACACATAAAATTATCACAGTCTATCCTTTGTCTTCTGGACACCCATATGCATCCCATTAAACCTTAAAGACAATAACAAGGTCATATTTCCACCCAAATCTTTACAACTATCCTGTATTCAACCGAAAATGAAACGGAGCAGGACTCTGTGGTCGTTCCCCCCCCCCACCCATGTCCTCCACCTGCCTTTTGTCTGTAGAAAAACTTTAGCCAAAGAATAAGTTTAATCAGAGAAGTGAGAAAATGCAGAAGCAAAGAAGAGGGGTCAAACAGGACAGAACAATAATAGTTTAGTCAGTAAGCAACGTCAATGACCTTCAGTTCCTCCTTAAGGGCCATAGATAATATTGTGAGCTGTATCCTGTGAGCTGTCTTATAGATACTAAAACCACCACCAGGTGGAAGAAGTTAACTACATGATGACCAGACTGTAGCCATGACATAAGCTGCCACAATTCTGAGAGCTGGTCTCAAAGAAATGGGAACAAACCAACCCTGGAACTGAAGACTAACTGTACTTAAAACAATCAAGATGACGCTGATCTTCTGATCACTGCAGGACCAATGTCAAGATGACGGTCGGAGCTGACCATGCTGTTTCTGCACGCAGCCCCCTCCCTCCGTCTATAAAAGCTCTTGCCCACTGATGGTCAGTGGGGGAAAGTCAGCCTTTAGACACGAGTTCCCCCACCCCACCCCACCCCACCCCGCCCCGCCAGGTTGCCAGCCTCTGAAATGAAGCAAACTTTCCTCTCCACCAACCTTGCCTCTTTATTGGCTTTAGCGCGGCAAGCAGCTGGACCCACTTTCGCTGACAGTTTTTGGCTCCCAACGCGGGGCTGCTGCACTCTCGCGATATCTGGCTTCTGGGGTCCTCCCAGCAGAGCTGCCGCTATGACGACGCGCCGGGGTGGCTGTGAGGAGGAGCTTGATTGCCCGTGGCTCACCGGCCCTGAGAGGGGGATTTGGGGGGACGTTCCTAGCAGCTGCCGAAACCGTTTGTTTCGGGGATCCTCCCTGTTTCTCCCCTGCTTGGCACTGGCTGCCAACGTCCGCTTTTCCTTGGTGGAACGGAAACATGCATCTGGACGAGCCGACGAGCTCCAAGACCAGGTAGGTCCACCCGTGTGCACCTGGGCTAACTTCTCTTTCGAGCACGAAGTGCTATTTGGGCATTTTGCTAATTGGTTTTGATGTGTGTCTGATCTCGGGTGGCCTCAGCCTGCAGCGGCTTGAAGCAGGGTTTTGGTTCCCGGCCGGAGATCGAAGTCAGGCCGTGGCAGTGAGAGCGTTGAATCCTAGCCATGGGACCACCAGGGACCAGTGGCCGGTGACAAGGCCCTGGCCCGTCAGCTGTGTAGAAATGACTTTCCACGTAGAGACCGAAAGTAGTGAAACAAGTAGAATGTTTATTAGGAGGAAAAAGAGTATGCGTGCATAGACACATGGGCGGGCTCAGAGAGAGAGTTGCGCCCTCGTGGTAGTTTATATGGGGCATTTCTTCCAGGTTTCTTTTGGCCAGTCATCTTGCTTTGCCTGGTTCTGAGTCCGTAGTTGGTATATTTCAGGGTCCTCCCACGTGTTTGCACACATCTCTTAGCCAAGATAGCTTCTAGCGAAGAGGCCTGTGGGTAGTTGATATCACTTACTGTGAGACCCTGCGAGAATAAAAATAAGCCTAGGAGAAATCTTGAAGTTAACTCTTACCATGTCCTTCAAATGCAAACACAGCCCACTTTGCCTGAGACTTCAGCCTTGGGTTAATTACTAAAACTTCAAGCCAAGGGAAAAAAAGAGAAAAGAGGGTTTGGGTTTATTAAACACACATCTTGTACCACATAAAAGAGAAATTGGGCTATGAAAAAATATATATGTTTTTAGAGGTTATGGAATATGCTTTTAAGTTTGCCAATCAGAAAATGCTGGTATAACAGTTCAATTACTTGTTTCTTGGTTTTGTTAAGGTTTTCAAGGATTAAAAATGTAATATGTAAAAATGATGAGGGAGGCATTTCAGTGTGTAAAGCAAGTTGTATATGTGTTGTTGGTGAGAGGAAATATAAAAAGTGGAGATTTTTTTGTTGAGGAAAAAAAGGAGAATAATTTTGTCCTAGGGCTGGTTGCTTATGTATGGGAAAAGTAAGGGACAAATTAATGTGGATTCAGAAAGTGACAAAAGGTTCATGAAAAAGGGACTTTGAAAAAAGAATCTTGTACATTGTCAGAATTAAGATTAGATTGAGGGACTTCCCTGGTGGTCCAGTAGTTAAGACTTTGCCTTCCAATGCAAGGGGTGCAGGTTCAATCCCTGGTCAGGGAGCTAAGATCCCACATGCCTCATGGCCAAAAGCTAATGGTGTTAAAGAACTGGGCTAATAGCAACAGGATGATGAGACACAGATATTAGAGAGGCCAGGTGGGAGGTATATAGCCATCAGGAGCCATGTGAGCATGAAGACCTTAGTAAGCGGTAAGATCAAAGGAGAGCCAGGGTGGCCTAGCTCCATGCTTGTTCTACACTGGAAAACCAATGGCCAGATCTGATGTGTGTGTCTTTCTCTGCAGACCAGGCTCTAAGAGTATTCCACCCCTGATACCAGAAGTAGGGGCTTGTTTCCACCAGTTCACCTCCAATATTAGAAACAAAGGCATATGTAATTTTTGCCTTCTTCTCCTTCATTTTCATTCTTTTCTTCTAATAATATTGATAATAATAAAACAACAACAATTGCTTTATCTTGATTAGGAGATAAAATACAATAATTTTGAGAACTAAAACACTTTTGCAGCAGGTCAGCGATGCTCAGGAAAGTTGGGTTAAATTTCATTTTTTAACTCATAATCTATACATATGTTTTAAAAACAGACATTTGTTCTCCTTTCCACATCTCCCAGGGAGAAATGATCACAAACAGAACTTTGCGAAATTCCCTGTGCATCTGTGGGAAGAGGGAGAGAGAGAGGGAAGATGGGGGAGGGGACTGAATTATCACAAAGCAGCTTCTTTCGGCCTTGCCAGGGAAAGCCACAAGAATTTGCCAGAAGACAATCTTCCTGAGGGACTAACTCACTGCTCACTCTTCGGTCATGCCCTGCAGTCTCCTTGTTCATGGTACAAACATTGTGTTCATATGTTCTCTGATGCTTATAGTTGTGAGTTATTTCTATGGATGGGGTTGAAGGACCCAATTAATCATACCGCTCTCTCCTCTGGGCTCTGAAATTAAGAACATGCACAAAAGAAGGATGGGGAATCAATGTGTGAACTTTACTTCTCTGCTTGCACCTGTGGCCAAGTGGGCTTCTTAGAAGCAGTTCCTTCCTTAAATTGAACAAACTCACTGCATTCCATGACTGCAGGCTGCCCCCATGGGTGGGTCTACCTGAGTGTGTATTTTGATTGGAAGAGGCAGGATTGAAAAGCGATCAACGCAGCTTGTAGAGGAGCGCCGCCCAAGAAAGAGTCAAAGAGATGTGCCCTTTATGAGTAGCCATTTTTACTGAGTTCACCAGTCCTGAAGAAAATAGGGAATAATACCTCAGTCTCCCACTGCCTCACCAAACGTAGAGAAGAGCCAGTGAGAAGTGGAGAGCAAGCAACTTTTCTCATACTGTTTCCCCAGGAAGGTGGGAGTCTTGGTAAAATTCCCTATTTTATGGGCCAACAGGAACTTTGGAAAAGGAAGAAAATGATTCTTCTACGGCATACAGGTGTTTCCGTATAAATTTTATCCATTTATTCATTCAGCAGTTATTGAAGTTTTACTGGGTGCAAGTGATCCAAACACAAATAAGACGAAACACAGTACATCTGATCACCATTTTGTAATGTAATATCCCACCTCATCCAGCCATTAACTCTCAATTCTCTGCAACCCCAAATGCTAAGCCTATTTGGTCTTTTAAAAGGTGGAGGAAATGCCTACCTGAAAGCGTGCCCATTACTATGTTACCAGAAAAAGCATTTTACTAATTTGTGTAAGACACGAAGTGGCTGATTTCATAAATATGGTACCGTGGGAATCTTCAGTTTCAGAAAGAATCTCTACAGAAGGAAAGGGAAGGAGACCTACTAACAAGGGAAACGTTAAAATTGATGGGACAGTGGGAGAAAAAGAAGTAAAAACTAGTAAAAACTTATTACCAGGAGGAAGTAGTGGTAGTTCCCCCTACTAGGAAAAACATCAGGCTGGACTCTTGCTGGAAGTGACCTCTATTGTCTCCAAATATTAATCCCTCTTTCAGCACAGTAAAATCATTGATGTGTATAGTGATTATCCTAACACCAAGAAAAGGCTAACTTATTTAGAGTATTTTTGTTTTCTAAGGGAGTATATAATGTTTTAAGACATTTTATAGGAAAACTATTAAAAAAAAATAGAAACAACTTTCAGTTTTATGGAATATATGCTCATCTAAAGTTATTTCCTGACTGGGCTGAAAAATTAAATGTTATAGTACATGGATCACTTGCACGTAGTAAAACCTCAATAAGTGTTGAATGAATGAATAGATAAAATTTATATGGAAACACTTGTATGCCGTAGAAGAATCATTTTCTTTCTTTTCCAAAGTGGCACAACTCTGAAGTCATAAAGGAAAAGTTTAATCAATTTTATTATATAAATATTAATATATCTGCATGACTAAAATTCCAGGTAGAGCTGGTTCCTACACCTTTACCAGCACTGAGGCCTGAACATTTCAACTATGTAAAAATGCTTAGAAAGGAATAGAAATATAAAAATAAGATCACATGGCTACCTCTTGATAGTATGGGTAATTTTTTGTTTGTTTATATTATATTTACACTCAGAAAAATTTCTGAAATGATACCATTAATGGGGAAATAAAATTTTTACTTCCTTCCTGGATAGGTTTGATTGGCATATGCTTTAAAAAATAGTTTTCACAGCTAACCCTTTTCACAATCTTGAAGGTGATCTGGGAGCAAAAAAAAAAAAAAAGGGGGCATTGGACATGGCCCCATAATTAGGCCCATTCTTCCTGATACTGATAGCCTATTTCTTTTTTTTTTTAAAGAGTGGTTTTTAATTTTATTTATTTATTTATGGCTGTGTTGGGTCTTCGTTTCTGTGCGAGGGCTTTCTCTAGTTGTGGCGAGCGGGGGCCACTCTTCATCGCGGTGCGCGGGCCTCTCACTGTCGCGGCCTCTCTGGTTGCGGAGCACAGGCTCCAGACGCGCAGGCTCAGTAGTTGTGGCTCACGGGCCTAGTTGCTCCGCGGCACGTGGGATCTTCCCAGACCAGGGCTCGAACCCGTGTCCCCTGCATTGGCAGGCAGATTCTCAACCACTGCGCCACCAGGGAAGCCCTGATAGCCTATTTCTGTAGCACTAAAAGAGTGAGCTGAACTATGATGTTCATGAAATTTATTTAAGCTAATACAGTGTTTGGAAGGTATACAAATATTCCACTAAAACTAATACTGATATAAAAGCAAAATAGATAGCTTTTCTTTACGATACTTGCTGTTTGAGGGAAGTTAATCTTGAAGTCAATTCTTGGGAACAATGTTTACTTGCTAGTAATCAAAGAAATGCAAAGTAAAAAACAATGTGATACCTTCATTTGCTTATCAACTTGTCATTAATTTAAAATAAAGGTAATCCTTCTGCTTTTGGGACTTCTGTGAATGGGCCCTCTCATCCTCTGATCACAGGAATATAAACTGGGTCTACTTTCGAAAAATAATTTGACATTACAATCACTTTTTATACCATAGAATCCTATCTCTATAAAAAAATTATATAGCAAGGTCTTAAAAGACTACCCACCAAAATGTTAGTAGTAACCATCTCTGAGTAGTGGGAGGAAATATACTTTAATATTCTTTTCATTTAAAAAGATTATTTCCATAGCAAAACACTGAAATCAACCCAGGTGCCCATCAACAGGAGAATGAATGAATAAACTGTAGAATAGCCATGGAACAGACTCTCATAAGGTAGCCAAAATGAACTACTACAGTGACATGTAACAATATGGCTGAATTTTAGTTATATTGTATTAAATGAAAAATTAAGTTAAAAAAGATTGTGTTTAGCATGAATCCCTTTTTTACATTTAACAACGGTAAAAACATTAGGAAATATATATGTGTATTAGGGCTCTCCAGAGAACCAGGACCAGTAGGATGTTTATATATACAGGAGGCAATTTCTTAGTTGGAATTGGGTCCTGTGGTTATGAAGTCTGCTAAGTCCAAAACCTGCATGGTGGGCTGCAGGCTGGAGACCCAGGAGAGTCGATATTCCAGTCTGAGTCTGAAGGCGGTCTGCTGAAGAACTCCCCCTTGCTTGGGGAGGCCGGTCTTTTTTGTTCTATCCAGACCTTCTGCTGAATTGGACGAGGCCCACTCACGTTGTGGAGGGCAATCTGCTTCACTCAGAGTCCATCAATGTAAATGTTAATCTCATCCCAAAACATCCTCTGAGAAACACCCAGAATAATGTTTGAACAAATAGCTAATCGCCATGTGGCCCAGCCAAATTGATACATAAAGTTAACCATCACAATGTGTGTGTATATGTATATATATAAAACACACACACACGTATATAAAGGCAAGGAAAACATACAGAGTAAAGCAAGGTAGTGATAAATACTAATTCAGGATGATAGGCATCTCAGCTGGGAAGAGGCAGGGTGATGAGCTGAGGAGAAGACCATGCAGGTGTGGTCAGGGTCCTACCTCTTGTTTCTGGTGGTGTGTTCATGAGCGACTACATTATTTAAAATAGTAAAATAAAATAAGCAGGCCATGCTAGACCAACAGTGAGTATGTGTGTCAGGAACAAAGGATTAATCAATCCTGTTCTGTTACACCCAAGGTCACAAACTTTTTTCTACTTTTTTCTAAATTTTCTACAGTGAGTGTGTATCTCTCTCTCTTTTTTTTTTTTTTTTTTGCCAGATGAAACCCTAATATGTAGCTTTAAAAAAAATCCTGTGACATACAGAAGTGTTTATTGCCTAAATACCTAAAATTTGGTATTCGAAATTCTGCCGTTCGTTTTATAGTTCATAACAATACTGTCAACACCTGGAGCCTGGGGGCTCCCAGCTGTACATGTTTCTGGAGCAAGACGGTGGACTAGGTCCCTTTTGTCCTCTCATTCCGTTTCTTTAAGGTAAAGTCCCTCGGCAGTGACAGGTGGGCTGTATCCGAGTGCTCGTCATTGTCGCTGACTCATGTGGGGGCCCCGAAGCCCCTCACTGGCTTCCCTGTCAGCCTTTTGCAGAGATAGGTGCTACTGAATCCCACTGTCCTTGATCTGCTCAGAACACTTTACAGAGGATACATCTACTCCTCAAGAGTGAAAAGGAAAAAAAAAAAAAGCAAAGTATAAAATCACTAGTCTAAGATAACATAAATCATAACCATGTAGCAAAAATACATTTTCTTTCCTAGTTCAGATTTCCAAGAAAAACAAAGGAGAGGGGAAGAAGCCATGCCACCTGTTTTCCTTGGTTTTCTCTTTAGCAGATGTTAATCTCTCTCTCTGTCTCATAGGTGTACGCACTTAAAATAAGACACATTCATGATGTAACTTAATTTTTAAAATGCTGATTATAAATAGATCTGGATCTGTGTGTACTGGATGTAAAAGAACTGTGAAGCCCCCAGGAGACAGCAATTTGCATGCAAAATGATGATTGCCACTGGCGATTCTTCCAGAATGCAAGGAATTAAGAAAATCCATTCCATCTCGGTGTCCAGTTGCCTATGGGGGCTGTGTTTCTCCAGGAGGTCTAGGATGGTCAACCATGGCCAAATGAGGTCTGCCATGGTTCAGGCCACATAGCAAGACTATTCCAGTGAGTTAACCTGCTTTTAAAATAAAATCTCAGATTGTGGTCTCTTAGGTGTCAACATGGGTTGAGGGTTCAGCCCTGTAGAGAGGAATTACACTTGCTTCTCTTGGTGCCTTTCTAGAAGAAAGTTCCTGGCTCGCAGTTTTCCAGACTGCAAAGAGAGTGAAGTACGTCCCACCTTTGTGCAGGGCTTCCTGTGGCCACAGTGACGGGGAGCCATCGACCCCTTTATACTCACAGTTATGTTCCCACAGTCCCCCTGCCAGGGCAATGCCTTTTCTCACTGACGCCTTCTCTGAGGCTCTAGCACTACACGATCTATGAGCAGGGACAGGGGAAGGTTGTGACCTGACTTCCTACCCTGCAAGAGCTCCCAGCTTTGTCCTTCACCTTCCCTGCTCTGGGTCACCTGTTATCAGTCAGGGCCCCAAGGTAGCAGGTGGTCTCAGTGTCCACCTACCCTAAATGGACTTGTGTTCCTGCTTTGTTCCTGGTCTTAGAAATTCACCTCATTATCTTGTGAGTTCATTTGTGCACTCGAGAGGGTGATTTTTATTTTTGACCTAGCATTTTCAGTTTGAAGGTTTCAGGCTATCTTGTCCACATCATATTTCCAGAAACTGAAGTCCTATTCTGTGGATCTACTCTTTTTCAGTTCTGATGTTTGCTTGGTGATGGGCACCATGGACTTCTTAAATGCTGCCTTAGGAATTGAGGAAATAAACAAGGATGGCAGTTGGATTAGAAAGGGTCAGGCACAGGGGGACGTGAGCAAGAAACAGAGTCTACAGTTACTAGGTGGTTGGGATAGTTGGGTGGTTGCCATGTAGTGTGTGTGTGGGCGTGATGTAGGGGGAGGGGGGGATGTTTGCAGCAGGAGAGCAGATAGTAGATGTCAAGTTCTTAGAAGACAGCTTGGCAATTGTCTCTGTTCCATAAAAGGCAGCCACTGGGCTTGCTGCGATCACCTGAGTGAAGCGGCATGGGTGCTCAGGAGGCAGAGAGGTAGAACCTGCCATAACCTCAAGAAGAAAACGAGGGGCTGGATGACCCACCTTAGAAGGAGATGTGGGAGTGTGTTTGGGAAGGAACAATAGAGCATCTAGCAATGGAGAGACAGAAGGGCATCATGGAAACCATACCAAATTGGACATCAAAACACGTGTATTCAAGCCATGGATCTGCAACTAGTGAGACCCTGTTATTATTATTATTTTTTAAAATTTTATTGAAGTGTAGTTGATTTACAATGTTGTATTAATTTCTTCTGTACAGCAAAGTGACTCAATTATACATATATATATATCCTTTTTCATATTCTTTTCCATTATGATTTATCATAGGATTTTTTTTTAAGATTTTTAAAAATGTGGACCATTTTTAAAGTCTTTATTGAATTTGTTACAATATTGCTTCTGTTTTATGTTTTGGTTTTTTGGCTGCAAGGCATGTGGGATCTTAGCTCCCCGACCAGGCATTGAACCGGCACCCCCTGCATTGGAAGGTGAAGTCTTAATCACTGGCCACCAGGGAAGTCTCTATCATAGGATACTGAATATAGTTCTCTGTGCTCTACAGTAGGACCTTGTTGTTTATCCATTCTATATATACTAGTTTGCATCTGCTAATCCCAAACTCCCAATCCTTCCCTCCTCCCACCCCTCCCCCTTGGCAACCACAAGTCTGTTCTCTATGTCTGAGAGACCCTGTTATTTTTATAAAATTGATCGTGCTGAGCTCCAGATGTCAATATGCTACCTAGGCTACAGGGTAATTTAGGATGGTGATAAAGAACATGGGCTTTAACTTTGGAAAACAGCATGAAATTTCCTCAAAAATTAAAAATAGCACGACCATATGATCCAGCAATCCCACCCCTGGTATTCATCCAAAGGAAGTGAAATCAGGAGTCTGAAGAGATAGCTGTACTCCCATGTTCACTGCAGCATTATTCACCAGAGCCAAGACATGGAAACAACACAAGTGCCCATTAATGGATGAACAGATAAAGAAGATGTGATGTATTATATATATATATAATACATCCATATATATGAATATTACTTAGGCATGAGAAAGAAGGAAATCCTGCCATTTGTGACAACATGGATGGAACTTGAGGGCATTATGCTAAGTGAGATAAGTCAGGTGGAGAAAGACAAATATTGTACATCACTTCCATGTGGAATCTAAAAAAAAAATGAACTCATAGAAGCCAAAAGTAGAATGGTGGTTACCAGGGGCTGGGGATGGGGGGAACAGAAGAGATGGTTTTTAAGGGTACAACCTTAAAACTTGTAGATAAATCAGTCCAGGAGAGCAAGTGCACAGAATAGAGATTATAGTCAACAATACTGTATTATAAACTTCAAAGTTGCTAAGAAACCAAATCTTAATTGTTCCCACCACAAAAAAGAAATGATAATTACGTGACATGCTACAGGTGTTAGCTAACACAAAGGCGGTAATCGTATGCAATACACAAATGTATCAAATCAACATGCTGTGTACCTTAAACTTAGACAATGTTATATATAATTATATCTCAGTTAAAGAAAGAAGAGCATGGGTTTTGGAGTCAGGCGGACCTGAACTTCAACTTGCTCATTTATAAAACTGGATTAATGATATCTCCCTCTTAGGGTATTATGAGGATTCACATGACGACTGCCAAACTGTTAATAATTTTAAAAAAGGATGTGTTATCATCTTTTTCAAGTTGATGGAAATTCAGGAATCGATGAAAATGTAAGGTATTGGTTTAGGGTGGCAGCTAGAGCAAGATTATCATCACTTTGATTATATGTTCCTTTTGTCATTGCTTTTCTTAGCCATTTGCTTTGCCCTCAGCATTTAAACTGCTTTTTCTTTTATGCTTTCTCCTAATGCTAAAACTTGTGAAGTCTGGACCGTATGTTGATGCACATACTCCGTTGATTATTGGTATTATTCTGTCGGTCCTTTGCATTTCTTTTGATCCCAGAATATGTTTTAGATTTGACATTTTTACTGGACAGAGATAAGACATGCAAGCTTACTTTACTTTCTTAACTTACTGTATAGGGTTTTATTTTTCAGTGTTCCTGAGTCACAATTTCTTTAACCAGATTCTCTGCAGGAGGATAGTATTGTGATTTCTAATAAAAGGGAATTTAAAGAACTATTTATTGACTCATTTATTCATTCATTCATTCATTTAAAAAGTAGTTGTTGAGACTTCCCTGGTGGCACAGTGGTTAAAAATCCTCCTGTCAATGCAGGGGACACGGGTTCGAGCCCTGGTCTGGGAAGATCCCACATGCCGCGGAGCAACTAAGCCCATGTGCCACAACTACTGAACCCGCGTGCCTAGAGCCCATGCTCTGCAACAGGAGAAGCCACCGCAGTGAGAAACCCACGCACTGCAACGAAGAGTAGCCCCCACTCGCCGCAACTAGAGAAAGCCCGCACGCAGCAACGAAGACCCAACGCAGCCAAAAATAAATAAATAAAATAAATAAATTTATTAGAAAAAAAAGTAGTTGTTGAACTCTTACTATGCTAGACTGAGAGTAGGAAGACAAGACAGGTTCCTTTTCCTCAAGATGCTTAGTGTCAAGTAGAAGAAAGGAATAAAGGAATATACAAAAGAAGCTTCCAGTTGGATCAAAGAAAGAGTACAGGGAGATTGTCATTAGTTTCTGTCCTTTTCTGAACGAAATCTTAGCTTTGGAAATACTATTTGACTTAGTGTAATATAATTACACAAATACATCTTGAAGACCTACTAGGCTGAGTACTTGAGGATGAATAAGACAATGCCCTGATTCTCAAGGAGTCCAGGGGGCTGGTGATGTGGATTTAGATTTCCTTGTACACCCACCCTGGCCCCTGCCCCATCGTTAACTGACAGGGTTCTTGGGTAAGCAAAATTGAAGGAATTTAGGATGGCGTACACAGAATCATTAAGTACTCCAGGAATTCCCCTTGTGCTATCCTCTATAAAATAGAATATTTAAGAGTTCCTTCGCTTCACATGTCTTGATGAATAATTATTGAGATAAGATGTATTCCTCTGAAATGGAAAATGTTGTTTATATATCCTGCTGGAATTGACTGACAGTAATTTCAGTAGCTGCTCAAATTCTTGCTGATTTCTCCTGAATGGATCCTTTTGTTTTGATGGCTCTCCTTATGTAAACCACCTTTATTATCTTTGGAGAGTCTATTACAAGCAAAATTACTTGTTAATATTAGGATAATTCCTTATTCCACTCGGAAGGGAACTTTCTGCTGACCCCCTTCCTTTCTGCATCTAAGAATTAAAGAGCCCAGAGCTTGCCCTGGAATTGTAGATTTCATCTTTGGGAAACTGTAAAACATGGAATGTTTCTATTGCCTCACGGGAATTCAGCGTGGTCCTCAAAACACATTTTTTATTACAGGGAATTTCCTGTTTTTTCCTAAATTAAAGCATGGGTTTTCCTCTTAAACCAGTAACGTACTCAAGTTTTTTCATTTAATTTAATTATGAAACAGTATTTCTTCTGTTGCTAGATGATTCAATATTTAAGTTCTTTCTGTATGAAATCAAAACAACTGCTTTGATTCACTTACACAAATGGTAATCTGTGAATGAAAGAAAGCAAGTTAGAAAACAAAGAAACCAAACCAAAGAAGCACACAATTGTTTTGGCAATTTATGCCACCATCCCCCAAACCTGGCTTCTTAAAATTTCCACTTTCCAAGTAACACTGAGTTTTCCTAAGTGGGACATAAAGAAGATTCTGCACCCAATTCTGACATGGGGATTTCCCCCACCACTACAAATTCTCAGACCCCAGTTGTGTATCTCTGGGGCTGCACCCCACAGGCCTATGAGGCCTGGGCTTGCCCAGCTTCAAGGCCCATGAAAGAGCCTGGAATTAGCAACGGAGTCATCAGTGGTTTAATGGATGGGGGAGGGATCTTACACGTCTGAAGCAAGGTCCTGGAGCAACACCCCACCGTGTGCGGGGAAGGTGGGCAGAATATGGTGTCCGTCTTCGCTCCTGGGTGAAGGGGAGATTACCAGTTACAGGGGAATTGACCTCAGGTGGGCTCATTAGTTACCAGGGAAACCAGTTTAGGAGCACGCCCCTCACGGCCCCTTTGCTAACAATCATCAGCTGGGCCTGGGGCAAGTACCAGGAAGGTCAGTCATGTGAGCAGGTGTAGGTGAAGCAGGTTGTACAGAGCGCAAGAGAGCAACCATCCTGAGTGGCCTGACGGTACTAGTGTCCTATAATTGAGTTCAATTCTGACACTATCTGCCAAAAGATAGGTCTCTCAGGTTAAAGGCTCAGTCCTACAAGATCTCCCCAACCAACCCCTTTCAGACACCAGTCATAGGCCCAGGGTATCACCTGTGCTCCTGATTGGAGATAAATTGGAGGTCCCACCAACCTCCTCCTTGGGTTTGATAGATTTGCTAGAGCAGCTCACAGAACTCAGAAACATTTTACTTACTAGATTACCAGTTTATTATAAAAGGATATAACTCAGGAGCAGCCAAATGGAAAAGATGCAGAGGAGAAAGTATGGGGCAGGGCCTGAAGCTTCCATGCCTTCTCCAGGCTCAGCACTCTTCCAGAACCTCCACCCAGAAGCTCTCCAAACTGTCCTTTTGAGTTTTTATGGAAGCTTCATTACACAGGTATAATCAATTAAGTCATTGGCCATTGGTGATTGATTCAACCTCCAGCTCTTCTCGCCTCCTCAGAAACCAGAGAGTGGGAGTGAAAGTTCCAACCTTCTATTTGTGGTTGGTTCCCCTGGCAACCAGCCCCCTTCTTTAGGGGCCTTCCAAAAATCACTACATTAACATAAACTCCAGTGTGGTTGAAAGGGGCCTGTTATGAATAACAAAAGATACATTAAATATATTCACTTATAGGAGTTAGAGTTTCTCTATTCTTTCCCAGATTTTCTTTTTTAAACTAAATATTTCAGCTTACTTTTTTTTTTTTTTTAAACTTTGGGTTTATTTATTTTATTTATTTATTTATTTATGGCTGTGTTGGGTCTTCGTTTCTGTGCTAGGGCCTTCTCTAGTTGCGGCAAGTGGGGGCCTCTCACTATCGCGGCCTCTCTTGTTGCGGAGCACAGGCTCCAGACGCGCAGGCTCAGTAATTGCGGCTCACGGGCCTAGATGCTCCGCGGCATGTGGGATCTTCCCAGACCAGGGCTCGAACCCGTGTCCCCTGCATTGGCAGGCAGATTCTCAACCACTGCGCCACCAGGGAAGCCCCCTCTTTCCCGGCTTTGAAGGAGAAAGGATTTAAGGATTGCTTGGATTCACTAATGGGTTTTTGTTATGTGGATGGCAAGGGAGGTATAGAGGATCCGGAGAAGTCTAGAGAAGTTTAAAGTTAGATACATAAGAAAAGGCATAGAGACTTGGTAAGATTGAAATATCTCAGAAGAGTTTGGAGGAGCTTTTCATTTTTTATTTTGAGGGAGGGAGAGGAGGAAATGGAGAGGTGGTAAGCAGTTGCCATGAGGTGTGGAATTTTAGGGAAAACAGTGGCTTAAAAGTTTTAGGAAGTTTTTATGTGTGTCGTACAGTGTAACTTCTCCTTTCCTGTCTCCTCATGAGTCATTCAAGAAAGACGTATCTTACTTTTCTAGGCTCTTTGGAGTTGGAAACACTCCTTCTCACTGTGTCATCCTGCTAAGACCAGTTCCAAGGTAGCCTGATTTAATGAGTTTTTGATTGGGGTCCTCCTGTGTATTAGTCTGTTGAGGCTACCATAACAAAATACCCTGGATGGTCGGTTAAACAACAGAAATTTATTTTCTCTATTTTCTAGAGGCTACAAGTCCAAGATCAAGGTGCCGGTAGGGTTGGGTTCCACTGAGGTCTCTCTTTTTTGCTTGCATATGGCCGTCGTCCTGCTGTTTGTTTATATGGCTGTGCCATAGCACGCCCCTGGTGTCTCCCTGTAAATTCTAATCTCCACTTCTCATGAGGACACTTACCAGATTTGATTAGGGCTCATCGTAACAGCCTCGTTTTAACTTTATTACCTCTTTTAAGACGCTAGCTCCCAAAACACTCACATTCTGAGGTACTAGGGGCTTAGAACTTCAACATGTGAATTTTGGGGAAACAAAATTCAGTCCATAACATCATCCATGGAAGGAATATGTAGTTCATAGAATTCTAGGGCATACTTTGGCTTATTACTTCAGGAACATGAACTGTTAGAGCTAGAAGAAATGTTAGACTATTTAATCTACTCTCGTTGTATTGATAAGTAGTATAAAGCAGTAAAAAGTTATGAATTGCCCTAGTTCACCCTGTTACAGCTCTGTTTCCACCACTGGGATTTTGAATATTTATTTTATTTTTCATAATTCAACTCAGTCATTCTTACTTTCCATGATTCCTTTTTCTGACTAGATCACATAGTTTGTCACTTTGTGCTAGTTCCCCAACCATGAGTTCTTTTTCATTGAAATTTGGATATATTTGTATTTACTTTTGTAAGTTTTCACAAGCTAAAGGATTTTGGATCAAGTCTTCAGGAATTTCTAGACAACCTAAGGTATACACTAAAAAATTCATTAAACTTTTGGATCGGGGACCAGATAGAAAAAAAATGCTTCTTAGTGTATGTATTATTTACCTCATAGGAAATGCTTATCTCAGGCAGTTTATTCCCATGGAGTGGGGGGAATTTTAACTTGATTCCCCAGGAGTGATAAATATGGGAGGAACCACTCTCTGTCCCTTCACCTGCGGGAGGAATTGATTTATCTGATCAATGAGATGAGAAAAAAGAACCGAGCATGTATAACTTGGCTCCCTCTTGTTTTTCTGGCTTACTTGTCCACAGAGAAGGTTTATTGGTTTCTGCCTCAGTTTTCCATGAGGTAAGCACACATGCTCCACCTTCTAGATTGTGGGATCATTCCCCTCTTTCCTCACTGTTGTGGTCCAGTAAGTGTTAGGCTGCAATGGGAGGAAAGATACCTGTTCTGCAGATGAAAACTCCCCCTTGGGGAAGTTGTCCTGAGGTCTAGTCTTCGGGTGGATTATTAGAGATCTGCTTATCATCTTAGGTTAGTTTTCTTTTTCTTCCACTCTAGTCTTATTAGGAATAAAGTTAATATTTTGATCTCATGTCTCTAATTACTATATGCATTCTTAATTTCTTCCTGAATTTATATATCAGGGAAAAAGTTTGATTATTTATCACCCTTAAAACCAGAACAATTTAAAAGAAAGCAAACAAATTTCTATGCTTCTATTAAAAAAGACATCAGGTTCAAGAGGCATTGTGATCCCTGATCAGGGTAAATATAAAGGAAACCATATGTAGGCACAACGCAGTAAAACTGCTGAAAAAGACAAAGCTAAAGGGAAATACCAAAAAGCAGCTGGAGGTGATAAAACATAACCTCAAAGAAGGAACAATAAGACTGACAGCTGACCTCAAAGCAGAAACAATGGAAGCCATAATTCAATGAACAACATCTTCTTGGTGATGAAAGAAGATAACTGAAAACCTTCAACACTATATGTGGTAAAAAAAAATATCCTTTTCAAATTATTATGGAATAAAGATACTTTTGGAGAGAACTTATTATCAGCAGAACTGCACTAAAATAAAAAACAAGACTAATAAAATGTATTAATCTCTGGCAAGAGCAAGAAAAAAAATGGGAGCGAGAAAGAAAGAGAAGAAGGCACAACCAGTATGAGAAATAAAAAGGAAATCTAACTATAGTCTTATAAATTATAAAACGATGCTAAGAGACCATTATGAACAACTTTCTACCAATAAATTCAACAAATAAGATGACACAGACAAATACCTTGAAAAACAGAGCTTACTCAAACTGATGGAATAAGCAGTAGAAAAACTAAATAGTATTATACATGTTAAGTAATTGGAATCTATGGAATCTATCATTTAAAACCTTCCAACAAAGAAAAATCCAGGCCATACGGTTTTTTTTTTTTTAAACATACAATGACATTTTGTAACATATTCTTTTTTTTTTTTTTTTTTTTTAAAGATTTATTGATTGATTAATTGCTATGTTGGGTCTTCGTTTCTGTGCTAGGGCTTTCTCTAGCTGCGGCAAGCGGGGGCCACTCTTCATCGCGGTGCGCGGGCCTCTCACCATCGCGGCCTCTCCCGTTGCGGAGCACAGGCTCCAGACGCGCAGGCTCAGCAGTTGTGGCTCACGGGCCCAGCCGCTCCGCGGCATGTGGGATCCTCCCAGACCAGGGCCCGAACCCGTGTCCCCCGCATCAGCAGGCAGACTCCCAACCACTGCGCCACCAGGGAAGCCCGAGGCTATACGGTTTTACTAGTGACTTATTCTAAACATTTAAGGAAGAGATAATACTAATCTTACACAAATTCTACCAGAGAATAGAAAAAGAGGGAATGCTTTCCATCTTTTTAAAAAAAATGAGGCCAGTATAAACTTGATACAAAATATGACAAGGACTATAGAAGAAGAAACAATTACAGACTGATCCCTTTCATGAACACAGAAGCAAAAAAATCCAAAACAAAACTCTAGCGAATTGAATCCAATTATAAAAAGAAGCATACTAAATCCTGACCAAGTGAGGTTTATTTCTGGATTGCAAAATGAGCAAAAAATTTAAAAATCAATCCAAATAACTCACCAAATCAACAGAATTAAGAAGATAAACCATATGGTTATCATAATATGTACAGAAAAACCATTTGATAAAATTTATGAGTTGAAAATCCCTCAGTAAAATAAGAACAGAAGGGGACTTCCTTCATCTGGTAAAGGATATCTACAAAACTCAACAGCTAACATACTAAAGGGTGAAATGGTGAATGCCTTCCCCCTGTGGTGACCTATCCACTAACCCCATTTCTATTCAGCATTGTACTGGAGGTCATGGCCAATGCAACAAGGAATAGATTGAGTATAAAAAAGGAATAACTGTATAAAGATTATAAAGGAAGAAGTAAGCTGCCATTATTCACATATTACATGGTTATGTGTATCAAAAAGATCTACAAGAGTATCTGAGCCACCCATTGGATTTATGTGAATTTAACAAGGTTGTTGGATGTAAGTTCAGAATATAAACATCAGTTGCATTTCTACATGGTAGCAATAAGCAATTAGAAAACAATATTAAAAATAGAATTTACACTAACACAAAAATGTAGAATACATAGGAATAAATCTAAAAGATGCCCAAGATGTCTGCACTGAAAACTACAAATTATTACTGAGAGAAATTAAAGAAGGTCTAAAGAAATAGAGGAATATGCCATGTTCATGACTTGAATCAAGACTCAATATGTTGTCAGTTCCTCCCAAATTGATCCACAGATGCACTGCAACCCAATACAAATCCGAACAGAATTTGGTTTTGGTGAAAATTGACAAGCTGATTCTAAAACTTATGTGGAAATGCAAAGACTCTAGAATCTACAAGTCAATCTTTAAAAAAGTATGTAAATGAATACTAATACCACCAGAAATCAATTTATTATAAGGTTATAATATCAAGATAGAGGGGTGGTATTTGCATAGGGAAAGTCAAACAGATTAGTGGAACAGAATAGAGACTCTATAATCAGACCTAAACATACTATTACCTGATTTCTGAAGGATCTCCACTGAAACCCAATAGGAAAAGGACAATCTTTTGAAAAAATAATGCTCGATCAAATCTATATCAACATGAAAAAAAGTATCATCCCTATCTTGTACCATATCCCCAGATCAATTCCAGCAGGATTGTATACCTAAATATGACAGGTTAAAGAAAAAGCTTTGAGACAACAACATAGGATAATATCTTCATGACCTTTGAATAAGGAAAAATTTCTTAAACAGGATATGGCAAATGTTGAAAATTAAGAACTTTCATTCTCCCAGAGAAACCATTTGGAGGCCACAAAGGAAGCCTGAAGCAGGTACAAGTTATTTACAACACATATAACTAATGAGTGCTTACTTATCAAATATATTAAGAACTGCTACAAATCAATAAGAAAAGTACACATACGCACACAAGCCAATAGACAAACGGGCTTGAACAGGCACCTCCGAAAAGATTATATCCAAATAAACGTGCTCATCTCATCAGTAAGCAGGGAAAGTAAAATCAAAACCACAATGTGGTACCATTGGATAAATACCCAAATGGTCAAAACTAAAAAGGCAAATGGTGTCAAATGTTGGTGAGGAAGTGGAGCCATTGCATCTCTCTGGTCTCCTATGCTGTTGGTGGGGATATAAATTCCAACAATCGCTTTGGGAAACCACCAGTATCTTCTAAAGTGAAACGTGGTCATCCCCTGTGACTAGGTGACCTTGTCCTGGTTTTCTGTGAACAGTTTTGGTTTATGCATATTTTCTCAGAATGCTTTTAGTTTAGCATTTGTCCTATACTTTTTCATTTTTTTAACAAAATTTTGTCACTAATTGCTGTATTCAAATAAGGCAGGGAAAGTTTGGTGGACTTCTACTTGATTCTTCCAGCTTTCGCCAGGATCTTGTCTAGTAGTGTGGGACACATATGCAGTAAAGAGAGTTCATTCTGAAACATAGTGTTGAATCTTTAAGGCAACCAGAGATAATACGCTTTCTGGGACACAAAAGTCCCAGGGATGGCTATTGCCAGTTTTAACTTGTAGTGAAAGCTCTTGACACTGCTTCCCCTGCTGGCCATTTGGTGTAATACCAGCCAATTGTTCCAGGAGCCTTAGGCATTGGCCTGAAAGAAGCATGGGGCCAGTAAGCTGCCAGCTGGCATGGTCAGCGGGAAAGTTGACAAACTATAGGTTAGATGTATTTGAATTAGGTGCAGAGAATAAGGTGAGAAAATAGAGTGAATCAATAATAGTCTAAATACTCTTACTATTGTGGTTTTTCTATGTATTGTATGATATAAATCTACGATTGTTCATTATTTATGCCATTATTTGGTAATGTGTTTTTTATTTCACAATAAATTTTCTAGGTAGTAGTGAGCTCAAATGAATGGTAGTGCATATTTAATAAGAAATTAAGTACCGCTTCAGTTTCTCAAGGAAGGTGTTGATATATGTATTATTTTCCAAAATATTTGTTGACATCAACTATCCATCCTGGGGCAAAGTGATATCACTGCCCACATGAGAACCAGAAGACACAAATGGACCTACAGAATGTCTGCACATACATTGAGGCAGTAGTTATTTGAGGAAGTATGTAAGCAGCCACAAAGGGGGACTTTACATGTCATTTCGTAAAGCATGGCTTTTCATTAAGATGAAATGGCCATTGCAGATTAATTTTGCTCATTAAATTTCACATTTTCTTGTGCAGACACAAAATGCAAAGTGATAGCTGTCAGTGTGTTTGCTGCATGAGCAGAACAAGAACTTTTCAAACAGTTAAATAACAGGTTTATAGCAGTGCTATTGATGCCTCGAAGAGGAGATTACAAAAGTGGCTGAATTTTCATCTCTAATTCATCGAGTCAAAGTGAAACTTTTAAAATTCATTCCATCAAAGGGAAGATGTATGACGTGATGGTGAATGCTACTATAGATTCCTTTCAAACATTCAACACTAAAGATCATATTTCTGTGGTGATAATACAAATACGAATTTTGATAGAATATTGCATTGAGATAAAAACATTAAATTAAGAAACCTATGGAGTAGAAATGTATTTGGAATTGGTTGTAGTGCACATACATTTTGTTAATGTGTCAAAAAATGGCCTTTTGTGCGTCAAAGGACACCATCAAAAGAGTGAAAAGACGACCCACGGAGAGGGAGAAAATATTTGCAAATCACATACCTGATAAGAGATTAATATGCAAAATATATAAAGGACTCCTAAAACTTAACGACAACAAAACAAACAACCCAGTTAAAAAATGGGCAAAAGTCTTATATTTCTCAAAGAAGATGTATGAATAGCCAATAAGCACATAAAAACATTCTCAAAACCACTAGTCATTAGAGAAACACAAAAACCACAGTGAGATACCATTTCACACCCACTAGGATGGCTATTATAAAAAAATAAAATGGAGGATAATAAGTGTTGGTGAAGATGTGGAGAAATTGGAACGCCGTGCATTGCTCATGAGAAAGTAAAATGGTACCGTGGTTGTGGAGAACAGTATGGCAGTTCCTCAAAAAAATTAAATAAAAACCACCATATGATCCAGCAATTCCACTTCTGGGTACAAACCCAAAAGAATTGAAAGCATGGACTCAAGTAGATACTTGTATACCAATATTCATAGCAGCATTATTTATAATAACCAAAAGGTAGAAACAACCAAATAATTAACAACCAGAATGAATAAATAGATTAGGTCTCAGCTATGGCTCCACATTCAGATCACCTGGAAGGCTTTCAGACCACATTTCCAAGGATTCCTTCCTCAGTCTCTAAGACACACGGCTCACACCTTCCTTTGGAAGTTACGAGAACCTGAGGCCCATGCCTTCTTCTTGCCTCTTCCTCCTTGTCCAGATGTAGCCCCAGACATAAACCTGAGTGCCAACTCAATTCTCTGAGCAGTCATTGCTGTGGTTTCCCCTCTCTTTCTGTAAACAGTGCTTTTCCGAACCACGAAAGACACAGTTTTGCAATGAGACATGTGGCCAGGCCAGATTCCCCTTTGGTCCTTGGGGGGCAGCTGGGACTGTGCTTTAGCATTTTGACATCCCTAGGGACCCGCTCAGTAAATAAAAGGATTAAGACAGCCTTGCAAGGAAGAACTTAAATTTTCCTCACCAAATGACTCCTATTCTCTTTCCCGACTTCAAACACGACTCCTTCCCTCACACTTACTAGTGACAAGACCACAGCATCAGCGTCCTGTCTTGGCCCCCCGGGCGGAGAGTAGGATGTTCCCCAACTCGGCTCAGGCATGGGAGGGCGGGGGCTGCAGGGAACCCCCATCCCTGCCCTTCCTCCCCGAGGGCTTTCAGAAGTGATGCTGCTGTTCTCAAGCCGCCATAAAAACACGTTACTGATGACTTAGCATCCTTTTCAGAGACGGAAAAATGAATGTGGGAGGCGGTGAGGTGGTAAAGCCAGGTCTCAGCCGTGTCCTGGAGCCTGAGCTGTGTCCTGGAGCCTGAGCTGTGTCCTGGAGCCTGAGCTGTGTCCTGGAGCCTGAGCTACTGCAGCCGCTTCCCGGAGTCTGTCAGCTCCGCGGGGCCTTGTTGGGATGGGCTCAGGTGGGAGAGTTTACACCACGGCCCCTGGCAAAGGCTGCTAACCTGGGCTCCTCCCCTCCCTGGAAAGCTGTCTGCCTGCCTGACACCCTAATCCCACTTTATGCCGCACAAGTGTGAAGTAAAATACATTTGCGGCTGCCTTGTTATAAGTGGTATAGTAGTGTGGTAGTTAAAAAAACCCGAAACAAGACAAAACCTCACCATTTGATGTACAGCCTTTACAGTATTGCTCTGTTACATGGTCCACCTTCGTATTTTAATTAAAGAATAAATAAAATAAAATGAGATAATTGTTCAGGTTCTTCTGAGGCATTGTGTTTACGCTGGACTTCAGCTTACTTTTTCTGTGCATTAAGACATTTCCCAAGTTTCTGTGTTAAATTATCTAGGGCTCAGTAGATGGCGCTGCTACACTGTCTTTTTGGTCAGATTTACTTTCTGGGATACTAATGAAAAACTCGCAGTATAAGTGGAACAGGAGTTGGGAGGGAAACCCAGATTTCTTAACCTAGTTCTAGGCAGATAACAAGATTCTAAGTCTCGTTTTTTCCCAAACCCTTTAAAATTCTGCACCTCGAGTAAATAGAAATAGCGTGAAAACACTCATTCCTTGGGTATTTATCTTTAAAAAATTTTTTTTATTGACGTCTAGTTGATTTACAATGTGTTAATTTCTATGGTACAGCAAAGTGATTCAGATATATATATATATACACACATATACATTCTTTTTCATATTCTTTTCCATTATGGTTTATCACAGGACGTTGAATATAGTTCCCTGTACTCTACAGGAGGACCTTGCTGTTTATCCATTCTCTATATACTAGTTTGCATCTGCTCATCCTTGGGTACTTATCTTTGATACCTTTTATCTGAGAATCTGAAGGGACTCTGCCAGTATTTTCTCTCCAGGTCTTAACTTAGGTGGGGAGACGAATCCCCTCACAAATCCTTTACTGTTCTTTTCACACATAAAACAACAAGGTCCAGAGAATTCGTGTTTCTTGACAAATTAAATGCTTACTTCCAGAAAGCTGCCTTTTGATTTTTTAAAAATTTTATTTTTTATAAATTTATTTATTTTTGGTTGCATTGGGTCTTCGTTGCTGCACACGGGCTTTCTCTAGTTGCGGTGAGCGGGGGCTACTCTTCGTTGTGGTGCGCAGGCTTCTCATTGTGGTGGCTTCTCTTGTTGCAGAGCAAGGGCTCTAGGCGCAGGGGCTTCAGTAGTTGTGGCTTGTGGGCGCTAGAGCGCAGGCTCAGTAGTTGTGGCTCACGGGCTTCGGGCTTAGTTGCTCCGCGGCATGTGGGATCTTCCCGGACCAGGGCTCGAACCCGTGTCCCCTGCATTGGCAGGCGGATTCTTAACCACTACACCACCAGGGAGGTCCCGTGCCTTTTGATTTTTAAAATATCACTGACACTGTAAGAAACGAGGCAAACTCTCTGGGATGAGTGAACGAATATGTAACAAGCTGCCTGCAGCATCCACCCGCAAGGCCTATCACTGGGGCTGGAATAATTGAATCATCTTATTTAATTTATTCCTTTGTCTTATTATTAAATTTTCAGGGACACGAAATAGGAGAGATAATAATATAACATACATACACGCACCTACCACTCAGCTAAAGAGAGAAAAGATCATGGGCACACTCAAACACTCTATGTATTATTCCCACCTGGCATTCGCTGCTCTCTTCCCCAGCGGTATTTAGACTTCAGTTTTTCCGTTTGTGTCTTTGTCATCTATCCTCTTGTCTTTTTGCAAGTTGCTTTTTCTCATTCAACATTATGCTTTGGAAAACAATCCGCGTTAACACCTAGTTTATTCATTTTGACACAGTGAGTGAATTCTCCACACTTTGCTTAACCATTCTTCTGCAGGTGCATATTTATATCCCTTCCAATTTCTAAACTATTGCAGACAACATGCATTCTTGTTTACGTGTGAGAGAGTCCTATAAACCTTTATATTTTATGCACCTTAAATATTTCGTTAACAACCACAAAACTTAAAAAAGCATCTACAGTCATTGCAGCCAGATTAGTTTCATGTTCCCTCATTCAATGTAGTTTGTGTTATTTCTTACAGGAGTCGATGATTTTAAAATATTAGAAGGCAATACACTGGAAGTTAAAAAGCCATTTAGAGAGTAATGCAGCCTCTTGAGTTTGTTTTCTAAATACCTAGGAGTGGACCGATGGGTGGTACCGTGTGCACAGATTCATTCCACTGTCCTTGCAACTGACAAATAGCTCTTCAAATTAATGGCAACAATTCCTATTTCTATTGTTTGGAAACTCTGGTTGCTCCTTTTTAAAAATTTATTTTATTGAAGTATAGTTGACTTACAGTGTTATGCTAATTACTGCTGTACAGCAAAATGATTCAGTTATATATGTGTGTATATATATATATATATATATATATATATATATATATATATATATATATATATGTTCTTTTTCATATGCTTTTCCATTATGGTTTATCACAGGATATTGAATATAGTTCCGGGTGCTCTACAGGAGGACCTTGTTGTTTATCCATTCTATATATAATAGTCTGCATCTGCTGACCCCAAACTCCCCATCCATCCCTCCCCCACCCCCCTCCCTCTTCACGACCACAAGTCTGTTCTCTGTGTCTGTGTGGAAACTCTGGTTGCTCTCCATCCTCCCTAACACTCCTTGTCAATCTCCTTTTAAAAAAATTTTTTTCTTATTGAAAATTTCAAGCACATATAAAAATACAGAGAGTAGAAGAATAAACTTTTATGTTCCTATCATTCAGTTTTAACAATTATTAATACATTGCCCATCTTGCCTCATATATACCCATCCTTCTCCCCCAGATTATTTGAAGCAACTCTTATCATCTCAGGATATTACTGTGAAAGATAAGGATTCTTTCTTTTAAACACAACCTCAATACCGTGATCACACTTAAAAAAAAGTCACTAATCATTCCTTAATCACATAAAATAACCAGTCAAGGTTTAAATATTCACAGTTGTCCCATAACATTTTGTGGTTCATTTGACTCAGTATTCAAAGTAAAATGCATAAAATGTAATTGTTGGTGTGTCTCTTAAAAGTCTTTGAATCTATGGATTCCTTCCCCCGTGTCTTTCCCCCACCTTTGATATTTATTTATTAAAGACAAAAAACTGGACTGCTTGTCCTACAGAGTTTCCCACAACCTGGATTCTGCTGATTGCGTCCCAGGTTGTTTAATTTGCTCTTTCTGTCTCCATATTTTCTGAAAACTGATGCCATATTTTGAGGGGATTTATGTTCAAGTTTTTGGTTTCACAGTTTGCAAAGTGCTCCAGTCCATCCTTTCAGGATCTCTTTCCAGCCAAGGAGACTGGCTTCTCTGCAAGGACTAAGGTCACATTTCAGACAATGAGGGAGCAATTCCCAGTTATTCACGTACATGTTGTAACTGGTTCTTCCCTTCTTTCTACACCTAAATTTGATGACAATCTGGGAGGGGTGTCCTTAGATTGAAACATTTACTGCATCCAAATAATAACTTCTATGCCCCAAACAACTCCTCATATACTTCGAATCCTGCAAACCCAAGCTTCTTCTCCACTTGGTAATCTAATTTTATTTTTTATGCATACAGGGCTTTCAGGGTTGGAGTCCAGGAAACTTAAAAATTCACTTTTATTGTTCTGTTTAATTACTAAAAAGTAAACCTGATAACCTTCCATGTTTCCAGGCCATTTGGCTGAATTAGGGGAAGGCAAAACAGTGTGAAAACTAATTGCTCCCCCGAAAACCCAGAGAAAAGTAAGTGAAACGATGTTTTCTCTATAATTCACAGTCTTGGTGAATAATATGTTACAGGGAAGGAAAAGACCCAGGTCTATAATATTGTTGAAATTTAATTTCTTATTTATCCTTTTTTCTCTTTAAATTCTCAGTTGAGGAAGTAAACCTGAGAAACGGGATAAAACATAAAGGAGAAAAGAGGAGCCTTCTAGTTTAATTTGATACAAAGATCATAAGCCTAGACTGGGATCTGGCATTTTCATGCTTCATCTAAGCATCTAAGGGACTTCAAATTATCACTGCAAACACAAATAGAAAAGGGGAAAAGCTCTCCATTACATTTCTAAGCCTTGGGTTGGAGTTTTGGAATAATAATGACATGTACTACAAAATTCCCTTTATAACGCCCGGTGTGGTGGATAGGGGAGCTGTGTTAATGCTAGCACCCTTCTTGCTTTTAAAATATTATGGCAAATTTTCCTAGATGTAAATACATTTTTTGGGGTAGGGACATTATTTGAGTCATTGTTTGTCACGGTCTTTAAAAAAATAATCTTTTCTTTTTCTTTTTTAGAATTGAAGTATAGTGTACATACAATAGTATGTTAGTTTCAGGCGTACAACATATAGCGGTCTGACAATCAAATACATTACCAAATGATCACCACGACAAGCCCAGTAACCATCTGTCACCATACAAAATTATTACAGTGTTATTGACTATATTCCTTATGCTGTATATTAATTACAGCTCCATGACATTTATTTTATAACTGGAAGTTTGTATCTCTTAATCCCTTTCACCTATTTCTCCCAATCCCCCACCCTATCTCCCTTAAAAACTAATCATTTTTGATCATTTTTATTATTCTTGTTTAAATTCAGTTCAGTGAAATATTGATCAGTAAATAATTAGATGCCTGATGTATTAAAATAAATCGTTTTTTATACTGTGAGACTGATAAAAGTATGTGTGGACACACAGAGAACGTGTTTTGCAGGATGGAGGTATTAACTAACTTTCTTTATGACTAAATGTTGGGCTTTCTAAAGCTGTAAATAGCTAGACTATTGAAGAGTTTCTTGGACAATTATGCACCATAACACAAAGGGTTTGCTAGCAAGTAAGCGATTTATCTTATACACGACTGAGAGGTATAGGGAAATTAGGAGACCAAGGGCACACTTACTGAATGGGTCCATTTCCACCAGGCAAAGGAGGAGATGCAGCAGATGACACACAGCATGTTAGAACTGGGAGGGACCCCTAGAATCATTTCATGATGGGAAAACCAGGCATAGAGGGGATAACTGATCAGTTCAACATCTCATACCTTGTTAGAGGCAGAGCAAGAAGTAGAATCAAGAAATCCTGGGACTTCCCTGGCGGTGCAGTGGTTGAGAGTCCGCCTGTCAATGCAGGGATCACGGGTTTGAGCCCTGGTCCAGGGGGATCCCACATGCCACGGAGCAACTAAGCCCGTGCGCTACTGCTGCCGAGCCTTGCGCTCTGGAGCCTGCGAGCCACAACTACTGAGGCCCGCGCGCCTGGGGCCCGTGCTCCGCAACAAGAGAGGCCACGGCAATGGGGGGCCCACGCGCCACAGCGAAGAGTGGCCCCCGCTCATCGCAATTGGAGAGGGCCCGCGCGCGGCAGCAGGGACCCAATGCAGCCAAAAATAAATGAATAAATAAACAAAAAAAAAAGAAATCCTGATTCTGAGTCCCTTTCAGTACATCCTGGTGCCTTAGTAAACGTGAAGGGCAGCAGGGAAAACCACGTGTTACAACCAGACAGTGGTGGTTTTATTTATTTTATTTTTTAATAAATGGTTGTTTTAAGCCACTCAGTTTTGTGGTGTCTTTTATTTTTTATTTTATTTATTTTTTTGGCCTCGCCCTGCAGCATGCAGGATCTTATTCCCCCGACCAGGGGTCGAACCCGTGCCCCCTGCAGTGGAAGCACAGAGTCTTAACCACTGGACCACCAGGGAAGTCCCCAGGCAATGGTGGTTTTTAAATGAACGCTGTAATGTTTAAGGCCACAGACTAGAACACAGACTTCAGATGGAAGGTTGTGTTAAAATAATGTTTTTTTTCATGCATTTCCAATTACACACTTGAAGATTAACAGCATCTTCAGCAAAGTCATCTTTTAGAATGGTGGTAAACAATACACAAATACAGTAAGTCCCCTACATACGAACCTTCAAGTTGCAAACTTCCAAAGATGGGAACATACGTTTGCACATCCAATCACGGAAGTTAATTCATGTGTCTGGCGTACATTGTCACACGCGTGCATCCTCTACAAGTGGTTGTGCTTTTGTGTACTTTACAGTACTGTATAGAGTACAGTAGTACAGTTTCTTTATTTCAAGCCCAGGATGGTCCTGAAGCAAGCATAAAAGCAGTGGTATATAGCCGATTGTGTTAGTTGGGTACCTAGGCTAACTTTGTTGGACTTACGAACGCGATCTTGGAACGGAACTCGTTTGTATGTAGGGGACTTGCTGTATATACATATATAACAATAGGAATTCTTCTGTTTGGCGGGTCAGCCACCAGAGGGTGGCACACGTTCTCTCTTTCTCCACATGGGATGAACATTATCTGATCTGTTGTTGCGATAACGTGCTGTGGGGGAAGATTGGGCCCCCGTCTGCTTGCTCCCCCTGCCCCTGTGTTACCTCCTGTCCTCAGCTGCTCGGGTCTGGGCTGTGTCAGAGCATTCCCTCTGGTCTCCTGGTTTCCAGCCTTCCATGGTGCTGCCAGAGAGGTATTTATGACTACATAGCTTTCCTGTTTAAAATTCTTCAAGGGCATCGTCTCTTAGGGGATTCCATGGCGTTTTGTACACGCCTCTATTTTAGCCATTTATCACAGGAAACTGCAGTGATTTATTTCTGCGCCCACCTTCCACACGAGCATTCTCTAGGATGGGATCTTAGCTCCATTCTTTCTTTATTTTTGGTAGCCTGGATTCCTAGCCTGATTAAATGAAGAGTCCATCATCACTGAGAAACTCTACCATCCCTATAACGTTTGGACACACACATAGAAGTTCACTCGCTCTCTTTGCCTTGCCTCTGATTCACACACTAGGAGACCAAGAAGGGGTCTGAAATGCTGCCTCAACGGGGACATCCCTCGGTATAGCCCCTTAAAGAGGGCTCTGGAGTTCACCGTTGCTTGAAACATACGTTTACATGTTTTAAAAACTGAACACCTTAACAGGGATTTGCTGACAGCTGAGAGCAAGAAGGACATCTGGACCAGAGACTGAGGCACGTGAGGAGTGGGGTGCCTGGGACATCAGGAGGGAACAAACAAGGTGTCCCAGGGGAGGTTTCCAACAAAATGCTTAGACCTCACGATCAAGGCAGCGCTGGCCTTGGTTGCACCAGCAGCACCCTCTCCTTGACCATTTTGACACCAGTGTTCTGTTTTGCTAACCCTTGAACAAAACAGTTTAAGATAAATGGTCGATGAAAAAAGTTCTGGTTCCTTTTTACCTGGGAACATGCACGCGCATGATAAAAAAGAAACTCAAGTAGTACAAAAGGGTAAAATAAAATTTGTTTTAAAAAGGGCAAGCAAAAATCTCTTATTTTGTCTATTTCGTCTTCCTTAGTTTTTCTTTTTCATCATTGAAAATAACCCCCCTCCCCACTGCTTGAAACTATTTTATTTTCAAAAGGGTTGGTCGATAATCATTGTAGTTTTGTAAACTTCCTGATCAGAGTTTTAAAGAGGTCCTGTCTAAAATGTGGTCATGCAGTTATTCATATTTATACACATTCTTCTCAACTCTGGGTTTACAAAACTCATCAGCACACTTACCTCCATCAGCAGCTGGCTAGAAATGAGCGTCCAGGGGAATCAGATGCCCAATCTTTGCACCCATTCGTTGTGAAATGAAAGATGGATTGAAACCTTCAGAATAGTTTGTCTGAGTTTGCAATCTTTTCTTTCCCGCATCTTGCTGGCAAATGATGTCCCGGGTGAAAAAAAGAAAAAAATCTGGGATTGAACAAGATGATTATTCTGTTTTGTCTAGACATGGAAACTACGCCTAGACTTCTCTGAGTTTAGAAGAATAGGTGAAAGTTATTGCTGTATCTAAATAAGTCCCAGTTGTAGGAGATCTTGAAAATATTTTCATGGAATGTTGATATTGCAAAGATGTATTATGAAGAGACTTCTATATTTTGGTTTTGATGATTATTTAATACTGACTCCATTTTGAAGATATAAAGTTTTAAAGGGTGTTGACAGTTTAAGTATTTCTTAATGTGGTCCCTATTTCATTGTTTAAAAAAGCTGTGGAAATGGAAAAAGGATTCCAGACTAAAGGCATGCTAAAGCTTTGGGGAAAATCCAGTGTTTCAAAGGTGTGTGATAAAAAGAATCAAGAGAAAATATTTTGAGACACAAACCAAGAGAACCCAATGCATAAGGGGATTTTTATGACAATTTGAAGGTTTCACGGCACATTGACCTGTACAGTTATCATTCAAGATGAAAGTGTCCGGTGTGCTGCTGTGTGCAGAGAGGGGCTCGGTAAATATTGTTGCTGGTGATGAAAAGTTTATTATGGAGAAAAAGGGAATTTTGTGGATGAAGAAAAATAAATTTGTAAGGCAACGCATCCAAATATCTTAAATAACTTTAGAACATTTTGCAGTGTATATAACTGATTCTTATAATTACCTATAATGGAAAAGAATCTGAAAAAGAAAAACAATGTATAACTGAATCACTTCGCTGTACACCTGAAACATTGTAAATCAACTATACTTCAATAAAAATATTTAAAAAGAAATATAGATAACTGAGTAAAATATGTTCTTCAAGTACACAATACAAATTTGAAGTGATGATCTGAGCGAATAATTTAGTTCATTCTGCCCTAAAACATTTTCAGGTAGAAATAAAAATTGAATTTCAATAAACTTTTCTTGACATACAATGTTCAGTGATTCACCTAAACCTGTAAAAGCGTGTGTTATAGATAACTATACAGACTCTGTACTAAATATTTACTATGATTTCTGAAGCTCACATGTTGACTACTCTTGAAGAACCATTTCCAAGTTAGATTCTTCCACTGGGATTCCTTTCTTCCAGGGAACATCCCTTTTGTTCCAATATTTACACGAAGATAATGCCTGGCTGTTTTTCCATTTTAAGTGAGCAAAGTTTGTTGGAGAGGAGTCCAGAACGAGAAAAACAAAGACAATTTGAAATGCATCCTCTTTTATTTGAGGACTTTGCACTGGATTTCCTTTGCTGCCAGAGTCTAGCTGGCCAAACTTTCTTACCCTGTTTTGCCTCCTGTGATTTTGTTTGGGGTGAAGGAATGGAGAAGATGGTTGACAAAAGAGCTGGGTTGGAAGGAAGCAGCAAGGTGAAGCAGGGTGGAGGTCCTCTCCTGTTCAGGGAAGCTGCCTTCCTTTCACCACAGGACATGGAGCCTGCTCTGGGCAGATCCTACAGCAAGGCTGTTTTAATTCTCACTGATGTCAGAAGATTTCCTTTCCCTTGGGGGTTTGCACTCATTTGCGTCCTCTCCAAATCTCTACACTACGCGTTAGACAAACTCCCAGCAATGAGTTGGACAGAACTCCAAAGGACAGGGTTCCCCACCCCACGTGGTGGTACTGGGATGACAGAGCTCCCTTCTGCGAGGGAGCGAGGGAAGGAAACCTGACACATGCTGGGAGTCGGTTTCCCGGAGATGTACACACTGTCTCAGAGAAGGTCCCTGCCGGAATAGACAGCGGCCTCTCCTGACATAGAAAGAAGGCGATCTGGGGAACCCAGCACAGGCTCCTGGAAACAGAGGGTGAGGAGGAACATCACATACCAGGAACTCCAAAAGACTTGTGGTTTTAGACCTTGTAGGAGTGGAAGGAGGAAAAAAAGAGGTAAGAAGGGAGAGGCACATACTTCCATGGAGAAAAGTAGTCCTAGCAGAGGTGAGGCTGGGAAATCAGTCAATAATAATTTTATTCGCCTTTCGATGACTGAATTAAAAAAAAAAAAATTTCTTGAGGGGCTCCCTTTTGTTGCCAGACAGTTGTCTAGGAGCTAGCACTCCAGTTGTGAAAAGACCAAATCCCTGCTATGCACACATATATATTTACATAAATATATTATTATTTATATACAATAGTAAATATATTATCTTATATAATATATAAATTATATATCTAGAATGGATAAAGAAGATGTGGCATATATGTACAATGGAATATTACTCAGCCATAAAAAAGAATGAAATAATGCCATTTGCAGCACCATGGATGGACCTAGAGATGATCATACTAAGTGAAGTAAGTCAGACTGAGAAAGACAAATATTTGATATGATTTATATGTGGAATCTAAAATATGATACCAATGAACTTATTTACAAAACAGAAACAGACTCACAGACATAGAGAACAGACTTGTGGTTGCCAAGGGGGGAGGTGGGAGGGGGAGGGAAGGATTGGGAGTTTGGGATTAGCAGATGCAAACTATAATATATAGGATGGATAAATAGCAAGGTCCTACTGTATAGCACAGGGGACTGTATTTAATGTTCTGTGATAAACCATAACAGAAAATAATATGAAAAAGAATATATATATGTATAACTGAGTCACTTTGCTGTACAGCAGAAATTAACACTGTAAGTCAACTAAACTTCAATACAATTTAAAAAATTATATATCTATATATGATATTCCAGCAATAGAGACGGCTAATAATGATGTATCTCATTAAACAAAGAAATAGACCATGTAAGTTCAACTAGTGATAGATGCTGTGAAATAAAATAAAGCAGGGTATAAAGACTAACCTGTATGTGCTTTTCTGATACGCAGTCCGGGGAGGCTTCTAGGAGGAGGTGACATTTCAACAGAGCACTTGGAATGAGGGGTGAACAAGCCATGTGAACGATTTAGTACTAAACTGGGGCATCCTTTTCCTCCAGCTCAGGATGGGGGTTGTCCACAGAGCTGGGACCACAGCCCCACTTTTGGAATCACAAAGAGACCAGGGAATTAGAGATCTTCTACAGCCACCGGAGTGTAGGGGACCAATGTCGGAGTGTGGCTGGGCTGGGAGAGCTGGATCTGAGATGGGGTGAAGGGGTAGCAATACCTCCAGTTCCCATGGAGCTACAGCCCAAGCTACAATCGGACTGGGGGTATAAGGGGCATAGTTGGCTCTGGAGGGATAGGGCATGAATTCTAGCATTGTCTCTCATCAGCTGGGTGACCTGGGCAAGTTATTTAACCTCTCTGTGCATCAGTTTATTTACCTGGAGAAAGGAGTTAAAAATGTCCCTCTGTCATAAGGTCATTGTTAGGATTAACTGAGCTAATATATATGTAGGGTTGTTAGGACAGTGCCTGGCACATAATACATTCTATGCACTGTGGCTGTTATTAACATATCACCTTCCTTAGGGACCCAGAGCTCTCCCTGCTTTTCCCACACTCCTACTCAAAAGGTTGATTAAACACCGCCTACAATAAGGGCGTTATTCTACCCTGCCGAAGCCAGTGTCTTCAGGGCATACCGTGGCCCCTGCCTGCAGCTCTCCTTACTGAACCCACACGTGAAAGAGCTGAATGTTTTCACTTCCCAGACAATACGGTGAAAGGCACAAGGGCAGATGCTATGACTTCTGGCAGCTTTCACTGACTCTTGGAGAGGATTTCTTCCATAGGGATGGATGCAACTTTCTGGCCTCTTTCTACCTAGAGCGGAGGGGGGAAAATTACAAATTTAATCTTCCTTCAGAAATCTAGTTACATTAAGCACCTATGTCTTTAAGTCCCTATGCAGAGAATTCTATAGCTTGAAGGAATATGCAAAAGAAATAGAGAACATGGTGACTGTTCAAAAATGCCCATCTGGTCATGCCCATATCCTCTGCTTAAGACATTTTCATATTAAAAGTGGCCCATTGCTTCCTGGATGAAGTGCAAACTCCAGCTTGAGAACATTCATGCTCGGCCCCTACTTACCTTTCCAGCATCATTGATCTACACTCCATAGTTCTCCCCTGGTAATTCCAGCCCCATGGCTCCAGTTTCTGCAGCCAGCCAAGCTCTTTCTGGCCTCCACTTCTCCTTCTTCTTTTTTTTTTTTTTTTTGGATCCCGCAGCATGTGGGATCTTAGTTCCCAGACCAGGGATCAAACCTGTGCCCCCTACAGTGGAAGTGCGGAGTCTTAACCACTGGACCGCCAGGGAATTCCCTGGCCTCCACTTCTGCTGTGTGCTGTTCCTCAGCCTGGAGCACTGCCCCCTGTCCCCCATCCCCTGTTGTCCTTTACCTGACCAACCCTAATTCATCCTAAAAGTCTCCATTTACTCATTCGTTCTTCAGGGCGGCCCTCTCAGGTCTTCCAGGTCTGGGTTAGGGGTCCCTTTTAGGTGCTGCCTTAGCAACTGTCACTTCCCCCATCACTGACAGTACTAGATTGTGACCCAGAGAGGTCTGAGTACCTCATCGAATGTTCCTCATCCCACTGGACCATCAGTGGCAATCAGAGTAGCAACTGATGAGTTTATTGATTGAAGGCATGTTCTTTGTTTTCCAGGAGTTTACAGTCTGTTTGATGGGAGGGTTGAAGATTACACTGAACACACACAGAACTGCAAAGTCAACAGTTCAGTGAGTCTCTCCAGTGAGTGGGTTTCAAGGAAGATTTTGCCCAAAGTTAGCGAGATCACAGGAGACAGGGAGTGTTGAGAGCCAAGGCTGGGGAAGCAAGTAGGGGGCCAATCACAAAGGTCTTTGTAAGCGAGATGAAAGAGTATGGAGTCATCGAGCACAGTAGGTGACAAAGAAGAGTTTTAAGTGAGGGAGATTGGCTTTCCTCAAAGCTAACCACGACAAAACAATTACACACATCTTAACTGCACCGTCCAGCCCTAACGAGCTTCTTTTCCTCCAGGGTATTGGGAAGCCTCAGCTTTCAGACTCACTCAGATTCATCATATCCCAGCTCTGCCCCTCACCAGCTGTGCGACCTTACACAAGTTAGTTCAGTTCTCCAAATGTCAGTATCGTCCTAGAAATAACAGGAACGGTAACAGGACCTACTAATCCGGATTTGTGAGAATTAAAGGAGATAAAAAACGCAGGGACTAGAACAGAATATGGAAGTAAATTATAATGACAGTGGTCGGTAACAGTAACAGCGCTAGTAACAATAGGAGTGCTGCACATGAAAAGATGCTCAGCATCGTTAGTTATTAGAGAGATGCAAATCAGAAGTACAATGAGGTATCACCTCACACCAATCGGAATGGCCATCATCAAATAGTCTACAAATAATAAACACTGGAGAGGGTGTGGAGAAAAGGGAACCCTCCTACACTGTCGGTGGGAATGTAAACTGGCACAACCACTATGGAGAACAGTATGGAAGTTCTTTAAAAAACTAAAAATAGGGCTTCCCTGGTGGCGCAGTGGTTAAGAATCTGCCTGCCAATGCAGGGGTCACAGGTTCGAGCCCTGGTCCAGCAAGATCCCACATGCCGCAGAGCAACTAATCCCGTGTGCCACAACTACTGAGCCTGTGCTCTAGAGCCCGCGAGCCACAACTCCTGAGACCACATGTCACAACTACAAAAGCCCACGCACCTAGAGCCCGTGCTCCACAACAAGAGAAGCCACCGCAGTGAGAAGCCCGCGCACTGCAACGAAGAGTATCCCCTGCTTGCCGCAACTAGAGAAAGCCCGCGTGCAGCAACGAAGACCCAACGCAGCCAAAAAGAAATGAATTAAAAAAAAAAACAACTAATAGAGTTACCATATGATCCAGCAATCCTACTCCTGGGCGTATATCTGGAGAAAACTAATTCAAAAAGGTACATGCACCCCAATGTTTATAGCAGCACTATTTACAATAGCCAAGACATGGAAGCAACCTAGATGTCCGTCAACAGATGAATGGATAAAGAAGATGTGGCACATATATACAATGGAATAGTACTCAGCTGTAAAAAAAGAATGAAATAATGCCATTTGCAGCAAACTGGATGGACCTAGAGATTATCATACTAAGTGAAATAAGCCAGACAGAGAAAGACAAATATCATATAATATTACTTATATGCAGAATCTAAAAAAATGATACGAATGAACTTATTTACAAAACAGAAATAGACTCACAGATACAGAAAATATACTTACGGTTACCAAAGGGGAAAGAGTTGGGGAAGGATAAATTAGGAGTTTGGGATTAACAGATACACACTACTAAGTATAAAATAGATAGACAACAAGGACCTACTGCATAGCACAGAGAACTATATTCAATATCTTACAATAAACTATAATGGAAAAGAATCTGAAAAAGAATATATATATATATATATAAAACTGAATCACTTTGCTGTATACCTGAAACTAACACAACATTGTAAATCAGCTATACTTCAATAAAAAAATAATAGGAGTGCTACAGATATTCTTTGAACATAATAGCATGCAGGGGCTGCCCACAGGATCGTTACTCTGGGAGTTGTGAAAAGGCCTTTTATTGCGCAGATGCCTTTCCTGAGGGCAGACCCCTGGGAGGCCTCCTTCCCCTTGTCTCTCCTTTACTTGCCCGGATTGATGCCCCTTTAGCAGGGGGTTCATGGAGCTGAAGGATCCCTTCACTAGAGCAAGAAGTGGGATGCGAAGGGGAGGAGGAGAGGGAGGAAAGGACGAGGGATCTGGGGGTGGGCAAGAGGAGACTGGAAATCTAAGGAGAAAGAGGGTTTTCTTCTGACAGGGGTTAGCCATTCCCCCCGCCCACTCCCAACACGTAGCGTGCATGTTTTTCTGCATGTGTGTGCGTGTCCACACACACGCACACCCCCCCAGTGAAAAGGCATGGGGAGGGGAGGCTTATGGGAAGCGGTAAGGAAGGTATTCTCAGATATCCCACCTCCCCTCGTGGACTACGTAATAGGAGAAAACGCACTTTAAATTGGACTTAAAAGACCATTTCCTGCATTTTTCTGTCCCCCATGTGAGTGTGAGCATCTGCGCTGGAGCCACACCTTCCCCCTCCTCTCTCCAGCCCCCCAGGGGTGTGCTGAGCCCAGGTATGTTATTACTACTACTGCTGCAATTATTTCGATGTGAATGCAAGGATTCCCCCCTTGAAGTCCATGGGAGATCTGGATTTCCATGGGTGATCAAAGTGCAGACACAAGGTGTGAAAAATGGAGGTCAACTTGGGGTTAATCCTCCCTGGAAAAGTGTTTCTACGTTTGAAATCAACCTAATCTAAATAACGATTAGAAAGGGCAGTCACTCTTGGAGACTGAGTTGCATCCCCCTCATCCCCAAGGCTCTGTCTTCTGTGGAGTCTCCCTCCCCCCCTCCCTCCTCCCTCCCCCCACCGCCACACTGGCTCAGGCCATTAATCTCTTACCTCTGCTATGTGGATTTGAAATCCTTTTTAAAAGAGATTAGCACAGAGAAAGATTATTGAAACTAATTCAGCTCCCCCCACTCCTTCCAGGAAGAAGAGAACAAGGCGCTTAGCCTCTTGTCTATTTCAGCGTGACGTGATTGTGCAGAGTCCTGGCTTTGACATCATTCTCAGTCAGCTGCATGTACTGAGAGCAAATTCGAGTCACTCACAGATACCGGGGTAGCAGCTGGCTCGGCACTCAGCTTTCGGAAACAACGCCCTTCTTTCCAAATCCAGGGCAAACAATTCACCAACTCTTGGGATGATGTGTGAATGGGACAGAAATTAAGTAGAAACCCGGGGAAGGGGTAGCCTGAAACGTAGTCTACTGAGAGGGTGAAAGGGAGTGTGGGACTCACATAAGGGCTTTGCCGGGGTGCCCGTGGTTTCAGCAATAGTTGGGAGTAATGCCGTAGAAGTTAAAAAATAAAGGGGTTTTACAAAAACAAAACAAGGATATATGTATTTTAGAATGAAAGCCAAGCTCCACCTGAGTTTGGTATAGCATTCTGTTACTATTACTCAAATTAATCTCATTTTCAATATTGATTTTAAAGGCTGAAGGGTTTGTATGTTTGGATGATTCCATGATGAAAATCTTTACTGGGGACTCAGTGATTGCTATGACTCAGAGGGCTGTCCCAGCCAAAGCTGACTTTCCTGTAATAGCCCCTGGAAACACCTGATGCTTAGAAGCCAGAGGAAATTAAGCTGTGCTTAAAGTATTTGCAGGGAGAGCATCTAAAAGTGCAGAGGCAACTTGCACATGCAGCAACCAGACTCCTCGAGAATAAGAGATGACGTCCGGTTTAATGCCTGCTTAATAAACTATGGAAGGCCCTGAAACAATGCTGTTTGCTACCTTTTTATGCAGCAGCATTTGAACCAATGATTCATGGTATCCTTAAAGAATGGTAAATTTTCCACCCTGAACTAGACTGTGAGTTTTCTCCCACTGTCTCTTCTCCCCTTCTTTCCTACTGATGAATTACTGGCTGAGATGGAGACCTGGTAACTGGGTGTGGCCATGTGACCAAGACAGGCCAGCAGTTTACAAGTGAAGTGAGGCGTACAACTTCCTCCTTTGTGCTTCCTGGTTATGTCCTTAAAGGGCAAGGGCATGACCTTCTCTTGCCCTCTGTTCTGCAAGCTAATAGGAAGGTGTGATAGAGCAACCAGCTTGAAACATGAGATGGAAACTGTTTTGAGGTTGCCAGAGCACACAAAAGAATAACCTGGATCTTGGATGATTATGTGGCTTCCATTCCAACCCTGGATTGCCTTCCTGGACTTTTATGTGAAAGAGAAATAACCTACCAGCTTTTTAAAGCCATAGTCGTTTTGATCTCTCTCTTACAGGAGCCAAACCCCTATACTAACCTGTATATTCACATCTTAGGCTTACAATGGATGCGAACTGCGGTTATTTGGCTCAAGAGAAGACTGTGTCCTCTCTTTTTTTAATTAATTATTTTATTTATTTATTTATTTTTTTTTTTCTGGTATTTTTTTTTTTAAACATCTTTATTGGAGTATAACTGCTTTACACTGGTGTGTTAGTTTCTGCTTTATAACAAAGTGAATCCGTTATACATATACATATGTTCCCATATCTCTTCCCTCTTGCATCTCCCTCCCTCCCACCCTCCCTATCCCACCCCTCTAGGTGGTCACAAATCACCGAGCTGATCTCCCTGTGCTATGCGGTTGCTTCCCACTAGCTATCTATTTTACATTTGGTAGTTTATATATGTCTATGCCACTCTCTCACCCTGTCACATCTTACCCCTCCCCCTCCCCATATCCTCAAGTCCATTCTCTAGTAGGTCTGTGTCTTTATTCCCGTCTTGCCACTAGGTTCTTCATGACCTTTATTTTCCCTTAGATTCCATATATATGTGTTAGCATACTGTATTTGTTTTTCTCTTTCTGACTTACTTCACTCTGTATGACAGACTCTAACTCCATCCACCTCATTACAAATACCTCCATTTCGTTTCTTTTTATGGCTGAGTAATATTCCATTGTATATATGTGCCACATCTTCTTTATCCATTCATCTGATGATGGACACTTAGGTTGCTTCCATGTCCTGGCTATTGTAAATAGAGCTGCAATGAACATTTTGGTACATGACTCTTTTTGAATTATGGTTTTCTCAGGGTATATGCCCAGTAGTGGGATTGCTGGGTCGTATGGTAGTTCTATTTTTAGTTTTTTAAGGAACCTCCATACTGTTCTCCATAGTGGCTGTATCAATTTCCATTCCCACCAACAGTGCAAGAGTGTTCCCTTTTCTCCACACCCTCTCCAGCATTTATTGTTTCTAGATTTTTTGATGATGGCCATTCTGACCGGTGTGAGATGATATCTCATTGTAGTTTTGATTTGCATTTCTGTAATGATTAATGATGTTGAGCATTCTTTCATGTGTCTGTTGGCAGTCTGTATATCTTCTTTGGAGAAATGTCTATTTAGGTCTTCTGCCCATTTTTGGATTGGGTTATTTATTTATTTTTAATTTTTATTTATTTTTGGCTGTGTTGGGTCTTTGTTGCTGCGTGCAGGCTTTCTCTAGTGTCGAGTGGGGGCTACTCTTCGTTGCGGTGTGAGGGCTTCTCATTGCAGTGGCTTCTCTTGTTGCGGAGCACAGGCTCTAGGCATGTGGGCTTCAGTAGTTGCAGCAGCGGGCTGAGTAGTTGTGGCACACGGGCTTAGTTGCTCCGCAGCATGTGGGATCTTCCCGGACCAGGGCTCAAACCCATGTCCCCTGCATTGGCAGGTGGATTCTTAACCACTGCGCCACCAGGGAAGTCCTGTGTCCTCTCTTGCTTTCCTTTTCAACACATATTCCATGTGTATTCCTATGGCAATTTCAACACAAATAGTAGGTTTTAATGTCATATTATTTCAGTGTTTTTTGATTTGTGGCTTTCTAGGAAGCCAGGCACCCACAGAAAGCTATGTTTTTATTCTTCTATGATGAAACAGATGACCCTGTGGATTCATCTTCAGATGTTTGTTGAGTGCATGTTCTAAACTAGACTGAGTCTCAGATTTATGACAAACTGTGCATCACATGCAAAGAAAATGCTGTTCGTTTTTTAACTTTTTATTTTATATTGGAGTATACCTGATTAATAATGTTGTGACAGTTTTGGGTACACAGCAAAGGGACTCAGCCATACATATACACGTATCCATTCTCCCCCAAACTCCCCTCCCATCCAGTCTGCCACATAACATTGAGCAGAGTTTCCTGTGCTATACAGTAGGTCCTTGTTTGTTATCCATTTTAAATATAGCAGTGTGTACATGTCAATCCCAAGCTCCCTAACTATCCCTTCCTCCCATCCTTCCCCCCTGGTAACCACAGGTTTGTTCTCTAAGTCTGTGAGTCTGTTTCTGTTTTGTAAATAAGTTCATTTGTATCATTTCTTTTTAGATTCCACATATAAGGGATATCATATGACATTTCTCTTTCTCTGTCTGACTTACTTCACTCAGTATGACAATCTCTAGGTCCATCCATGTTGTTGCAAATGGCATTATTTCATTCTTTTTAATGGTTGAGTAATATTCCATTGTATATATACACCACATCTTCTTTATCCATTCCTCTGTCAATGGACATTTAGGTTGCTACCAGGTCTTGGCTATTGTAAACAGTGCTGCAATGAACATTGGGGTGCATAAATCCTTTCCGACCATTTTTTTCTCTGGATATATGCTCTGGAGTAGGATTTCAGGGTCATATGTTAGCTATAAGGAAAATTCTGTTTTGTATTGGCAAGCACTTTAGTTGGTTGAAAGGGAATTTCTAGGAGGAAAAGATAGTCTCATGCAAGATTTCAAAATCTCTTTCCAAATTTCTCAAATTTCCATTTTTAAACTCAGCTTACTGTAGTATAGACAAGTAAAGAACATAGTCATGCGCCAGAAGGATGTTTCATTCAGAATTTCAGCTTTTTGTGGACCATTAGAAACATAACTAAGATTTCTGTGTGTTCATGAACCCAGACGTATGCAAGGGTTTTACATGTGTAAGCTGGCGTAGTCCTCACAATATGAGGTGGGTAGTACACCTTGCTATTATCTCCATTTCGTAGATGAGGAAACTTGACACTCAGAGAGGCTGAGTGACTTGGTAAAGTTTACACACTTAGTGGTGGCACAGTCAGGACTTGAATCCTGGTCTGACTTCTAGACTCCAAACTCTTAACCTGACTCTATACTACATATTTATGCACACGCTTAAAACCAATGGAATTTTTGTGGTGTTCCTAATAGCTTTTTTCTCTGGCTCAGCGATCGTTACACTGTTTTACATGGCACTTGCAAATGTCTTGTTGTTAATGTAAAGAAGTTCATAGGCAAGAAGCCAGGAAAAAAATGCTAATAGTAGAATGATTACATCAGTGTTGTCAATAGGTAGAAATATTTGACTTTGGTTGTTTCTGACAGTGGGGGATAATTGGTAGCACCGAGAGAGAGATTTTAACAGCAATTAGCCTCACTAGAACTGAATGACATCACGATGCAGCAATGAATTAATTTTTTTTGAAACAAATATGTGAAAAAATTAACATTGTGTTATAGTCCTGTGCTCCTGTTGATGAGAACATCTTTAGAACTCTCATTTCTAAATAAAAAGAGCCCTCAATGACTATGCTAATCGAATATTCTTTATGGGCCAAATATTGGTCTTCCTAAGGCATCCTTTTGGAACAATAGCATTCAGAAAAAAGACTAGTGAATAAAGTAAGTGTATAAGCTAAAGAATTCTATTTTATTCCGTAAATGAAACATAGGTTTAAAGTAATGAGTCTAATTTTCTCATGTGTGAGTAGCTCTGAGGGCACAGTTCCATAAAGGTTTTAAGTATGACAGTAAGAGTAGAATAATAGTATAGTTTTTTAAATTTAAATTTAAATTTTCAAATTTTTATTCCCCCCCAGTGTTCTTGTGTAATTGAAGTATAGCTGATTTACAGTGTTGTGTTAGTTTCAGGTATACAGCAAAGTGATTCAGTTGTACAAATAATACATCTAGTTTTTTCAGATTCTATTCCCTTATAGGTCATTATAAAATACTGAGCATAGTTCCCAATTGTATAGTTCTTTGATAACTAGTTTAAAGGAATCATTGGGACACAATGGGCCTTTGGGATGCTTTTTTTTTTAAAAAATAAATTTATTTATTCATTTATTTATTTACTTTTGGCTGTGTTAGGTCTTCGTTGCTGCGCACCGGTTTTCTCTAATTGCGGCGAGCGAGGGCTACTCTTTGTTGCGGTGCACGGGCTTCTCATTGCGGTGGCTTCTCTTGTTGCGGAGCATGGGCTCTAGGTGCACGGGCTTCAGTACTTGTGGCACGTGGGCTCAGTAGTTGTGGGCTTGGTTGCTCTGCGGCATGTGAGACATTCCCAGGCCAGGGCTCGAACCCGTGTCCCCTGCATTGGCAAGTGGATTCTTAACCACTGTGCCACTAGGGAAGTCCCCAAGATGCTTATTTTTAAAAAGTAACAAATAGCAGAAAATGTATTCATTGACAGTATGGTTGGAGAAACTGATAGCTTTCTCTTTGGCTAAAATTCTTCCAGCAACCAAATTGCTTATCTGTTTGTGACCCAACTCGTTACTGAATAGCCAGTGGAAAACTGCCCTTTCTCTACTTCTCTATTTTAGGCTTAAAAAAGAAAATCCAGCAATCTTCACAGGAAGGCTCTGTGCATCCTGAAAAGTTACTGGTCTTCCTGTTTAATTCCCCTCTGTTCTGAGAAATACGTGAGATTTAGAACTTAGTGATAAAGAGATGTGACAGGCATCTGAAGAGGTGACAGAAGCTCAGTTTCCAAAGGGCAGAGTGCAAAACTTTTGTTACTCTTATTCCACATGTGTGACAACAGTGCTCTCTGCCCTTGTGAATATCCAAGACCAACAAATGACAGCCCAAGAGAATTGAGTCCGATAAGAACGAAGTTGATTGCCCGGAGCCATCTGCCAGCTGAAGTCTGTTGATAAGCACTCCATAAATTGTAACATGAGCAACCCGTCCTCCAGTTTCAGAGGGAAGCCAGCTATACCCACCGCATAGATAACAGTCTCAGATTCTCCAGGCTGGAGGGAAGAGGTTATAAATAAGTCTCTTCTTTCTCCTTGAGCTAGCTGCTGTGCAAAGGTAGCTGGCAAAGCAGTGACATTGGTCACCCAAATCGCTCCTGGTTTCTGCCAATCACTCTCCCTAAGAGTGAAAACCAAACTCTTTCCAAGTCACAGAGCAGTGTCACGTCACGATCATTAATCACTGTTCCTAGCACCGGAGGATCCTTTGGTTAATGGCGTGACTTCCTGAGCCGGGCTTCTCACTATCGGCAGGATTTATGCCTCATTATCCTCTTGGCTAAAGGGTTCCTCAGATTTCATAAGGTTTCCTCTTCCCACAGGATGAGGAGGAAGAGGACGACTCCCACTCTGCGTCGTGCTTTGTTTTTTCCTTTGAATTGTGAGTGATCTCTGCTCTTCGCCCCCGTCAGCCATGCTGTAATTGATGGGTCCCTAGATTTATTGGTTCAATTAAGGCTGTGTCTACATGACACTAACTGGTGGGTTTGGTCTAGTTCCTGATGGAAGCAGTGAATTGGGTGATGAAGAAATTGATCTGATTGCTGATCAATTGACTAGAACCTGTCAGAATAGCCCCTGAACTGTGAGTAAATAACCCAGGGAATATTCTGTGACAGTGCTATGGACAAGAAATCTGGAACCTTTTCAAACTACCTCCTTGATGTGATGCCTTCTGCACCACATGTTGCTATGGCGTAGCAGTTCTAGTCTTGTTTCTGCCAAGTCAATGTTCTCGTATAACTACCTGTCAGTTATTTTCTGTTAACCAGCTATGTGGGTCAGTAAAATGTGAGTTTTGGGAGTTCAGTCATAACAACCCCTTTAAATGAATGCCTGGTCAACCAAGGTTTTCAGATATGATGTCATAGGCTATCCAACCTTAGGGAAACACTCAGGTTGGAAAAGTAATTGATTTAAAACCAACACAAATGTCATAGCAAACAATGTAGGTAGCCTATCAGCTTAGCCTTCCATACTCACGGAACCCCAGTAGATTAGGGTATTTGGTGGTGATGTGCTTGGTGGGTCCTCCCAGCCCAAGGAGTGAACATTGACACAGCAGGTCCACTTCCCTTGCCAGGTCCAGGTTTATACAGGTTCAGGCTTGTGAGATGACTAGTCAAAGGGCTGGAGGGGGAATCGGCTGGGAATTTTGGAGAAAGTTTTCTGCTCTGTGAAAAGTCCATATTGGGAGGAATAACTGTTCTTTTCTGCCTCTGGATAAGCATCTATGATGAGGTGACTTTGGAAGCTGCTGCACCCGTCTTGACACTTTTGGTGGGAAAAGAAGTGTGGATGGCAGTTCCAACAAGTTGAGGATGGAACGTGAACAGAAACGCATACATTGAAGGGCTGAATTGTCCTGGAACCACCTTGCCTTTGGCTTTTTTTTTATTATATGGGATAATAAACCCCATATTGTTTAATGTACCATTAGTTGAGTTTTCTGCAACTTGCAGAAAACTGTTAGGGTAAAGCTATAGTTTCAGTTCCAATTCAGTATGGTTGTTCAATAGAGGACAGTCCAAGACACTTAGCTGAAGATAAGCTGTCCTTTCACTATATGTAACAGCAAGTGTCATTACTAATATCCCTGATACTCTGAGTATTGCATCTGTCAATGAAACAGTTGAATAGGCTGAACTATCATTAAGTTATTTAACTGAGACACATTACATATTTGAAGCAGTTACTGTTTCTTACTTACTTTTCAATGAGGATTAATAATTTTATTTCCCCAAAACATTTCCTTTAGAACACAACTGACAATTGACTTAAAGTAAGTCAATAAGTGGAGACACTGCTTGGAGAATTGGGCTTCCAGATTGGGCTGGAAGCATGAGTAGGTTTTATGTCATACCCTCAAATGTGTACTTGGTTTTAACAATTCCTCTCTCAAAGGGTGTATGTTGTGGCTTCCTAAATGTGGATTAATTCTGAGTGTACAAGGGTTATCTTTGTTCATTTTTTTGCTGTATTGATTAAGTCTCATCTTTCTCTGTCTGTGTCTCTCTGTCTCTCTCTTTCTTTCTCCAGATTTGTATAAACTGAACAAGCCTGGAGGGAAATAAATGTTGTGCCTTAGATGTAGGACAGGAAAAACTATTTAAGGCAAATTTGCCTGTAATGGGTGTGGTCTCTCAGCTCCTAAAATGAAGACACCTGTGATTTAGAAGTGATCTTGGGATGAGGTCCTTTTATAGAGCATGGAACTCCTGTAGGTAAGCGAACTTTTTCTAGTAGTTAAACACAAGATTGGAAATTTCAGTGGCTTTGGGAAAGACTATTTGGAGTGGCTTTATTCCTTCTCATTTTGCTACAAGGTGTGCTGAGGGGATCCTGTGAGATTGGATTTCTGATCCAATTTTGGTTTATCAAAAGGGAACAGAGAAATCTCAGAGGGGGAGATTCATACCCAATCTTTTAGTAATTTTCCAGCAGGCTACACTGGGCTCTGGTCATAAATCTGAATAGAAAATTGTTTCCTTCCCTCTGCTGGCAGCCAGCCTCGTTTACTCAGACCATTAAGAGGTGGAAAGCATCCCCAAACCTTCGCTGCCCCCTTCTTGTGAATCACAAGGTTTCATAGAGTGGGAGAGAGTACAGCTGACAATGTCTGTTTTTTCTTGCGTCGGACAAACCTCCCTCTGATCTCGACCCTTGACTTTATGGCAGCCAGCCACATCCCGGAAGGAAGAAGCAAGGCAGAGTGGGGGCAAGTCATATTTATTTTAGAGGACCCCAAACGGGCAGGGAGAACATTCAAACAGGAACGGGTATGCCATGGAGCAGAGTGGCGCAGAAATCTGGAAAATGTAATTCAAAAAAAAGACACTTTTGAAAGGTTTGAAAATCCCAAAATGTCATCTTTCATAGGCACCAGAAACACTATAGGAAGAATGCGTGACCCAAGATGAGTTACTTTTATGAGATTGTCTGATGGCTAGGGGAAGGGTGGACGGAAATCAAAGGATTTGCCTTTCTCATTGGCACCGTTTCCAGTTCCTGATTCCCTGCTTGTTGTGATAACTAAACTGGACTCATGTCTTATTCTTTGCAGAGCCAACACCAGCACTGTGATTAGGGATGTACTTTAGACAGTGCCTTCTCCCAAACAGCTGCCTTGTGTCTTGTTTAGAGAGCATCGCCTTATATAAATCAACAGGAAAATCTCTCTGCCTGTCTCCCGGAGTGAAGGGTAGCCCCGTAACCTCCTTCCCGTGAAATGGAACTGAAATCCTGTGCACGTGCACCAAAGGGCCTGGCTCCTGGCTCTCAGCCGGCCATCTGTTCACCGGAGAATGGGACCACCTTCTCTTTGGGGCATACAGATGGGTGGGCATTTTGCTTTCAAATCAGGTCTCATCTGTAAGTTTGTTTTCTCTGTGACAGTGCTTAAACTGCAAACACCTGATTCTAAGGAAGTCTTTCTTTGGAAAATATTTGCTATCCTGGGAAGGTGTTGTACAGGTTCTATGCCTCCCATCACTCACCTCTGATTTATAATTACGAGCTGCTCTTTCCTCTGATCTAGTTTGGTTGGGTGATCATTTTCCTGTGTCTGGACAGGTTGACACTGGAAATAGAGCTAAAGGATTTTCTCCCTGTGGTTCTCTGTCTTAAATGAGAAAGATGCAAATTGCTGAACCTGGAGTAAGATGGCTTGAATTGGAATTGAAGGTGAATGATTCACGTTCAGTGACTCATGGAAGTGAATAATTCCTATAAGGGAAACTCCTTTAAGAGATACTGGAGGATTATTGATGAATAGGATTACTGTTGGAAAGTTTTAAATATCCTCTATTATTTAAATTACCCTAACATGGCATTTTTCTTTGAGTACTGTATAGAAATGTATCTCTATAAGTACATCTAATATCTAGTTTAATAAAATAAGTAATGTTTAAGTGAAGTATCGAGGTGTCCCTTTTCCTCAATCCCTGGTAAACAGAAAGAAAAAATCTTATGAACCCAGTATTCATTGCATCTTTTTTTTTTTAACATCTTTATTGGAGTATAATTGCCTTACGTTGTTGTGTTAGTTGCTGCTGTATAACAAAGTAAATCAGCTATACGTATACATATATCCCCATATCCCCTCCCTCTTGCGTCTCCCTCCCACCCTCCATATCCCACCCCTCTAGGTAGTCACAAAGCACCGAGCTGATCTCCCTGTGCTATGCAGCTGCTTCCCACTAGCTATCTGTTTTACGTTTGGTAGTGTATATATATGTCCATGCCACTCTCTCACTTCGTCCCAGCTCACCCTTCCCCCTCCCCGTGTCCTCAAGCCCATTCTCTACATCTGCCTCTTTATTCCCGCATCTTCACTGTAGACGATTTCTCTGCTTTCAGTAAAAGTATCTAGATTTGAGGAAATCACTGTACACAAACACTGGAAAATCTGATAGGTTCCAGGAAAAAAGATCATTAGCTTTATAAACATACCGAATGTGAGGTTAAACTTAGTAGCAAGAACCCACCAGGCTGTTTTCTTTTTTATGCTGTTACTTGTATGTATTTATTGTAACAGCATGCACTCTCTGTAGAACATTTAAAATATTCAGAAAATAACAAGAAGAGACTAGATATCCCTAACAATCCCAATTTCCAGAGATGATAAGAAATACTAAAATTTTGGTATACTTCCTTTCAGTTTTTACATATATTTAATATATATGTGTATCATATATTACTTATATATGTATTATGCATATGTAATATATCTGTATATATAATTACAAAATTTAGCCCATACCTTATACATACTTTTGTGTCCTATTGTTTTCACAACCTTGTAGTGCTTTTCAATTATTACTTAATTTTCAAGAACCTTTTGGGAATTAGGGGTGGCATGAAGTTGTATGAGAGAATACCTGTGTTCTAGTAGATTGGTCTACATTCCTTTCTACTGCTTTATTCTACATTATTTAAAGTTAAACTGTGTTTTCCCATCAACTAATCATACATATGTGTCAAGATTTCTTCCACCACTGCTATTACTTTACTAATCTTTACTCTCCTCGTTCTTGACTCTTTACGAACCATGGGCTTATATCAACCACTGTCCAGTCCTTAGTAATCTCCAGGAAATCTAGCAGTGTTTTGAGAGTTCAGTCATTACTTACTTTCTCTTACTCATATGAACAACATGGTATTTAGCTTCTGGGCTGTCTGTTTAAGTGCAGTAGAATATTTTGCAGCTTATCTGTTATCAGGGCTCTCACCTCTCTAAAGTGTCCCCCAGCTGGGAAAGATCTTTTTTCCTCTAAAAAGACAGCAGAAAATGAAACATTTGACCAAGCTGTTCTATACAGTAAACATTTGTATTACATATATATATCTCATAGAATTTATTTGAGAAAATTTCCTTTTTAGATTTCCTTATTTTAAACGAAGTTAAATTATCTGGATGAAAAATAGAAATTCACTCTACTGTACAGATTTTGGAGATTTAAAAAGAAGCTCTCTAGACATCTTAAGATATTTGTGGAATTCATGTGAACAATTTAAAGAAGTAAAGAGTTGAATTTTTCATACTTTCTCTCAACGCACTGTCACTGTAGTGATGTAATTGTTTTCCTTTTTTGTCTTGCATTTTTTTTCTGAATGGGGAAAAAAAGTCAGCAAAAAAAATCAGGGATGCCCAAAGAGTGTCATTTCCCAGGGTCCAATGTAGACTATACTCTTCTCTTATCACGGAGCTCCTGTCTGCTCGCTAGACACTTCAGGGCCTTTTGATTTCAGGTTGGGTTGTGTGTGGGGCACTGTAAGGGAATTGGACCGTAGACAGCTTGAAGCACTTATTATGCCATCTGTGGTGTGTGAGTCTAGTCAATGGCCACTTTCTTGACCAGCCAACCTGGAAATGGCCCAACCAAATGGGTAATGCAGAGAGCTCATCCCCGGAAATGCGATCTGGCTGGAGCCCTGCCAAAGCACCAGTCTAGGAGTTAGAAGACTTAACTTATAGTCGTGGCTCTGCCATTTGGCTGTGTGGCATTGGGCAAAGCACTGTACCTTTCCTGAGATTTAATTTTCTCCTCTGTAAAATGGGAAGATTGATACCATCATGCCTGCTTTCCAGATTTATGGTGAGAATTCAATGGGAATATGAGTAGAAAGGCACTCTGTAAAGCACACGGCCCTAGACAATTCTGGGGTGGAAGTTATTGTTATACAAAGTGTGACAGGGTGAAAGTGGCCCGAAGAACACACACATTACGTATGATCCAACTAGACTTCTCTTGTATAAGTTACAATTTGTATTCTGTGAATTATATTTATATTATGAGAGTATATGTTTTTGAATTGCCTGAATGATAGTTGTTTGTACAGGTAGACTGAGATACGCCTGGGTCTGTAAAGACTCATTTCATTTGCAAAGGATCTTTTGAGAAGAAAAACAGCTAATATCCTACTATTGTTCTAAGCATGAACACTTTGTTGGTGATGAATCTCAGTTGGAAGGTAGACCCAGAAGTCAGGAGGGTGTGTAGGAAATAATTCCCCTTCGTTGTGAGGAAGATTTTGGGAGAAGGTAGCTGGGGTCTGTAGCCTAATGGATTGCTTAGTCTTCACCAGGAATTCTGGGTAATTCTTTACAGGGCTATTGGCACAGCTCCATAACCACAGACCTCCCACACAAGGTAGACTGCTTCCCCTTAGCAGAGAGCAGGTCAGAACACAAGTCTCTAGAGAGAAAATGAAGGGCCTGTGGTGGAATGTTTAGTTCCTTCTTCCAAATGCACTGATAAGTTACTTCACGCAGGTGGGAAATAGTGAGGGACAGAGAGAAGAAAAGAGATGGCATCTTCCATGCTTCTGATGTCCGTCCATTTGGGAAATGTGGACCAGTGTCTGTCACACGTAAGTATGCATGCTGTCCTCTGGAAGAGAGTGAACAAAAGATGGGGCAAAAGACCAGGAGTGTTCCTCTGATGGAGGTTCCTCCACACAGAAACATGTAGAGTAGGAAAGAAGAGTTCCATTTAACAGGGGGCTCAGTTAGTGCCTCATATCAAAGCAATGGTTTGAAGTACTCCTCAGGTTATAATCACAGGCTCAACGTCAAGCCACCAGGGCTTGACGTTGTTAGGGATGGAAGGACATTAATTGTTAGGGATGGAAGGACACTGTTAGGGATGGAAGGATGTTAATTGTGAATCTTGCCTTAGTTACTTTCCACTCCAGTTAAATTGCATTATAAAGTTTGTGATTGACCTCATTAAGGGAAACATTTCCCCGTGTTCATTTAACTAAAAAGAATTTCCTTTACCATTTCTTAGCATGCTTTTTATGTCACTTTCCACGTTAACGTTTAACAATCCTTCATTTTGTGAAGGATCCTAACATCAACAGAAGTGAGTCATGTGAGGTCAGATGACAGATTATGTCTGGAGTCCACGAGGCCGTTCAGTTTATATTTGTTAAAATTAAGGAAGTTCATAATTCTGTATTTTATTTATTATTTTATTTATTTATTTTTGGCTGTGTTGGGTCTTCATTGTTGTGCACGGGCTCTCTCCAGCTGCGGCGAGCGGGGGCTGCTCTTCGTTGTGGTGCGTGTGCTTCTCATTCTGTGGCTTCTCTTGCTGTGGACCACGGGCTGTAGGCACGCAGGCTTCAGTAGTTGTGGCACGTGGGCTCAGTAGTTGTGGCACATGGGCTTAGTTGCTCTGCGGCATGTGGGATCTTCCTGGACCAGGGCTCGAACCCATGTCCCCTGCATTGGCAGGTGGATCCTTAACCACTGCACCACCAGGGAAGTCTCTATAATTCTGTATTTTATAAAGGAAGCCTCCCTAACTGTAATTTACCTAATCAAACAATGGTTATATGGAGAGCCTATGCCTTTTCTGTGATTTTTATAATTTTTTTTCCCTAGAAGTCACTTCACATAACCTTTAAACTTGAAGTTCTTAAGAGACTCACTGGAGTTACATGAACTCCTTGTTCCTCTTCTGAAAGATGTACTATTTTAAATGGGGTTTATGAAATAATGAACTGATGTCTGAAGGTTATACACAATGGCCTGGCCAAAGCCTTGCCATCCTGGTTGCCCCTGATTGAGGGAAGACCTCTTCAACGGCTCCAGGATCTCATTAAAGCTCTTGAGGGAAGGGCCATGTCTCATAATTGGCTCCTCATAATGGCAAAAGGAATGTGCATAGAATGATTGAATAGTTTGGCTAACAGAAGTTAAGGGAATCCTCTGGAGGAAAGGAAGGAGAGGGGGAAATGAACAGAGAAGTCAAAGAGAGGAAGAAGTTGTGGAGAGGAGAAATGAAACAGAAAGAAGTTGGGGTGGTTTTGAAACATATCTGCGCGTTCTGTGACACTCCTCCCACTGAGGGGCTAAGACGCTGCCGCTCTGCAGGTTCAGCCTTTTCTGTTTCATGCTGATCATTTGCAGTTAGTCTCTGATGACTCCTCTTTATTCTTCCGGTAGAGGTTGCCAGACTAGTCTTCCTAATGCACCACTCTGATCACACTATTCTCTGGCTCAAACATTCACTGCCTCCCATTATTTCCTGGACCCGGCAAGGGTGGTGCCCGGTCAGCCTGACCCTGTTGACATCCACTGCTCCCACCCAAAGACTAAGGTCATTCTCCACGTGGGTCCTTTCATTCTTGTCCTCACGTCTTAGCTCATGCTGTGCCCTCAGAGCACAGTGGAGGTACTCTGGCCCACTTCTCTTCCTGCCAAAGTCTTAGACATCTTTCAACTTCCAATGTGATTCCCCTATAACAATGTTCCAGCTCCCTCCCATATGCTCTTTCCTTTTAATTTGAAGCCTAGAACACTGTCAAAAAGGTGTCATTTATGATAAGATCATATTCTGACTTGTACTTTATTTTGTATACTTACTTATTCTCACCTTCCTCCGACTGTATATAAGGTCTATGAGGGCATGAAGAGGGCTTTACTCTTATTTCCATCCTAAGGAAGATTCTGGTAGAATGCTAAGCACCCAGTACTCAAAAATTATTCCTTAAATGAAATTCTCCCTTTCTCTTTTGGTACTTTATGAAACTGCCAGTATCCTTGAAGAGCCTTTATTCCTTCCTTTCCTTTCTTTTAAAAATGATTTTCACAAAGCACAGTGTCACATTTTTAAAAATAATTTAACATCAAATTTATTGTTCTTAGATGTAATATATGCATAGTTTGAAAGCTAAATAAACTTGTAACAAAAGAGTGAGTAGGCCTGTGCCTCAGCCTTCATTTTTTCCTCCCCAAACCCCTTCACAGAAACAAATACTTTCAACTTTTAGCTGTTTCATATGGTTTTTAACAAGAGGTGCTATTGGACTCCAGTCCCCTTTGATATAGCCATATCTATGTAATCCTAAAGCACTGTAACTTTAAGAAATGACTCTAAAAGATAATGAAATCTGATCTGAAAGCAAAATTGAAAAATATTCTTCTTTGGGACGAGTTGGAGCCCTGAAAAGGTAGATTCAGGTGACTGTCTCTGTGTCCTGACCTGAGTACAAGGATAGTAAACAAGAGACTCTTTTTTTTTTTTAAATAAACCTTTATTTATTTATTTATTTATTTATTTTTGGCTGTGTTAGGTCTTTGTTTCTGTGCAAGGGCTTTCTCCAGTTGCGGCAAGCGGGGGCCACTCTTCATCGTGGTGCACAGGCCTCTCACTATCGCGGCCTCTCTTGCTGCGGAGCACAGGCTGCAGATGCGCAGGCTCAGTAGTTGTGGCTCACGGGCCCAGCCACTCCGCGGCATGTAGGATCTTCCCAGACCAGGGCTCGAACCCGTGTTCCCTGCATTGGCAGGCAGACTCTCAACCGCTGCGCCACCAGGGAAGCCCAAGAGAGACGCTTGCTAGATCTTTCCAGATTGCTTTCCAGAGAATTGACACCAAATTACACCAAAGAAATGACTCTGATGGAAAAATCTGTCTTCTCAATAAAATGATGATTTTGAGGTATGTGTTAGGAACGATTCCTCCTTCTCAAATATCCTGAGATTATAGCCAGTGAGCTTTAGGTGAACTCTGGGTAAGATTTTAGAGTGAATTATTAAAAGAACAACTTGTGAGTTCTCCAGTAAGGAATTGGTCTTCACCAGCTTCAGTTTTCTAAGAACAAGGTAATCATGTATTTTGAAATCCACAAAGTACTTAAGAGGTCACATGTTGAACTAACTTCTTTCAGCGGCAGGCTTTGTGGGCTTCTGGCTCAGCGAATCATACAGCATTTTTAGATTTTCACAAGGCATTTGATGAGATTGCTCATGATATTCTCATGGATGAGATGGAAGAAGCTGGAGAGATACAACCCTAATAAGAGAGACATGGTTTCCCTACTGTAGAACTTAAAGTTGAGTGGAAGTCATAGGGAAATCGTTTTCAGATTGACATGAAGACTCTTTCAGCAGAAGGACATAACTTCCCCAAAAGGAAAAGGACTGTTTGTGACCCTGGAGATATTTGAATGCAGATTGAATGGACACTTGCCAGGGAAGGTGTAGAGGCAACTTGAGGACTTGGAATTCAATGTCCTTTAAGGTTTTTTTAATCCTTAGGGTCTGGGATTCTTGCTATAGCTAAAGGCATGTGAGATACGTCCTCTGTTCCCAGATTATAGCTGGTGCCACATAACCCAGCCAGGTTCTCAGGGGCAGGTCATCTTGGTTATTAAAAGAGGATGACAATGGGTATGGGTGAAACAGCCTCAGCCACAGGAATGTCTAATGAAACACACGTCCTCCTGACGGTGACTCAGCATTTCATCGTACTGAGACCAGGACAACCTCTGTGTGTCGAAGCCATTTTCCTGGGTGAGTCACCTGGATGGTCAGCCAGGGGTCATGCAGCCCAATTCAGAGAGGCTGTCACATGATGCTGACATCATAGATTGGTCAAGGTGGTCTTACCTGAGGCTTAAAGGATGGACTCAGACTGTAAAGTCGTGATTCCAAGGCAGTGACTCAGTGACCCAGAAGAAACGAGGATTCCCTGTTAAGGCAAGGACTCTGGGCCAAAGCCGACCACCCACTGTCATCAAACTGCCCGGGGGTGAAAAGCAACAGTTCTCCACTTCCCAACCCTCCAAGCAGCAGCCTAGCCCTTTGGCCTCAGGGCTTCTTGCCTCCTGCTGTCAGAAGGCTTTGGGGAGGGAACCGTTTGCCCTGAACTTTGAATGTGGCTAATGGCATTCTCAGGACTTTCTCACCAGAGGCCTGCCCCATCACCCGCCCTGATTAGGACTGGAAGTTGGGAGTCTGGATGGCTGGTTTCCTGCAGGCGGGGCTGGAGGGCTGAACTACAGCCAGCAATTCGTGGAGGTCACTAGGTCGGCATTCTCCTCTGTGTTTTCCGGTCCCCTGAAGCAGCATTTTGAATAAACGGCTCTTTCCTCTCACAAACCAAGATGTGAAAAATCTTCTGGGGTCCCACTCGCTGCTTGCCAGATTCTGTTTTCTGCTCCCCTTTCTTGCATTCTCTCAGATTTCTGTCTTTTGGGGGAGTGTATCATCGTGACCAATAGGAGTGGGGCAAATAGGCCACAAGGTTCATATTGTTCCATTTTGGGAATGGTCTTAGTTACAGGGATCTCATCTGTTTTTGGAAAGATTCTGTTTTCTTAAAGGTCTTTTCCTTGCAGCAATCAAGATTTTAAAAATTCCACAGAGAAATATTTCCATTCCTGGTCATGCTTGATACCATGCATCACTTAGAATTGGATGAACGTAATTAAAACAAGCAGGAGATTCAGATACATGCAGAAATATCGAGACTTCTGAACGCCAGCTCAGGAATATAAAGTCGACGTCTCTCATTAGCGATGCCTCTGTTCTGTTTTCCCAGTTACTGACTCCATCAAGGGCTACCTGCGTGCATGTCCTCTTAAAACATGCAATTCCTTAACTACCGACAGACCCCCGGACTTTTGATAATGATGATTTCTTTAGGACAAACAAACATAAGGTGCTTGGAGGAAAACAAATTCCTAAAATGTAATAACACTTCACATACCAGCCTGGCTGCTGCATGATTAGAAATCATTCTGTTTTCTTGTTTACTCCAAGTTCATCACTTAGAAACCTCTAAGTAAGTCATATACTTATCCAGCCTTCTCTTTGAAAGTGATCTAGGTGACTTTTGCTTTTTCACTATATGTGTGTGCCCATAGATAGGGGAAATCTGGTATTTTTTTTCATCCTCTGGTCTCCTGGTTCATGTTATCTGAACTAAATGGCAGTGATTCCATTCTCTTGAGTTTAAAATTTATTCGGGATGTTCCCACTGCTGCCGTCCTCATATAAGCAATTATTGTTTCTTTTTTTTTTTCTTTTTCTTTTTTTTTTGCATAGAAGAATGGTTTTTATTTTTTTTTAACATCCTTATTGGAGTATAATTGCTTTACAATGGTGTGTTAGTTTCTAATTTATAGCAAAGTGAATCAGCTATACATGTACATATATCCCCATATCTCTTCCCTCTTGCGTCTCCCTCCCTCCCACCCCCCCATCCCACCCCTCTAGGTGGTCACAAAGCACTGAGGTGATCTCCCTGTGCTATGCGGCTGCTTCCCACTAGCTATTTTACATTTGGTAGTGTATCTAAATATGCAATCATTGTTTCTTGCCTGAATGAATGAGTCCTTATAAGAAGTGGTCTCATTGGTTTTACTCTGATTCCCCTATAGTCCTTTCTCCACATAGTAGCATGAGAAATGAAAAAACAAAGCACCAAAGCCCCAGGAAATTAGATTATGGAATTCCCTTTCTTGAAACTGCCCCATGGTGCTCCACTATACTTCAATCCAAATTCCTTACCATGGCTTACAAGGTCTTACCTGAGCTAACCCCTGCTTCTCCCTCTGATTTCCCTTTTTAAAAAAATTTTAATGTTTTGAGTTTTAATAAATTTATTATATTTGCAACCATCATTGTAATCCATTTTTAGAACACTTTTATCATATAAAAAAATTATCATGAGACCATTTACTGTCCATCTCTATTCCTCCCTCCAGTAAAGCACAGGTCTACTTTCTATTGCTATAAGTTTACCTCTTATGGATAGTTTGTATAAATGGAGTCATAAAATATGCAGTCTTTTGCATCTGGTTTCTGTCATTTAGCATCATGTCTTTGAGCTTCATCCATGTGGTGACATGCATCACCATTTCATTCTTTTTACTTCTGAATAAAATCCCATTGTATAGATGTATCACATTTTGTTTATCCATTCACCTCTTGTTGGGCATAAGGATTGCCTCCAGTTTCTGACTATTATGAATAATGCTGCTATGAATAGTTACATACAAGCCTTTCTATGGACCCACGTTTTCACTTTTCTTGGCTACATTCCTAAGAGTCGGAACAGCTCCTATGGGGAACTGTTAACTTTTTAAGAAACTACCAAACTGATTTCCAAAGTGGCTGGACCATTTTACATTCCCATCAGCAATGTATGAGGGTTCTAGTTGTTCCACATCCTTGCCAATACTTAGTATTTTATCTATGATTATAGTCATTTTAATGCTTTTTCTGCACCTATTGTGAGGATCATGTGAATTTTCTCCTTTACTAATATATTACATTATTTTTGGATGTTAAACCAACCTTGCATTCCTGGGGTAAATCTCATTTGGTCACGGTGTATAATTCTTCCAATATGTAGCTGAGTTTACTTTGCTAATATTTTGTTAAGGATTTTAGTGTGTATATTCATTAAGGGTTTTTTTTTTTTCTTGTGATATCTGTTTGTGGCTTTGGTATCAGGGTAATGCTGACCTCATAGAATGAACTGGCAGTTTTCTCTCCTTTATTTTCTGAAAGAATTTATGAAGAATTGGCATTAGTTTTTTCTTTAAATATTTGAAGGAAATTACCAGCAAAGCCATCTGGTTCTGGGTTTTTCTTTGTAGGAGGATTTAAAATAGCTAATTCAAATTATGTACTTGTCATAGGCCGCTTCAGATTTTTCATTTCTCCTTGAGTCAGTTTGTATCTTTCTAGGAATTTGTCCATTTCATCTAAGTTGTCTAACTGTTGGCATTAAGTTGTTGTAAAATTTTCTTATAATCCTCTCATTTTTGTAGGTTTGACAGTGATACACCTTCTTTCCTTCCTGATTTTGGTAATTTGTGTCTTCTCTCATTTTCTTAGTTAATGTAGCTAAGTTTTTGTCCACTTGGATAATCTTTTCAAAGGACAGGCTTTTGGTTCTATTAATTTTCTTAATGGTTGCTCTAGAGATTACAATATGCATCTTAATGTATCACAGTCTATTTCAGAATAATACTAACTGAGTTCCAGTAAAATTTAGAAACACTGCTTCAATGTAACTCCATTCCCCCTTCTTTGTGCCACTATTATCATATCTAATACATTTATATTTGTTATAAGCATGACAACACAGTGTCATAATTATTGGTTTATACAATCTTATGCATTCTAAAGAAGTTAAGAGATGTAATGAAGAAAAACGTATTTATAGAATCTTTTAGATTTACTCACATATTTACCATTTCCAGCATAATTTATTTCTTCTTGTGGATTCAGTTTATCATCTGGTGTCACTTTTTTTTTTGCTTAAAATATTTCCTTTAATATTTCTTGCAAGCCATAATTGCTAACAACAAACTCTTGCAGTCTTTGGTTATCTGGGCTTTTCTGTATTTCACCTATGTTTTTGAATAGCAGTTTTGCTAGATACAGAATTTTTGGTTGACAGTTATTTAATTTAAACAATTTGAATATGTTATTTCACTGTCTTCTGGCTGTCAAGAGATAATGCTCTATGGATATCTTTATGTTTCACCATGGTCAGGGCTTTCCAAATAAAGGGCACTGGAACTTAAGTTAAAAGACAATTAATGACCACAAGCTTTGAAAGTTCAACGTAGAAGCTTCCAGAGAGATTTGGAGACATATCCCCTGGAGATTATTTTTGTTTGTATTCCAAAGGGGGAATTGTATGAAGGTAGTCAAAAGGTACAAACTTCCAGTTGTAAAATAAATAAGTACTAGGGATGTAATGTACACCATGATAAATATAATCAACACTGCCGTATGTTATATATGAAAATTGTTAAGAGAGTACATCCTAAGAGTTCGCATGACACGGAAAAAAAATTTTTTTTAAAGATTTTATTGATTGATTGATTGATTGATTTATTGCTCTGTTGGGTCTTCGTTTCTGTGCTATGGCTTTCTCTAGTTGCGGCCAGCAGGGGCCACTCTTCATCGCGGTGCGCAGGCCTCTCACTATCGTGGCCTCTCTTGTTGCGGAGCACAGGCTCCAGATGTGCAGGCTCAGTAATTGTGGCTCACGGGCCTAGTTGCTCCACGGCATGTGGGATCTTCCCAGACCAGGGCTCAGACCCGTGTCCCCTGCATTAGCAGGCAGGTTCTCAACCACTGCGCCACCAGGGAAGCCCAAGGAAAATTTTAAAAAAATTTTTTTCGTTTATTTTATATCTATATGAAATGGTGGATGTTCACAAAACCTATTGAGGCAATCATTTCATGATGTATGTATGTCAAATCATTAGCTTTACACCTTAAATTTATACAGTGCTATATGTCAATTACATCTCAATGAAACTGGAAGGGAAATAAAAGCATCTTAATCTTAAAACAAAAACCAAACACCTCCCCCATCCCCAAATCAAAGGGTAATACAAACTTCTCCTTATCCCCTCAGAGAAGATTTGTTTACATTCCACACTAAGGGCTTCCCCCCAACCCCTCACAGTTACAGATGTGCCACTAGTAGCCCTGAGTTTCATAATTTTGTGGATTCCTCTCCTGAGATATAAATCTTATTGGAAGTACAGGTAATATCTGGTGCTCATTGCGTTGTTCTGTGGGAAACTGGGAAATTGACATAAGCTGCTCTGCAAATAAAACGCCTTTTCCTGAATCCAGAGGTCTCCTGTTTCTCTTTACATATATTTGTATATTGAGACATCAGTCATTAATATTTGTTTTCCCCTATATAGAATTTGTTTTTCTCTTGCTGTTTTCAAGATTTTCTCTCTGTTTTTTTTTTTTCCCCAGTAGTTTGATTACATCGGTATAGACGTGGATCTCTTTGAGTTTATGTTACTTGGCTTTATTGAGCTTCTTGGGACTGTAGATTAATGTTTTTCATCAAATTTGTAAAGTTTTCAGCCATTATTTCTTCAAATATTTTTTCTGCCCCTTTCTCTCTCTTTTCTCTATCTTAGACTTCCATTACAAATATACTGATGCAGTTGATACTGTCCCCCAAATTTCTGGGCCTCTGTATATTTTTCTTCAATCTTTTTTCTCTCTGTCCTTTAGATGGGGTAATTTATAATGCTCAGTCTTCAAGTTTATTGATTATTTCTTCTGCCATCTCAAATATGCTGCTGAGACCCTCTAGTGAATTTTTTTAAAATTAATTAATTAATTAATTAATTTTTGGCTGTGTTGGGTTTCCGTTTCTGTGCGAGAACTTTCTCTAGTTGCAGCAAGCGGGGGCCACTCTTCATCACGGTGTGCGGGCCTCTCACTATCGCGGCCTCTCTTGTTGCGGAGCACAGGCTCCAGACGCGCAGGCTCAGTAGTTGTGGCTCACGGGCCTAGTTGCTCCGCGGCATGTGGGATCTTCCCAGACCAGGGCTCGAACCCGTGTCCCCTGCATTGGCAGGCAGATTCTCAACCACTGCGCCACCAGGGAAGCCCAGTGAATTTTTTTTCATTTCAGTAATTTTACTTTTCATTTTTTTAAAAATAGTTATTTTATTTTATTTTATAATTTAAAAAGTTTTTTAAAATTTATTTATTTTTGGCTGTGTTGGATCTTCGTTGCTGCACGTGGGCTTTCTTCTAGTGGCAGCGAGCAGGGGCTGCTCTTCATTGTGGTGCGTGGGCTTCTCATTGCAGTGGCTTCTCTTGTTGCAGAGCATGGGCTCTAGGTGCACGGGCTTCAGTAGTTGTGGCTCGCGGGCTCTAGAGTGCAGGCTTAGTAGTTGTGGTGCATGGGCTTAGTTGCCCCGTGGCATGTGGGATCTTCCCAGATCAGAGCTTGAACCCGTGTCCCCTGCATTGGCAGGCAGATTCTTAACCACTGAGCCACCAGGGAAGCCTGTAATTCTACTTTTCAACTTCACAGTTTCCATTTGATTCTTACTTATAATTTCTATATCCATATTGAGATTTCCTATGCACTGAATCATTGTCATTGTACTTTCCTTTAATTTTTTTAAACACAATTTTTCTTTAGTTCTTTGAACATATTTATAACAACTTTTGAAATCTTTCCCTGCTAAATACAACATCAGGGGTCATTTTAAGACAGTTTCTTTTGACTCTCCCATTTTCCTGAGTATGGATCATACTTTCTTGTTTCTTTGTATGTCTCTTTTTTTTGAATACTTGACATTTTAGATAGTATATTGTAGCAACCACCAAGTCTGACTTTATTTCCTTCTAAGAGTTGTTTTTGTTTTTTCTTTAGTAACTAACGTGGATTGAATCTGTGAATTCTGTCTCTCCTGCACTATGCAGACACTAATGTTTTTTTCTTGCTTTATCTTCAAGTCTGGTTTCTGAGGAGTTGCTCCTGTGTTTGCATTCAGCTTATTGTTCAGGTGAAGACACATCATGGGTTGTGTTCTAATACCACAAGGTTTTAAGGCTTCTACTCTCTGCTGATAGCTCTAGGGAGGGCGGCTGTGGAGAAAATTAAAAGTTCAGGCCATTTTCAAGTCTACCTGGGCTCTTATTTCCTTCAGGCTCTTTTATGTCTTCTTTGTGCTTGTGCACAGGGTCTGTTGGCCAGGGGTGTGTGCGTGACTTGGACTTGTTTTGGTCTCTGCTGTACAGGCACACAGCTTCCAGTCAACCCAGGATATTTGGAAAATTTACCAAGTTCCCAGAGCTGTTTTTCCTCTTGGAACTGTCTCTTAAATTCCTAGGTAGTTTGCCAATCTGTTGCTTCCTCCAAACAGGACATCAATCTTAGTCTACTGGAGTGGCTGGCTCTTCCTTTCACTTGCTGTTGACATGACCACTTTAACTGGTAGTGTTCCAGGTCAAGTAAGCCCACTATAATGGTAAGAGTAAAGCTGCTGGTTTCCATGGTCTAGCCTGCCCTGGTTGTACTTAAGTAGTTTAGGGATTGGGAAGTGAGGAGAGATGGGAGCAGCCTCAGTGAAGAACTGTTTGCTTTGATCACATGGCAACCAAGCATGAGGAAAGAGACCCCCAGATAGGCTACATGGTGAGGTAAGTCAGCCTAAGGTTAAAATATTCACAGATAATATTCTAAAAGAGCAATTCCCAGGGATAACTGAATGATGTTGGCACTGACATTTTATTATGAAATCTCTATGAAGCACACATTTGCAGAGATGATTTCTCTAACATTTCCTATACAATTACCATATATATTGCTTTTGTTTTGTTTTGTTTGCCCTAACAAATTGTTATATGTTTATTCATTTAGATGAGATTTTACTGACACAGTTGACTATTAAAATAAGTAATAAAAATAAGTAGTTTAGGGAAGTGTGTTCAGAACAGTCTGGTGAACTTTGATTAAATGAAAAATTATACTCCAAGAGACCTTGGAAGCATTGCAAAATAGCCTTAAGCAGGGACTGAGAGTTAGGGGAAATCTGTACTGCCACTGTCTTCCAGTAATTTCTCCTTCTCCATCTCTATTAGTCATCTGACTGCAGTTAGAATAACATTTATTGCTTTCTGGTTAATGTTCTAGAACAGATAATCAGGAAGTCATGAAAGCAGAGACAAAGGGTAATCTTAAAATCAGTGAGATGTCCTAACCAGCCTTCCCTCTCGATTTGCTGTAATTGGTTACAGGCAGAGGAGATAGAGCATTAAGCTGCTTCATCCTTACTCAGAATATGTGAGTGGAGCTGAAGCATAAGATAGAAAGTTAGAACTCTACAAGGGTTTCCTGTATAGAAAAGCATAGAAGTGGTGTAGATAGAGACTACTGGGGAGGGGGTGCCATTCTAAATCCCAGAGCCTGAGATTCCAACGAATTTGGTTATGGGGGCTGGATTGGGGAAGGGTAGGAGTATGATAATACCAGCCATCCTTCTTACCTATGTAACTTTTTTTTCCCTTAGTAAAGGGGCTCTATCACCCATTTGTCTCATTACTTTCTTCTTAGGAACCAGTGATGTTGCTGACCGGGGGGCCCTCAGTGTGGACATTTTGGGGCTTCTGGCTCATATAACAAGCTATGTTGTACCTCATTCCATCTCCTTTTCAATATGTGGTCTTAGGGTTTAATCTTCAGTTGTTTTCTTTTTTGCAGCATATGCTCTGGTCTTTATTCCAGATACTCAAACATTGCCTTTTGGGTTGACAGAGTCCAGATTTTTCTCTACATCTACCCCCTGCAAAGAGCATTTTGGGAAAATGAGTTGCACTGGGTGTCCTGCTCTGATGATCTCAGTTGACTCTTGGTGGCAGGCACTCCGGGGGCTGCCTCCCTGGAGATTTGGGTTAGATAGTTAGCCACAAAGTCCTCAGGACTGTGCCTTTGAAACGTCTCATTTTTTCTTTGGAATGTTTCTCTTCTCTTCCCCTCTCTGTGTTGCCATAACCACCACGTTTTATCTAGACTCTACTTACCCATGCTTGGCTTTTTGGCATGAGCCTTACTAGCAAATCAGCCTCACTCCCTGCTTAGAAACTAAGAGGCTCCCTATTTTCTTACTACGAGGAGCACATATTCCTGCCTTGGCCTAATCTCCTTCCTTAGCTGATCCCACACTAGCCCTCCCAGGAGGTATCATATCTGTCTGTGCTCTTCATCACAGACCCTCTGGTCCTCACTGTCTCCAGAACATTTTCCCTGAAGCTTGCTTGCTGCCATATGTTATTTTACTTTAATTTAATATTTTATTTTATTTTATTCTATTCTATTCTATTGTATTCTATTCTATTTTATTTTATTTTATGGAGTGTACTTTTTCTTCTCTTCTGCGTATTCACATCTTATTTAGCCTTCAGTCCTCTGTCCTCCAGGGAGCCTCCGTGGATGTTCCTGTGCTCACTCTCCTATGAACTTCTCTTGGGCTTCATGACTATCCCAATAACTCAATGAATTTTGCACTGACTCCTATTACCCACTAGTTGTTTTCAAATCTTGGTTTTCCAAATTAAAAAAAATTTTTACATGATAATAATTTTATTACATATTTCTCCAGTGTGTTTAACGTGTTCCCAGCAGTCCTGGGACCATACTAATTCTCAATAAATAATCTTTGCTTGATTAATTCTGTACTTTCCAGCACTGATGAAGACTGTGGTCAGTTCCACAAATGTAGCACTTGTTCCTTTCTTCCCAGTTACTCCAAGATATTTTTAACATCCTTAGGGGACTGTCTGTTTTGGCATTTAAGGGGCAGGATAAAGTGGTTTAGGCTACTCCCCTGGAAATCCTTTTTCGTAACACAGTCACCCATGTGAGCAGTGTTCTTTTGTTCCCTTTAAATGCCACTGAAATGTCCCCCTTATCCTATTCCCCATCTGCTAGGAGTGCTAAGACCTCTCATATGTAAGGATTTCCACTTAAGGTGTTACTTCATTCTTTCTCCACTGCCATTTCAGTCAAAACATGTACACTGAGTCTTAAAAATTTTTTCTCTAGGTCATTGTCATTATGCGTGGATTCATGCTAGCCATGCAAATGTGCAAACGTTGTGAACCCCGAAACATAACCACAGCATTCTGGTATCACATGGGTTATTTTTCCTAAGGTAAGTGAGAATCTTGGTCCCAATACCCATCATACTAAATACAGCCCAAACTTCTATTTTCCTCAGGTCACTGGATTTTAGTTATTCTATTTTATAGAATTAGAGGTGAAAATTAATCAACTTGTAGGGAGTACAAGTTGATTGTACTTCCTTCTTTTCTTAGAAGGAAGAGTGTCATTAATCTCTAAAGAACACTGGGTTTTGGTTTCCATATTACACAGCATGAATTCAGTCGTGTATTTCCAACGGCCTCCCCAGATTTCTTTACTCTGTTCCACTCTCACCCACACTTTCAGAGGTACATGTTTTGAGTAATTTTCTGCTGGAAGTAGAATTTTTCTTGGGTTAAAACTTCACATCTCAAATTCCATTTTGTTTCTCTCCAGGTTTCCTTCCATTTTTGTTTACTTTCTCCATTCTTCATCTTCCAGGTCATTAACAAAGATGCCCAACGATCAAAAAGGTCCTCAAATGAATTTACTGTTAATGTGTCACCCACCCAATTTCCCAAGAAAATTGCATGATGTATTTTCTCACCCATTTTGCATTTACCTTCAGTGAAGTTTTTTGGTTTTTGTTTTTTTGTTTTTTTGTTTTTTAAACAGAGTTTGAGCTGTTGACACAATAATTTCACACTAACTTACAGCACTGGACCATCCGATTTCATTTTATTGTCCAGGTTAAAGAATTTAGCTTCATGTTAATTTCTTAGGGATGGGTATTGCTTTTTATTCACCTGTAAAACAGCTAATCATTTCTGAAATATTCTCTGGAGATATACATGAGTGAGGTAAATGTATTTAAAGAGAGTTCCTTTTGTGACACCATCCATAATATAGAATGTATCCCAAATCCCCAAACTTGGTTAGGAGTGTCTTTTTTCTCCTTTATTATTCTTTTGCTAAATCCAGGACATTTGCATAGTCCCCAAAGCCTGGTCTTTTTCATTATGCTTTTTGCTGCAAACTCTAGAATTTCCCCTCCTCTGACACTCACCACTTGATTTCTTCCATTTTAGGAGATTTGCTGTAGAGTTCAGATTTAGAAAGAATGTTTTTGGAAGAAAGGGAATTGCACCCATACCAATGGGGATAGAATTCCTTCCTTCTTAGGATATTTGTAACCTGGGATTAAACTTGATTAACAGCAAGTGTTCAAGTTGCAGTCTAAGTTTGCTAAGAAAATCCCAAATCTTGTCTGAATGGTGTGTAGGAAACGTAGGTATTAGCCAGAGATTTATGTTCAGAAATCAGAGTTTCTCTGTTGCAAAGTGGTCTCCTTTTAGCAGGGAGGAGAGAGGGAGCTGGTGTTGCTGCTGAAGTCTTCGTGGGTGACTGGAGAAACTGAACAGGGTTCAGGAGGTTGACGAGATGGGCTCCTTTGTTCCGCAGGCAGGAGTCCTGCCCGCCGCCTAAGACCAATAATCTCGCATCCCTGAGCCTCTCCATCCAAGACTGGGTTTCAATTGTCCAGTTGTTTGTTTTGGAAATGTCACACTAAATAACTGAAGAGAGGATGTTAGGGAAGGTCTCCTCGGGGAAGGCTACAAATTATTTGGGGACATAAAACCTCATGCACATGGCCTCGGTGAAGAGGAAATCACTTCAGATAATATTTGCTTTTTCTACATTCCCTGAGGACAATAAAACAGAAACAGGAACACAAAGTAGGAAAAAAAAAATCTTATTGGTTTGCTGAGTCAGCCTTCTCTTTGGGTCATTTTGGTCAAACGAGGGAATAGGGACATTTGGTCCTGAGCTGATTCAGTGCCCTGGGACCCAGGAGTTAGATGGTTATATCCGGTTTGTGAGACCCACTCCCACGCCTCCAAGCCTGGACCAGTTCTTTCTCTGTGTTACCGGAGGGGCTGTCCTGCATCGACTGTGTCTCTGTTCCATGTCATCTGCTGCAACGTGAGGGTTTCTGGTGTAGCATGAGTTTGGAGACAGCTTTGTTGTCCCGTCTAAGGGAGAGAAAGGGTCAAAATCAAAGTACCTTTTGTCACAAAGGCACGATCTTGTCTGTGCACATGCTTGGGGCTCTCTCCCCCCTAATCTCTTTGAGTACTGCTCTGTAAGGGTTTTGGCACTGGTACAATAGCCACAAGAATCCATGAACCAGAGCCAAATCTTACATCACCAAGAAGATGAAACACTCCTTATGCAAGGCCGCAGGCACAGAACTACTTGATCAGGGGACAGAAGGGGGGCACCGGCTGCATCCTAGGCAGTGACGCTCCCAAGGACCTGCTGCCCCTCACTCAGAAGAGGAAATGTCTCCCAAGGAGTCCCTAAATTACTCAGAGCTCATCAAAGAAAGGACGGTACTTTCCTGCAGAGTTGCTTATTTTTCCTCCTAATTACCAAAGAATAAGGGTGTCTTTTCTGAAATGTTGATTTGGAGATTCTGAATTTAAATTTGTGCCTCATTTAGCTTGCAAAAGGGATTCTAAACAGCACAGCAGGAAGACCTTTGGATTCCAATATCCTCGACCTGGGAGAGGTGGGCAGGAGTCAGGGAATGCTGGCTTGCTGACATTTTCAAAGGAGTGGTTAAGATGGACAAAGACTGACAAATAACCATGGGAGGTGGAAGCCACTGTCTTGAAAATAAAGGACTTTAGCATGAAATGGTCCCTTAGCCATCCAGAGAGGGTCATGCTGGATGAAAGTGATTAATTATACTTTAAATCTCAGAGGAAGATTCCTCTAATGTTGTAGATGACAGAAATGAAGAATGAACCTTATTATCTGATCTGAAATAGGGAGTCAGAAGTTGCTGAAGAGATGCATATGGCTGATAGGGCAGAAGAAACAAGAACAAGTTTAAAATAAACCCAGGAAAGGCTTACTGAAATAAAAAAAATTATTTTTTTGGTCTATAAGCAATAGAACACTAGTCTTTTTGTACTGTAATTGACATTTGTTTTAAAAAGAAAGAAAAGAGAACAGTATGGAGGTTCCTTAAAAAACTAAAAATAGAACTACCATATGATCCAGCAATCCCACTCCTGGGTGTATAGCCAGAGGAAACCATAATTCGAAAAGATACATGCACCCCAATGTTCATTGCAGCACTATTTACAATAGCCAGGTCATGGAAGTAACCTAAATGTCCATCAACAGAGGAATGGATAAAGAAGATGTGGTACATATATACAATGGACTATTACTCAACCATAAAAAAGAATGAAATAAAGCCATTTGCAGCAACATGAATGGACCTAGAGATTATCATACTAAGTGAAGTAAGTCAGAAAGAGAAAGACAAATATCATATGATATGACTTATATGTGAAATCTAAAAAAAAGATACATTACAAATGAACCTATTTACGAAGCAGAAACAGACTGACAGACTCTGAAAACAAATTTATGGTTGCCAAAGGGAAAAAGTGGGAGGGAGGGATAAACCGGGAGTTTGAGATTTACATATACACAGTACTATACATAAAATAAGTAATCAACAAAGACCTACTGTATAGCACAGGGAACTATACTCAATATTCTGTAATAACCTATTTGGGAAAAGAATCTGAAAAAGAATGTGTATATGTGTATGTATAAATGGATCACTTTGCTGTATACCTGAAACTAACATAATATTTTAAATCAACTATACTTTAATATAAAATAAAAATTTTTTTAAATCTCAGAAAAAAATAAAAAGGAAGAAAATGACAATGACAGTAAGACAAAGTATAAACCAGGTGTGCAGCCCTATGAGGAGCTGTGCCACCTGGGCAGCCTCCATTTCAGTCTTTCTATGCACAGGTATAGTTTGTGGATCTACCAATATGCTGTGTTAATCTGGGTTCTCTGAGCAGTAGATGCCAAGATGAGGTTAATGTGCAAAGATTTCTACAGGGGAAACACCTGTGTGAAAAAAATGAGAAAGAGCCAGGAAGGGATGGAGAGCCATCAGACCACAACGGAACATTGACCCTGAGTGAAGGAGACAAGGAAGGAAGTTTGGATGGAAATGTGCAAGATTGCCATGCCGTTCAAGGAAGTTTCAGCAAGGCCGCTGGGGAGTCCTTGAGCCAAAGCCAGGTTCCATGTCTGAAAGGAGTTCCGTGTCTCCCAGGTGTGCCCAGCTGTGCTCAGTTGTTGGCTGGGAGCAACCTATGGGAAACGTGAGCTTCATGCAAACGTGATGATGGATTTCAGAGCATGCAGCTGGACCTCTGGGTCAGTTACACTTCCTGTGGTTGGAAGTTTGCACCATGAATTCCCATGGCCACAACAGTTACTCAATGGAGTATTCATAATAGCAATGTGATCTTCTGTGGAATTGGAGGGAAACTTGAAGGTCATTGTTCAACCCTCGTGTTTTGCCCATGACTTGGGTTCATGCGGGTGGATGCCTTTCAGTATGAGGCATCATGGGAGGTGGATCTGATTTTCTTAGAAAGTTCCACTTTTCTGACTCTCATGTTCTCATTCTCATGTTCTTTCAACTGAGCCAATGACACTAACAAAGTTGTGGGCTAGATCACAATTCTTAAAAAAATAAAGTTTATATTTCTGATGATGAAATTGCACATTTTAGAAAATTTGGAAAATAAAGAGAAGTAATAAGAATGAAACATATTACTCATAACTTGCCCAACCAAGCCCCCAAATTCTTCACCTTTTGGTGTATTATTCCCTTACAGTTTTTTTCTATACATTTTTTTAATCTATTGAAGTTCATACTGTAGAAAATTTGTATCTTAGTTTTTTTCATGTGGCATCATGATACAGGCATTTCCCATGCTATAAAAATTTCATTAACTTAAATCACTCATTCATCTTTGATTCAGTTATCATGAACTACGTGAGAAAACAAAGGAAAATTTAAGAACGTTTAGGTTGAGCATAACCTTTCAAAGAAAAGTTTCTGAAACTTATTGTTTCAGTGTGGGATATTTATCAGATGTGCAAAATTTACAGTAACCCTTCTAGTTCATTCCTTGGAATATCCTTTCTCTGGCTTTTAAAGAAAAAATTCAGACTGACTTTGTAAACTTCAGAATGCTATGTTTTGATGAGAAGGACATTTTTCCTGTTCTCTACTATTCTGAGGTATTTGCTCTGTGTATCCACCTATCCATGCTTTGGAATTTTTGCTTTATTTTGTTTCATTAGCTTTTTGAAAGTTGAAAATTGGTTTGCAGTTTTCAGATTAATTGACCTGGTGTAAGAGAATCCTTCCTAGTGAAGGAACCCTTCCTAGTAATTCTGTAAATTTCAGGAAAGGGTGAGCTCAAAGTGGTTAAAAGTGCAAGCTTTGGAATTACAGAGATTTGGGTGTGGCCCTCATCTTGATCCTGGTCATGCAACTTTGGATAAATTCTTTAATCTCTGTGAGCTTCTGTTTAATGATCTATGAAACGGAAATAATAAAATATATCTCACTTGGTTTCTATAAAGATCACAAGGATGTAATGCAAGGAAAATCCTTCACACAGATCTTGTATGCAGATGAGTACTAAATAAAATCACCACTACTATCGTCTTAGGCTTTAGTTTGTTAATGTTTTATTTATTATTAATTTTTAATCTATTAATGATTTAACCAGAATGGCATGTCTCGTTCATGTAGTAAACCCAGACATTTCCTTTCCTTGTCAATGACATTGACCGAGTAGTTTTGCCAGGACCTACTTTCCACTTGATAGGCTCATAATCAATCAACTGGATATGGTTTATTACTGTAAATACACAAATTTTTAGAGTAAAACCCTGAGCATTCAGCCTATGACTTATCAATACCTGAATTATTAAGTATTGACCAGTGTCAATACGTGACCAGCGTCTCCTGTAACCAGGGAGCATTTGTTTATAGCTTTGTGTATAAAATAATGTGCCTCAATCTCAAAGTTGGATTACCAGTACAGGTAATAGCAGAAGCTCTAGTTTAACCCACTTCTGGGCTCTAACTCACTTCTTTTCACATGTGTAGGAATCCTTTGTGTTCACCAGACTCTGGTGATAGAGAGGTCCTGTCCCATCCAGTTCTACCTTGGTGTTAGGAGGGCTTGGCCTCTGGGCAGAAGCTGGCCTTAGCCTGTGAGGTTAAAGCATAGTAGTTGGGGTGCACTGCTCCAGTAGCTAGAGTGGCATCTTGTCCCGGCTGTAGTGAGGTGGGTGGCATTCCTTAGTGATACATTCAGTGAAAAGTACTTCCATTCAAACTGGCAGAGCTCCATGGCTATACTCGTCTGTTGCTTCATTCATGACTTCCATGTGGCATGAGGTTGGTGCCACAGCTCAAGTGCAGTTGGTAGGTCCTGCCTCTCCTTTTGGTTAGCTGGACTATGTCTTATGGATGGTATTTAAAAAGAAAAAATCTCATGCAGATCTGAGAACATTTTTCAGGTGCAAAGAATATATTTATATTGGTTGCATACAAAATTCTTGGGTCATAACTTTTCTCCACTCAAAACCCAAAAGACTATGCATCTTTGTCATCTGGTATTGAATGCTGCAGAGTCATTGAAGACCACACTTGTTTTTATTCCATTTTCAATAAATATTTTTCCTGCCTGGGTGCTTATAAGAATTTTTTTCTTAATTCACTGGGCTAAAGATTTCAATAATTTCCTCCAATCCCATAACCCCTTCATAAAGAACTTAGTCCAGATGGAACAGCTCTAATTATGATATGACCCTGTTCTTTGGGGCACAGCTAATTGGGCCACGGGTGACAACTCTCCAAAGCTGGAGTGGTTATAGCTTGACTGTCAATGGTATTGTTGTTTGGCTCACTTGACTATCAGTAATCTTATCCAGAAATTTGTAAGTGGGGAGCAGAGACCGAGTTTGTTACCTGTAGGCAATTAAGCTCAAAGAAAATGCAGACTCCAGTTCTGATGTTTCATTTGAAGGAAGCCATTATGAGCCATGGATAAGCAAATAAATAAGCAGAGAAGTCAGTTTGTAGAGAAATTTGGATGAAGCAGTCATGGAGTAAAAGTGAGATGGGGCTGGGGGGGAGAGCTGAAGGAGAGGGGGAAAGAACGATAGTTATTTTTTCCCATTAAGCCCAGCTCTACTTCCATTGGTTGACTTCTATGAGATTCTCCTGCATCCTCCCCACAGCTACGCGGTTGACCTATTTGTAGAGGTTATTGTTCCTGTCAAAGCATTGACTTGAGACATTCTCAGAATCCACTTTTTTTTCCCCAGAAGGATATCTAATTGTGGATTTGTTTTAAGTGATTTTGTTTGGAGCATTCTTTTGATCCACAGGCTTGATTCTTTGCCCTAGCTCAGGGAAATGTGCTTAAGTTATTGCTTCTATCTCAAATATTACGGTTTCTTTCTCAAACACTACTGTCATTCTTAGGTTGGAACACTGTCACATACGTCATTTATCTCTCTTTTCAACTTGACTCTGCATTCTATGAGATTAATTTTCTTCATTTACTATATTATTTTTTGAGATGTTCTTTCTGAAACAATTCCCTTTGTCTTGTTCTACTGACTTTCTGGGATTCTTTTCCTTATTTTCTATTCTAGAACAATAGCTATAGAGAGTGAAGATTGCTCTTGGCTATGTTTACTGTCCACTCAAATGCTGGTTATGGTACATCCTGAGGTTTACCGCCAAAGGACTGCTTAATGTGTATAACTCCCAGCTCAGTTTCCAGGGTCGAGGAGACACCTATTCATTTATTAGTTTATAGATAGATAGATAGATAGATAGATAGATAGATATAGGGAGAGAGAGAGAGAGAGAGGTAAGATTCACACAGCATAAACTTTTAAAGTATGCTTCAGGAACTTACGTGTCATCCTTGCACAGGGGCTTTAGTAGTTTTCTCTGTATTGTTCCAGTTTTGAACTGAGCATGGCACACACTTGCTGTGATTCTGATGAGCTGAGGTGAAGTTATTTCCTACTCTACTCACTGCCCCGTCCTCTGAAAAACTAACCCAGGGGAGACTGTGCACTGCAGCACCTTCCTTGCATTCACTGTGATCTGTAGGAGGACCACATCTTCTCCCCACTTCCTGCCCCACTGTTTCTGGGAATTCTGTCTGATATCTGAATGGACAGGAAGATTGGGAGGCTATAAGTTAGGGAGAAAATAGGTAGGAATAAAGGGGGAAGGGAGAATTTATGGCAGCTCACTGCCCCCAAAGCAGAATCTACATGTGTAAGAAATGATTGTTCCAGATGTTACAGACCCTGAGTCTCTGAGTCCAGAGGCAGATAGAATGAGTTCAAGCTCTTTTCTCCTGGCAGGTCTAGACGACTCTCTATCTGTAGCACACGTGAGCAGCTGATTGTTTTTCTTCATTCAGTTCTGAATGACTTAAAGTTAGTGTAAATTACTCCCAGGTTCTGGCATTTGGCTGTTGTCTGTCTTGGCTTTTCTTTTTTTTCCTTTTCTTTTCTCTTCTCTCCCTTTCTTTCTTTCTCTTTTTCTTTCTTTCTTTCAGTTTTCTTTTAGAGGCAGTTTGGGAGGGGATATCGCTTGACTTTCATTGGTATTGTTGTTTGGTTCATTCACTAAAAATTATTCATTCAACACTAGATATGGCAGATACTTGCTGGATTCTAGAGATACAAAGATATAAAGATGAATAATCTTTGCCTGCAAAATCAGAGTCTGATGGGGAAATGTATATAAAAACAGATGATTATAAAACCAAATAGAAATAGAGCATTAGGTATATATGCAAGATGTGCAAGTTGCAGAGTCTGTAGGGCCTGCAAAGCCTAAAATATTTATATTTGGACCTTTACAGATAAAATCTTTGGACTCCTGGCCTAGTTTACAAGGAACTGCAAAGAGTTCAGAGTTTCCAGAGCAAGAAGCCTGTGAGCCCAGGCTGGAGAGTGAGGCCGGGACCAGATGGCCAGGCCATGCTTGTCAAGGTAAGGAGCCCCTGAGTGATTCAAAGCAACCTGCCCAGATAAGGAGCCAGAATGTGAGACTAGTTCCTTGGTGTGTACTCATCACTTCTGAGGAATCTTCCAGCATTAGGTACCAACCGGACAATTCAGAAACACTTGACTATAATCCTCTTGGGGCACTGCTGTAGGACACACAGAAAGGCATCTTGGGGGCAGGAAGTGTTCTTCTCTGAAGCTCCCTTCCTACCAGCTCCAGCAGTTCCAGCCAGGCCGGGTGCCCCATCCCACTGTGCATGGCTCCCAGGGGTGCAGGCCTGCTGCTTCCTCTCAGGTGAACCCAAGGCCGTCAGCCTCTCTCAGCACAGGGAGCTTTATTTTTTATTTTTTTATAAATTTATTTATTTATTTTTGGCTGCGTTGGGTCTTCATTGTGGTGCGCGGGCTTCTCATCGCGGTGGCTTCTCTCATTGTGTAGCGTGGCCTCTAGGCGCGTGGGCTCAGTAGTTGTGGCACGCGGGCTCAGTAGTTGTGGCTCGCAGGCTCTAGGGCACAGGCTCAGTAGTTGTGGCGCATGGGCTTAGCTGCTCCGTGGCACGTGGGATCTTCCTGGACCAGGGCTCGAACCCGTGTCCCCTGCATTGGCAGGCGGCTTCTTAACCACTCTGCCACCAGGGAAGCCCAGCACAGGAAGCTTTAGAGAGTGAGAAGGTGAGCTGGTCATTCTTCCCGGATGAGGGCTCCTGACCCTTGAGGCAAGAGAGGGCCCAGCCTTTGCAGCCTCTGCAGAAGAGAGAAGGGCTGATGTTCAGAATTTGGGTAAAAATGCCTCTTAGGTCAAGAGGGTCTGGGGGTAGCAGGTGAGATTCGAGGTGAGCCTGGGGCTGTTGGGCAAAGGATGGAAGGTGAGGCTCTTGTGCACCTTTTAGATAGTGTCTTTGCCTACATCCTGCCCCCAGCTTTGCTCCCTCTTAAAAGCCTGTGACTGTGAGCGGTAACTGATCCGTGGGTGCTGGGACAGCAAAGCCAGTGGCTGATGTTGACAGGTAGGAGCACAGTGTGCAAAGAGATCCAGGGCTCAGAGGACCCCGTCCAGCCACCGAGGGTCCGAGCTCTCACCCACCCCTTCCGGTCCTTTCACCCTCCTCACCACACTAAACAGAAAATAGGATATGTGATGACCTGTGTTAAAAGGCTTGAGGGAAGGATGAGGCCCAGTGAAACTGGAGCCAAGGGATCATTCCCTTCTCACCGCAGCTGATCAGCAGACATGGAGGGACAAAGTCTCCTTGCGGACCGCATTGTCTCCTGGAGTGAGTTAATGAAATGGCACCGTGGAAGTCAGCTCCGCTGACGCCCAGCCAGGACCAGAAGCTCAGCTGGAGTTTCTAACTGAGCCTGAGAAACACCAGGTGTAAGATTTTGGTCATTGCTGGTAGATATCCCACCTCCACAGAAAGATGCCCTAACCTCTCCGGAGAGCGTTTGAAATAATTGCAAATAGAATAAAAAAAGTAAACGGCGGAGTTTGGACAATGCCTCTCCCGTTACTGTGAGACACTAAGAACGTAGATGAGAGCTATCTGCCTGGTTATTAAACTTATTATAAAAAGTGACCTCACAGACTGAAGAATCCCAAAGTCTCGATAACTATTAACTCTTTATTCCAAATGACTGGCATGTTTCTAACTGAGAGGAGACTGAAAAAGCATTCACTGCCTTGGAAAATTCAATCAGAGTTAAAAATTAAGCCCAGAAGAGGCTTTCAGCAACAATGGAAATTATGTTTCTAAGTTGTGTTTACTATGGAGAATACTGCTTGGGTTAAATGCCGATTAGGCTACTGTCCAAGTGGTACATGAACTAGTCACGTTATCTAGACATGGCTTTGGTTTCTTGTCAAGTCACAGAAAATCTATGATGTGATTTTTCTTGCTTTAATAAAACGGAAAGAGGATCAATGGATTAGCATTTAAGCTACACCGATAACTTGCATTAATGTTGCAGTAGTGTTGATTTTTTACCCCAAAGAGTTGGATCAAATAGCTTCTGCCTGTATGGTTTTCATTACTTAAGACTAACAGGAGAATAAAGTCGCTTCTGAACAGTAAGGCCAGATCTGAGAACAAAATATCCTTAGCTATTTAAAGTCATCATCATCATCTCTTCTACCTCTGTGTAAAGGGTGGTAGGGAAAGCAAGTTAAATACAAATTGGAAGTGTTCAGTACAGCATGCGAGGAGACATTGTAATATACTGCATGACCTTAGAATTGCATGTTCGTTTAGTTAAAAAATGTATTGTGCACACCTATCATGCGTCAGATACACAGCATGTGTGTTCCCCACTGGGTGAGGGATAAAATAGGGAACAAATCTAAGTTTCTGACCTGAAACTTACATGGAATGACACTAACAAAGAACTGATGTAAAATGAAATCTCACCAAGGCCACTATGAGCTGGTGGAGACGGCCTTGGGTGGGAAATTAAGAAACTTATGCTTTAAGTGTTACTGTACCACCACCATAGCTATGTGTCCTCAGAAAGTCACTGATACTTTCCTTCCTGCTGTTCTGTAACCTTCTGAAGGGCAGAGCCAGCCAGCATTGATTGCCTGAGTCTCCTAACCTGTCTAACAGATTCCTGAGTCTTTTAACAGATGTTCCATAAATATTTGTTAAATGAACAGACCTCATATTCTCTTACATTTCTAGCATTCTGTTCAATGATTATGGTATTACAGATGACTTTTGTCCCTGAGAGTCAAGCTTTATGTCTCTTGTGTGCCCATTTTTAGACAAATCCCTCCAAAAAGGGATGCAGAGAGATGTCTTCCTTCCCCCATCCACACACACGCTCAAGTAGCCAAAGAATCATCCACCGTGGCCCAGACACTCCTTGACCTGGCATCCTATTCCCCTGGCTCTTCTGTTTGAGCCTCTATCCAAGACGACCTTGGGTAAAGGTGGTCATCCAGCACCTTTACTTACTGGTCCACTGACAAGGGTCATCCAGCACCCCTCTGCTTGGCACTCTGATACCAGTAGCCCAGGTTACCTCCCCGAGACAAAGGGCCCCTAGAGACCATGAGTGAGTCCACTGCAAATTTAAAATCCCATATTAGAAGTTATAAAAAAGGATTTTTCATGGATGGCAGTAAGCTGAAACAGGTAGGTGATGGGTAGTCCTGAGCCAAGGAAGGGATCCTCCTTACGTAGCAGCCGTTTCTCCTGCCCTCCTCCTGTACTGGCCCAGCTGACCCCCAGATCACAGGGTAGTGCGGTTTGCACATCACCCCATTTCCAAGGGCAAGCCTACTGGCTGAATAGATGAATGAATACATTCAGCCTCTGTCTCAGTCAGCTTGGGCTGCTGTAACAAATGATCACAGACTGAGTGGATTAAATGGCAAACTTTTCTTTCTCACAGTTCTGGAGGCTGAAGTTCAAGGTGCTGGCAGATCTGGTGTTTGGTGAGGGCCCGATTTCTGGTTTATAGTCGGTTGATTTCTTGCTGTATCCTCACATGTCTGGGGGTGGGGAGAGAGAGAGAGACAGAGAGACAGAGACAGAGAGAGAGAGGGAAAGATAGAGAAAGGAAACAAGCTCCCTCGGTTTTTTAAAATTAATTTTTATTGGATTCTAGTTGCTTTACAATGTTGTGGTAGTTTCTGCTGTACAGCAGAGTAAATCAGTTATACGTATACATATATCCCCTCTTTTTCAGATTTCAAGCTCTCTCATTTTTTTTTAAAGGTACTAATCATATCATGAGGGCTCCATTCCCATATCTAATTATCTCCCAAAGCCTCCACTCCCTAATAACATCACATTAGGGGTTAGGATTTCAAGATACAAATTTTGGGGAGACACAAACATTCAGTTTACAAGCTACTCAGTCTCTTTTTCTGGGGTCCCTCCTTCCCTTTCTCACATTTTTCCGTGAACTGTTTATTAGTCATAACTATTGGGTTTGTAATCATCACCATATTAAGCTTTGGTGTGATTCATATTAAATTTTGATGTTATTTCAATGTCAGTATCTACATGTGTATTTAAAACCAAATGGAACTCAAATCTCTACCCAAACAAGGCAAGCATATTGCAATCTTCCCCTAAAGAAGTAAGTAAAAGACACCTTTGGAACAACTGCAGAAACTTGAATAGGAAGTAGATATTATCAGATAATAGAAAATTATCAATAATTTCCTTGGGACGGTATATTGTGACTATGTAGGAAAATGGCTTTATTTTTAAGAGATGTATGATTATATATTTAGGGGTAATTTAGGGGTAAATTACATGATATCTGTAATTTACTTTCAAATGACTTGCAATATTTATTATCTCCATCTGTATAGATAAAACAAATACGGCAAAATGTTAAAAATTTTGGATCTACATGATAAGTCTATGTATGATCGTCCTCCTATTCTTCCGTATGTCTGAGGATTTTCATAAAAAGCGTTGGAAAAAGTGATACAGCAGATGTTTATGATCTTGGGAATAACTGTGACCCTAAAGTACCGTCTGTTTCAGGCTTACCTCCCACCAAAACTGCACTTGAACCATGAGTGTTGGAGAATAATCTTCCCTCCAGGAAAGAGTTCCTCTGTCTTCTTTGGCAGCCTCTTCTGTATTTTCATAATCTTTGCTGTCAAGAAGTTCTTCCTGATGTCTGTCACAAATGGTCTCCGTGAAATCACTGAGGCTCTTGGCTATTTTGGGATCTGCTGATTTCAGACCTTGGAGGTTTGGAGCAGGTACTAGATTTCTGCTTTTCTTCAGGATTCAAATTCCCATAGGCATTCTGGAATGGCTGGTGAGACAAGCGTCTTCCCAGTGTGGTCTGATATCTACCTGGAAACTCGGAAGGGAACGGGATGCAGGGCTGTGACGCGGAGCCAGCAGAGCTGTCCCAGCCTCTCACTCCATTCACTGCTCGGAAGGGAGGTCTTCCTTCCATGACTGCCCAGCTGAAATAGCATCCCATCACTCTACCCCTGTTTTCTTGATTTCCTTTTTTTGAGGAGCATCGATAATTGCCTGACATTACATCTCACGTAGTCATTTACGGCTCTCCTCTAGGAGAAAGCACGCTCTGAGCAAGTGTGGTCTAGTCTACACCAGTGGTTCTCCAACTTGATGTGCGTCAGCGTCTGCTGGAGGGCTTGTTAAAACACAGAGATCTGGGGCCACGCCGAGAGCTTGCAGTTCAGTAGGTCTGAGGCAGAGCCTCGGTGAATTTGCATTTCTAACAAGTTCCCAGGTGATCCTGACGCTCCTGGTGCCGGCATCTCATCTTGAGAACCATGGGGCTGTTTTTCGCCAAGGTACCCCAGCACGTGGGATAGTAAATGCTCCGTGAGTACTTGTTGGATGAATGAACGAATGAGTGAGTGAATGAGTGGAAGCTGGCTGGCTGATAGGATTAGTGGTCTTTGGAAATGGGAGAACTTTGAAAACCAAATAACTAGCAGCTGAGGAAACCGTTGTGGTTCCCACGCTGAAGGCCTCTGACTTGGGGCCCGTGTCCAGGCACAGTTTGCTAAGAAGAACTTGGGCACACAGAATCATTGTCTTTTGTTTTTTAAATTAATTAATTTATTTCTGGCTGCGTTGGGTCTTCGTTGCTGCGCGCAGGCTTTCTCTAGTTGCAGCGAGCGGGGGCTACTCTTTGTTGCGGTGCTTGAGCTTCTCATTGCGGTGGCTTCTCTTGTTGCGGAGCACGGGCTCCAGGCGTGCGGGCTTCAGTAGTTGCAGCACGCGGGCTCAGTAGTTGTGGCTCACGGGCTTAGTTGCTCCACGGCATGTGAGATCTTCCCATGGGACCAGGGATCGAATCCATGTCCCCTGCATTGCAGGCAGATTCTCAACCACTGTGCCAACAGGGAAGCCCCAAAATCATTGTTATAAGTCATTCTTCCAACCCTTGACGGGGAATTTAGGGATGTTTAGGAATATTTTAGGATTTTTGAGGATTACATCATAGAGGATAAATTCTATCTACTTCCCTTTAGTACCCTTATCAGAAAGAGACGGTGGAAGGAGACAATCCAGTGGTCTGAATTTGCAGGACCTTTCTTCTTTTTTGGCTTTGGTGCCTTCCTAGACCGCTTTTCCTTTGTTAGGGATATTTCCTTCTAGTCAGTTTCATTCTAGAGGAAGTACCATTATAAGCGATACTTCCTTTGGAGTTGCAAGCTTAGGGCTACCTGGATGGCCACCAAGAGGCCACTCTCCAGTTGGATTTGATCTCTAGAATATCACAGAGACAGAAGACTTTAGCTAAGTGCCCCAAAGACTCTTCCTCAAGGTATATTTGACTGTTATTTTTCTACTGTTAGAAACAAAACATGCTGTCAGCCACGTAGAGAACCGGGTTAGTGAACTAAGTGCTAGAGAGTAAGAACAGAACAGTCTTAGGTAATAGAATTAGCACTGTGTTCCATTTGCATAAAATGATTGTTTCCCAATGACACAGATGATCTCATCTCCCTTGGAGTTATTCTATAGTGGACAGTTTGGTGTTTAAGGAACTCTGGGCCAGTGGAGTACTTTTTGCTTCAAGATGTATGTTCGTCGCCAAGACTGTGTACACGTGCCCTACGGTGAAGATAAGCTCTAGTCTGAAAATGCATGTGTATACATATGCACACACACACAGGCCAACTAAATACATAAGTTTGCACACAGGAACCCAGGCCGAAGAAGCAGGGCTGCCCTGGGTGTGCTCAGATGGTTGGGGGAGTGGCGGTCTGGTACATTTTCAAGGCTCTGTTTTGGTGTCAGATTGAGTGGAGATAGAGCATCCATTAATTTAGCAGCGCATCTGGGATCTTTAAAGCCAGAAAGAACCATACAATTTATCAATCTTAATTTGCTCACGCTGCAGTTGGACAGAGGAGATCTCTGGGAAACTCTGACAGGACCCAGATGTTCCCCATGCGGCTGCTGTCACACTCACCAGCAGAGACGCCCAGCTCCACCCCTGACTTCCTCTCCCCTGAGCTGTCCCTTGCATTTGGCCTGCTGAGCTAATGCCTACACAGTATTTAGTCACAGAAACACACCGAGTCGGTTAGGTATCCTGTGGGCGACCCCTCCTTGCACTAGGAAACTACCCTATTGTCAGCTGTTGGCCCTGGGACCAGGGTGAAACTTTCAATCTAATAAACATTCGAGTTCTTAGCGGATTGAGAGGGAATTGGCCAACCCACATAGACAGGATATTCTCAGATCTCAGAAATGCTCTCCCACGTCAGCCATGTTTGAAGGCCAGTGAAAGAGTATGATGATCACTTCATTATTTTAGGTTCCTCGAAGGTAGGAATTGAATCTTATACATTGTTTGTTTTCCTGCAGTTTCTCCTATAACGGCGTATATAGCTATGCTCAATTAATATTGTGCACAGCTGAATGGGACCACTGGACTTTCACCAACCTATCCATTTTCATATATTCATCTTCTGCTTTTAAATTTCTTCTTGAAAATGGGGTTTTTTGTTCCATAGTGTTAAAAACAACCAAACTTCTCTACACTTTAGGTTTTTGATTTTCTATGGACCCTATCCTGGACCAGGCTCCGGGCATATAGAAGGAGATAAGACAGATAACATTTTTGCCTCCACACACTTTAAAATCTGGTGGTTGAGGCAGAGAAGTAAGCAGCTCTTGCACACAGTGATAAATGCTCTAGGGCCAGGGGAGGGGAGGTACTGGGTTTGTGAAAGGGCATCACACATTTCGTATCCTAGCCCAGGCGTCAGGGTGGAGGAATCAACGCTGATTTTGATTCCTGAATCAGGAGCAGGAGTGAGCCAGGTAAAGATGAGGGGTGAATCTTAGCACACGGTTCACAAAGGAGCGGGGTGTGCTATTTTGTTGTCACCGCAGTTGCTTTGATGACAGGGAGAGAGGGAATAATTTCCCTGCACTTTTGCTGTAGGGACCCTGCTCATGGAACGAACAGGTGACTTGTCTTCTGCGACATACAGGCGCAAGATTTTTGGCATTTGCACTGTTCTTTGAATTTAGCCATTATCTTTCAGAAGGCCTCAGTAAAAAAAGTAAATACTCCCAGGGAGAGGTAATTAAAAAGTCATTACCCATTAGCAACTTTAGGTGAAATAAATCCTCTCTTCATGTTTTCTCGTCAGCTCTCTGGGCTCTGAGGAAATGAGCAACAAGGCTGTTGAATTTTCAAGGGAGGAGGTGGGGTTCAGAAGAAGGAGGGAAAACCAGAGATGGGAAGGTCTTGAGGTTCCCAGTTGGGTTTGGGGACATTATTTCCAGCTGGGGTTACTAGGTCTTACTTTTACTCCACTCAGAAGGTCCCAGGACCAAGTAAGTTGGGAAAACACATACATAAAGAGTGCGGAAGTTTCTTTACAGTAGGACTTTTCAGGGCCTCCATGATGTCAAGACGCACCGTGATTCTCTGAGAGATGTTATAATGTTAAACGTTTCACAGATGTATTTGACCGTGGCACCGCCTTGGTGGAAAATTTTCTGGTGTTAGTGTTCCAGGCAACACACTTTGGGAAATTCTGATTTGGAGGATGGAGTCACCAGTGAAAGGAAAAGCAACTCCAGGAGGGACCCCATTGTGTCATTGTGATGACCAAAGCATGACATGGTGGAGCGTGTTGGACTGATTCCTTTTTACGAAGGATCAGCTTTATTTCTTGCATGAATATCTGTTTATGCCTCACCTATGGAATATTTTAGTCCTGTAAACAATCCTCCATTCACTTGTTCATTCATTCACTTATCTATAATTTTTTTTTTTGAGATTAAAGTTTTGCACTGTGCTCTCCAAAATGAGGCAGACTCATAGGGTGTCTTTGCTTGTTCACTTGCTCTCCAGCAAAATGAGCAAACTTTGTCTATAAATGTCCCATGCAATCCATCTTGTCCCCTTGACCTCTTTTATCCTGTGTCGTTTATCAGTTCATCTTGGAAACACACACTTTCACCAAGTTGACCATGACTATTTATATACATTTGGAAGACATTCCATTGGAAATTACTCTGCAAATCTTCTGTTCAGTAAAGCAAGGAAGTGGTAATAGGACCCTCCTGTTTCATCACTGTGTGTGTTTTCCTTAAGATAGTTTCCTGCAGTGTTATCAGCCAGTTAACGATTAAGAAAATCTCCCGCAGGCATTCCAAAACTGCCTTCCAACTCTTTCGGTTTCTTCTGGAGCAAGAAAGAAGCTCTTTCTTTGCTAAAAGCTGAGAAGGCAAAATCTAGGAGAGGAAAGAGGGGGAGAGCTATTTGTTTTCTTGATTTCAACTATTTAAATGTCTACCATGCAGAAGAGATTCTGCTGTGCTCTGCAAAAACTGTGGAAGGGGGCAGATGATGTGGCCATGTGGCCCTTGCCATCAGGAGGCTGATAAGAGAGGAGAAAGAGAAACATGCATCATTGATTAACTATCGGGCAGATAAAGGCAAATAGGAGAGAACAACAAAATGCCCCAAGACTCACACTCTGAGTGGGGCGAAGGGAGAGTTTTCTGTGATGATTTCATGAGAAAGGAGGTAGCCTTGGAGACAGGCTTTGAGGGACGGTTGGGATTTCACCTTGAAGACAGTCAGGGATGATGTTTCGTGGGGAGGGAAGAATGAGAGCACAGGTGTGAACATAAGGTGTGTTCAAGATGCAATAGGCAAGGGCTTCCGTGGTGGCACAGTGGTTAAGAATCCGCATGCCAATGCAGGGGACACGGGTTCGAGCCCAGGTCTGGGAAGATCCCACATGCCACGGGGCAACTAAGCGTGTGCGCCACAACTACTGAGCCTGCGCTCTAGGGCCCGCGAGCCACACCTACTGAAAACTACTGAAGCCCGCGCACCTAGAGACCGCGCACCGCAACCAAGAGTAGCCCCCATTCGCCGCAACTAGAGAAAGCCCGCACACAGCAATGAAGACCCAGTGCAAATGAATTTATTTAAAAAAAAAAGATGCAATAGGCAATTGTCTGGATGTTTGCACTCATTCACCTGTATTGTCAGGTAGAAATCAGGAGTCATTCTTGACTCCTGCTTTGCCTGTCCCCACCTTTCACTCGACTGGTCCCCAGTTGTGGATTTTATCTCCTGAGTATCTTCTAATACCCCACCCCCATTCCCACCCCATCTTTCCCAGCAATGGAGCCCTGTTTGATTTCTCTTTTTCCTCCTGGGCTGCCTCCCATCTCTCTCCAGAGCAAACTTCCCGAAGGGCAGACCTAACTTTTCGCCCGCCTTCCACAGTGGACCAGGGCCATCGAGATAGAGTCCAAATTCCTGACCGTGGTCTGGGCTCCAAGGTCAGAAAAACGTGGGCTCAAATTCTTGCTCTGTCTTTACAATTTATGTGACCAGCTGTGTTCACCTGTGCTGTGTAACCAAACCTCAGTTTCCTCATCCAGAAAGCGGGCACCGTCAGCAGCCATCCTTCGTATTCTTGTTGCAGTTGCCCCTCCTACTCTTTCCCTTCCTGGTTCCCACCTGTATCCTGAGCCTGGCTTCCAGGCATGCTGTGTCCCCAGCCACACAGTGTTCTCGCTCGACCTTACCTGTGTCCTCCCGTCCTCTTTTGTTCACCCTTCCACCTGTCCTTCAAGACTTGCCTCCAGCCTGCCCTCCTCTTGGAAACTGCCTGAACCCTCCCTGGTCCCCAGGCCTATTCTGCATCCCTTTTCTGTGTTCCCATCCCTCCCAATACTTACCTTACAGGGCGTGTGCCTTCCTCTCCCCATACCTGGCTGACTGTTTCTCAGGATAGATTTTCAAAAGTGGGATCACAGGTCAAATGATATTCGTATTTTGAATTTAGATAGATACCAAGGGCCTGATTGCGCTCGTGAAAGGAGTATCAATTTCCACTCCCATAAGCATTGGATAAAACGGTCTAATTTCCCTCAGCCTTGCTAACCCTGGGTAGGATCACTCTTTTTAGTCTTTGCCAATCTGATAGGTGACATTTGATATATCATTGTTGTTTAATAAGACTTTCTTTGATCTCTAACATTTCCTGGTATCTGTAGTTCTACCTTTGTGAATTGCTTCTTTGTTTTTTGCCCATTCTTCTGGTGGAGAATTCCCCTTTCCCTTGTTGATTTGTAAAATGGCTTTCTATATTCACCTTTAAAAGGATGCATTGCAAATATTTCCCCTCATTTGTTATATTAACTAACATCATATGTCTTTTTTTTTTTTACCACGGGGAAGTTTAAAACCTATCAAGCTTTTCCTTTGCAATTTCCGAGTTCTTTGTTTTTTTTTGTGTGTTTTTTGTTGTTGTTTTTTGTTTTTGTTTTGTTTTGTTTTGGTACATAGAAAGACATCCCTCATGGTAGGATTATAAAAAATATAAAATAGGGATCAATCTTCATTTTTCCGCGAAACTCGTAGTCTATTGTTTCAACAGTATTGGATCTTTTCTCGATGAGTTACCAATTTAAGATATTTACATCATGTAACAAATTTGTGTGCGTGCGTGTGTGTGTGTGTGTGTGTGTGTGTATTTGCATTTAGTTCCTGGACTCTTCATCCTATTCCATTGGTCTATATCTCTGTTCTTGTATGACATCTGTACTCTTTCAGTTAATGTGGCCTGATAGTATATTTTGATATCTGGCAAGTCTACCTTCAACCAGCTTATTTTCTGTAATTTTCCTATGGCCTTGCCACCTTGGAATGAGGAAAGGAATCATAACCATCTTTAGTCCCAGAAGATGTTTGGGATGCTGGCAGCCTGAGTAGATCCCATACCCTGGATCAGTGAGTTCTCTTAGAAATCCTCATGAATGGGGGCTGGCCTCAGATCTGAGGATGCTTGCAGAGCCTCTGGGTCTTCATTCTGGCCCGAACCTCTAGGAGGGCCTGTGCAAGTTTAGACTATTTCTGTAACATTGGTGGTTCTAGAAACTAGGTGTGTACCTTCTGGAGACTGTCGATGGTGGTGGGTAAGGATAGAGGTGAAGGAGGGCCAGAAAAAGAATGATACGGTTTTGAACTCTGTTGTCATTCTGATTTATACTTAGTACCAACGTGATCTCTGCGAAAGGTTAACTTCCACATTCATAAAATTGGGACACTGAAGCAGATCTATTACTCTTAAAATAAGAATGTGGGAAGGGACAGACTGCAAACATGAACAATGGGAACTGGAACACTGTGTGAAATATTCATCTACGGAAGGAATGGGGTGTTGTTTATTCATACCATGAAGTCCTTTTAATATTTTTAGGGCCAAGAGGAGAGAGATTTTACCCCACTGCCTTATATGGATCCTGTTCTATCCTTTCCTGAAAGAGTGCGCTGGAATTCACCTTGCCTTCGTTCATGCATTTGTGTTTCTAGCCACCGAAACGTGCTGTCTTAATTCAACCCAGTCCTGCAAAATGCCATCTGCCAGAAACAGAGCAGGGAAAGCAGCAGGAAAAGTTTGTATTAAGCCCGCAGAGAAGCTCTACTGTAGAACGGTTATAGATGAGGAAGGGAAAGGGTTACACAGGTCAAATTCCACTGAAGCAAGACGGGTTAAATCTTTTGTGGTCTGCACTCTCCCCGTGATCAGTGATTTTCCTTTAAGTAGGTTATCACCTTAGGGTGTAAAAATCTTTTGTTATCTTGCATTTTTGTGGTGACTAGATTTCACCTATAAATAGGAATTGCATGAATATGTTCTGGAAATGAGGAGCAAATCAGCCCTAAACTCGGCCTTCAGAGGTGACTTGTCAGATTATGGACGGAATATGGTTTCTCTTTCGTTAGAAAACGACACATTTTGTAGATGTGGTGTCATCAGGAAATGTACAATGCGTGAGATTTCAAAATGCTGCTCCAGTGTCAGGATGTCTTCAAGCATCTTATTTCTGCTCTGAGTTTGCAAAATGAAACCCAGATTTTCCTTCTAGAGACACAGACGGACTATTCCCATGCATAAAAATTACTACTTCATTAACTCATAATTGTGTTTTATTATTTTCCCTTGTCTGCATTCTTGAATCCAGTCAGCCCTCAGAGACCAAAAAAAAGAAAAAGAAAAAAAAAGATACTTGCAGTTTAATGCTTCTAGTATAGGAAGATATTTTGCTTGACAATCAATGGTCCAAAAACCATTCTTCCCAAATTGCAATGCAACTGAATATGCAATGAAGGCATCAATGTATATCTGGGGTTTGCTTGTTTGGTTTTGTTTTGATTTCTGACTGGCAGCTTGTTTTTATTAATAATCTCCGGAATTAAGGATACCCCCTTCACGGTGACCACAAGACATTGTTGAGGGTTTAGACCTGCCAGACACAGAAATGGGCTCTCGTGGCCCACAGGCAAAGGCAGAGTTCCTGACCTAAGTGGGTAGATGGAGAGATAACACAGAATGACCATCTGGGATGTTGTGAGAAAACACAGGATTAGGGATGGGGATGGGGTATCACTAAAGGCTTTCAAGAGGTGGTGATTTCTGAGCTGACTCGACAGAGAAGTGGGATTGGGCCAAGCGAAGGAGGGGCTGAGAAAGGGGCTCCAGGCAGGGGGAATAGCGTGGCAAAATCAGGGAAGCATGGTAAGTAATCCAGAGTGGGGAGAAAGTTGGGCACTTGTGGGAAGTGGGATGGGCGGCAGGAAAATGGGCAATGCTGGTGTCGTGAAGGACCTCATGTACCATCATCTTGAGGATGAATCAGAGTCTCTGAGAAGTGGGCAATGAAGTTGGGGTGATGGGCACGAGACACACGATCAGACTGATACCTCGGAACGAGCAGTTTGGCAAAAGTGTGGAAGAAGGGCAAAGAGAGATTGAAGACGGTGAAGGTGATTAGCAAGTTGTGGTAGTGATGAGTGTGAAAACTAAAGCAGGCCTGGAGTAGACAGTGACATGAGGACGGAGGGGATGCTTCTGATTTGACAGACATCTTTGTTGGTCGGGATGGAGAGAGAGAGGAGTCTAGAATGATTCCTTGGTTGTTTGGGCAGCTGGAAGCATAATTGCTGCCTGAGATAGAAAAGGGGATGTAGGGGAGAGTGGGTCTGCACTGGATGCGTGGGGTCTAAGTGGAAACAGCTTTTTTTGTATTCGTGTCTGTAGCTCAGGAATGAATGCTGACCTAAAGACATCCTCCCTCCCTCCAGCCCCCAGTAACCACTACTCCACTTTCTATCTCTATGGATTTGACTACTCCGGATATTTCATATTAGTGGAATCGTACAGTATTTGTCCTTTTGTGACGTGGCACGTATCAGAATTTCCTTCCTTTTTAAGGCAGAATAGTATTTCATTGTATGGATATAACACTGTGTTTCTCCATCCTTTTGTTGATGGACATTTGGGTTTTCACCTTTTGGCGGTTGTGAATACTGCTGCTACGAACATTCGTGTGCAAGTATCTGTTTGATTCCCTGCTTTCAGTTCTTCTGGGTCTATGTTTAACGTTTTGTGGAACCACCATTCTGTTTTCCACAGTGACCGTACCATTTTACATTCCAGTCAACAATGCACGAAGATTCCAATTTTTCCATATTCTCACCAATACTTATTTTCTGATTTTTGATTTGATAATAGTTTGGCAACTGTTCTTTTAACTTTTCTCTCTTTGCGGCTTGTGGCAGAGGCTGCTCTGTGTTCATTAAACTACGTTTTTCTTTTCCTTTTTCTTTGGGTACATAGGTAGATGACATTTCCAAGCATCCCTTTTTGTAAGCAGGGCTGACTTCTGGCCAGTAAAGTATATCTGCTGCTCCACGGCCTGGCTCGTAAAAACTTCTTATGTTTCATAGCCCATCTACTGGCTAAATGGAAAAGATTGCAGGGACCTAGGGGAGGGCAGAGCCACAAGACAGAAGGAACCTGGTACTGAACGAGCAAGAAAGAAAATTCTCTCAAGTCACTAAAATTTGGGGATATTTGTTATCGTTGTTACTGTACCCTAATGCAGGACTGCTTGATCTCTCACGTCTGTTTTTCTCAGCTCGGCTGCTTCATTTCCTTGAAGGATTAGCTTTCTTTGCTTCTGCATACCTGAGGCGGAGGATAGCCACCCTGAAGTTTGCATGTCCCTTCATTGCTTCCAGTTTTGTAATTAGTGGAGATTATTAGTATTGTTGAATTGCAAGTTCCCATGATAGAGAATCTGAGAGGTCCCACTTGAGGCAGATACCCTCCCCTGTGCCAGTTTGCTAGGACCACTCATCAGCACCACTGTCTACAAGCTGGGGACTGCTGTGGGCTCATCCAGAAGAGAAGGGGGTTGTCACCTAACGGGCACCTTGAACGGTATCGACCACAACATTGTTTCTTAAAATGTGGTCTAAGGATTCCCTGATTTAGTGTCACCTAAGGAATCAGAGTCTCAGGGCTGGAGGGGGTGGAGTGGCTCCAGAAATCTGCATGTTTGACAAGCATCCCAGTTGGTACTGATGCTTTCTGAAATTGGAGAACTAGTACGGTATTCTAGGGCTCTCAGTGGTACTTTAATGCCTGATCTTGATGAGAGTTTATACAAAGATCACCTGAGACAGAGAGTTAAAAATCCTCCTGTGAAAGGTCACCAGAAACGGGCCTGCAAAAGCTCTCTTTGACTTAAAACTGTATACTGTTTCTTCATATTTAACCAAAGTCTCTTGAAGTGCTTTCAGTTCCTTTGTGGTTATGTACTAAGGGTTTAGTTGGGCGTTGCAAGCTCCAACGCTTTCGGGGACTGGACAGGTATCGTAAATAAAAGTTGCAGAAAGATTTAAGTCAATTAGAAATGATGGGACTCATGAGAAAACGGGGCGGGGGTGCGTGTGTGTGCCCAGCAAAGGCTTCCATACTGAAACAGCTGTGTTCACTGCCATGGCCAGGCAAAAGACGTGTCTCAAGGCCAGATTTAACAAGAGAGGCTGTGAGTTTGGAACCTTTGCTAAGAAATCTCTTCTTCCATCCAAATCAAATGATTCCAAATCCTTTCATCTTTATTCACTTGACCTCTTCACCAGGAGTTGTTTTTGCTACTTGTTTTCAGACCCTCCTGCCTCTTCTTAAAAAGGGTGGAGAAGGAAGTTCTCCCGAAGTTCATCATATAACATGAAAACCATTAGTGCTGAGAAAAGGTCTTTATTTTCTTTTTCTTTCTTTCTTTTTTTATTGAAGTAGAGTTGATTAAGGTCTTTATGTTTAAATGTCATCATTTCCATTAATATAGGTTATCAATGTGTTTGTTTAGAACCATGGTTGTTTAAGTATTTTGATTACGGTAATATATAAGCCTGAAGGAAAATTTGGGAAAGAAATAGAAAAAATAAGCAAAATGAATAAATCATTTCTCCGTCCAAAAGTTATCACTGTGAACATTTGGATGTATTTTCTTCCAGTTTTTTTTCCATGGAGAGTTTGAAAAATAATTTATTTTTTTTGAACTCCACCTTCTTCCAAAATGGATTAAAGACAACTATAAAAATCACTTATAAGTGATTGCTTTTGTTCATCTCTATGCAAATATATGTATGTATATATATATATAATTGCAATCATATTGTGTGTGTACGAGTGCATGTGTGTGCAGTTTCTAAAAGTCACATGTCTAAGAGACTTTTCCATGTTGTTACTTGTAACAGCAACGGGAACATGTATAGAACACTCATTATGTATCAGACGCTGCTGTTCTGAGAACTTTCCATGGACTTGGACTGCCGTATTCAATTCTCACAATGAAGTGAGTGTTGTTATTAGGTCCCATTTTCAGATCAAGACCTTGGGGCACAGAGAGGTTCAGGGCTTGCTGTTCACACAAAGAGGAAGTGGTGCGATCAGAACCAGATATTTGCTGGCCTGAACAGAGTCTGTAAGCTTCACACCATGCAGTTCTGCCTCTCAGGCTTCTAAACTCTTGGGGAGAGTTACATAGCCTGTACTACAGTTTTTTTTTTTTTCCTTTCTTTTAAGCTAACAATACTAATTGATATTTAGGTACTTTCCAAAATTTTACTATTACAGATAATATTACAGCGATATCTTTGTTCACACAAGCACATATTTCTCTAAAAATGATATCAAGCCATGGGCATTGCTGAGTCATCAATTAATGGATCTTTAGCATTTTATTCTATACTGCCAACAAAAGCTCTAACAATTTGTATTCCAAACTGGCCTCTGAGAATACCTGCTTCCTTGCCAATATATGACAACATCCTTTTAATTTTTGCTAATGTAATGGGTGAAAAAATATCTAATTAAAAAATTTGCATTTCCCTTATGACCAGCAAAGCTATGTTTATCGGTCATTTTTCCCTTCTGTGAATTGCCTATTAAGAGCCTTTTCTTGGGATTCCTTTATATATTTTGGATAAAAATTCAGTGTTCATTTCAGGGAGCATTAAAAAGAATAAGCTAGGGTACAAGTTAAGAGCATGGCCTCTGAAGCCAGGCTGCCTGGATTCAAATCTTGGGTGTGGCACTTACTAGCTGTGTGGTGTGATGGTGGCCAAGTTACTCGACCTCTCTATGGCTCAGTTTCCTTGTCTGAAAAATGGGAAAGATAATAATAGTCCCTATCTCACATTGTCATAAGATTCAACAAATTAGGACACAGTAGAGTAGTAGCACCTGGCACATAACAATAAGCACCATATGAAGCAGTTGTTATTATTATTATTTGCTGCAAATATTTTTCTACCTGCTGCTCTTCTTCAACTTTGTGATGTCTTTCTTAAGGAGCAAATTGAACATTTTTGAATAAAACTCATCCATCTCTGCAGAGCTTGCATTTCATGTCTTTTCTGAAGGAGGCCTTCTCTATCCTAAGGTTATTAACAAATTCTGTTTATTTTAGCATTGATATAGCATTTATTTTCTCATGTATCCATTTGGAGTTCATTTTTGTGTCAAGTGTGGGATAGAAATCTACCCATTGCATGGAAGAGGCAGCTAATGTTGATGATCTGCCCTTGGATCGCCCTAGGGATCCCAAGGCTGGTCCCCCTCCGTAATGTTGCCGTCTCACGGGCTCAGCTTGGTCTCTGCTGTTGGCGTGGTGGGCACCCTGAGTGGCAGGGGAGGGAAAATGAATGTTGTTAGGCCATGGATTGGCCTCCATTGCAGGGCCCACAGTCCATGGCATGTATTCTGCCTGCCCTCTGGCATCTGTCTGGGGCTGGCCAATGAGAGAGATTGGTGGGAGATCAGAAGTCAGGATGAAAGAGAGATTGGAGTATTTATTTATTCCTCTTACTCGTTCCCTGTCCAGCCACAGATTTGCCCTCTGTAAATAATTCTTCTTTTAACGTTCTTCAGTTCAATCCGTTGAATGTTCTATAAGTGTCCTGCTGGAACTTTGGTTACTATAGCAATGGAAATGAAATGAGAGAAAATGTGAAACCATAAAGGAGGAAGACGTTTAAGGCTGACACATGTGGTAGAATTGGTTAGAAATCCCCTCAAAAATCTGAGCACTATCAATGAGTCCAAAGCCATCTGGCTAGTAAATTGCCAAGCCTGGATTTAAACAGTGTCCACCCAGCCTCCAAATGATGTTCTTTCTTCTCTGCGTGGTTGTCTCATTTCTGTACCTGACCCCACATATTCACTTGAAAATGGGTGGGAAAAGAGGTTACAGAACAGAAGGTATTGTATGATGATTTTTATATATAAATTATATATAATGTGTGTCTGTACATATGCATAGATACCCATTCATATCTGGAAAGTTATTTATCTAAATATTAAAGGTGATTATTTTTGGCTGATGGAATTTTTACTCCCTTATAATTCTGTGTATTATTTGAATTATTTTACCAAAAATGCACCATTTTGTAAAATTAAAAATAAAAGTAAAATGCGGATCCCTGTCGGGGGGAAAATGTGAGCACTATAAGGAAATATACTGAATGAAGTCTATAGTTGATGGCCATCTTATGATGGTGCTCACGTTGGGCAAAGCTAACTAATTGTTTCAGCAGTATGAGGTGCTCGCTCAGTTGAGATTTAAAGTTTGTGGTCTTCTGTCCTGGCATAAAACTATCTTCCAGGGTGAATATTTGTGTTATTTTTGTTGGGGGAGGAAAGTGAACTGAAAAGGGAGGGAGTAGATAACGCTGCTGTCAACACATAATTAAAAGGATTTTTTCAGGGTCATGTTTTTTAGGGATCTATGATTCTCATGAGATAACAAGGATGAAATGCAGCTTGAGCTACAGAGGCATTGAAAGAATTTTTAGTGATTGTATACAAAACCCTTTGACCTGTAGCCTAAGACTTTCTCCATGCTTTAAAACTCCTTTAAAAATAACCTCATTACAGTCTCAGAGACCTCAGGGACAACATTAAACATACCAACATTCAAATTATAGGGGTCCCAGAAGAAGAAGAGAAAAAGAAAGGGACTGAAAAAATATTTGAAAAGATTATAGTTGAAAATTTCCCTAGTATGGGAAAGGAAATAGTCAATCAAGTCCAGGAAGCACAGAGAGTCCCATACAGGATAAATCCAAGGAGAAACACACCAAGACACATATTAATCAAACAATCAAAAATTAAATACAAAGAAAAAATATTAAAAGCAGCAAGGGAAAAACGACAAATAACATACAAGGGAATCCCTGTAAGGTTAACAGCTGATCTTTCAGCAGAAACTCTGCAAGCCAGAAGGGAGTGGCAGGACATATTTAAAGTGATGAAAGGGAAAAATCTACAACCAACATTACTCTACACAGCAAGGATCTCATTCAGATTCGATGGAGAAATTAAAACCTTTACAGACAAGCAAAAGCTAAGAGAATTCAGCACCACCAAACCAGCTTTACAACAAATGCTAAAGGAACTTCTGTAGGCAGGAGACACAAGAGAAGGAAAAGACCTACGAAAACAAACCCAAAACAATTAAGAAAATGGTCATAGGAACATACATATTGATAATTACCTTAAATGTAACTGGATTAAATGCTCCAACCAAAAGACACAGACTGGCTGAATGAATACAAAAACAAGACCTGTATATCTGCTGTCTACAAGAGACCCACTTCAGACCTAGGGACACATACAGACTGAAAGTGAGAGGATGGAAAAAGATATTCCATGCAAATGGAAATCAAAAGAAAGCTGGAATAACAATTCTCATATCAGACAAAATAGACTTTAAAATAAAGGCTCACAAGAGACAAAGAAGGACACTACATAATGCTCAAGGGATCAATCCAAGAAGAAGATATAGCAATTGTAAACATTTATGCACCCAACATAAGAGCACCTCAATACAATAAGGCAAATGCTAACAGCCATAAAAGGGGAAATCGACAGTAACACAATCATAGTAGGGGACTTTAACACCCCACTTTCACCAATGGACAAATCAACCAAAATGAATATAAACAAGGAAACACAAGCTTTAAATGATACATTAAACAAGATGGACTTAATTGATATTTAGAGGACATTCCATCCAAAAACAACAGAATACACTTTCCTCTCAAGTGCTGATGGAACATTCTCCAGGATAGATCGGATTTGGGTCAGAAATCAAACCTTGGTAAACTTAAGAATACTGAAATCATATCAAGTACGAATTCCGACCACAACGCTATGAGACTAGATATCAATTACAGGAAAAAACCTGTAAAAAATACAAACACATGGAGGCTAAACAACACGCTACTAAATAACCAAGAGATCACTGAAGAAATAAAAAACCTAGAAACGAATGACAATGAAAACACGATGACCCAAAACCTATGGGATGCAACAAAAGCAGTTCTAAGAGGGAAGTTTTTAGCAATACAATCCTACCTCAAGAAACAAGAAACATCTCAAATAAACAACCTAACCTTACACCTAAAGCAATTAGAGAAAGAAGAACGAAAAACCCCCAAAATCAGCAGAAGGAAAGAAATCATAAAGATCGGATCAGAAGTAAATGAAAAAGAAATGAAAGAAACAATAGCAAAGATCAATAAAACGAATAGCTGTTTCTTTGAGAAGATAAACAAAGTTGATAAACCATTAGCCAGACTCATCAAGAAAAAAAGGGAGAAGACTCAAATCAACAGAATTAGAAATGAAAAAGGAGAAGTAACAACTGACACTGCAGAAATGCAAACAATCATGAGAGATTACTACAAGCAACTCTGTGCCAATAAAATGGACAACCTGGAAGAAATGGACAATTTCTTAGAAAAGCACAACCTTCTGAGACTGAACCAGGAAGAAATAGAAAATAAAAACAGACCAATCACAAGCACTGAAATTGAGACGGTGATTAAAAATCTTCCAACAAACAAAAGCCCAGGACCAGCGGGCTTCACAGGCGAATTCTATCAAGCATTTAGAGAAGAGCTAACACCTATCCTTCTCCAACTCTTCCAAAATATAGCAGAGGGAGGAACACTCCCATACTCATTCTACGAGGCCACCATCACCCTGATACCGAAACCAGACAAAGATGTCACAAAGAAAGAAAACTACAGGCCAATATCACTGATGAACATAGATGCAAAAATCCTCCACAAAATACTAGCAAACAGAATCCAATGGCACATTAATCCAAACAATCATACACAATGATCAAGTGGGGTTTATCACAGGAATGCAAGTATTCTTCAATATACGCAAATCAATCAATGTGATACACCATATTAACAAATTGAAGGATAAAAACCATATGATCATCTCAATAGATGCAGAAAAAGCTTTCGACAAAATTCAGCACCCATTTATGATTAAAAAAAACTCTCCAGAAAGTGGGCATAGAGGGAACCTACCTCGACATAATAAAGGTCATATGTGACAAACCCACAGCCAACATCATTCTCAATGATAAAAAACTGAAACCATATCCTCTAAGATCAGGAACAAGACAAGGTTGCCCACCCTCACCACTATTATTCAACATAGTTTTGGAAGTTTTAGCCCTGGCAATAAGAGAAGAAAAAGAAATAAAAGGAATCCAAATCGGAAAAGAAGAAGTAAAACTGTCACTGTTTGCAGATGACATGCTACTATACATAGAGAATCCTAAAGATGCTACCAGAAAACGACTAGAGCTAATCAATGAATGTGGTAAAGTAGCGGGATACAAAATTAACGCACAGAAATCTCTTGCATTCCTATACACGAATGATGAAAAATCTGAAAGAGAAATTAAGGAAACACTCCCATTTACCACTGCAACAAAAAGAATACAATACCTAGGAATAAACCTACCTAGGGAGACAAAAGACCTGTATGCAAAAAACTATAAGACACTGATGAAAGAAATTAAAGACGATACAAACAGATGGAGAGATATACCATGTTCTTGGATTGGAAGAATGAACATTGTGAAAATGACTATACTACCCAAAGCAATCTACAGATTCAGTGCAATTCCTATCAAACTACCAATGGCATTTTTCACAGAACTAGAACAAAAAATTTCACAATTTGTATGGAAACACAAAAGACTCCAAATAGCCAAAGCAGTATTGAAAAAGAAAAACGGAGCTGGTGGAATCAGGCTCTCGGACTTCAGACTATACTATAAAGCTACAGTAATCAAGACAGTATGGTACTGGCACAAAAAACAGACATACAGATCAATGGAACAGGAGAGAAAGCCCAGAGATAAACCCTTTATCCACACTTGGATAAAGGAGGCAAGAATATACAATGGAGAAAAGACAGCCTCTTCAATAAGTGGTGCTGAGAAAGCTGGACAGCTTTATGTAAAAAAATGAAATTAGAACACTCCGTAACACCGTACACAAAAATAAACTCAAAATGGATCAAATACCTAAATGTAAGGCTAGACACTATAAAACTCTTAGAGGAAACCATAGGCAGAACACCCTATGACATAAACCACAGCAAGATCCTTTTTGACCCACCTCCTAGAAAAATGGAAATAAAAACAAAAATAAACAAATGGGACCTAATGAAACTTAAAAACTTTTGCACAGCAAAGGAAACCATAAACAAGACAAAAGACAACCCTCAGAATGGGAGAAAATATTTGCAAGTGAAGCAACTGACAAAGGATTAATCTCCAAAATTTACAGCTCATGCAGCTCAATATCAAAAAACAAACAACCCAATCCAAAAATGGGCAGAAGACCTAAATAGACATTTCCCCAAAGAAGATATACAGATTGCCAACAAACACGTGAAAGGATGCTCAACATCACTAATCATTAGAGAAATGCAAATCAAAACCACAATGAGGTATCACCTCACACCTGTCAGAATGGCTGTCATCAAAAAGTCTACAAGTAACAAGTGCTGGAGAGGATGTGGAGAAAAGGGAATGCTAGTACACTGTTGGTGGGAATGTGAATTGGTGCAGCCACTATGGAAAGCAGTATGGAGGTTTTTCGAAAAACTGAAAATAGAAGTACCATAAGATCAGCAATTCCAACTCCTGGGTATATATGTGAAGAAAATGAAAACTCTAATTTGAAAAGATACATGTACCCCAATGTTTATAGCAGCATAATTTACAATAGCCAAGACACAGAAGCAACCTAAGTGTCCATCGAGAGATGAATGGATAAAGAAGATGTTCTGGAATATTACTCAGCCATAAAAAAGAATGAAATTCTGCCATTTGCAACAACATAGATATACCTACAGAGTATTATACTTAGTGAAATAAGTCAGACAGAGAAAGACAAATACTCTATGTTTTCGCTTATGTGTGGAATGTAAAAAATAAAACAAATGAATGTATATAAAAAAACAGAAACAGATGCACAGATATAGAGAACAGACTAGTAGATACCAATGAGGAGAAGGAGCAGGGGCAAGATGGGGTATAGGATTAAGAGATACAAACTATTATGTATAAAATAGATAAGCAGCAAGGATATATTGTATTGCACAGGGATATATTGTATAGCCATTGTTTTGTAATAACTTTAAATGGAATATAATCTATAAAAATATTGAATCAGTATGTTGTACACCTGAAACTAATATAATATTGTAAATCAACTATACTTCAATTAAAAAACATGTTGTATGGAGGGTCATGGTCGCCCTGTTTCTGTGCCATGGGCATCTGCTTCGGCTGGGACTTTCTTCATTGACCTTAACCACTTAGAGGGAGTGTAGACACAGAGTCTAGGTAGAAAAACAGAGAGCAGTAGAATCTCTGACACAGCCAATATTTAATCTCCCATTCTGGAGATTAAAAAAGCCCCCATAGAAATAGATGTCTAATAACTATTTAAATATTACTTATTTGTTAGCTTATGCGTGGTCTGATCATCCATGAGACTCTATACTCTGTGAGGGAGGGGAACATCTTGTTTACCATTGTATATTCATTGCCTAAACTGTGCTTTGCCTATGGTAGCTACTCAGTGCCTGTTTACTAAATGAATGAGTGAATGAATTCCCTAGCAGTGGCTTAGCAGAAAGGACTCTGAAGAATGAAGAAACCCTGAGCAGATAGTGTAAAATTAGATCACCTTGAGATCACAGAAGATAATTCAGCTTGGACTTGTGGTAGGATAGAATACCCCCATCCCCCCAAAATGTCCTTGCTCGACTCATGGCATCTGTGAATATGCCACGTGATATGTCAAGGGGTAGTTAAGGATGCAGGTGGAGCAAAGGATGCTAATTAAGTGATATTTAAGTAAGGAGATTATCCTGGGTTTTCCGGATGGGCCCAGTGCAATCACAAGGGTCCTTTAAAGTGACAAAGGGAAGCAGAAGGGGAGGTCCAAGTCAGAGAGAGATTTGAAGATGCTGTGCTGCTGACTTTGAGGATGAAGGAAGGGGCTGTGATCCAAAGAATACAGGCGACGTCCATCAGCTGGAAAAGGCAAGGTAACAGATTCTCCTGTGGAGCTTCCAGAGGGAACACAGCCCTCCTGACACTGATTTTAGCCCAGTGAAACCCATTTCAGACTTCTGACCTGCAGAATAGGGAGATTTCCTCTTTCATATCAGATGTGAGTGTGTGATTCAGACCTGCCCAACTAGAACATTGCATTTGCCTGGTCATCATTATTAGGTAAGGGTTGGACTTATCTGAGTCAGCTAAAAGACTTTTTCTGGGACCTTTGGGAGAGAGGCTTGCGGGCTTGAACCCTGGAGATGCGGGGAGCCATCTTATCACCATGGAGAGCCAAAAACTGAAGGCAACATGGGGAGCTCAGAGCCAAGAAAGGGAGACAGACTGGATACTCAGGTCAAGCTGCTCCTGAGCTTTTCCGTGACGTGAACCCAGAAATTTATTTTTTGCATAAGCCAGTTTAACTTGGGTTTTCCAATTCTGTTAGCGAGTTTTTAGTGAGGAGGCATACCAAAGTGATAGAAACAACTCTATGTCTTTTATAGTTTATATATATATATATATATATATATATATATATATATATATATATATATATATATATATATATATACATATATATGTGCATATATTCTCACTACATATATTCTCTCATAGAGTGTACTCAGCCATTCCCAACCAGTCACTTTTTTATTTTTATAAAGATCTGAGTCAAAACACCCCAACTCCCAGCACCACCAACTGTCGGTCTGTGTAGACAGGTGGTCAGCCTGAATCTATGTGACAGTGTCAAGACTACGTCAGGAAGACAGGACCTTGTCATGGAATTTTGCTGTAATGAGTCTTCCTTCTGTCTTTGCGTGTTCCACGTGATACTATTGATTAGCATAATGAAACTCTTCTCTTCATCATTTGAAAACATTAGCTAATAAACATTTTAAATATTACCAGGAGGTCACTTTTAAAGTGCAATACTTTAAAAAAATGGTTTGTCTTCACTAAGTAATTTTGCTTGGTTTTCCTATGGTTTATCCATGTTTAACTAATTTATTCCTTAAGAACTCGTGAACATGATCTTATACACATGAGTGGCTTTATTGGTTGAGGCATGTTTGTCACTGGGGTATTCAACATTGAAGAGCAAAATTTTCTCCCTGTGTGGAAGCCTCTCTTATGAGGCTTCATCTTAGGTGGAAAGCTGCCCTTCCTTCACAATTGAAGCGCTTGTCGGGACCAGGTGGGTCACGAGTGAAGAGGGCTGGGTGGGGATTGTAGTCGGTGAGGAGACCTTGTTGTCTGAAGGGGCCCTGCTGCCAAAGACCAGCTGCTTGTTACTGTAGGATGTAGGCCCACCTGCTGATCTTCTAGCTTTTCAAGAGGTCATAAATCTGGATATTTTATGTGCAGCTCCAAAGCTTTGCATATAGAAATCAAATTAAAATTTAAAAAGTACTTTATGGTATGTGGCTGCTTTGTGACCACCTAGAGGGGTGGGATAGGGAGGATGGGAGGGAGATGCAAGAGGAAGGAGATACGGGGATATATGTATACATATAGCTGATTCACTTTGTTACACAGCATAAACTAACACACCACTGTAAAGCGATTATACTCCAATAAAGATGTTAAAAAAAATAGAAACCATGAAATTAACAACAACAAAAAAAGTACTTTATGGGCCAAATAAATCCCCAACAACAGAAGTCATGTCCACAGGCTGCACTGTGGCTCCCAGGCCACAAGGTCATCCTTCTAGAATACATTGATTCATCTCCTGCATCAAGAGATGGCATTGACCTCACTTTGATCATCAATCCAGTTGTATTTATTGTGCTTGTGCTTCATTTTCAGGTGCTTTAGGGTATTATTAACCCTGACGTGCCCAATAAGTGCGAAAGCTATGACACTGTTAAAACGGCAGTAACTGTGAAGCCCTCGGTTATCATTAGTGAAATCCATTTCACCTGACTCCACTAATCAAGGTCATTTTAAGACTCTCATGTCCTTCAAGGAGCACGTAGCCTAAACAATAAGGTGTTTGCCCTAGGTGTTTTCAGAAACTTGGAGCCAGCTGCGTCTAGCTGGAGCTGCGCTGGTTAAGACTAGGACCCCCGGCCCGCCAACTGGGCATGCGCGAGGTCCTTTTGACGTCAGAGGGCTGGAAACTCCACCCTCAGATGTGCTAAGCGCCTCCATTTTTTTTTAATTGAAGTACAATTGATTTACAATGTTGTGTTAATTTCTGCTGTACAGCAAAGTGATTCAGTTATGTATATATATACATTCTTTTTTGTATTCCTTTCTATTATGCTTTGTCACAGGATATTGAATATAGTTCCTTGTGCTATACAGTAAGACCTTGTTTATCCATCCTATATATACCAGTTTGCATCTGCTAATCCCAAACTCCGTTTTTGAACACATAGAGGCCGGTAGCTTAGTTACACCTGCACAGAATCAGGATGATGACCACACCTTTTCCCAATCATGTTTCCCCACACTCCCCATGCCTCAGACTGCTCTGCTGCCTTATCCCATAAATTCCCCCAGCCTCTTGTCTTCAGGGAGGTGGTTCTGAGATCTGTTGTCTCTTGGCTACCTTGTGAATCAACCCTCGCTGCAAACCTCGGCATCTCAACGTTTTGCTTGTGGCACATCTGGCTGAACAAACCTGGTCCCGTAATGTTGTGATGGGAGGGTATTAGAGAAAGGAAAACACAAGAAAACGGTGAGAAAAGGACAGAAGTTGCGCCTATGTTGTGGATGAATTATTTGGGAGTAGGTGTGATTCTGAGGGAGAAAGAATCCTCCAGTATATGCAAACTTCAACATTAGCAAAAAAAAAAAAGAAAAAATGATAAAATAGAAAAAATTGAGTGTTGGCTGTAGGATTCAGCCTACAAAATAGATGTCTATTACCCTAAAACTTTTCAGGAGAAGACTATCAATTTGTTAAAGATTATACACAGTGAAAGTCCATTTTTTCCCTTCTAAGCAACTTGGGGCAGCAATTTGCACAGTAGGTCATGTTTTTAGCCCAGATGAGATACTGTTTTATACTCCAGTGGAAACTTTTCCATTTCAAAACGATTTTATATGCCAGAATTATTCTTTATCATTAATCAAACGGTGCAGGTAGACACATAAGAGAGGAAGAGAAGGGATGACAAATCCTCAGACGATTCCAGCAAAGGTATGGCTGTTTGAGGAACATTAATGCTGGCAACCCTCAAGGCCATGAGTCACCATCCCTGGGTGACTTCAGCCTGGATTATCAGGCTGCTGGTCCCTGAAGTGAGCAAAGCAAGAGCAGCACAGTCATCAAAGAGGAACAGATAAAAAGACCTTAAGTTTTGGAACCGTTTTAAAAAAGGCGCTCCACAAAAATCTTATCAGAAGCCCTAATAGTGCCCAACAGTTAACTGCTGTGCAAGATTTAGTTTCCCCAAGATCTTCCAGTTTTAGTTAACAGTATCTTCCCGGTCAATAAATGTAGGGCAGAAAGTTTAAGAGCATGAATCAGTTGTTGAATTTCCTCTCTGAAAACACCCAGTATTCTTTCTCTCCAAATAAAAACCCACACCATCTGAAAACCCACGCGATTTCAAACTACAGCAAAAAGGCTGCGTGAGGGAAGCCGCTAGGTTGCATGGTCCCAGTTGCTCCTTCAGCCACGGAACTTAACTCTCTCCAGATGTAACCCTTCACTCCTTCTCCCGCCTCATAATTTTTGTCTTGACTAAAACACAACTAAGAATTTTTTTTTCCTCATGTGACCTCGAAAGCAGGAGACACTGAATTACAACTTCAGTGATAACATACTTGGTATAGTGTGGTTTCTCTCCTGTCTCATAAAGGAAAAAAGAAGAGAGTTGGGTCAAAAGGACTAGATCAAAAAAATTTATGATAACTCATATCACAGGAAAATCTTGGTTCTGAACTAAAAAGGGTGATTTACTTGTAACAGTTCTCTCACAGATTATAGGATTGAGGATGGAGAGAGATACGCGTGTGTTTGCATATGGGAATCAAATGAAAATTTAGAAAGTACTTTAAGGGTCAAATAAGTGTGTGTATGTGTGAGAGGGAGCGAGAGAGAGGGAGAGAGAAAGTGTGTCAGTCCCTGGTTAGGCAGCTAAGGTGATCATTTTTGCAGAGGGTCATTGGGTGTGGTGATGACAGGATGAATTCAAAAAGCAGAAGCCTTGGTGGGATGTAGCTGATGGGATGTGAGGAAAAGAGCGGAATCCACAAGGACACGAAAGACTCGGCTCTGGTTATGTGTAGAATAAGAGAGGAGCTGATGGCAAGGTTTTCTGGGTCCTTTTCTCTGATACTCAATGCCTTGATGAGTGGAATGGTTGTGACTACTGTGAGAGAAGTGCCGTGGTCACCAGCAGTGATGGGAATGTTGAATTTGACTTTGGTTAAAATTTCGGACTTACGAACTATCAAGCACAAAATGGACTCTAATTTTACGTGTAAGCTATTTGTGGCCACAATCCGAATAGCTGGAAGCTACATTCTACCTTTGGGTGAGGAGCCCAACAGCATGTCTGGGTGCGATCCAGAGAATGGTATTTTAATTAATCAACACGTGCTTGCATTTAGCCGGAAGAAGTAAAAACAAAACCCGAAGTGTCACTGTGTCTGTTTGTGGTACATATCTTGTGAGTAGGTATGTTTATTTGACTGGAGAAGGGTCTGAAGTCTACAGGAGGAGTTTTTAACAATTAATTGAGCAATTTCAGCCTTGTAATATTGTCATTATAGTAACAGTTGTGAAAGAAGGGTCCTCTGAAGATGACAGCACTTCAAAGGATGTGAAGGGTTGCTAATATACTAGCTACCTTGTTTATAGCCCTATTCATATGTACCTATGATACTTGCCCGTACAAATTTTAAAAATGCTCAATGCACATATAATCTGTGTGTGTGTGTGTACATATATATATGTCTCTGTTATATATAACATATATATATGAAGTATATACTTCATTATACTTACATCATGTTGTGTAGCCCAAGAGGTGTTTCTCCCTCTTCTGCAGGGAGCCCTCCTCTAGTGTATACTGGGGAGAATTGTCCTAGGATTATCTCCAGACCTGGCATATGACTGGGTGGGGCGAGGAGAAGCTCTTCCCTGCTCCCAGGTCACCACGGTCCCTCCCACCACCGGTGACTCCTAGCCAGGCACGCCCCCCCCCCCCCCCCACCGTGGGGTGCTGCTCGTTCCACACAAGCTGCAGTGGGGGTGAGAGTTAGGGTGTGCCACGCCTCCCTTTATTCTCCCTGCACCTTCATCCTCCAGGGGAGCTGCATAGCACCGCCGTTGAGAGTGGCCTCTGGTTTCCTGCGAGCTCGTCCTGCTCTCAGATGAGCTACTTCCTTTATTACATACGTTGTTTCTCTCGAGTCTGCAGGTTGGCAGGAGGTCAGCTGATCCACACTGGGCTTGGATGGGGGTGGCTCTGCTCCTCGTGTCTCTTGCCCTCCGCCTGGGACGGGGAGATTAACCCCGGCATGTCCTTCTCGTGCGAAGGCTGAGTTAATGGCGTGCAAGCTGTATCATGCCTGGGTGTTTTCAGGCCTCTGCCAGCTGCCCATCCGGTAACATCCCAGGGGCCAGGTGTCACAGGGTGAACTCAGAATCACAGGTAGAGAAGGATAGGGGGCCTTGAAGCCATGTGGCAAGGAGCACAGATAGAGGGCAGAGTGAAGAACTGGGACCATTAGTGCAGTCTGCCATTGAAGGGCGGGTCTAATCCCACTGAGACGGGGTCCCTGAAAGGCACTGCCGTGGAGGAGGAAAGGAAGTGATCAACTTCACGTTGATCGTTACTTTCCCATTGTCCACGAGAAGAGCACCCGTGATGTGAAGTTCCTTATAGGGATTCCTGTTTCCTTCCCTGCTCCCCCGTCCGCAGTTCCGTCCCTCAACAAAGCTCCCCTGTTCTCCACGTTGCCAGTCTCGGTCTACCTCACTGGAGCTTCCCTTTCTCACTCGCTGGACCTCCGCGTGGCGCCCATCCCGCTCCATAGCACTACGTTTCTCCACGTCTGAGCATCCAGACTGGAGGAGTGAACCTTAGGATGCTTTCCGGTAGCTTCTGGGTCTCCATGTGCGGCTACCTTCCAGGTTGTCCGCCAGCGTGCCTTGTAGACTGTCCTGTCTGCCCACACACACTCACACACACATCCCTTACTACTCCTAAGGATAAATATGACTTCTTGAAGACAGTGTGACCCCAGCACTCAAAGAGAAAGTAAAACACCTTCTGTATCAGTCTCTTCCTACCCACCCCAAATGAAGTGCTGTCTGTCCCACAACATCGGGCAAAACATTGTCATTACGTTTCCTTGATGAAAAGTCCAAGCCACAAAAGACCATGGTCTTTCCCCCCACTCTCTGTTCAACTGGAGGTGAGTTAGGAGAGATTCAGTCTTCTAATTGTGCAGATAGCCTCTTGAATAAAAAATAATGTACAGTCTTTCAACGTCATATAACTTCAGTTACATATGAACAAACCTTGCTGCTAAGGCAGTTAGCAGGTCTCCTAGGTTGAGGATGAAATGGGAAATCTATTTGCTAGGGGTTAATCCTTCATTACCTCTGGTTTCCAAAAGATGAAGACAAAATATAAGAGTAGTCTCCTAAGCAGTGAGATCGGTGGGCAGCAATTGTTTGAAGTCTTGGCAGAATATTATATGAGGCCACAGTTTCCTGAAATAAAACTGAAAAAGTCTAGATTTTTTGATCTGGAAAATTAAGTTTATTCTGTCATTTAGGTTTCTAACCAGTAGCGTTTTGGGGTGAAGAAAACTATTTAAAATACACTGTTCTCAAACTCTGAAATCCCTGTGGTTTGGGAGTCAGCTTCAATCTTGGTAAATGACCTAAAAAAGGAGTTTCTCTATCCATATATTCTGAGAATTAAAATAGCATATATCTAGCTTTAGGGGTTGAAAGATGTTAAGAATATTTCATCATGTGCATGAATCTAAATAGAGTTCAGAAAGTAGAAGGGGACAAAAGTTCTGTGGTTCTGATGCCCAACTTTCTGTAAACTAGGTGGAGTCAGCTTTGTACTTTTATGCCTAGAAGCCCTTGTTTTTTAATTCTCTGGTTCTGGGAGAATTTGAAAAGGATCCCCAAGGTCATGAAAAACCATTTTAATCCCATTTTCTTAAATGGTTTCTTCTCTGCTTTCAGCATGGAATAGTTACTCTCAACTTGTTGAAAATGGCAGGTTGTACGGTCCTGGCCTCTGGAGTCGGGCAGACCTGGCTTTGAATGTCAGTTCTGCCACCAGCTATGGTGTAAACTGTCAAGCTACTTACCCCTCAACCTCAGTTCATCACAAAACAGGAATAACCCTAGAATCTGCCTCATAAGGTGGCTGTGAGGATTAACTGAAAAAGAAATGCATGTAAAGCACTTGGCTGACAACTTGACACAGACTAAATGCTTAATGCATTCCAATTTTTATCGTTATGATTACTATTATTATTCCATCCTCAACTCCTTCCTGCTTCTACTTCCTCATAATAATCCTTCAGATACTTACAGTCGGGTAATATTTTCCCCCAGACATTGTCTTCTCCAGGTTAAACAACCCCAAGGCCCTCAACTGTTCCTCACATGGAAAGCTTGAGATGCCTGTTCCTCTAGGTGTCTCTCAGTAATGAGATACGGAGACTGCAGCTGATGCCTGGAGCCTGTCGGCTAGGATAAACTCCTCGAGCTGAGTGGGGTGAAGGGCCACTGGCCAAAAGGAAATAGTCAGTGTCTTTCACCTGGTGTGGAAGGCATTCCACATGTCAGTGGGTGGGAGTTCCCGGATAAGGACCGGGAAAGATGATGGTGGGAAGAGCAGATAAGGCGGAGCAGGAGAAAGAGGTTTGCTTCCTGGGCTGTGACTCTGCCTGTTGGCCAGCCTGTGAGGCCAGACCAGTGTCCAGAAAGGGACACATCATCTGTCTGTGGCACTGAGGGACCTGCCTTTTTTGGGGTTGGGGGGTTAAACTCCTTCCTACCATCAAGTGTGTGGCCCAGGGAATGCTAGTGACCCTTGTTTCATTTTCGTGGTTCTGTTCATCCATTATGGTAACTGTTTTTCTCAGCTCTGGGTCCTTGCAGATCTAAGCCATGCTCTCCCTGTGCTGGAGAGTGGGGGTGGGGAACAAGCCCTACAGCCCCAAGACAGGGACTTCCTTCAGCTCCCCACTAACTCGGTGACCAGCAGCCTCTAGTTTCCAACTGGTGAGGAGTCTCCTCTCTCATATCACAAAACGCACATTGCCTCCATCGAGTCCACGAGAATAAGATGATTATTTCAAGGGAGAAGAAGAGAGAATGAGAATGTGGGTGGCGGTAAGAAATCGAAGAGCAGAACAGATGAGTAAATTATATAAAAATGCAGTTGTCTTAATCTTCTAATATGTGCGTGAAGGCAGTAAGCGAGGGAAGGCATCCAAACGTTTATGAGTCGTCTTATGTACTCAGCAACTCTCGTGTATCACCTGAGTGAAGAGAAATCAAAAGACTCATAGAAAGATACTCTCTTTAAACTCCTCAGCCTTTTCCTTGATTCAAATGTATTTCGTCATCTTGGGTTCACTTGTCTAACAGTTCTACTCAATAGAAACTTACGAAGGGGGATGTGATGAATTGAATTGTATCCTCCCCCAAAGATATGGTGAAGTCCTAACCGGACTCAGAATGTGACCAGATTTGGAGATGGGGTCTTTACAGAGGTAAACAAGTTAAATGAGGTCATCAGGTTGGAGCCTAATACAATATGCCTGGTGTCCTTATAAAAAGGGGAAACACGGACACAGACACAGAGAGAAGATGACATGAGACAGGCAGGGAGGACGCCATGTGAGGAGGGAGGAGTGGAGTGATGCCTTTACAAACCAAGGAGTGCTTGAGATGACCAGAAGCTACAGGAGAGGCATGGAAGCAATCCCTTCCTAGCGCCTTTGGAGGAACATGGCCCTGCTGACACCTTGGTTTGGACTTCTGGCCTGGAGAACTCTGTGACAACAAATTTCTGTTGTTTTAAGCCACCCGATTTGTGGTACTTTGTGATGGAAGCCCTAGGAAACCAATATAGAGGCGATACACAGAGTTTTCAAAAATTAAAAGTTTTTATAGAAATAAAAATTGTTCAATTTGCTCATACACTAAAGTCGATTCAGTGACTGAAAGTTGAAATCTCAAAATTAAAAACCAGGGCGGTCCATTGTTACTGCATAAAAAAATTCCAACATAAAAGTTGGACAGCAGGACAATCTTCTGATGACTTCGTTTTTCCTACAAAACAGTGCACAATCAAAATGAGCAAGAGCACAGATATATTGAGAACATCCCTACTATGTCATATCATGGCACGTATAGAAGTTAAAGTCAAGACATTTTATTGTCAAGAGGTGCTAGTCTCAGGCTACGTTTCCATATGGATTTTGGTCAACGACTCTAAATACAGAGAACTTATAAATAATTCCAAAAGGCAGTGTGTCAGGCAGATGGTTTTTGGGGTCAAGGTGGGGGAGAGTTTAACATGGCAAGCAGAGTGGTGCCATATGTACTCTGGCTGTTCTGAACTAACCATTGACTTAAGCATCACTTGGGGGGGGCATTCTTTGGATTTTACGTAGATCTAAATGAGTTTAAAATTTCAATGCTTTAAATGTTGCATGCTAAAGAAATCAACCTTTTATTTTTTTAAATTGTTTTTAACATCTTTATTGGGGTATAATTGCTTTACAATGATGTGTTAGTTTCTGCTGTGTAACAAAGTGAATCAGCTATATGTATACATATATCCCCATATCCCCTCCTTCTTGTGTCTCCCTCCCACCCTCCCTATCCCACCCCTCTAGGGGATCACAGAGCACCAAGCTGATCTCCCTGTGCTATGCGGCTGCTTCCCACTAGCTATCTATTTTACATTTGGTAGTGTATATATGTCCATGCTACTCTCTCACTTCGTCCCAGCTTACCCTTCCCCCTCCCCTTGTCCTCAAGTCCATTCTCTACGTCTGCGTCTTTATTCCTGTCCTGCCCCTAGGTTCATCAGAACCATTTTTTTTTTTAAGATTCCATATATATGTGTTAGCATATGATACTTGTTTTTCTCTTTCTGACTTACTTCACTCTGTATTACAGACTCTAGGTCCATCCACCTCACTACAAATAACTCAATTTCGTTTCTTTTTATGGCTGAGTGAGATTCCATTGTATATATATACCACATCTTCTTTATCCATTCGTCTGTCAATGGACACCTAGGTTGCTTCCTAGTCCTGGCTATTGTAAATAGAGCTGCAATGAACATTGTGGTACATGTCTCTTTTTGAATTATGGTTTTCTCAGTGTATATGCCCAGTAGTGGGATTGCTGGGTCATATGGTAGTTCTATTTTTAGCTTTTTAAGGAATCCCCATACTGTTCTCCATAGTGGTTGTATCAATTTACATTCCCACCAACAGTGCAAGAGGGTTCTCTTTTCTGCACACCCTCTCCAACATTTATAGTTTGTAGATTTTTTGATGATGGCCATTCTGACTGCCGTGAGGTGATACCTCATTGTAGTTTTGATTTGCATTTGTCTAATGATTAGTGATGTTGAGTGTCCTTTCATGTGTTTGTTGGCAATATGTATATCTTCTTTGGAGAAATGTCTATTTAGGTCTTCTGCCCAGTTTTGGATTGGGTTGTTTGTTTTTTTTGATATTGAGCTGCATGAGCTGCTTGTATATTTTGGAGATTAATCTTTTCTCTGTTGCTTCGTTTGCAAATATTTTCTCCCATTCTGAGGGTTGTCTTTTTGTCTTGTTTATGGTTTCCTTTGCTGTGCAAAAGCTTTTTAGTTTCATTAGGTCCCATTTGTTTATTTTTGTTTTTATTTCCATTTCTCTAGGAGGTGGGTCAAAAAGGATCTTGCTGTGATATATGTCATAGAGTGTTCTGTCTGAGTTTTCCTCTAAGAGTTTGATAGTGTCTGGCCTTACATTTAGGTCTTTAATCCATTTTGAGTTTATTTTTGTGTATGGTGTTAGGGAGTGTTCTAATTTCATTCTGTTACATGTAGCTGTCCAGTTTTCCCAGCACCACTTATTGAAGAGGCTGTCTTTTCTCCATTGTATATTCATGCCTCCTTTATCAACGATAAGGTGACCATATGTGCATGGGTTTATCTCTGGGCTTTCTATCCTGTTCCATTGATCTATATTTCTGTTTTTGCGCCAGTACCATGCTGTCTTGATTACTGTAGCTTTGTAGTATAGTCTGAGGTCAGGGAGCCTGATTCCTCCAGCTCCGTTTTTCTTTCTCAAGATTGCTTTGGCTATTTGGGGCCTTTTATGTTTCCATACAAACTGTGAAATTTTTTGTTCTAGTTCTGTGAAAAATGCCATTGGTAGTTTGACAGGGATTGCATTGAATCTGTAGATTGCTTTGGGTAATATAGTCATTTTCACAATGTTGATTCTTCCAATCCAAGAACATGGTATATCTCTCCATCTGTTTGTATCGTCTTTAATTTCTTTCATCAGTGTCTTATAGTTTTCTGCATACAGGTCTTTTGTCTCCCTAGGTAGGTTTATTCCTAGGTATTTTATTCTTTTTGTTGCAGTGGTAAATGGGAGTGTTTCCTTAATTTCTCTTTCAGATTTTTCATCATTCGTGTATAGGAATGCAAGAGATTTCTGTGCATTAATTTTGTGTCCTGCTACTTTACCAAATTCATTGATTAGCTCTAGTTGTTTTCTGGTAGCCTCTTTAGGATTCTCTATGTATAGTAGCATGTCATCTGCAAACAGTGACAGTGTTACTTCTTTTCCAATTTGGACTCCTTTTATTTCTTTTTCTTCTCTTATTGCCATGGCTAAAACTTCCAAAGCTATGTTGAATGCTAGTGGTGAGGTTGGGCAACCTTGTCTTGTTCCTGATCTTAGAGGGTATGGTTTCACTTTTTCACCATTGAGAACGATGTCGGCTGTGGGTTTGTCATCTATGGCCTTTACTATGTTGAGGTCGGTTCCCTCTATGCCTACTTTCTGGAGAGTTTTTTTTTTTTTTATCATAAATGGGTGCTGAATTTTGTCGAAAGCTTTTTCTGCATCTATTGAGGTGATCATATGGTTTTTATCCTTCAATTTGTTAATATGGTGTATCACATTGATTGATTTGCGTATATTGAAGAATCCTTGCATTCCTGGGATAAACCCCACTTAATCATGGTGTATGATTGTTTGGATTAATGTGCTGTTGGATTCTGTTTGCTAGTATTTTGTGGAGGATTTTTGCATCTATGTTCATCAGTGATATTGGCCTGTAGTTTTCTTTCTTTGTGACATCTTTGTCTGGTTTCACTATCAGGGTGATGGTGGCCTCGTAGAATGAGTTTGGGAGTGTTCCTCCCTCTGCTATATTTTGGAAGAGTTGGAGAAGGATAGGTGTTAGCTCTTCTCTAAATGCTTGATAGAATACGCCTGTGAAGCCCGCTGGTCCTGGGCTTTTGTTTGTTGGAAGATTTTTAATCATAGTCTCAATTTCAGTACTTGTGATTGGTCTGTTTATATTTTCTATTTCTTCCTGGTTCAGTCTCAGAAGGTTGTGCTTTTCTAAGAAATTGTCCATTTCTTCCAGGTTGTCCATTTTATTGGCATAGAGTTGCTTGTAGTAATCTCTCATGATTGTTTGCATTTCTGCAGTGTCAGTTGTTACTTCTCCTTTTTCATTTCTAATTCTGTTGATTTGAGTCTTCTCCCTTTTTTTCTTGATGAGTCTGGCTAATGGTTTATCAACTTTGTTTATCTTCTCAAAGAAACAGCTATTAATTTTATTGATCTTTGCTATTGTTTCTTTCATTTCTTTTTCATTTACTTCTGATCCGATCTTTATGATTTCTTTCCTTCTGCTAATTTTGGGGGTTTTTCGTTCTTCTTTCTCTAATTGCTTTAGGTGTAAGGTTAGGTTGTTTATTTGAGATGTTTCTTGTTTCTTGAGGTAGGATTGTATTGCTAAAAACTTCCCTCTTAGAACTGCTTTTGCTGCATCCCATAGGTTTTGGGTCATCATGTTTTCATTGTCATTTGTTTCTAGGTATTTTTTGATTTCCTCTTTGATCTCTTCAGTGATCTCTTGGTTATTTAGTAGCGTATTGTTTAGCCTCCATGTGTTTGTATTTTTTACAGTTTTTTTCCTGTAATTGATATCTAGTCTCATAGCGTTGTGGTTGGAATTCGTACTTGATATGATTTCAGTATTCTTAAGTTTACCAAGGCTTGATTTCTGACCCAAATGTGATCTATCCTGGAGAATGTTTCATCAGCACTTGAGAAGAAAGTGTATTCTGTTGTTTTTGGATGGAATGTCCTCTAAATATCAATTAAGTCCATCTTGTTTAATGTATCATTTAAAGCTTGTGTTTCCTTATTTATTTTCATTTTGGTTTATCTGTCCATTGGTGAAAGTGGGGTGTTAAAGTCCCCTACTATGATTGTGTTACTGTCGATTTCCCCTTTTATGGCTGTTAGCATTTACCTTATTGTATTGAGGTGCTCTTATGTTGGGTGCATAAATATTTACAATTGCTATATCTTCTTCTTGGATTGATCTCTTGAGCATTATGTAGTGTCCTTCTTTGTCTCTTGTGAGCCTTTATTTTAAAGTCTACTTTGTCTGATATGAGAATTGTTATTCCAGCTTTCTTTTGATTTCCATTTGCATGGAATATCTTTTTCCATCCTCTCACTTTCAGTCTGTATGTGTCCCTAGGTCTGAAGTGGGTCTCTTGTAGACAGCAGATATACAGGTCTTGTTTTTGTATTCATTCAGCCAGTCTGTGTCTTTTGGTTGGAGCATTTAATCCACTTACATTTAAGGTAATTATCAATATGTATGTTCCTATTACCATTTTCTTAATTGTTTTGGGTTTGTTTTCGTAGGTCTTTTCCTTCTCTTGTGTCTCCTGCCTAGAGAAGTTCCTTTAGCATTTGTTGTAAAGCTGGTTTGGTGGTGCTGAATTCTCTTAGCTTTTGCTTGTCTGTAAAGGTTTTAATTTCTCCATTGAATCTGAATGAGATCCTTGCTGTGTAGAGTAATGTTGGTTGTAGATTTTTCCCTTTCATCACTTTAAATATGTCCTGCCACTCCCTTCTGGCTTGCAGAGTTTCTGCTGAAAGATCAGCTGTTAACCTTATCGTGATTCCTTTGTATGTTATTTATTGCTTTTCCCTTGCTGCTTTCAATATTTTTTCTTTGTATATAATTTTTGATAGTTTGTTTAATATGTGTCTTGGTGTGTTTCTCCTTGGATTTAACCTGTATGGGACTCTCTGTGCTTCCTGGACTTGATTGACTATTTCCTTTCCCATGTTAGGGAGTTTTCAACCATAATCTCTTCAGATATTTTCTCAGCCCCTTTCTTTTTCTCTTCTTCTTCTGGGACCCCTATAATTCGAATGTTAGTGTGTTTAATGTTGTCCCAGAGGTCTCTGAGACTGTCCTCAATTCTTTTCATTCTTTTTTATTCTTCTCTGTGGCAGTTATTTCTACTATTTTATCTTCCATGTCAGTTATCCGTTCTTCTGCCTTAGTTATTCTGCTATTGATTCCTTCTAGAGAATTTTTAATTTCATTTATTATGTTGTTCATCATTGTTTGTTTGCTCTTTAGTTCTTCTAGGTCCTTGTTAAACATTTCTTATATTTTCTCCATTCTATTTCCAAGATTTTGGATCATCTTTACTATCATTACTCTGAATTCTTTTTCAGGATGACTGCCTACTTCCTCCTCATTTGTTTGGTCTGTTGGGTTTTTCCTTGCTCCTTCATCTGCTGCTTATTTCTCTGTCTTCTCATTTTGCTTAACTTAACTGTGTTTGGGGTCTGCTTTTCGCAGGCTGCAGGTTTGTAGTTCCCGTTGTTTTTGGTGTCTGCCCCCAGTGGGTGAGGTTGGTTCCCTGGCTTGTGTAGGTTCCTGATGGAGGGGACTATTGCCTGTGTTCTGGTGGGTGGGGCTGGATCTTGTATTTCTGGTGTGCAGGGCCATGTCCGGTGGTGTGTTTTGGGCTGCCTGTGAACTCAGTATGATTTTAGGCAGCCTGTCTGCTAATGGGTGGGGTTGTGTTCCTGTCTTGCTAGTTGTTTGGCATGGGGCCTCCAGCACTCGAGCTTGCTGGTTGTTGGGTAGAGCTGGGTCTTAGTGTTGAGATGCAGATCTCTGTGAGAGCTCTCACTGATTGATATTACGTGGGCCCGGGAGATCTCTGGTGGTCCAATGTCCTGAACTTGCCTCTCCCCTCTCAGAGGCTCAGGCCTGACACCAGGCCCGAGCACCAAGACCCTGTCAGCCACACGGCTCAAAAATGAAGGGAGAGCTCCTCTGCTGCCCCGTGCCTAGTGGGTGGGCCCAGGTGAGGCAAGAGGAGGCCCAGGCCCGGTGCACGGGATGCCCGGTTCCGCACCACCATTTCCGCATGTTGTTTGGCAGCAACGGACTGAGCCGGCTCCTCCAGATCAGGTGGTGGGTGGCGAGAAGGGAGAGGACAGCGAGGAAGGATGCAAGCTTAGAAGGCCAGAAATCAACTTTTAATGTCATCAGAATTCTGAAGGAGAAAATCTGCTGTATGTGGGGAAAAGAACATTAGGCCCTAGGGAGGTACTGTGTTGGCATTCATGGATAGCAACCAAAAGTGTTCATGTTTTGGTTCTTCCTGAGGTCACCAGGGTGCTGTGTCTTATAAAGATAACCTGTGAGATGGTCACCTTTCACAGAGGAAATGTGCAACTCTGGAGGGAATTCTGCCTTTTCTCAGAATTCTCCAAGGAGTGATCCTTATCTTATTTTGCCCACTCTAGGCACCCAGATCTCAACTCAACCTTTAGAAAGTTTTGATGCTGTTCAGCATCTGCATATAAAATGGCTGGACGTGACAAAGGTATCAACAGAATTTGGTGAGAAGGCTGAGCTCTCGTTGCATACATACAACTACAAAGCACTTTACTACTCTACAAGACACGACAAGACTTCTTTCATTTCCCCCACTATGAGCGTGCGCAGGCTCTAACTGGTGGGGCTAGCCCATTATGGATTATTCTGGGTGCGCTGCGGGGAAGTCTTGCCCACTCAGCTAGTTTGTACTGGGATGGCACGTTGATTTTCAGCACCAATATTCCTGAATCTTATTTCCTTTTAAGTTTTTTCATCTGGGATACATAGGCACCTCTGGACCACCCTGAGTTTTTAGATATGTCTAGGCTTTAAAGTGTGAGTGAATATACAGTATGAAGTGAAGGATTCATCCTAGTGCTTGCTTTCGGCTATAAGAAAAGCATCCAGGCACTGGGTTCTTTTCACTGGAATTCATGAATACCAGAGAAGTGGCAACTATTTAAATACCTTTATGAGCAGTAAATTGGTCTATATTGAATGGCTGATAAATATTAGAACTCAAAATTAAATGTGTACATTAAATGTACCAAATTCCAGTGAAATACACATTGAAATAAAGTAATATTTGAAAATTATTACCAAAATATTTTAAAATGCTGACAGAATTATGAAGGAAATGGTATTTTAGGTTAATGCAAATTGATCTAGTCCTCTTAAGAAACATATATTATCAAGAACTACAAAAATCTTCATATACTTTAACCAAACCACCTCACTCTTTTGAAGTTCACTCATTGAAATAACTAAAATAATGAAAAAGAAGCCTCATGTATGAAAGTATTCAATTTCATGCTATTCTTAATATGTGAATCTGTGAACAAATATTTCCAATAAGAGGGTTGGTTAAACAAATGATGATCTGCTAATTGGATCAAACATTGGGTAACTATTATAACAACACTGTGTGAACACTATAAATAGGATAAAAAAATGTGTGTACCTCCAAGCTTTATAATGGGAGCAGATTACAGAAGTACATATTTCCCATGATTATTACTGTGCACATATGTATATTCATTTATTCACTTTAGAATGTTTTTTGAGCACTGACTATATAACAGATGTTGGTGCTAGGTGTAGGAAACACAAAGGTGAAAGATGTTCCTGCTCACACAGAGGGCCGGCCCAGCTGGAAAACCGTCATGAGAACAAATGGAAAAGTGTAGTCATTCACAAAATGCCATTGGAGAACAGGAGGAGCCTTTAAGTTGGCCGAAGACTCGAAGAAGGCTTCATAAAGAAGTGAAGATTTTTATATGCACAAAATTTGACAGCAATGTAGAGAAAAGAAATCAGTTGTATGAAAGTGTAGGTATTAGAAATGACTCACACCTTTTCAAACATATGTATTGAGATTTAATTCACATACCATAAAATTCAATGATTTAAAGCCTACAATCCAGTCCTTCTTAGTTTATTCATACAAACGTCACCACAATCTAAGTTTAGAACATGTTCATCATCCCAAAGAAGGGTCGTGTTCTCGCTCTTTCAAATCTCTTCCAATGTTAAATGTTTTTGTAGTAAAGAATCAAGGCGTGGGACCTCCCTGGTGGCACAGTTGTTAGAAGTCCACCTGCCAATGCAGGGGACACGGATTTGAGCTCTGGTCTGGGAAGATCCCACATGCCACAGAGCAACTACTGAGCCCGTGCGCCACAACTACTGAGCCTGCACTCTAGAGCCTGCGTGCCACAACTACTGAGCCTGCGTGCCACAACTACTGAGCCCGTGTGCCACAACTACTGAAGCCTGTGCCCCTGGAGCCCGTGCTCTGCCACAGAAGAGGCTACCACCATGAGAAGCCCGCGCACTGCAACAGGGAGTAGCCCCTGCTCGCCTCAACTAGAGAAAGCCCGCACAGCAACGAAGACCCAGCGCAGCCCAAAATAAATAAATAAATTTATTTAAAAAAAAAATGAAGGTGTAAAGACAGAAACCTTTGATGTCTGCCATTGTGGGAAAGCTTCATGTTGCTTGCAAAACAAACCACAAATATGTCATCATGTCTTTAATTTTTACTTTTATTAGTGACAAGGTAAATAGGTACATGAAAATCTTCACAGATGTCTACACATGTATTTAAATAAAGCAAGAGTTGAGTTCAAAGAGTGGGGCTTCAGTGGCGACTGGTCCATGTTGTTTACTTAGTGTATAAAAATCTCCAAGTTTATAAAACTTGATTTGCCCATTTTTTTTCCCATTCTTAAAAGCTAGCTGCAAGTATTTCAAAAGGCATATCTAAAATATAGATAGATTCTAAGAGAAGCACGGCACATTATGAATGACGAAAGGGATTGGCTTTACATGATGAGAAGCAGATTCACTCAGTGCACTGTTAGAATATTCTCCATGCGGGGGGGATGCTCAAGAACGCACCTGACCTCAGTGTGCGTTGATGGCCGGCTGTGAACTGCCTGCAGGTGGCAGCGCCTGTCCTTCTAGACGGGGACCACTCTTGGCTGAGACTGTGAGCCTGGAGCTTGCCTCTGAAGTCCTCATACCTGCTCTGTTCTGGATCCAGCCTTGCTCCTGGCACCTCGAGTCTCCTCCAGGTGTCTGTATGCCCTGGCTCATAGGGTCCCAGACCTAAGAGTTCCTTCTCAAAGGTTAGCTTAAAAGGCAATAGGTGTGTTTTCTCAGGGATCTTTTATGACCAAAGACCTTGAGGAGCTATTCTCTCTTGGGCAGAAGTCAGGCATAACGAGAAGAGTTGGGGCTTTATTTGGGGGAAGAGAGACCCATCTCTGTGATATGATTGGAGAGACATCCCTCCAATCATCTTACAGAAACGGCCACCTCCCTGTACGACCAATTCTACCCAGAGGCTGAGGCTGGTCTGGGACCCTCCAACTCTTTGAAACATGTGCAGTTCTCACCCAGTCAGCCGCACACACTGGGAGCCAGACTTCGGTTCCTGACAGCTTGAAACCACTACCATGACAGAATTTAACTCACAAGCAGGCAGAATATGAACTGTTCAGTGTATTCGTCCGTGTGCCTTTCATTTGGTTTCCAAAGAAGTTGCACAGCTGTAGCCAAATGGCTCGTCTCCAGGTTAAGGCATGACCGAAAATTTAGTGTCTGTGAGTCTGGCTTATCTTTCAAATCAAGTGTGATTGTTGAAGTAGGGATATAAATTTTCCAACTGCTTCATAAACTTAAGGATTTGGGTCTGCTGGTTCTATCATACTTAATATTCAGGATATTAATTTAAAAAATTACTAATGCCAGTGTAAACATGCTTTTGATACATAGGTCTATAAAATATTGCACATAAATATAAAATTTGTTCAGTATCTCTTCATAATAGTTTTTCATTATCATAAAAAGGATACAAACTTGGGCAGACTATATAAATTTGGCTGGACAATTTTACTTGAAAAATGATACTGTTACACATGATTATGGATTATTTACAAGAGTTTTAAACATAAAGTTTCTGTGATGGTTAAATTAAAGACAATGGGAAAATAGCTTAAGTAAAAATTATTTTCCAAAGTCATGTACTATAAAGATTAGCAGTAAAAATGAATAGTAAAGTGGGAATAGGCAATTCTAAATAAAATCCCTAGGAACCTGTTTTCTAGGTTCATCTCACATCTGCCTAACTTTATGTTTCCTCCTATTTATGTTTAACATGTCTTTTCTGTGAATATAAGTTTGAGGTATAGTAGAAAAAAATAGGTGTTTAATACCAAGCTAAATGTTGGCATTGCCTCTTGTAGATATTAAAAATAATATGTTTACCCAAATTATTAAATTGCTTTTTTATTAATGGACTCTAGAAATTTTACCATTACTTTTAAGCACCACCTAGGGTCAAGAGTCCCTGGAAATTTGTATATTGCTAATTAAGTCAACGGAAAGATGATTTTTTTTTTTTTGTAAAAGGAAATACAAATGCAACTTTTTGCAAAGCTAAATTAAGCAGATGTGAGTCCCTGGAAAGTGTGAATAAAAGTAATTTCAGGTAGAAGGCAGCAAGGTGTTAAGTGAAACGGTCTTCGTATACCAATTTGCTTTTCTTTAACGCTATCTAAATCCTGACGAAGTTCTGTTAAATGATATATTCTGCACAAACTGGATATCTCGGAAGGAAATCTAGTGAGTGATTTTGAAAACCAGCGAACCAAATCTTAATTTCCAAATCCTCTAGAGTATCAGCCTAGAGCCATGGAAAATAAATAAATAAATCGTTATCCTCACTTACAAAGATGATCTTTGCCGTTTCCAAAGTACTTTCACAGTCCCAACAGCATAGGCTGGTCTCCCTGAGCAGTAACGTCATTAGAAATGTTTCTTTTCCAGAGGGAGGTGTCAAATATTCCGTTGGATACAGTAGTGTCGGAAGGTTTGGTCCTAGTTCACCTTCTAAAGTCTATCCTAATTCAGACATTGCGTCTTTGAGACTTCAGTTGGATTTATCTGGAAAGCAACCTCACGTTCCCATACCCATTTCAAAGTGTCTGCCAAATACGGAAGGACTCAAGCCAAAGACATCTTCCACGATTGTCCATTGTTTCTGCAGCGTCGAGGATGCTTCCTTCCCCAAAAGAGTCACTGGGATCCGAGGCAACTTCTCCAAAGCACAGTGTAGACAAGGTGATACCATGGCCTTTCTATTTCTTAGGACACTGGCAGGTACAGGAAAACCTTGGTTGAACCCTCCTGATCCTTCTTTTCTTTGAACTGGACCAGTGTCGGAGTTTGTTTGGTCTTTGGTTTTCCTCTTCACGCCTCAGGGGTTTTCTCATTGGTCAGCCGTTCCCTGTCGTTCATATCATCCTGGGGGGGTCTTGCTCGGTCAAAGAATCCGCACTACAAAGAGAGAAACGGGCCAGCAAGTCAGGTCATCCTGAGAACTTGTGAAAGTCCTCATTCTAAGACTTTTCCCTTTATTTGTTGTCTAAGGAATTTGGTGCTCTGAGACTATAATCTGCCCAATTCTCCAAATTAGGAGGTGAAAGCAGTGTGTTCTTTACCTGCAGAGAGGAATTCATTGCCTACGCAGAGCGTTTGTGTCCTTCCTGCCATGTCCATGGTGGTGGGAGAATGTTCATTTTATATAAACCGCTTATGGACCTCGTGTATTTTTCTGGGGTTACAGCAACCTGGCCCAAGGAGTCCCTCTCTGCTTTTCGACATGTTTTCTGGAGCCAGCAGCAATGTGAACTGCCAGCCAGGGATGGCAGATTCCTGAAGTGGACTTTGGGCTACCTTGGGATGGACTGAAGGAGGAAGTGAGGAGATGCTTGTCTATCTCTCTGCACTTGGTGGAACATACAGTATATGGAGGAAAATTAGATGGGTCCTTTATTTCAATCCCAGAACATCTTCGTGACTCCGAAGATCAATCAGCAACTCAGGGAAGAGGTGATTATAGAAGTTTCGTTCTCCTGAATTTCAAAGGAGTACTTGGTCTAGGAGAATATAACTTTTCCTAGAAACCTAGAACCTTAATTCTTATTGTTTCTTAGGTTGGAAGCCCAGTTTGTTGGGTTTGACTTATAACCATTTGAGTCATCTTTCCTTTGTAGGACTAGTGCAATATTCTATCAATTGCTATGTATCGTTACATCATTTATGGACATAAAGTTTCTATAACAGACTAACATGAAAGTCTATTTGTAAAGGTAGACTGTGCAATAGACCTTTGTGGGCTCAGGATGGCACAAAACAGCTGATAATGATCAGGAAAGCCATTATTTAACTCAAAAGGCAAGGTTTTCTCAGTTTATTAAGCATGCCTCATGTTGTTTCAAAATAAAAATACACTATGATTTTGGAGAATGACAACAATAGCGATTAACTAAGATGTGACTGGATTAATTACTCTCACAGTCATGTCATTGTGACATTGTTTCTATTTTGGAATGGAAAGCTCTGTGAAACTTGGCAGTACTGTGGTTCGGGGACCAGAAATTAATTCACATTGTAGACTTTTAGCAGAAACTTCAGCAAAACACATGAAAGAGTAAGTTAAGGCTTCTTAATGGAGATGGACTCTTTGGCAAGATCAAAAAAGCAAGTCTGAGAATATTAGAACATGCATGATCTATGTGGGGTCATTGAAAGCCCATGTGATAGTTAATTACTATATTAATTGCATCCATGTAGTGCTTACAAAGAAAATTCTCAAAGTATTGCTGATAGGATTGTCTCAACAAAAAGCTTAAGATCTCGATTAATTAAATAAGAAAAAGAAGTCTTCATCATAACATGATCACTCCAAGCATATTGGAAAGAAGATCACAGGTCTTAGTTAATAAAGTCCAACTGTCTTTACATTTATTTACAAGAAAATGCAAGATAAAAGCAGCAGTAAACACCCTCAATCTTCTTAAATGTCAGTTCCACAAGCATACTAAGTTTGCCAAAGCAAACAAGACCATTTTCCCTTCATGTCCCTGTGTTGGAAATCCCCAAATCATGCCTCTAGCCTTGTCTTTTAAAATCCTAGGTATATCCTTCTAAATCCTCTCAGTGGCCTCTCTACTGAAAAAAGGAAAAGAAAGCAAATAAACTTACCTTCCATAAAGCCAAGGTTAAAATGGCCAGAACCAATAATCCAAGAAGTATTGCTAGTATTATTACCCATAACGGGATCGAGAAGGAAACATTTGGGGTTGCCCAAATAACCGACGTTTTAATCTGGAATGGAACATAAAAGAAATGAGCTCTAACTTGAAAACTATTGGGTGAAATAGAGCAGTAATTACCAATAGAATACTGGGGGGAGTACTTCTGAAAGGATCCATGCAATAATTGAAATCACCCCAGGGGAGATTTGATGGTTTACAGCACTCAAACATGGCATCTTAAAAACTGGCACATTCCCAGGCCTCCCAGGTTAGGTGCAAGTCCAATTACAGACACTTGGTGGGTGTTTGGCTTATACCAACCCAGAAACCCTAGAATAGAATTGAGGTGGACCAGGAACCAACAAGGTGGAAAGGAGTTACCTTAAATTGGGTTGGACCTTTTACGGCAAAAAACGGCTAAAAGTAGACCCTACAAAAAGCCAAGTCTGCCCACACGTTTCTCAACAGAACTGGGCTCACCTCACTGAGAGGTGAGCTTGCGAACAACCATGGACTGCTGGAGTGCAAGAAGGATAGACATCACCTAATTCCCCATTTTACAGATAAGAAACTTGAGTCCCAGGCGGCTAAGTGATCCACAGATCTAATTAGTGTCACCGCCTCTTTAGCCCTAGGCTCTGTGCTGTATCAAGAAAGAGCCCATCATTGCTCTAGTAATCACAGTCATGTAAGGCCATGATGCATTTTATGAAAGTAACTCACATTTTATGAAAGTAACTGTAGTCAGCGACGTGAACGCTAATTGTCCCGATGTATTGGAGCTGCCTTTGGTTTTAAATCCAATTTTCAGTTGCTATTGGGCCTCACTGAATTCCCCACTGTTGCAAGGGAACTTAGAGGAAAAATGAGACCTTCCCAGCAGGACTGCACGCTCCCTGTGTGCGACCCACCCCTGCCTCCCCACGTGGGAAGAAGAAGCTCTCCTATAGCCCATGTGCTGGGGACCTGTACCTCTGGAGACCCCCAAACAAAACCAAGGAGAGACCCAGCCCTGCCGTGCACACCTGCTGTCAAAGAAAAGAGAAAGAAAAACATTCCTGGTTCTAAAATGTTATTCACCAAAGCAGGCCTGTCTGGTTTTAGAGAGAAGTGAGCATCGCCTCAGTTAAACTGCTTCATGTGCTCCTCGTTTGAACTGTGTTGGTTGGAAGGATCCTGAGTCTTGTCCTGACCCACATGCAGAAACTCTAGGCCACACTTCCCTAACCCACCAGGAGGTGAGGGTGAACTCAGGGTGGGTTGGTGGTTCTGGTGCTTCCCCTGGCTGGAAACATTGGTGTTTTCATAGCCTGTGCCCTAGCGCTGGGTCCTGCCTCTGCTCATGTATTTTTTAAAAAAATATTTATTTATTTGTTTTATTATTTATTTATTTATTGTGGCTGTGCCCGGTCTTAGTTGCGGCATGCGGGATCTAGTTCCCCGCCCGGGGGTCGAACCCGGGCCCCCTGCACTGGGAGCACGGAGTCTTACCCGCGAGACCACGAGGGAAGTCCCTCTGCTCACACTTTCCTTCCACCTTCTTAACTAGATCTGAGCATTCTGCCTGTGCTCGTCTTAGCCTGTCAAGGTTTTTATTGCTCCTTCATCCTGGTCCACGTCCCTTGTGCCACACATGTACTGATGACTTAATTCACTTGGTTCTCCAGCCCCAAGTATCATTTACGTCCAGACTGAGCAACGACACTGATGGTGGTGAAACTGCTAGAGATTCCACGTGGTGAGGAATGCCAGGGACTTGACAGATGCTCTCGATGAGAGAAAGGCTGGCGTAACCTACTCACCTTTGTACCTTCCTCCTTTGCCTGTTAGCTTCCCTGGCCGGTGTTGCCCCTATTCATCCAGAGCATCGATAGGAAGTGCAACGTTCCATGACCACAATGGGATCACACTCACCCTACTTGACACGGTTTGAGGACGGGACACATGGTACCAATTTTGAAGAAATGCATTGCAAGGACTCAAACATCTCCATGCCACCTGGAATCTGCAGCCTAAGTAATTTACTCTGAAGTGATCCTCTGCATGGATACGGCTCCACAAGCCAGTTGGGGACCAGACCATTTCTCTTTATATCCCTTTTCCTTGGTGAATTATATCTGATAATGTATGAAATCAGTGCTCAATCCTGCATCTTAAGGTGCGCAGAGAAAGGGCATGAAATGATAACTTAAAATGACCCTAATATTACTGGAGGCACACTGATACAGTTGCTGTTTTTTTTTTAACATCTTTATTGGAGTATAATTGCTTTACAATGGTGTGTTACTTTCTGCTGTATGACAAAGTGAATCAGCTCTATGTATACATATATCCCCATATCCCCTCCCTCTTGTGTCTCCCTCCCACCCTCCCTACCCCACCCCTCTAGGTGGTCACAAAGCACTGAGCTGATCTCCCTGTGCTATGGCACTAGATATCTATTTTACATTTGGTAGTGTATATGTGTCCATGCCACTCTCTCACTTTGTCCCAGCTTACCCTTCCCCCTCCCTGTGTCCTCAAGTCCAATCTCTACGTCTGCATCTTTATTCCTGTCCTGCCCCTAGGTTCTTCGGAACCATTTTTTTTACTTTTTTTTTAGGCTCCATATATATGTGTTAGCATATGGTATTTGTTTTTCTCTTTCTGACTTACTTCACTCTGTATGACAGACTCTAGGTCCATCCACCTCACTACAAATAACTCAATTTCATTTCTTTTTATGGCTGAGTAATAGTCCATTGTATATGTGTACCACATCTTCTTTATCCATTCATCTGTCGATGGACACATAGGTTGCTTCCATGTCCTGGCTATTGTAAATAGTGCTGCAATGAACACTGTGATACATGACTCATTTTTAATTATGGTTTTCTCAGGGTATATGCCCAGTAGTGGGATTGCTGGGTCGTATGGTAGTTCTATTTTTAGTTTTTTAAGGAACCTCCATAGTGCCTGTATCAATTTAAATTCCCACCAACAGTGCAAGAGGGTTCCCTTTTCTCCACACCCTCTCCAGCATTTATTGTTTGTAGATTTTTTGATGATGGCCATTCTGACCGGTGTGAGGTGATACCTCATTGTAGTTTCAATTTGCATTTCTCTAACGATTAGTGATGTTGAGCATCCTTTCATGTGTTTGTTGGCAATCTGTATATCTTCTTTGGAGAAATGTCTATTTAGGTCTTCTGCCCAGTTTTGGATTGGGTTGTTTGGTTTTTTTTGATATAGAGCTGCATGAGCTGCTTGTATATTTTGGAGATTAATCTTTTGTCACTTGCTTCATTTGCAAATATTTTCTCCCATTCTGAGGGTTGTCTTTTCGTCTTGTTTATGGTTTCCTTTGCTGTGCAAAAGCTTTTAAGTTTCATTAGGTCCCATTTGTTTATTTTTGTTTTTATTTCCTTTTCTCTAGGAGGTGGGTCAAAAAGGAACTTACTGTGATTTACGTCATAGAGTGTTCTGCCTATGTTTCCCTCTAAGAGTTTGATAGTGTCTGGCCTTACATTTAGTCCTTTAATCCATTTTGAGTTTATTGTTGTGTATGGTGTTAAGGAGTGTTCTAATTTCATTCTTTTACATGTAGCTGTCCAGTTTTCCCAGCACTACTTATTGAAGATGCTGAATTTTCTCCATTGTATATTCTTGCCTCCTTTATCAACGATAAGGTGACCATATGTGCATGGGTTTATCTCTGGGCTTTCTATCCTGTTCCATTGATCTATATTTCTGTTTTTGTGCTAGTACCATACTGTCTTGATTACTGTAGCTTTGTAGTATAGTCTGAGGTCAGGGAGCCTGATTCCTCCAGCTCCGTTTTTCTTTTTCAGTATTGCTTTGGCTATTTGGAGTCTTTTCTGTTTCCATACAAATTGCGAAATTTTTTGTTCTAGTTCTGTGAAAAATGCCATTGGTAGTTTGACAGGGATTGCATTGAATCTGTAGATTGCTTTGGGTAGTATAGTCATTTTCACAATGTTGATTCTTCCAATCCAAGAACATGGTATATCTCTCCATCTGTTTGTATCATCTTTAATTTCTTTCGTCAGTGTCTTACAGTTTTCTGCATACAGGTCTTTTGTCTCCTTAGGTAGGTTTATTCCTAGGTATTTTATTCTTTTTGTTGCATTGGTAAATGGGAGTGTTTCCTTAATTTCTCTTTCAGATTTTTCATCATTATTGTATAGGAATGCAAGAGCTTTCTGTGCATTAATTTTGTATCCTGTTACTTTACCAAATTCATTGACTAGCTCTGGTAGTTTTCTGGTAGCATCTTTAGGATTCTCTATGTGTAGAATCATGTCATCTGCAAACAGTGACAGTTTTACTTCTTCTTTTCCAATTTTTATTCCTTTTATTTCTTTTTCTTCTCTGATGGCTGTGGCTAAAACTTCCAAAACTATGTTGAATAATAGTGGTGACAGTGGGCAACCTTGTCTTGTTCCTGATCTTAGTGGAAATGGTTTCATTTTTTCACCATTGAGAACGATGTTGGCTGTGGGTTTGTCATATATGGCCTTTATTATGTTGAGGTAGGTTCCCTCTATGCCTACTTTCTGTAGAGTTTTTAAATTATAAATGGGTGTTGAATTTTGTTAAAAGCTTTTTCTGCATCTATTGAGATGATCATATGGTTTTTTATCCTTCAATTTGTTAATATGGTGTATCACATTGATTGATTTGCGTATACTGAAGAATCCTTGCATTCCTGGGATAAACCCCACTTGATCATGGTGTATGATACTTTTAATGTGCTGTTGGATTCTGTTTGCTAGTATTTTGTGGAGGATTTTTGCATGTATGTTCATCACTGATATTGGCCTGTAGCTTTCTTTTTTTGTGACATCTTTGGCTTTGGTATCAGGGTGATGGTGGCTTCGTAGAATGAGTTTGGGAGTGATCCTCCCTCTGCTATATTTTGGAAGAGTTGGAGAAGGATAGGTGTTAGCTCTTCTCTAAATGTTTGATAGAATTCGCCTGTGAACCCCTCTGGCCCGGGGCTTTTGTTAGTTGGAAGATTTTTAATCAGAGTTTCAATTTCAGTGCTTGTGAGTGGTCCGTTCATATTTTCTATTTCTTCCTGGTTCAGTCTTGGAAGGTTGTGCTTTTCTAAGAATTTGTCCATTTCTTCCAGGTTGTCCATTTTATTGGCATAGAGTTGCTTGTAGTAATCTCTCATGATCGTTTGCATTTCTGCAGTGTCAGTTGTTACTTCTTCTTTTTCATTTCTAATTCTGTTGATTTGAGTCTTCTCCCTTTTTTTCTTGATGAGTCTGGCTAATGGTTTATCAACTTTGTTTATCTTCTCAAGGAAATGGCTATTAGTTTTACTGATCTTTGCTATTGTTTCCTCATTTGTTTTTCATTTATTTCTGATCTGATCTTTATGATTTCTTTCCTTCTGCTAATTTTTGGGGTTTTTTTGTTCTTTTTTCTCTAAATGCGTTAGGTGTAAGGTTAGGATGTTTATTTGAGATGTTTCTTGAGGTAGGATTGTATTGCTATAAACTTCCCTCTTAGAACTGCTTTTGCTGCATCCCATAGGTTTTGGGTCATTGTATTTTCATTGTCATTTGTTTCTAGGTATTTTTTGATTTCCTCTTTGATTTCTTCAGTGATCTCTTGGTTATTTAGTAGCATATTGTTTAGCCTCCATGTGTTTGTATTTTTTACAGTTTTTTTCTTGTAATTGATATCTAGTCTCATAGCATTGCGGTCAGAAAAGATACTTGATACGAATTCAATTTTCTTAAATTTACCAACGCTTGATTTGTGACGCAAGGTATGATCCATCCTGGAGAATGTTCCATGAGCACTTGAGAAGAAAGTGTATTCTGTTGTTTTTGGATGGAATGTCCTATAAATATCAAGTCCATCTTGTTTAATGTATCATTTAAAGCTTGTATTTCCTTATTTATTTTCATTTTGGTTGATCTGTTCATTGGTGAAAGTGGGGTGTTAAAGTCCCCTATATGATTGTGTTACTGTCGATTTCCCCTTTTATGGCTGTTAGCATTTGCCTTATTGTATTGAGGTGCTCTTATGTTGGGTGGATAAATATTTACAATTGCCATATCTTCTTCTGGGATTGATCCCTTGATCATTATGTAGTGTCCTTCTTTGTCTCTTGTGATAGGCTTTACTTTAAAGTCTATTTTGTCTGAAATGAGAATTGTTATTCCAGCTTCCTTTTGATTTCCATTTGCATGGCATATATTTTTCCATCCCCTCACTTTCAGTCTGTATGTGTCCCTAGGTCTGAAGTGGGTCTCTTGTAGACAGCATATATATGGGTCTTTTTTTTGTATCCATTCAGCCAGTCTGTGTCTTTTGGTTGGAGCGTTTAATCCATTTACATTTAAGGTAATTGTGAATGTGTATGTTCCTATTACCATTTTCTTAATTGTTTTGGGTTTGTTTTTATAAGTCTTTTCCTTCTCTTGTGTTTCCTGCCTAGAGAAGTTCCTCTAGCGTTTGTTGTAAAGCTGGTTTGGTGGTGCTGAATTCTCTTAGCTTTTGTTTGTCTGTAAAGGTTCTAATTTCTCTGTTGAATCTGAATGAGATCCTTGCTGGGTAGAGTAATCTTGGTTGTAGGTTTTTCCCTTTCATCCCTTTGAATATGTCCTGCCACTCCCTTCTGGCTTGCAGAGTTTCTGCTGAAAGATCAGCTGTTAATCTTATGGGGATTCCCTTGTAAATTATTTGTTGCTTTTCCCTTAATTTTTGATAGCTTGATTAATATGTGTCTTGGTGTGTTTCTGCTTGTATTTATCTTGTATGGGACTCTCTGTGCTTCCTGGACTTGATCATTTCCTTTCCCTTATTAGGGAGGTTTTTTGAACTATAATCTCTTCAAATATTGTCTCAGCCCCTTTCTTTTTCTCTTCTTCTTCTGGGACCCCTATAATTCGAATGTTGGTGCATTTAATGTTGTCCCAGAAGTCTCTGAGACTGTCCTCAATTCTTTTCATTCTTTTTTCTTTATTCTGCTCCGTGGTAGTCATTTCCACTCTCTTATCTTCCAGGTCACTTATCTGTTCTTCTTCCTCAGTTATTCTGCTATTGATTCCTTCTAGAGAATTTTTAATTTCATTTATTGTGTTGTTCATCATTGTTTGTTTGCTCTTTAGTTCTTCTAGGTCCTTGTTAAACGTTTCTTGTATTTTCTCCATTCTGTTTCCAAGATTTTGGATCATGTTTACTATCATTACTCTGAATTCTTTTTCAGGTAGACTGCCTATTTCCTCTTCATTTGTTTGGTCTGGTGGGTTTTTACCTTGCTCCTTCTTCTTCTGTGTGTTTCTCTGTCTTCTCATTTTGCTTAACTTACTGTGTTTGGGGTCTCCTTTTCTCAGGCTGCAGGTTCGTAGTTCCTGTTGTTTTTGGTGTCTGCCCCAGGTTGGTAAGGTTGGTTCAGTGGGTTTTGTAGGCTTCCTTTTGGAGGGGTGTGATGCCTGTGTTCTGGTGGATGAGGCTGGATATTGTCTTTCTGGTGGGCAGGACCGTGCCTGGTGGTGTGTTTTGGGCTGTCTGTGAACTTAGTATGATTTTAGGCAGCCTCTCTGCTAATGGGTAGGGTTGTGTTCCTGTCTTGCTAGTTGTTTGGAATGGGGTGTCCAGCACTGGAGTTTGCTGGTTGTTCAGTGGAGCCGGGTCTTAGCGTTGAGATGGAGGTCTCTGGGAGAGCTTTCGCCCTTTGATATTACATAGGGCCAGGAGGTCTCTGGTGGACCAATGTCCTGAACTCGGCTCTCCCACCTCAGAAGCTCAGGCCTGACACCCAGCTGGAGCACCAAAACCGTGTCAGCCACACGGCTGCAGCATCCATCTGCCATTATTGTTGCTTTCTTTCTCTCTCAACAACTGAGCCCGATAACATACACCCTCTTTCTCCTGAACCGGGAGAAGCTGAAGGAAAGCTGGTGGGAGCAAGAGGAGCCACAGTCCCAGCTGAGGCTTTACTCCATTGAAGTCAAAACAGCGCGAGCCCCCTTTTTCCTGCTCCCTGCACCAACTTTCCCAGTATGCGAGCTGCTGCCTCACTTCCGCCTTCTGGTACAGTTTTAAGAATGAGAATTTCAGAATTTTGGAACTATAAAGGTTAGTAGTGGTCATGCACTCATAAGCCAGTTATAGTGACCTAGGAGAGAGAAAATCTGGTGCCATGGACAATTCTGAGGTTTCTTGTAAATGTCTCTTCCCCCTAAGCTCTAAGTCCACTAAGGAAACAACATAGTTTTGGTCTGTATTTTGTGCATGTGTTAGAGATCACCAAAATTTACTAATAGATAATTTACAGGAAGACAGGCAACAATACTTTTCCATGTTCCCTCTTCTGATTTACCTAATTAATATCTGAAGTCACCTCCCAATGTTTCATTATAACATAGGAAACAGTTCTAGTTTTGTAAGTTAAAAAAAAAAAGCTAAGCTAAAGGAGTTGAAATAAGGGCTGATGGTCTGTTCAAATTGTTGGTTTAATAAAAAGAAATGGAATGAGAGAATAGCTGCTGAGTTTTTGCTGAGTTTCTTTGCCACTTGGCTATTGCAGGCTTCAATGTCTTATCTATAAAACTAGTCTGTTGGCATACAGATGGCCAAAAGGCACATGAAAAGATGCTCAACATCACTAATTATTAGAGAAATGCAAATCAAAACTACAATGAGGTATCACCTCACACTGGTCAGAATGGCAGTCATCAAAAAGTCTACAAAAAATAAATGCTGGAAAGGGTGTGGAGAAAAGAGAACCCTTTTACACTGTTAGTGGGAATGTAAATTGGTACAGCCACTATGGATCACAGTATGGAGGTTCCTTAAAAAACTAAAAATAGAGCTACTGTATGATCCAGCAATCCCACTCCTGGGCATATATTCGGAGAAAACCATAATTCAAAAAGATACATGCACCCCAATGTTCACTGAAGCACTGTGTATTTACAATAGCCAGGACATGGAAGCAACCTAAATGTCCATCGAGAGATGAATGGATAAAGAAGATATGGTACATATATAAAATTAAATATTACTCACCCATAAAAAAGAATGAAATAATGCCATTTGCAGCAACATGGATGGACCTGGAGATTGTCATACTCAGTGAAATAAGTCAGACACAGAAAGACAAATATCATATGATATCGCTTATATGTGGAATCTTAAAAAATGGTACAAATGAACTTATTTACAAAACAGAAATACAGTAACAGATGTAAAAAAACAATCTTATGGTTACCAGGGTGGAAAGGGGGGAGGGATAAATTGGGAGACTGGGGTTGACATATACATACTACTATATATAAAATAGATAACTAATAAGGACCTATTGTATAGCACAGGGAACTCAATACTCTGTAATGGCCTATATGGGAAAAGGATCTAAAAAAAGAGTGGATATATGTATATGTATAACTGATTCACTTTGCTGTACAGCAGAAACTAATGTTGTAAATCACCTATACTCCAATAAAAATTAAAAGAAAAAACCAACCCCCCCCCCCCGCCCCCCACCATGGTCTACCTGTAGAAACAAGCAGGAGAGGTCACTCACAAAGATCTAATAATGATATTTGAAGTTGTTTTTGCAGAAGTGGTGGAAAAGTACAAATAAAACATTAAATTGAATGGGGTATGCTTATTAGGGTGTCTAGAAGCAGAAAACAGCTTTATAAGGTATAATTACAAAATCTACTGGCTTTCTGTTTGCATTCACTTCCAAAGAGTCTGACAACAGTCTTAAAACAGTCTCAGAGAAGATGATCACTGATGTCCTTATCCGTTCCAAAATCTGAAATTCTCATCACCAAAACTTTTGCAGTCTGCTGCTGGTAACATTATGTTCATTTGAAAAATACCATTTCATACCCTTTCTCTGAGCACTTTCAGTGGAAGGATTATGCACGTCATATACGTTCACCATCTGTAATTAACTAAGGGGAAAGGACATAGAGATTTAAAGGAAGGCAAACTTAGTGACTTTGCTCCCAAGCCTGCATTCTGCTCTCCTCGCCTGCTGCCTTTAGGACTTCTATGTGGCACGGAGGCTGCCCGATCTCGATCTAAACGGGGTGCAGATGCAGAGACCTTCCGTCGCCCCTGGTGGCTCCCTAAGCTTATCTAGGTTTTTCACTGCCTAGTTGAGAAGTTGTTACACTAGCGACAGTAGAAATACAGAACAACAGTAGTGTCCCAGAGCATTTCTTCGGATTTCCAGGGCTGAGGATTTAGATGGCTGCTGCCAGAAAAGGGTGGATGAGTCAAAGGTAACACATCATTGGGAGAGTCATCCAGGTCTTGGAAGAAGAGGTCTTTCTGAGAACACATTGATTAGGGAGTCGGGTGACATATTCAGGTCTGTAAATGGCAACAGGGCATTTCATCTGCAAGTGGAAACAGGTAAAGCCAAGCTTTCCTGAGACTCAATACTCTGTATAGACGAGAAACTTGAACTCTACAGGCAAGCTTAAGAGAAAAGACTTAATTGATCACTTTTATAGGACCAGCGTTTATTTAAATTTGTCATAGTCCTGTGGAAACCCTAGGATGGTTTGGAAGAAGCTTGGCCATGAAATAAAATGTTGAAAAATACCCAGACTTTGTTATTTCTAAATTTATATTTGGCAGCTCATTTTGACAAGCTCACAAGAAGCTTAGATTATCCATTGGATACTAAAGGAGAAAAGTAGGTCTTAATTTTTAGAGTTCCTAATGACTTAATGCCAATTTATAGTAAGAATTTTTCATTCATTTTGAGTAAGATTTATTAAACACCCTATGTTCTCTGAAGCTCTGTTGGTATTATCAACAGCTCCAAGCTGGAACACTCTATAACTCCACTGTAGATCAGTGCTCTCCAATAGAAATATAATGCAAGCCACGTATGTCATTTAAAATTTTATAGTCATCACATTTAAAAAGAGTAAAAAGAAACATGGGGCATTAATTTTAATAATATATTTTATTTGACCCTAAATATCAAAATTATCATGTAATTGATATAAATTATATCAACATGTAATTGATATAAAAATATTCTTCTTTTTTTCTTTTTTTTACTAAGTCTCCAAAATCCAGTGTTTATTTTACACTTGCAGCAAGTGACAACTGCTGGATTTTTATTGGTTAAAGTAAAATGTAGTCTTACCCAAAAAATAAAGCTGCGTTTAATGGAAAAAATATCTTATACTGCTATAGTTTTAAAGTTTACATTTAAATGAGTTAAAATGAAGTAAAACTACTAGTTCAGTTCTTCAGTCACTCCAGCCACATCTGGGCTCCTCACCATCCATGGTAATGTGGTGAGTGGCTACCATATTGAACTGCACAGCTCGAGAACTTTTGTATAATCTCACACAATGGTGTGTTGAGCCAAATTACCCAAGTCCCTGTTTATTAGATTCATTCATCAAGAAGGTGGTCCCAAGGCGGATGATGGGGTGTATTTAGGACTAAAGCTTTACTTTAAGAACATGGGTTTTTGACTACATATTTCAACTGCTTTAAGAAAGAGTCACCTTGAGTAACTTGAGTACTTAAAACGTAGGGAGAAAAATTCAATTACATGCCAACTAATTAACAAAATGTTTTTTTTTTAATGTATCAAGAACCTATGGCTATTTAAAGAAATAGTATAAAATTTTAACAATCCACTTAATATAACTATCTGCAATTTTAGGAAGGGGGGTCCATGAATTGTAAGTGGTTTAGATGTTCGTAAAGTGATGCTAAGTAGGGAACATTTCATCTTACCTTCATCATGTTGTAAATCTTGTTGTTTTTATTATGGTGGAAAGACCGTAAATAAGTCTTTAATATGCCTACATTTTATCGTTGACATTTATGATATGTTTTTGTATATTTTGACAAAATACCAAGGTAGAAGGAAAAAGCTCTGTCGTATTTGCAATGGTAATTAATGTTGATGTCTGTATTTATGTATCACAAAATCTTGTGTAAACATACTTCAGTGGGGTCACAAGAATGTTTTATATAAATGCACCAAGACACCCTACCTAGAGTTCCATTTAGAACAAAATAATAACATGAAGTGGACCCGCTGAACATACCTTTCAACAACATTCAAATAGCCCATATAGGAAAAGAAGTCCTGTGATAAGTTTGAACTCCAGACAATTGTTTCATGTAAGAGATCCATTTTAAGATTCTGAAGTTTTGCTAACAACTCAAAAAGTCAATTGGGCTCATAGCTTATGTGTGAGTTCTTAATTAAGGATTTTACTGAAATATTTTATAATAACTCTCTTTGGAGTTACACCAGACAATAATATCCTCTTCTAGATGTAAATTATTCGGCTTTAGTCACATGACACACAAATGCCAAAGTTTATGAATAGGCAAAAAAAGTGTTCAAATAACTGAATGATTTTTTTTTCTTCTGGGCTGTAATGATTCAGCATTTAGTCATATCCCCTTTACATCATGCAACCTTTCCCTTGCCTCTGAACACGACAAGTGTCACCTGGCACGGAGAGTTCATTTGTTACAAACACAGACACTGTGCCAGTAGCAGGTGGGGATTACTATTTTCTTCAATATGGAAAGTTTATCTAGGGTTCAAGGAATGGTTGCATTATGACCATGTTGAAAAGGAAGCACAGATAGACTACTCATGGCACACAAGGGCCTAGTAAAACAAGCACATATTTTTGTCTTATTACCAAAGAAGGAACCGAGATGCTTTCCCCAGTGGCGGAGTGTGGATTGGAGCTCTGATAATCCTCCAACCACCGAGTCCAACTGATTCTACCGCCAGAAAGCAACTCCCTTCTGCTGGGTCCTTTTCAAGATAAGGATGACAGGATTTTTGAGAACACGCTCTAAGAAACATCTGCCAGCTCCAAGCACAGTCCTCTCAAATCAAGCCTGTAGGGCACAGCTAACTTCCTACTGGCAACATCTCCTTCAGTCAGTCAGGGACTGGGAGACCTAAAAAGTTTTCCCATAACCTTTGCATAAATGGTGCAGTAAATCATCTACATCAGATAACAAGACTTTTTAAAAGATGCAGGAACAAGGGTGGTAGGGACGGGGGAAGCATGTATCTGATCATTTTGTGGATCTTTTGAGATGAGTTGAGAACAGCAGGCTGGCACCTGTGGCCAGGACAGAAAGACGCAATCCTGCTGATGGAATTGACTGTCACATATGTTTCTGTTATGGAGCGTGTGCTCAGAGAAAACAAAGGACCCAGATTTATCTCCCTTAGAGTTACAAGCCTTTGAACCTCCTTGGATGAACATTCTATATTGAAAACCCAAAGCCTCTGTTTTCTAGGTTGAACATAAATCCAAACTCCAGCAGACATCTCGTAAGAGAAACAGAGGCAAGCTAAGTGAAGAAAGATGTGGCAGTATTTGCTTTAAATGCCACCAAAGTTTACTGAAATATTTTGACTGTGTGAATCCATGGATGTTTCCAATTGGACTTCCTGGACTTTGCTGGAGAAGGTAAGACATTTTGGGAGGGTTACTATTACTGAGACCTGAGACTTAACTCGTTTTAGGTACAAAGCTAGAGCTTTTTATACATAATTTTAATAATCTTCTTAACAATACTTTCAGGTCAATGTGGTTAACAGCCTCAGCAAAGTACATAGAGTGATTTCCAGAAGGTTTCCACTTAGAGCAGGGTGGATCCAGGGTGAAGGCCAGGAGAAGCTGTTTTGAAATCTTTGGATTTTCTTCGATGCTGCCTGCCTGTGTTAGAGGGTCCCAATCCTAGCTCCACTGCAGAATCATCACTTGTAGAGCTTTCAAAGCATGGTGGCAGGGCTCCACCCGACTCACTCAATGCTGATGTTTCGGATGGGGTCTGAGCATGTATAAACCCTAAAAGTCACATGGATGGTGATTCTTTGCATACTCAGGGTTGAAAATCACTAATCAAGGGATGAATTTAAATTACGAAAAGTAGATTCGGCTAGAAAGAGTAAATATCAGTTACCTTTTTAAGACCTAGGCTGAAGAGAAATTACGAGAGTATCGACTTTTACACCGTCCGAAGCAATGCTTCTCAAACATGACAGGGTACCTGCTGCCCTGATGATTTTGATAAAAGGCAGATTCTGACTCAGCAGGTCTGGAGTGAGGCCTGTTTCTGAATTTCTAACAGTTTCTTAGCTACTGCTGATACTGCTGGTCTGCAAAACACATTTTGAGTAACAAGGACCTGGGGACCAGAATCCAAGTCGAGGTTGCAAGTTTCTATGGCGTGACCAAGAGATGACGTTTACATGTTAACATTGCTTCCCGGAGCCCTGACTGTGGTCACTGTCACTGTTAAAGGCAGAGTTTTGGTGACCGTGCCTGTTCATCCCCCGTCATCTGTTCTCCCCTCTGCTCTGCATGGCCTTGCCAGGTTGCTGAGGAGGCCAGCAGTTGTGCTGTGACAGATATGTGGGTGTCAGTCATGTTTAATAGCCTCAATTTAAAACCTATTTCATTCAAATGAAGCTCAGAGTGTACGCCTCTCTTCCCCCAGGTATTACTGGTCTTTGTTTAGAAAGGAAAGATGACTGGCCCTGTAGCGGGTCTGTGGCAACTGTCCCTAAGGAAGAGAGTCGCCCTCGCCACCTCACTCACCAGGCTGTCTTTAAAATTACAATCGGTATGACTTCATTCTGATGATCATTACTATCTGGACCTCTTTCAGACAAAAGAGCCTAATTAAAAAAACGGTGTTAGTCCTGAATTTTGTGGGGGAGGGGTAGAAATTCACACTGAAGGCTTAAAAATTTGATCAAATAACACTAAGGAATTTCCAGACTGAAATAAGAAAATAGTGATCTGAAGCGGGAAACTTTTCTCAAGCCACTGTAATAAGCATGTAAACCTACCACAAGCAAAACAGTGATTTTAAAAAATAGTTTCAATAAAATTATTTGTACCTATATATTTTAAGATACTCACTGCTATGCTGCCTTCAGGGAGTTTGGCTGGCTGATCTTTATAAGGCATCTTCTTAACTTCAAAGGACACCAGGGATGCAAGAGAATAGGGATCATTTTTCCTCTGAAATTAAAAATATTTAGTTAAGTATAGTCCATGTAAAGCTTTTAAAAGTTATATTGGCAGCCAACCGGTTGTTTTTCATGTTGTCCATTTCCAAAGCAAAATTTCCTGCTTCCTTCTCTCTTCCTTTTCTCTCTTTACTTTTCCCCCATCCATCTATCCATTCATGATCCATTCATCATCTCCCCATCCATCTTCCATCCATCATCCATCCATCCATCACCCATTCACTATCCATCCAACCAACCATTCATCTTCTTCTTATTTCTAAAGATAATTCATCTTATGAACAAAAGGCTTGGCATAATAAGATTAAAATAAAAACAGAAAAGCAGAGTTCCTAAAAGGAGTAAGCACAAGTGCCATTAGTGAAGAACATAACAGGGAGACATTGTGGGTTACAAATTCTTGTTATCTGAGAGAAGGAAATATTTTAGGAGAGAGACTGCTGCTAAGTTACAAAGAAATTAATCACATTTCATCATACACAGAAGACCCAGAACAGAGCTCTCAGTCATGGCACTATTAGGATTTGGGGTTGGTTAAGGAACTGTCCTGGGCATCGTAGGATGTCTAACAGCATCCATGGCATCTACCCGCTACATGCCAGTAGCACCCCTCACCCAGTTGTAACAATTGAAAATGTCTCTAATTACTGCCAGTGTGCCCTGGGGAGCAAAATCCCCCTGGTTAAGAACCACCGACCTAGAGGCATACAGTGTTCTTGACAGAACTTTTCAGCAAGTTCTTTTTGTTTAATCGGTTCTCATATTAACTGTTGATTAAGGTCAAGGGAAAGTATTTAAGAGTAACTCAAGGAAAACCATTCTGAGAACTTAAGCTCCCGTGGTTCTCCTCCATTTAGCCTGAGACAGTGATGAGAGCTAGCCAGGGGTGGGCTGTAGCTGGCTCATAATGGTGCTGGAGAGCAGAACGTTAAAATTTCAAGAATTTTGAGTACCTGTTGTTAAATAGAGCCATTATTAAAACAAGTTATATATACATAAACGTTAGTAAATTATATTTTTAAAAAGGTAATAAACACTGTAAACTCAGTACTTAGTAATAATTTTATTGCATTTTACTATTATCTATGCTCTTGATATTATTTAAGTCTATTGTATCTGTAGGGGAAATACTGTATGAGGGTGTGCTGCTCTGCATCTCTTCCCAACTCCATATTCAGTGATGTCATGTTGGCAGCTTGAAATTGACCATGGCGGGAACAGTTACACCATGGGAATCAGCAAATGTTACATTTCAGAGTTTTTTTCCCTCCAGAAAGTGGTTTATTAAACATTTACTAGCACTTCCCCATCTATAATCCAATGTTGAGTTTCTTGAGCCCAATCCAACAGGTTGCATTGTAATAATTTAAATATTTTTACAAATTTTTTTTTCCCCTGTGGTTCAATTTTTTCTCCTTTCAATAAACCCCATTTCTTCTGCGTGATGAGGACAGGCTAGAGTATGCAAAACTTTTATATATACTTAAAGTCACTATTTCTTTGGCTTTTTTGTTTTTTCTGTCCTGACATTATAGGGTAAGCAACTTTGTTCATTTGGAAAAATTCATTTTTGGTCGTTATTCTTCCTATGTTCTCTTGTCTCCTGGCATTTCCATTTTAACTGAAAGCTGGACTTCTGTTTGTGTGAGAAGTGTTTTTTAAAATGTGGAAATCTTTGCTCATAAAATCTTGTGTGTACTTGGTGATTTAAATCTACTTTCCTTAATATCATGGCTGATAGACTCAGAGGAAACATGACAAATTCTGGTAATGATATTCTGTGCATAAGGGTTATAAAACATATTCAACTGTGTGTCTAGGCTCCCAAACCTTCAAAGAACAAGTTTTCTTTAGTCTCCAAGTTCAATAAAAAAACACTGATAGAAAATAATTCCCTTGCTCTTGAAGTCATATCTTTGGGAAACAAATCATGAGAGAACTCTATCTCTGAATCAACTCTAGATGTAAAGTTTTTGTCCTACATGATATTCTGCATTTATGAACATGGAAATTTCTTAATGAATAACAAATGAACTTAATTACAAAGCAGAAATAGAGTCACAGATGTAGAAAACAAACTATGGTTACCAGGGAGTAAAGGAGTGGGGGAAGGATAAATTGGGAGATTGGGATTGACATATACATACTACTATATATAAAATAGATAACTAATAAGGACCTACTGTCTAGCACAGGGAACTCTACTCAATATTCTGTAATGACATATATGGGAAAAGAATCTTAAAGAGTGAATATATGCATATGTATAACCGATTCACTTTGCTGTATACCCAAAACTAACACAACATTGTAAATCAGCTATACTCCAATAAAAATTAAAAAAAGAGAGAGAGATGGGATTTGAAGTCTAGAATGTGGAGAAACATGTTTCTCTGAGGGGATTTTCTCTCACCTTCCCTTTATCCCTCTACTCTTGGCCATTTTGACTCTTCCTCACATTTTCCATTCATCACCCATCTTTACCGTCATTTCCCTTGGTTCACAAAACACTGTGCTTTGCTGAACCTCAGAAACACCTGGGATCAGGTTCACAGATCGTGATGCAGCAAGTCTGGGATGAAACTATAGTTGCCCTATATTGTTTGGAATTTCCACATTGTTGTTTAGCTTTTTATCTTTCTTCATTACTTTCTTCCCCGACAAGATTACCCAAAACTGGAAGGCGTAGAGCATGGAATATAATAAGGCTTATACCTTCCATAGCACCTGGAACAGTATGCCCGGAAGGGCTTCATCAATCCTGCTTGACTGACAGCATGAATGGATGGTGAATGAACACATCAGATGGCTGGGTTATCCGATAACCCTCCTCTCCCGTATCCACCCATTTGATAGCACCTTATAAAAGGTTTAATTCTGTCAATTATTGAATTGGACCTCCTACCCCATCAACGAGATTAGGAAGTTCAGGAAGTTGTAAGAGAAGGTAGTGACATAAAATGAGGGCTGCCGATCATGATAAGGGGCTATGGACACACTCTCACCTCCGTTACCTAATTCAGCAATGCAAATGGACACAGTCTGGGACCTGAACAAATCTGGTGGTAGGCAAATAGACTGTGAATAATACAACTCATAGATTGATCTGTTCTTTATTTTAAATTATTCTCCAAAAGCTATGTTTCTTCTACCCTTTTCAGTAGAAAAATGCATTTTTTTTTTCATTTTTCTAAGATGCTCTGAAGCTCCACGGAACGGGAGATATGAGCTATTAGGCTCTGATCTAGGTCAGCATCAAAGATACACGAGTACTGTGTCTGTAAGTCAAAAACCTGGTACAGGTAAGCGTTTAATTCATGAAAAACAATCATGAGCACAGTCCTTTTATTGATTCCGTGTTCAAAGTTGAATGCTTTCAGTAGTGCTCTTTACGTAACTATGATATTATTCTTATGTTAAAAAAATCATCTCTTCTTCTGTGTGGCAATCGACTGCTGTAATAGCCATCACTGCCATATTGTAGGCAATTTAGGATTAAAAAAGCAGCTGGAGTTAATATCCCTTGACAATATCTTGAACCCTCCACATGCCCCAGCTAGCTATTAATCCTCAGAAAATGCCCTATCCCTCTGTCATTGCCACGTCATTTAAACTGTGGTTTGCAGCCCACCACCTGCCTCTATTATGTACTAGTGCACAAAGATTGGCTTATGGTCATGGTACTCATAAAAATTACAGAGCTGGGAACAAATGAAGTGGAGAGTGAGGCTTTTAAGTTGGTTAAAGACCTAGTGAGCGTGGCTGGGACCATGAAGAGCTCCCCCGCTGCTTAATTCCTTCTCAAGAATTATTTTTAAACCACACATCCATTTTATAAAGCCTATGTTTAAATACTCAATACCTCCCAGAAACGAAGCCTTGTGGGACAACAAAACTTAAACAATTACTGGTCAAACTTTAAGCTGTTAAAGAGGTTGCTCTTTCAAGCAACAATCACAGCACAGATCATCGTTTAGAATTAAAGACCAGTATGCATGTTTACCATGTGGGCAAAACCAAACATAACGCCGCAAATCATGTCAGCCGAGAATCATAAACTTTCTCTCCCGGATTAGGAAGGCAGAAAATGTTTGCCTCCTGCTGGGTTGTGTGACAAAACTATTAAAGACTTCCAGGATGTAGTATATTCTTTGAGCGGCAGGCCGGCGGCAGTGTGCAGTAATGCTCTCCTCTTTGGCCATCAGCTTCTGAGACTGGTATAAGCAGAAACAGTGGAAGTACAGAAGTTTGGGCTATGGCTGTGGGTAAACATGAAGTGACGTGTGCCAGTCTCTCCTGAATCTTTCGAAGTGTCACTTTGCTCTGGTAGAACCTCAGAATGTCCCTGCAGGTTGTTCTGGTCTGACTCTACTTGTGCTAAATAGTTATTGTTCAGAAAATCCTAATGGAAAGCAGCCGCATAGCACAGGAAGATCAGCTCGGTGCTTTGTGACCACCTAGATGGGTGGGATAGGGAGGGTGGGAGGGAAATGCAAGAGGGAGGGGATATATGTATACATATAGCTGATTCACTTTGTTATACAGCAGAAACTAACACAACATTGTAAAGCAATTATACTCCAATAAAGATGTTAAAAAAAAGAAAATCCCTCAATTGCTATTGACTTCTTCCATATCCAATGGGTCTTCAACAGGTAGATGAAGATGCAATTTTCTTTTCTGTCTTTTTTTTTTTTTACTTCTACATGGTGAAAGTGCTTTATTTTTTAAACTTTTTAAAAGATTTATTTTATTGAAGTATAGTTGATTTACAATGTTGTGTTAATTTCTGCAAATTGATTGCAGAGCAAAGTGATTCAGTTACACATATATATACATTCTTTTTCATATTCTTTTCCATTACAGTTTATTACAGGATATTGGATATAGTTCCCTGTGCTATACAGTAGGACCTTGTTTTTATCCATTCTATATATGATAGCTTGCATCTGCTAACCACAAACTCCCAGTCCATCCCTCCTCCACCCCCCTTCCCCGTTGGCAACCACAACTCTGTCCTCTATGTCTGTGCTTCTGTTTCTGTTTCATAGATAGGTTCATTTGTGTCATATTTTAGATTCCACATATAAATGATATCATATGGTATTTGTCTTTCTTAAAGGTGCAATTTTCACTCCCTAGGTCTTCTACTGGAACAGTATGTTATGCACAGAACGGACATATGTCATCTAAAATAGTCATTTCCCCTGTGACTGTAATGTCGTAATGATTTTAGTCCTGCTTCATTGAAAAGCTGTGCTTCCTCATTTCAGTAGGATGTGATGCCCAAAGTAATAGGAGGCGTGGATGTTTATCATTTAGACTGTGTGGGCTTGGGAATTCATTAAAACTCATCTCCCCCAACTCTTAGAGAAAAAGTAACAGCCAAAAAGCGGAATGGCAATGAGCAAATTGATGGCATGCAAGTGGTACCTGAAGCAGTGCCTGGCCCATAGTTGGCAGTTGGTACTTCATAAATATTTATTGAGTGAATGAATAAATCATGGTTTAACAACAACAGCAAAAAGAAATTGTGCACTGCCCTTCTCCTTAGGTCAGTTGTTCAAAGCCAGGAATGATTTTGCCCCCAGGGGACACTGGCGATGTCTGAAGACATTTTTGGTTGTCACAGCTGAGGTGAGAGTTGTTACTGGCATCTAGTGGGCAGGGGCCAGGAATGCTGCTAAGCGTCCTATCATGCACAGGACCACCCCACAACAAAGAATTCTCTGAACCAGAATATTAATAGGGCTGAGGTTGAAGAATCCTGCCTTAGGTTAAAAAAAAAAAAAGGAATGCTTCACAAAAACCTTTTAAAAAATACCTTTAATTTTCCTCCTGTTTATTTTAGAAACAAAATTATATAAGATTTGTGAGACTACCGTAGGTATTCTGACTCACAGAAAACGTGAGAATCTAGAGCTACAAAATTCTGTATTATTAGCTAGACTCAGAAGGATTTTATCATTGGATTTTCTATGGTACAATGAGCCAAATGAGTTTTCTGGTAGTTAAAATATGGGCAAGAATGCATAGACTTGAGGAGTTTTAATTTAGCTTTTTTCCCCCAAATCCTCCCCAAACAACAAGGTCACAACACAGCATTCTCATTTAAATAAATAGCAATTTCCACGTGGAAAAATTCATCTGCTTAGTATAAAGGAGATTTTAAACCTTCAAAATACACACAATCAATATAATCATCCTGAGAAGTATGGGATGCCACAGTCCAGACAAGCCAAAGGAGTGAGGAATCTACAAATCAATGTGCCTGGAACTTTACTGAGAAGCTGTTCTGGCTGAAGCCCAGGCTGTGGTATCATCAGACAAGAAGAACTTTCTAAGACACTATCTCTTCCCCTGCTAAACTATTTATATTTGAATTTTTCTGGGCATATGGCTTGAATTATGTTCTTGTACTCACCATCATTTCATTAACTACTATTTACCGAGGAACTACTAGATAGTGTTGAGTCAAACAGATTTGTTCAAATCTCAGTTACTGTCTCACAGTCTTAGGGACTGAGGATAGTTAAATTGTGTTCACCTAACATATCACACACACACACACACACACACACACACACACACACACACACTGGAATATCATTCAGCCATAAAAAAGAAAGAAATCTTGCTTTTTGCAACACCATGGATGGACCTTGAGAGCATTATGCTAAGTAAGATAAGTCAAACAGAGAAAGAAAAATAGGGTATGAACCCACTTATGCGTGGGATCTAAAAAAAGCCATATTCATAGAAATAGAGAACTGATGGTTACCAGGGGTTGTGTGTGGGGGAAATGGATACATGATGTTAAAGGAACAAACTTGCAACTAGTACATCAATAAGTCCTGGAGACCTAACGTACAACATAGTGATTATAGTCAACAATACTATAGTATAAACTTCAAAGTTGTTAAGAGCCCAGATCTTAAAAGTTCTCAACACACACACACACACACACACACACACAAAGGTAATTATGTGAGGGGATAGAGGTATTAACTAACCTTATTGTGATAATCATGTCACAATATATAGTATCAAATTGTCATGTTGTACACCTTAAGCTTACATATGGTCATATGTCAATAAGATCTCAATAAACCTGGAAAAATATAAACTTCACCTGATGGGAAAGATGACCAGCTGATCTAGGCTCCATTCCTTCCAGAGTGTTCTTCAAAATTTTTTTAAAATTAAAAAATTAAATTTAAAAAAATTTGAAAATTAATCTAAAAATATAAACAACTTTAATGGAAAAAATAGAAAATTAAAAAAGTTAAAACATCTCAAAATTCTTTTCAAAAAAGCTTCCCTCTGAGCTTTTGAGAAGAGGTTTCTTGTGAGTGGCACGTCAGAGCTGCACTGTTTCTCTTACCTGGAGAAATGTCTTGGCCCATAACCGTGACCTGACTTTCAGGACAGCGCTTTCTCCTCCTCCTAGTTGTCCCACTGCACAGGAGATTTGTAAGCACTCGATATTTGTACAATTCTGCAAAAAACAACAGCAGTGGTGACGAACCAGTGTCTTTAAATTGTGGTAGAGAATCAACACCAAAGTCAGTTTATTTACATTTTGTTTCCTCAGAAGTCATCCCTTAATCCATAAACTTTAAATAAAGAACAAGTACACTGAAATGATCAAGAAAAAACACAGTTTGGTAGGAAAGATGCATCAACATTAGTGGTAATGTAGAGCTAAAAGGGAGCATAAAATACAACATAAAATTTAAGCTCTGTTCTAAGGACTTTACTTCCCACAGCAGTGACCGAATTGCTGTTTCATATTCTCAGAACTTGGGAAGATATTTCTTATAGACAATCACAACACCTGACCCTGGACTAAGTAAATCCTGAAAAAGCTTCGGAGGAAGGTCCATGAGTCCATTATCTCAGAGAACCAATGATATTAAGCCATTGACAGGTATTTGTTCCATAACATTATCCTATCTTAAGTTACTTCCTGGTTATAAGGCAGAATCTCCTGCAAGTTCCATCCATTAAGCTGTATTTATTTACTTATTTATTTACAATTTTTATTGGAATATAGTTGGTTTACAATGTTGTGTTAGTTTCAGGTGTACAGCAAAGTGAATCAGCTATATACATACATATATCCACTCTGTTTTAGATTCTTTTCCCATATAGGTCACCGCAGAGTATTGAGTAGAGTTCCCTGTGCTATACAGTAGGTTCTTACTAGTTATCTATTTTATATATAGTAGTGTGTATATGTCAATCCCAATCTCCCAGTTTATCCCTCGCCCACCTCTTTCCCCCCTATTAACCATAAGTTTGTTTTCTACATCTGTGACTCTATTTCTCTTTTGTAAATAAGTTCATTTGTACCATTTTTTTAGATTCCACGTACATTAAGCTGTTTTTAAACTAGTCTGTAGGGTTGCCTAACTTATAATTGGTAACTTTTAATATATGAAATGCATATTCCTAGAAAGTGTTCATTATGATGACATTCTATCGAATTGTATTTTTCTGGTTGGATCCCAATATGTAAATCAATGGACACCTCACAATTCATTTTCTGTGTGCCCATGGATAGGATGATACTTCTCGAATTGTACCCCCTCACTGATCTGAATTTATCTTGTGGATTGTGCTTTATTCATTTTCCACCTCTCAAGCACTGATGCTCAATAAGCATCAGTTTATTGGATATTATGTGAAGTAGTGGACTGAGGCATCTCACTTTAATGACATTGATAAACCACAGAGTAACCTGAGGAATGTACTATTGATACAATTAAAAACTGTTTTTGGACTTCCCTGGTGGTCCAGTGGTTAAGACTCTGCCCTTCCACTGCAAGGGGCACAGGTTTGATCCCTGGTCAGGGAAGTTTCCGCATGCGGTGCAGCCAAAAAATAAAACATAAAACGTAATTCTCAACTTAAAAAAATGGTTTTAAAAAAAAGAAAAACCTTTTCTGAGAACCTCAGAAACAAAAGCAGTCAGGATTGTGTATCTGATAAAGTCCAGTAAGGCCAGATTTCTCTAAGATGTTTCCAAATACAGGTGGGCTGGGCTGTTCTGGTTCCACTAGCTGGGCACAAGAGGTTTGGGGCCTTGTGCCTTGAGCAGGAGCAGGAATCTCAAAGTTCTGCAGTTCGTGCCCCTTGTGAGGACTCTCATGTTTACCTGTGCTCCGTTACTGACATGCTGTGTATATCACCAATCCCACCCTCTGGAAGCAAAAGAGGGGAGTCAGAAGGAGGTAATTCTTGTAAACTCCCTGGGATGGTGGTCCCTGTTAGCTAGCTCTGTTGGAGGATTTTTGGAGAAGGTGATGCTCAGAATGAATCTTGAAGGGCGGGGAAGAGTTACTTAGCAGTATGAGGTGATGAGGGCATGGTTCTCCTGTGTAAGACCAGGGCATGTTCAGAAGAGAGGAGAAAAGGGTATTTTGGGGGTGGGGTGGGCAGGTGGAAATGAGATAGGAATGAGGGAAAGTCTAGGTGGTAAAGAATCTTCCTACTTGCTAAGAAGTTTCAATTTGATTCAGAAGGTCCCGGGAAGCCCACGAAGCATTTTTAAGCCAGGGATCTAATCATGTTTGTACTTTAGGGGACGGGTGGTAGGTGAGGAAGAATGGAGGGAGAAGAGTGGGAGGCAAGGAGGTTGATAAAGGCCAAGTGAGAAATGGCCAGAGTCCAGGTGAGAAATGTGGGGCCCTGAACTGATGCAGTGGGACTGGAGAGAGGAAGATGAATTCTAGAGAAGTTTAGGAAGTAGAATAGATCCTTGGTGACTGTTGGACTATATCCAATCAAAGGTTGGGACGAAGGAGAGAGAGGGATGGGGGAGCTCTTTTGCTTGGGAGATTGAGTGAATGGGTACTGGCTTTCCTGAGATTGGGAATGCTAGAGAAGAGGCACATTTCGGGGGGTTCATGGAGACAGTTTTGCACATGTTGGGGCTGGGGTCGATCAGACATCCAGATGGACGTATACAGTCTAGAGTGTAGTCAGGAGGGGCTAAGATGGCAGAAGGCGCACGTAGGCATGACTGGAGTTAGGGTCACCCAAGAAATTTTTCTAAAAGAGCAAAATCAATGGGAGAGAAGAGGGAGGGGGCTGAGGATGGAATCCTGAGGCACAGGAGCATTTAGGGATGGGCCGAAGAGAAGTCGGTGAAAAATTCCAAGAAGGGGCAGGCCAGAAGGCAGGAAGAGAACCAGAAGAGAATGTTTTGGGGATGGCAAGAGATGAGATGATTTCAAGAAGTGGTCAAGAGTATCATATGCTGAGGAGGGTCAGAAAGATAAGGTTTCTGCATGCTGAGTAGTGAAAGGGGGGAAAAGAAAGCTTGGAGAGGAGGAGATGGGATGGAAAGTACAAAAGCAGTGGGGACCCAAGATGAGAAAGGCAAGGATATTCCTAGGCGGACGAGAAATTATAGTTCCATGTTAACAGATACAGATTTTTTCTATGCAAATTGGAAATTATGATCCCAACACAGGATGCTGGCGTTTTGCACTTTCAAATTCCTAATCAGAAATGGGATTCAGTAAGTTGTTTTTAACTAAACAAAAACTGTAGGAGGTCTTATTTAGCTTTTGATTTTAAAATAAACTTTGCATAATCACTCCCTATCCAGAACTGTTTGACTTGAGGACATGGGGAGGTGGATGATTTGCAATTTTTGAACCAATAAGAGAGAAAGGGAATAAAACATGAGTTATCAAAATCAGATATGGAAATAAAGGATCGCCTTGCTCTCATCTGTAAATAATACGTTTCTACGATATTCAGAAGTTAAAAATCGTTTTGCATTAAAAAGCTTTAATGAGACAGAATAGGAGGGAAAAAATCTGACCTTACAACAGAAGTGAATATAATATTCAAAGGAATTTTAGTTATTGAATTCCATTGCCTCAGCGTATGCATGAGAAATCCACCAAAGTGGAAAATGGAAAATATATTTAAATCTTGATTTTCCAAATTGTTGGTTCCCATAGGTTTGGACATTGGTTCGCCAGAGGGCTTTCTCATTGGCGCTGAGTATGAGAATTCTATAGCTGTCAGTCATTGTTTTCTTTTTTTAAAAAAAATCAAGAAAAAGAGGGAGAGGACTCAAATCAATAAAATTAGAAATGAAAAAGGAGAAGTTACAACAGACACCACAGAAATACAAAGCATCCTAAGAGACTACTACAAGCAACTCTATGCCAATAAAATGGACAACCTGGAAGAAATGGACAAATACCTAGAAAGGGATAACCTTCCAAGACTGAACCAGGAAGAAATAGAAAATATGAACAGACCAATCACAAGTAATGAAATTGAAACTGTGATTAAAAATCTTCCAACAAACAAAAGTCCAGGACCAGATGGCTTCACAGGTGAATTCTATCAAACATTTAGAGAAGAGCTAACACCCATCCTTCTCAAACTCTTCCAAAAAATTGCAGAGGAAGGAACACTCCCAAACTCATTCTATGAGGCCACCATCACCCTGACACCAAAACCAAAGATACTACAAAAAAAAGAAAATTACAGACCAATATCACTGATGAATATAGATGCAAAAATCCTCAACAAAATACTAGCAAACAGAATCCAACAACACATTAAAAGGATCATACACGGGGCTTCCCTGGTGGCGCAGTGGTTGAGAATCTGCCTGCCAATGCAGGGGACATGGGTTCGAGCCCTGGTCTGGGAAGATCCCACATGCCACGGAGCAACTGGGCCCGTGAGCCACAATTACTGAGCCTGCGCGTCTGGAGCCTGTGCTCCGCAACAAGAGAGGCCGCGATGGTGAGAGGCCCGCGCACCGCGATGACGAGTGGTCCCCACTCGCCACAACTGGAGAAAGCCCTCGCAGAGAAACGAAGACCCAACACAGTCATAAATAAATAAATAAATAAATAAAAGAACGTGAATTTCTTTAAAAAAAAAAAAAGGATCATACACCATGATCAAGTGGGATTTATCCCAGGGATGCAAGGATTCTTCAATATACGCAAATCAATCAATGTGATACACCATATTAACAAATTGAAGGATAAAAGCCATATGATCATCTCAATAGATGCAGAAAAAGCTTTTGACAAAATTCAACACCCATTCATGATAAAAATTCTCCAGAAAGTGAGCATAGAGGGAACCTACCTCAACATAATAAAGGTCATATATGACAAACCCACGGCAAACTTCATTCTCAATGGTGAAAAACTGAAAGCATTTCCTCTAAGATCAGGAACAAGACAAGGATGTCCACTCTCACCACTATTATTCAACATAGTTTTGGAAGTCCCAGCCATGGCAATCAGAGAAGAAAAAGAAATAAAAGGAATACAAATTGGAAAAGAAGAAGTAAAACTGTCACTGTTTGCAGATGACATGATACTATACATAGAGAATCCTAAAGATGCCACCAGAAAACTACTAGAGCTAATCAATGAATTTGGTAAAGTTGCAGGATACAAAATTAATGCACAGAAATCTCTTGCATTCCTATACACTAATGATGAAAAATCTGCAAGAGAGATTAAGGAAACACTCCCATTTACCACTGCAACAAAAAGAATATAATACCTAGGAATAAACTACCTAGGGAGACAAAAGACCTGTATGCAGAAAACTATAAGACACTGAAGAAAGAAATTAAAGATGATACAAACAGATGGAGAGATATACCATGTTCTTGGATTAGAAGAATCAACATTGTGAAAATGACTATACTACCCAAAGCAATCTACAGATTCAATGCAATCCCTATCAAATTACCAATGGCATTTTTTACGGAGCTAGAACAAAAAATCTTAAAATTTGTATGGAGACACAAAAGACCCCGAATAGCCAAAGCAGTCTTGAGGGAAAAAAACAGAGCTGGAGGAATCAGCCTCCCTGACTTCAGACTCTACTACAAAGCTACAGTAATCAAGACAATATGGTACTGGCAGAAAAACAGAAATATAGATCAATGGAACAGGCTAGAAAGCCCAGAGATAAACCCACGCACCTATGGTCAACTAATCTATGACAAAGGAGGCAAGGATATACAGTGGAGAAAAGACAGTCTCTTCAATAAGTGGTGCTGGGAAAACTGGACAGCTACATGTAAAAGAATGAAATTAGAACACTCCCTAACACCATACACAAAAATAAACTCAAAATGGATTAGAGACCTAAATGTAAGACTGGACACTATAAAACTCTTAGAGGAAAACATAGGAAGAACACTCTTTGACATAAATCACAGCAAGATCTTTTTTGATCCACCTTCTAGAGTAATGGAAATAAAAACAAACGAATGGGACCTAATGAAACTTAAAAGCTTTTGCAAAGCAGAGGAAACTACAAACAAGACAAAAAGACAACCCTCAGAATGGGAGAAAATATTTGCAAACGAATCAACAGACAAAGGATTAATCTCCAAAATATATAAACAGCTCATGCAGCTCCATATCAAAAAAACAAACAACCCAATCCAAAAATGGGCAGAAGACCTATATAGACATTTCTCCAAAGAAGACATACAGATGGCCAAGAAGCACATGAAAAGCTGCTCAACATCACTAATTATTAGACAAATGCAAGTCAAAACTACAATGAGGTATCACCTTACACCAGTTAGAATGGGCATCATCAGAAAATCTACAAACAACAAATGCTGGAGAGGGTGTGGAGAAAAGGGAACCCTCCTGCACTGTTGGTGGGAATGTAAATTGATACAGCCACTATGGAGAACAGTATGGAGGTTCCTTAAAAAACTAAGAATAGAATTAACACCTGACCCAGCAATCTCACTACTGGGCATACCCAGAGAAAACCATAATTCAAAAAGACACATGCACCCCAATGTTCATTGCAGCACTATTCACAATAGCCTGGTCATGGAAGCAACCTAAATGCCCATCAACAGACGAATGGATAAAGAAGATGTGGTACATATATACAATGGAATATTACTCAGCCATAAAAAGGAACGAAAGTGGGTAATTTGTAGAGACATGGATGAATCTAGAGACTGTCATACAGAGTGAAGTAAGTCAGAAAGAGAAAAACAAATATCGTATAATAACGCATACATGTGGAACCTAGAAAAATGGTACAGATGAGCCAGTTTGCAGGGTAGAAATTGAGACACAGATGTAGAGAACAAACGTATGGACACCAAGGGGGGAAAACCGCAGTGGGGTGGGGATGGTGGTGTGCTGAATTGGGCGATTGGGATTGACATGTATACACTAATATGTATAAAATAGATAACTAATAAGAACCTGCAGTATAAAAAAAAATAAAATTCAAAAAAAAATGAATTGAGGCATAATTGACATAGAACATGATTAGTTTCAGGTATACAGCGAAATGATTCAATATTTGTACATATTGTGAAATGAGCACTACAGTAAGTCTACTTAACACCCATCACCACGCAGAGTTACATAATTTTCTTTTCTTGTGATGAGCACTTTTAAGCTCTACTCTCTCAGCAACTTTCAAATATGCAGGACGGTATTATTAATTGTAGTCACCATGCAGTACGGTATTATTAATTGTAGTCACCATGCTGTACATTACAACCTCATAACTTAAATCATTGTTTTCTGTTCTATCATTCTTCCTGGAAACTTTTTAAAAATAATAATATTAGTTTTATTAACTTATCCTAAACTGCGTAGTATATAGATTCCCTACTCTTATGTTTTGAAAAATATTACAGTGCCATAAAAATTTACAGGACCTTGAGTCGTATCTGCCAACTGCCATAGCTTTTTGCCATGTAATTGCAGGTACTTCTATCAATATTATAATAAATGTTCCTCTCTTGATTTAAGTTTAACTGATTATGTTAGACTTGCTCCTTGCACTTTGTGGCCATTTCCGTGTTTGAAACATTTTGTATGGTCAAGATGAAATAAATACATGCCAGAGCATGTTCAAGACATACATTTTCACTAATTAAATTTTTATTGTCTTTTCAGTGGGATCTGGGGAAGCAAACTAGGCAAATACATGTGTTCAGTCTGTCATCCTGACTTGAAAAATTCTGTTTTATACTGCTGTTTTTCTATATATTTGGTTACTTTTTGCCCTACCCATCCCCATGTGTCTCTACTTGTGAAGTGCTGGGAGATTATGTAGGTTTTATTATCATTTGTTACAGTGATCAAAGATTCTTGAGACAGTACACTCATTATATGTCAGGGCTGGCATAAATTTTTTAAAAAGACATACATTAAAAAAGACCACAACATTTTAGCCTTTTTTACACATACAACCAATGGCATTAACATTCACATTGGAATGAGTGGGAAAACTGAATCGAAAATGCTGAGTCATGGGATTTCCCTCTCCGTCCACTGGTTAAGACTCCGTACTTCCACTGCAGGGGGCAGGGGGTTGATCCCTGGTCCAGAAACTAAGATAAAATCGTGCATGACACGCAGCATGGCCAAAAAAACAAAACAAAACAAAAGCTGAGTCATGAATGCTGTCCACAGTTTCACGAAAGGCTGACTAAGCTCAGGCTAGATCCACTACAGACCCCACTGCTTTGGGCCCAGGAAATCTGCAAATACCATTCTCAGTTCTTCCACTGGAGCAGAGAATTGTGAGATTCAGGAATGGAGTGTGACACCCCAAGGACCCACTGCATGGGCAGTGTTCCAGGCTCACTTCAAACTCTTCACCAGTTCAGTGTCTGGGGACCGGCTGACGACTGAATCTGTGTCTTCTTGAAATGCATGAAAGGTCACCTTTTATGTTTTCACTGTTATTTCTCTCATGTGGCCCCCAGAGCAGGTTCAGAAGAGTGAAAAGGTTATATTGCAAAAAAAAAAAAAAGTAGTTGCTTTCACATCTACAATACGTACTGCCAAAAACTGGGGCATATCTGAGCCTGGGAGGGGACTGAAAAGCAGTACTTGAAGTTAAAACCACGTGCATTTGGGAGTTCTGTCCAGTCCAAAAGCAGATTTCTGCGCACTGAGACAACTCACCAGGATCTTTGCGGGGCTCTGTCTGTGAGGCTCCAGCGCAGGCACATCTCTCTTCCTGACCAGATGAGGGATGGTGGAGTTCCTCAAAAAGGCGCTCAGCTCGGGGGTGTCTTCGGGGGGGGCAGCGGGCTGCAAAGAGCGAGCCAGAAACCGCACATCAGGTACATGAGCACTCGGTACCTTTTCATTAGCCTTGAGTGCTAGGCAATTTTTTTTTCTTGACTATGATTCACCTGAGAATTCAGACCCGTTCTCATTGACCAGCAGCATACCCATCAGCAAGATGAACCACACTGGCGGCAAACAAGCCTTTCCATTCTCCAATCATAGGAATTCCTGAAGCCCGGGGAAGGCACTCCTGGAAAGTTTATCTTTGTAAGCATAAGATTTTAAGCAGAAGTGATTTCCCCGTAAGGGCAGAGAAGGTGGAAGTGACTTTCTAAGCGTGAGCTGTCATTTCCCCATTACTTTGCTCTCATTGTCGATCAGGGAACCGAGGAACATTCTGTGTGGTGAGATGCATCCTGAGGTGGCAGAAAAGTGAGGTGCTGATGGTGGGGAAACAGCCAGATGTGGTCAAGGACTTGGGCGTGTCTGAGCCCCAAACCCTGTAGCTGTTAAGTACTGCTCCCTCAGGAGAGAACTGTATTGTAATGAAAATGACTCTTCCCTAGCACACCACCTGAGCACTGTGCCGTGATGGAGCTTGTTTTCAGCCCTGAGTTTGTTTTTCAGGTGTTCCTGAACTTACGATGTTATCTCAGGCTCCGTGCTGGCCATATCTGGTCACCAAATAAATATTTTGAGAATTCCAATAAGTCACACATAGTATCCCATTAAAATTCTAGACCGACTGAATATAAAACCTAATTTTTTTGCTCCCTACTACCCGTCCCTGACAGCACATCTTCTTTTACCCAGTCTTTTTTTTTGGAGTCACAGGAAGAATCCTAGTATGCTCGTCTCCGTGGAATGAAAAAAGATATTCCTACACTGCAGCTGAAATGATAGTGCTCAGTATGTCCCAAGAACCTAGAAAAATCTACTGGATAAACAGAAAGATGGAGTCCAGGCTTCCTGGTGTGACACAGCCCTCTATATGCTGACCTCTGCCTGCTGCTCCAGCCTCCCCTTTGCATCAAGAGGCCCGGGCATCCTGCTTCCCAGCGAGCAGAACCACACTCCGCTCCTGCCCTGCACCAGGCTGATTCCCCGAGGCCTGTCTGATGTTCCAGGTGATGGCTCTGCTCTCCATCAGCACCTATCAAGCTGTACAGTCACTGTCTGCCAACTGGTCTGAGTTGCCCCATGAGAAAATGTCAAATGAGAAGCATAGAGTCATATATAACATCCCAACAAATATCAGAAAAAAAAAAAAAGAGGAAGAAGACCCAGCCGGGAAAAGTCACAGGGGGGGAAATCAGATGTAGGAGACAATCCAGGAAAGTGTGATTCTACAGGAGCCTCAGGAAAAGAAAGTTGCAAAAATAGTGCCAAATGGGCTAGATTCTTTGCTATTCCTCCCATGGACAGGTTAGGGTCTAATTCCCCCCCTTAAGCCTGGGCTGGCTTCAGGGACTTGCTTGACCAAAAGAATGTAGCAGAAAAGAAAAATAAATGAAAAATAAGTGACTAAGAATGTTAAATCCTGCAGAGGAATAAAGAAAGGTTAGGACTAAAAGGATTCACTGAATTTGTCACTTAAGAAATTATGGACATATCATCCAGCAACTCCACTTCTGGATAGTTACCCGAAGAAAACAAAAACACTAACTGGAAAAGCTATCTGCACTCATGTTCACTGCAACACTATTTCCAATAGCCAAACCTGGAAGCAACCTAAGTGTCCACCAGTGGATGAATGGACAAAGAAATTGTGCTAAACATATACAACGATATACAATGCAGTATTATTCAGCCATAAAAAAGAAGGAAATCCTGCCATTTGTGACAACACGGATGGACCTTGAGGGCAATATGCTCAGTGAAATAAGACCCAGAAAGACCTTATGATCTTACTTACAAGTGAAATCTAAAAAAACAAAAACAAAAACAAAAAAAAAATCATGAGACAAACTTATTAGAGAATAGACTGGTGGTTGTGAGAGGTGAGGGTCAGTGGTGGGTGAAATGGATGAAGGGGATCAAAAAGTACAAATCTCAGTTATAAAGTAAATAAATCCTGGGGATGTAATGTATAGCATGGTGACTATAAGTAACAATACTGTAGTGTATATCTGAAAGCTGCTAAGAGAGTACATCTTAAAAGTTCTCATCCCAAGGGAAAAAAAATTTGTAAATATATAAAGTGATGGATGTTAACTAGACATCGTGATCATTTTGCAATACAGACAGATATCGAATCATTATGTTGTACATCTGAATACAATAAAATGTTATGTGTCAATTATATCTCAATTTAAAAAAAACAAGAACAGAAGAAAAAAAGAAGTTATGGATGCCCTTTCCTGAGCAGGGGATTGGTATAGGTGGAAACTGAACCACAGAAGCTAAAGAATGAATGGGTTTAGAGAAATGGATAATTATTTGAAGAAGTACGAAATTAAATCTCAGTCTTATTCTCTTATTAACTAATTCCTAATGGCTAAGGGATGAGGTGCAGCTTCATCCTCCAAATAAGAAAGCACTAAAACAAAGCAAAATAAAACATGAATATTCTTAGCAGCTATTTATAACGGAGACAAAAGATAGTAACATAAAGCGTTAAGGGCACAAAGAGGATGCTGGTTTAAAAGTTACGACATTTTATACAGAAGACTACTGGACAGTTTTTTTAAAATGATGTAGAGCTATGTAGTAATTTAGAAAGATATAAGATCTTAGTAAGAGGAAAAGGCCGGTTACAAAATTGCACACGTAATACGATTTTTAAAAATGGCTGTTTATTTACATTGTGTATCAGAAATAGGACTATTTAGAATAGCCATCTAATTGTTAGGCAGCGGTGGAGTTTTAATGATATTAAGGAAGTTTTGCTAATTACTTTTTAGGTATGATAATGGAATTTTGGATTTCTAAAGAGTGTCCTTAATTATTGGCAATATACAATGAAATGTTTATGGGTGAAATGAAAAAACAATGCATAAATAAACAGAAAATATAACAGTAAATGGGTTATGACATTACTAGAAATTAAATATTTTCTTCTTTATGTTTTTACATCTTGCCTGATATATTCCTATGATGGACATTTAGTACCTCTTAAGATGAAAACCAAAAAAATTATAATAAGAGTAAGACAGAAGTAAGGAAGTAGGGGTAGCAAGCTTGGCTAACAATGGAAGGGAAAAGAAATCCGTTCTTGGAAGAGGCTACAGAGGCAAGTTATTTGCTTATTGTTTGTTTTGAAGATGGAGGAAATTTAAGTAACTTTATAGGCTCCAAGGAAGGAGCTAGTAGAGAGGAGATTGCAGATACAGGAAACAGGGGGAATAGTCGATGCAGCAAAGTTAAATTTGGAACCGGGAGAAGAACTTTCCTCTGAAAGTGCGGGAGAGGAACTGAGGATGAGGGAGCGACGATTGGAAGGTGTATGTGTGGGCGGGAGGCGGGCGGCGAGGAGGGGTTTGGGATGGGAAATGGGTCATTTGAAGACCGTCTCGCTTTAAGGTCACCTGCTAATAGTAGTGATGTTCGGGAGACTGGGTAGGAGGTACGGGGAGAGGAGTGAAGGTCTGGAGAAGCCGGTGAGGAGAGCCGGAGGGAGAGACCATCAGATGGCAGAGGGCAGTCTGCAGATGCTGCGGCCCAGTGAGCACGAGCCGCCCTCGGGCTGCAACAAGCCCGCAGGCTAAGTGGTAGAGAAGCCAAAATCTGGGAGGGTGCAGGGACTCGGAAAGGATAGAGGACAAGGGAGGCGAAGTAAGGGAGCTTGTACAAGAATGTTTTAACCAGCTCCTCGTGGATTCCAGGCTTGGCAGGAGAGAAAGCATGGCCAAAGGCAGCCCTGAGAGTGGGGTGGGTGAACTGACTCAGAGAAAGCTTTCATATCAAGGAAGAAAAGGGCTAGTGGAGAAAGGAAGTGAGAAAAATAGAAAAACAGGAGATTGATTTAGAGTCTTGGTTGCTGAACTGAATATTTCGGAGGTCAGGTAGCTAGAGGTGATGATCAGAGCCCTGGGATGATGAGGTGCCTGGGAGTGGGGGGAGGGTCAGCCCCATGGCCTTTGCAGTATTCCAGGGCAATGGCAGGTGAGCCATGAGTTAGCTCAGGGACACTCAATGGTGGAGAATCTGATAGAGAAACCTTTACAGCGTAAGATTAAAACTTGAGCTTAGAAAATTCAGAATTGTGGAAATCTTTAAGATTCCCTTATATGTTTTCCATCATACGCTCTGTGTGTGTGTGTGTGTGTGTGTAATTTTTGCTTTGAGATTTGTTATGTCCAATTTCTTCTTTTTTTAATAGGTCACTGGGAGACATGTTAACTTTGTAAGTAACCAAACTATAGAGCAGAGATGCTGGAAAGAACTAGGGAATATTTTTTATTCCTAAGGTATAGCCTAGTAGTAGCAGCAGTAGTAGTAGTAGTAGCTGTAGTAAAATAATAGACCAAAGAGAAGAAAACTCTTCAACTTCCTGTGTGTTCATATCAGATGCAGCTTGTGTACAGATAAAGTTATGACACAACCTATTGTGGTGGTCCCTGGTGTACCATTTCTCACAAATATGTCTAAGTGGTCTCTCGGTAAAACAAAGGACTTGCTCTGAGCTAGAGAATGAACTATGACACAGCAGGGATTGGTTGATAAAATGTGTTTCTTTCTTTTAGTGACATTGTTTTACAAACAGAGGAACTCCACGCTTAAACACCATCATCAGAAAGTCTTCCAATGGCTCGCAACACAGTTTTCTCAAATGGCATTCCAGAAATTATTTCAAAGGACAAAACAAAATACAACCCAAAAAACAAGGTAGAAGTTATCCAAGAAATGTAAACAGTTAGTTAAAGGCTATTTTCCAGATGAAATTTCAGAGCCTGTTTCACAATGGATCATGCACCCGTAAGTCAAGTTTTTCCTTAATCTGAAACCCTTAGGGGTGAGGGAGGCTGGCCCCTTAGCACCTATGTTAGGCGGACTTTCAGTTCAGGGTAGTTTGCTAAGTGCTATGGAAGCTGGTGGTAAACACTCATGTATCTTCTTTAGAACAAACATGAAAATTGCTTCTTTCTGCAATAAGGAAACAATTGTTAGCAATATGGCTCTCTCCCCAGCTGCTAGTCAGAATCTGACCCCAACAGGAGTTTTCTATTTTCATAAATCTTCACAAACTCTTACTCTAGTATAGGTTTAAATTGACAGATTAAAGGGATACTGTGTGGCTGGAATGTGCAATGCAGTTGGAAATGCAGCTTTGGAAGAGTTGGGTGACATTAGATTAAGGGCTCTGTGAATCCAAACAAACACAACACGTGCTATTTTTTCAACTTGTTTGTCATTTGCCTTTGGATTTCAGATATTCCTAGAACACAAGAGGCAGTGCCCTTCTCTCCTGTGACACTTTGTAATTAAATCGAAACAGAGACAAGTCCAAGGGGTCGGTCCACCATGTCATTTTCTTTAAGACATAAATGTTCAGGATTTGTTGGGAGAGAAAAAAACCACAACTGTTTATTAACCTCCTGAACAGTTCATGCAAAGCACAACTGAAAGAATCAGTTCACTCCGTTGGTGATTTTGAAGCTTAGTTGTTGGACATGTGTTTTTACATTTTGAAATATACACGAGAACTTGAAGACCATCTTAAAGAGAAGATAAGGCAAAGAGAAATAGACCTCAGAAAGTATATTGTTTTTGGTGGCTGAAAATTGGTAATGTGATAAGTAACACTACTACAGGTAGTGTTATAAGTAACAGGTGAATGAAATTCCTCTATCAGAGGGAGCAGGAGAGAAAGGAGAGAGAGAGGAGAGAGGGAGGGGAGAGAGAGAGGGGGAGGGAAGGGCGGGGGAGAGAGAGGGAAAGAGAGACAGAGAGAGAGTTGGGCTGGGAGCTGCTGACCTAGGAAGTACCGAGTGTCCTGCACTCTGAATTAACAAGAAGCAATAGCAGATGGAGGCAGTTATGAAGGAAGAAAATTCTCTTAAGGATAAGACAAAACTATGCAAGTTTGCCAAGCCACTGTCTGATTTAAAAAAGCAATTTGCAGGGCTATAACCCCTGATGAACAGTTTCTGTGTTTCTGCTTTCCGTGTCTGCACTCTCTGGTTGTAATTTGGACTTGCTGTGGGAATGGTCTTGTTCAAGAGATCAGTTCTCAGTGGTAACGTCCTGCCTTCCACGGCTCCAGAGACAGGTCTTCATACCTTGGCTTTCTCTCTTGCTATCAGTCATCCTAGTCCAGTCCCCGTCAGATCATTTTTACCTCAGGACTCTCCTTTCTTGAACTCAGCCCCAGAACATTCTACTGTGATCTTAACGCAGGTTGGCTTTGACCACCTTGTTTGTCTTCCTCTCTGGGCACAGTCTTACAATCCGTAGCTCTGTGTCCCAGCATCTCATACTTGGCTGTTCCTGACAAAATCTTGCCAATTAAAAAAATTCTTCACGCTCTATGCAAATTTGATTCCTTAATCGTGTTGACTTTTTCAACTTCATCTTATCGAGAGATCGTAGCCTGTTTGAAGGACTCTCCCAACCCTAGGATAGAGTCCACCAAAATAAGAAAATTGGTGGTTTGAAATCATTATTTTACTGCCTTTAGAATAGTTGAGAAATACTTTACCCAACTCTAATATTTTATTCCAAGAAGGATCTGGAACGAATTAGATTTAATGGATTGGTTGGAGTGCTGCAGACAGTTGAAGGTTTCAAAATATTTCAGATGGTTGGATGTGGGGAAATGGCCACCTCCAAACCCTCTGTCCCTGCCCTAGACCATGGAGTCTGGAAGTAGAAACTTCACGGCCACCTGCTTCTGCCCCAAGGCTTGTAGAAGACAGAGAAATGAAGTGGAACTATCATGGGAGGAACAGAAAACCAGAGACCACAGCCTTTTCACTGGAGTTGGGAGTGAAAGCCGTGGTGACAGTGACACTCCCAAGGGCCACCCCTCATGCTTGCTTGAGCTGCACTCCGCAAGGGGCTGTGCACCTCACTCAAGCTTTTCCTGAAGCCCATCATCTCCCTGGGCTTCTTTCTACCCCCACACTCAGACGTTTGAACAGTGTCAGAAAGCAGGCTGAGTGGGTCCCCGTGAAGGCTAACACGAGGCAGGCATTTACAGATAAAAACCTCATGCCCTTCTGAATGTGTCCTCCCTGCCCCCAACCCTAACTTAGTTGTCGATGCTCTGGACTTGGGTAACAAATGAGTGGGATGTGGGTGAGATCTTGTGCCCACTTTCTCCTAAGACAGCCACAGGTCTTAGGAGAACACGGACATGGTGGTGGCTTTCCAACGTGGTCAGTGTCTCCTCTTCAAACCTTGTGGACATTCGGGTAACTGATGGGATAACCAAACAGTACACTTCCTGTTAGAACTGAACCCGGTCAGGCCTATTTGGACTTAGAGGCTGAAGTGAGGAGAGTGCATTTGGAAGGCATACTTAATTTATAGGTGGGTTGTATTTCAGAAGGTTTTCAGCTAGATGTTTGGCACTCAGAATACCTTTCTCTTTAGAAATGATGTTTTAAATGATGATTCAGTTCTCGGGCCAGCCCGCAAGAAAATCTACTTTATCCACAGTATGGCTTTGATGCATACAACTAAGTATTTGCAATAAAAAATAAAGCCAGGGCAGTTGCTACATGAGTAATATTTAAAAATAGGAAAAAAATGGTTGTGTTAAGTACATTACATTAAATGCTGATAGACTTAATTAGAGTGTAGCCTTGTGGAGATTCTGCGGAGGATATCTGGGGAATTTCAAAGGTTTTAGAGTTGGTGGCACTGGTTCCTTAAAGTGGGTGGCCTAGAAAATGTTTCAGAGGAAATCTGATGGTTTCTAATTCATAAGCCAATCTCCTGAGAACTTGTGAGAGTTGGAGTCAGTGAAGGAGAGAGCTATTTTCTGTGGTAAGTGGATAAAAGTGAGCATATACATGGGAGGAGAAGTGGACTAAAAGATTGTATGTGAACACAAGAGGAAGGGATTTTTTTGTGAAAGGAAGTCAACTGAATGGCTGAAGAGGAAAACATGGTGGGGAACTCTGGAAATCCTCTGGAAGAAATTTCAGAAAGTTGAGGTGGTGTTTCCTCCTCTGATAGGTCCATGGTTGGGACATTTTGGTGGCTGATCCAGTGGAGACTGGAGTATCCTCAGAAAAGACTTGTAGATGCAGAGGTTTTAGAGACACTCACCACCTATCCCTCTACTCATAAAGAAATTGTAGAACCATAGAGTAAGGAATTGTACATTCGTCCACCCATAGGTAAGATTTAATACTGTGGTTTGATTCTGCCTATGCGAATATATTTCTGTGGTTTGACCCTGCCTATGCGAATATATTTCTGTGGTTTGACCCTGCCTATGCGAATATATTTCTGTGGTTTGACCCTGCCTATGCGAATATATTTCTGTGGTTTGACCCTGCCTATGCGAATATATTTCTGTGGTTTGACCCTGCCTATGCGAATATATTTCTGTGGTTTGACCCTGCCTATGCGAATATATTTCTGTGGTTTGACCCTGCCTATGTGAATATATTTCTGTGGTTTGACCCTGCCTGTGCGAATATATTTCTGTGGTTTGACCCTGCCTGTGCGAATATATTTCTGTGGTTTGACTCTGCCTATGCGAATATATTTCTGTCTCCTTTTTCCTTATACCATATCCATCCCCTCTCTGCTCCCCAGTTAAAGAACTAAGTTTCTAGAAAAATTAGATAGTTTAAAATAAAACTATTTATACTCCAATTTAAAAAAAAAAAACAACCCTGGCAATTAGCTTTGATGCAACAATCTGAAATCGATATGAGATTTAAAAGTTTACCCGGCCTATTCTTTTGACAACAACAAGATATAATAAATAATTTGCTAATTTCCAATTCATATTTAAGACAAAGAATAGACTGTTTAGCTTTGCATTATCCAGAAAGAAAGAAATTGCCAAGTAAATTAATAGTGACTTCACCAAGAAACTATTTAATAGCTTAAGAGGAAAGTAATTTCCAAGTACTCTCAACTGTTTATAGCTACTCATATAAAAATTGATTATCAAGTTTTCAAATCTATTCATTGATAAAAGCTCATTTAGACTCTTTGGGTCATACTTGTTAAATATAGGTAAAAGTACTTTGAGAACCTGAAAGTAGTAACATTTCAAGTTTACCATGAATTCAGAATTTCAAGAATTCACGACTTGTTATACTTAGTTATTTTAGCATGCTGTTACTTCCTATTGTGATCAAATCTTATATTCAGTTTCTACAGATGGAGTTTTATAAAATAAGCATAACTGAGTTGCATTTTAAAAAGCACTAGCCCAAAAAAAAAAAAAAAAAAAAAAAGCACTAGCCTCACAAAGATTTTTAATCAAAGTCTATACTTTAAGGAATAACTGGCTAGCAGGGAATGGAGGTAAGGGGGACATACTCCCATCCAGTTTGCACGAATCTGCCAATGTTTAAGGCTAGTTATCTATTGGTACCATTCCAGCCAGTGTAAACGATTGTTAAATTGCAACAAAGAAAAAAATAACTCACCACCAACACACTGCACCAAGTTACATAATATATACAAACATATATAAATAGTGTCAGATACACACTAAGCATTACGCTCAAAGAGAGTTAGAAACCTTCTGCATAATCATGTGCTCCAAGAATCTCAGGACTGAAACAGGGTCTCAGGTAACTGCAGAACAAGAGATGTGAACGTTTTCATTACTTAGATGTTATCCATTAACATTTAAAGATACTATTTTCTAATAAGCTACTGTCCTTGAAGATGTTAAAATTATCTCAATGAAGAGCAAAGAGAGAGGAAATGGGGCGGGGCGGGGGAAGGATGCCAAGGAGGAAGTATTTTAAATAATTCTGTGGAATACAAGTGGCCTTATTTATTAGTTCCCCATGAAGTAGGAGGCTTGTTGCCCCACAAATCCGTGAATACTGGACCCCCTTTTAATCTTCCTCTCTTTGAATAAAAGGCATGTTGGGTTGAAGAAGAAATCCTTTCATAATGTCAGTGCCCCAGTGCCACTGGTTGAGAACAGAGGTGGACCTGCGTTCCGGATGATTGAATTAGTATTTCCCAAAGCCCGCCCTCTGCTCCATTGATAATGGAGACATCGTGTCCCTGCCAGTACTAGAGAGTGTTAATGAAGTTCTCTTTTGAGGACAACATCTCATTAACAAGGGATTTTTTTTTTTTTTCATTCAAATGTGACATTTTCAAGGGCTTACAGTCATTAATTTCTTTCCTTCCCAGAAGGAACCCAAAGCCAGATTTGGGTTTTAATCTGGACAGAATCAGCTCCGTGGATGCTTGAGGTCCTGGGTAGTGCAAGTGTGACTCACAAACCAGCAGATGGTGATCGGGTTGGGGGTCTGCAGAGAGGCAGAATCTCAGACGCCCTCCAGACCCTGTGTCTTACAGAGACCTCCAGGTGATTCGGATGCGCTTAGAGTTTGAGAAGCCCTGACCTAGGTGCCTCTGTAAGGTGGGGGTTCTCAGGGCATTGAGATGGCCTTTGGCAAATTATCGCATTTCACTACTTGCTATTGGCAACATCTGGAAAAGCCCATTTTGGCAAAGATCCTTATGTTTTTTGGCAATATACCAAAAAAGACTTTATAAATAGCATTTTGTACAAATTCTCCAAAACAAGACATGGGGTCTATTTCTGATTTGGGTTTAGTCATGCTGCTAGTCAAACCATATGCAAGAGGTAATATTGAAAGAGGCTAAATGAATGACAGATTACCATGAGCAATAAAACCAGGAGAAACTGAAGTTTTCTAGGAGTGATATTTTAAGTTAGATCTGGTATTTTACCTATAAAAGTAAAAGCAAAGATCTGATCAATTATCACTTAAGTAACATAATTACTTTGCTTTTTACTTTTAGTAAGCCACTGTTCGTATTTTCTCTTTACCATGAAAAATAGAGCAAAGCTGCTGGTTAGACAAGGCTCCTTACCTTTATATCCTGTGGGTTGATATCAGGATTTGTTTGACATCGCAGAGGTCCCAGAGTTTGAATATGAAAAATGTAGAGGAGAAATTCGTCCCGGGCAGAGAAGGGCCAGCCCACCTCCAGAAGGGTATCACTGATGGTGCTTGGTCCAATGTTGTGCAGCTACAAGCAAGGAACACAACACGGAATGGTTAGCACAAGGCAGCAAGATGAAATCAAACTCCGTAGACTCTGGACCTCTTCTAAAGAAGCATTTATTTTGGCTTTAAGTCAAAGCCAAAATATGGACTTTGACCACAAAAATAGGAAGACGGAGTCTCTATAAGCAAGAGGAGTTCTGAAAGCAAGGTGAGCTGATGCTGAGAGAAGACGATTCAATCTGTGAAGCTCTAAGTAAGGGTAGAGTTCCTTTGCAAAGACCAGATCCACCATGTCTGATAATTGCGCAGTTTACCTGACACTTATATTAATCTAATCACAGTGCTAGGAATGCCATTTTAATTATATGCTTTCTAAACTTGGTTATCCTTTCTTTCCATTGAAATCTGCCCCTTTCCTGACTACTGATTTGTCAATTGCAACCATATGCGATGCACTTTCTCTCACCCTCTGGAAAAATGGCTATCCATCAAATACCAGAGATGGTCCAGGCTCACCACAGTACACCTCAAGTGTGCATTTCAAAGCTGAGCTCCTTCTGTTTTAATCAACGAATCTCAAGGAAAGAAAGGCCACAGTGCATAAGGAGATGAACATTTCGAACACAAGAATCCTATACTTGCAGGACACAAAACAGCTTGCAGGACACAAAACATTAAGTGGATTTAAATTTACTGTGGTTTTCAAAAATTCACTTCAAAGTTAGCTGGGACCTTTTGTCCTTTTTTTTTTCACAGTTCTGACAATTGTAATGATCCATAAAACAATTTATAATTGGTTTTGCTTATTAGGTGGCTTGTTTAATTCATATTATCAAAGCAACATGGCATCCTTTGATAAAAGTATATTTTGAGAGATGAGATTAGCCTGTAAGAAATGTTCAACGATTGCTTTTGGCACTACTGGTTATTACCCTAAAATTTTATGATCCATTTTGCTCAGATTAGAAACAGGGCTGCCCTGAGAATGACTGAGTTTGAATGTTTTCAGACTTTAAAGTTTCACCATTCTTAAGGAGAAACTAGTGCACACAAGGTTTGATAAATTATTTGACAATAATTTTTCTTCCAGCTAGGTTCTTAATCTGAATGGCCTTGGGGACTGTGTTATCCTTTTGTTATCAAGAGAGCTTAAGCCAAAGCGTTGATCCAGCTTTGGACAGGGCTTCTGATTCTGGAGCACAGGTTGGGCACATGGCAGGCTTTCATGTTGACACTGCACAGGAGCTGATGCCTTTTCCCCATACATGTAAGCAGCTCGTCAGTTTTGAAATGGCTTTATTGTTATCCTTAGAGAACGCTATTCGTGTCCCCTGTAGCTTGAGATGAAAGTCACAGAACCATTGGGTCAGCGGCATGCATGACACAAGAAAGGGATAGGGAGCATTAACCAAGAAGGAACCTCAAACAGAAAAGGGCTTGGAACATCATTTTCACCAGATTTCCATTCCTGGCCCCTTGAAGATGAACAGGAAAAACTGTTCTCCACTGATAGAATTTACTTTATTTAAAAAAAAAAAAGAACAACTATTAAACTAACCCTTTGCTATATCTTGGCTTCTAACTATAAAAAAATTTAAATGTTTCATATAATGTGTTCACAAAGCTCTTCCCTATAAACAATTTAACACTTGAAGTGGGATCAGATCATCAGGGCTTTATCAGGAGCTCCTGGTTTGCTTCTGTAAAAATCAATGGACTCTTTTAAATCTCAGAATAAGATACATGTCTGATTGGGGTTAGTCGAATGAACAGTAAAATTATTCTTATCTATCTACCATCCACCCACATTATATATGCATTTTGGGGGGTACAATTGTGAATAATCCATACAGTTTTCTCTGTCTGGTAACTTCTGGTTGGTGACCCTTTAGTTTAAGAGGTGGGTGGGTTTTAGAAATAGCTGAAAACGTAGGAAGAAGTGAAATAAAGTCTACGGAGCTAGTCATTTTTAGAAGTAGGCTGTCCAAACATTAAAAGAGAGGAAATAAAGAGCATTTAAAAATGAACAGGGGGGCTTCCCTGGTGGCGCAGTGGCTAAGAATCTGCCTGCCAATGCAGGGGACATAGGTTTGAGCCCTGGTCTGGGAAGATCCCACATGCCACAGAGGGGCTGGGCCCGTGAGCCACAACCACTGAGCCTGCGCGTCTGGAGCCTGTGCTCCGCAACAAGAGAGGCCGCGATAGTGAGAGGCCCGCGCACCGCGATGAAGAGTGGCCCCCGCTCGCCGGAACTGGAGAAAGCCCTCGCACAGAAACGAAGACCCAACACAGCCAAAAATAAATAAATACATAAATAAATAAAATTAAAAAAAATGTTCAGGAACAAGATAAAATGTTTCTCACTGTATAATGGCTCTCGCCACTAAAAAGCAAGTGGCCGTAGAGTGGTTATTTAACAGGACACTCCCAGCACCCACTGCAATATGAGAGCAAACGAGGACAAATCTAGGCAGGATATAAACAGCTCCGACCTCAGATCGATGTCTTTTATTATTACCAAAGAGCATAAGAACAAACCCTGAACACAATTTCAACAGAGACAACGGCTACCTCATAAATATGTTCCACCAATGGTCCAACTCCCTCCTCCTTGCGGGGCTCCTCTTCCGGTTCCCAGTTACGAATGGGCAGAACGATCTGCGGAGGGTGGGATACCCTGAAACATGGAATGTGACGTCAATGGCTGGTGTTGGCACATGTAGAGAATGCTTCACTTGTGTGGAGTACATTAACGGCAGCGGCAAAGAGTGACTGTCAATTTATTTGAATAGATATTTCCCGCCAGGAAAAAAGTAGTGAAAGTTTTGTTCAGCAAAATCACTAATAGGTAAGGGTCTGAAACATCTCTTAATTAACTGGTCTGTAGCTCAGAGACTGACTATTTTATAGCATCTCCTCTCTTGGGCACTAGGGGGCAGAGCAGAGAGCATGCCTGAGCTGAGATGGTTAATTTCACATATACATACGTAAATACATACATCTATCTATAGATCCTGTGTGTGTGTGTGTGTGGGCGTCCGCGTGCACGCGTGTGTGTGTACAGGACTTATAATCCATGCTTTATGCCATATCAAGAAATGGGACATTTTTGTGGATAAAAATCTAGAATTCTGTGTGGTGTGTGAAATGTCCAGTTGTGACGAAATACCGTTTCTAGTTAAATACTTAAGAGTGGAAAAGTGGCCACTTGTATATTTCTCCTTCTTAGATTTCTCTGGCTTTCCATGAACGCAGGCATACCTCTCACAAGGCCAGGCCCAGAGCCAAAATAAAGCTTGATCAAGTTCTAGAGTTATTTTATAGATAACTGGAAGCGTGAGACAGAGTGAGAGAATGTGAGAGTTACATGGTAGAATCATGTAAGTAGGATATTAACTTGTTACATAGGTATTTTTGCCTGCTATTTACACCTAGAAAGGGAGCACATGGCATTATTCCATATTAACAATTGATTGCAAACTAAATTGTTATTGTTATATAATCTTAAAAAGGATAATTCCCCCAAAACAATGCTTTCTAGCAGTTTTTAGGTAAAAGGTATCTTAAAAAGAATTCTCAGACCTTCAGCTAACTTCAACAGAAAAACATCTCTTGGCAATCCGAAGTCTTAAATGCCCTTTTAAGAGTACCCAGTAATTAGCACAGCCTTTAGCAACTTCAAATGTTATCTTTTGGGTAATGTCTTTCTAAAGCAGAAAGCAAAATGCACTGGGTTAAATTCTGACCCTAGGGCAAATAATTTAATTTCTGTGTGTCTCTATTTCCTCATCTGGAAAATTTTGATAAAACCCTGGGTTGTACACCACAAATGATTGGAAAACATGTCAAATGCTTTTGGTCAAAGTTAATTTCGCTTCATTGTCTCCTAGGGGTGGATGGGAGACATCCATTTTTTTAAACTGACAACCCACAGAAATGTTTCTAAATTGTAAAGCCCTTTGCATTCATCCTTCATATACCACTAGTAACTAAAAAGTGCAGAGCACAGCCTTCTGGACTGATGCTTTACCGTTTTCTACTTGTAGATCAGTTTGTGATTATGCCATGCTCCCCTTTCTGACTTGATTTGATTAAACCAAGTTTGGATCACTCATAGGGGATGTGGTGAGGAGAAGAGAAGATGGCAGGGTGATTTCATCAGAGGGATGCCCAGAGAGCTTGGGCTTCCATTCCCAAAGGATCTTGACAACCTCACCACCCAAAGCTTTACTTTGCTCTCAGTTTAGCCACAGAGAGTTGGTTCCATGCTCTACATCCGTTGTGAGGCTCTAGGGAAACTTTATTTATTTATTTATTTTGGTATAGAGAAGAAAAAAAATACAGAATAGAAGCTGAGCCCATTTTCTCTGAAAATGTTTATTCCTGTGGTCATCAATCCTGTAGGGCTGGTCATAAATTTCCTAGGACCAGAGAGTCATAAATTTAGACCTTGGCAGGTACTGTGGAGACAACGTGCTCAAACCTCCTCATTTGATACATGAAAATAAAACTGATGACCAAAAATGTAGGGGGTTGGTTGCACGTGAAGACGAGGGCTCAGGTTTACTAAGCACTATTCGCTCTATTTCCAATTTACAGTGCTCTGTGGGGGCCATTAGGTTGCAGTGGTTTTAGTAAACACAACTGAAAGAAACTTCCTGGCCCATTTGTGTAGCAAAATCAAATAGAAATCTATAAAGAAATACACAGTCTATCACAGGGCTTGGGAAAAATTCAAAAAGTATGGCTTACAAAAATCAGTTATCTATCCTCTAAGACCTTTTCAAATCTGGGCAAACCACAGACAAAGAATGGCTCCCTAAAGATTCCCAACTACATAAGTGAAACATTGTTTATTGTTTTCAAAGTTATTAAGAAAGAAGATAGCAAGTGAGGAAGAATAAAAGAGAATGTGAACAACTAATTAGCCTAAGAGGTACAGCCAGTGTAGTAACCTAACAACCCGTACTGAATGGTCTTCACATTCTGAGACAGAGCGTTATTCCACGGAGACCTAAGAGGAATAAGACTGGGGTATTCAGTGGTAACACTGGACATGAGGAGGGGATTTAAGGGGAAGCAAGGAATTCGGTTTTTTACAAGTTAAAGTCTATATGTTATCAGGGAGTTCAAATCTAATGATTTGGTTGTGTGGTGTGAGCCCTATTTTCATAATCCCATTTCCAATCCCTATTAGTCCCAAATAGCAAAGACTATCGTTTGTTGTATGGAACAATAATGTGTAGGTTGGCTATACCTGCTAGAGACAGTATCTATGTAAATCATGGTTATCCATGATTGCAGTCTCTCTTAACACAAACCCACTCAGTCCTGATTATTTTGCCAAGGATACAATTTTATTTTTATTTTGTTAAGAATTTTTTTTATTGACGTATAGTTGATTCACAATGTTGTGTTAGTTTCTGGTGCACAGCAAAGTGACTCAGTTATACATATATGTGTGTGTGTATATATATATATACTTTTTCAAACTCTTTTCCATTATAGTTTATATCGAATATAGTTATGTGTGCTATACAGTAGGACCTTGTTGTTTATCAAGGACACAATTTTATTACTCTTTGTGAGCTCAATACTATGTGTGCTGCCTCTTATAGCCAAATTTACTTCTCTGCAGGTGTATGCTAAATTAATCCTTTGTACCAACAAATGACATGTAAATCTGCTTAAAGACAGTGTTGACATTATCTGGCTTTGAAACAAATGGGACAATTCGCAGTACTTTTTTCCCCCCCCATTCAAAGAAATAAATCCATTTGAGTTTATTTTTAAAATTATAAAAACAACAGTAAATTTTAGAAAAGAATTATTAGATAAAATATGTTGGAATAAACACCATTGGACTGAACATGGAAGATTTTCAACACACTAGCTGTTTTCTCCTTGAAGAATTAAACATTGGAACAAATATTTCTGCTGAGTACTTGGAGGAAAGAGCTTTACTTTGCAAAATGGTTTAAAAAAAACCCTTTATCTTAGAGAATAAACTGTGGAAAATTGTTGGATATTAATCTAGCAATGAAAATAACCACCTACATGAGAAACCCAATTTTAATTACCTATTTTGATCATTGGTAAAACAAATAGAAAGTTTCCTTCTTTTTTTACTTAGAAACACTGGTGTCATAAGTGATTGCAGAAATATAATTTAAAATATTAATCTCTTAAAATGGATATGTGAGAATAAATACAGTTAAATTAAGCACTTAGATGACTTGGACTAAAATTTATTTTGGAATTAAGAAACAGTTTCAATTTATTTTTGGTAAGCAAAACAAAGATAAGCTAAGCTTAAAGAAAGAGACAAAATTTCATATACACTAGTTGTAAATTTTAAAAAGATATCAAAATAAGATAGTAAAAATAAGATAGTAAATTTTAAAAAGATATCAGAATAAGATGGTAAAAAGTAATGCTTGTATTTTCTTCTCTGATTTTTTAATATAGTGTTTTTCTCATCAAGAGGGACAGCAGAATTAAATTAGAAATGCACAAAAATGAAACATCTAGATTAGCTGCAAATATCTCTAAATCAAACAAGTCACTTCCTATGAGTCAGCTCATGAGTTAAAGAAGAAATTACAAAGCAAACTGGGAAATATTTTGAGCTGAGTTATAATGAAAACCCAACATATCAACATTTTGGTATGCTGCTAAAATAATATTACAGGGAAATTTATAGCACTAAATGCTTATGTAAGAAAAGAAGAAAGTCTCTAATTCTACATAGAGGAACTAGAATAAGAAGAGAAAATCCAACCCAAAATGAACAGAAGGAAAAAAATAATAATGACAAAAGTAGAAACCAATGGAATAGAAAACAAACAAAAGTAAAACAAACAAACAAACAGGAAAAAAAAGAAAGAAAAATCAATGAAACAAAAACTGGTTCTTTGAAAAGATCACTAAACACTAGCCAGATTGATTAAGGAAAATGAAAGGGAAGAGAAGTTACAAATTGCCAGTATCAGAAATGATGAGGGGAAACCACTAGAAGTCCTACAGACATTAAAAGGAAAATGAGAGAAAATTATGCCGAAACATGTAACAACTTAGATGATTCTTGAAAGATGATTCCTTGAAAGACAGACTACCAAATCCCATTCAAATAGAAATAGATAATATGAATAGCCTTATATCTATGAATGCAATGGAATTGTTAAAAACCTTCCTACAAAAACAAAAAGCACCGCCCCCCTCCAAAAAAACCCCAAAACTCCAGGCTCAGATGACTTCACTGGTGAATTTTACCATATATTTAAGTTAGAAATAATACCAATTCTACACAAGCTCTTCCAGAAAATAGAGAAGATGGGTAAATACTTTCATCTCATTTTAAGGAGCTAGCATCCTCCTGACACCAAAATCAGAACAAAATTGTAAGAAAAGAAAACTGCAGATCAATATTTCCCATCATGTATGCAAAAGTCACTAACAAAATTTTAGGAAGTTGAATCTCACAATATATAAAAAGGCTAATCATCATGACTAAGTGTGCTTCTTGCCCAGAATGCAATTTTGGTTTAAAATTTGGAAACAAAAATTAACTGAATTGTCACTTCAGTGGGCAAAAAGTGGAAATCATGTAATCCTCTTCATAGACACAGAAAACACATTTGACAAAACTGAATACACATTCGTGTCAGAAATTGTTAAGAAAACTAGGAAAAAGGGAACATTCTCAACTTAATAAAGGCATCTATAAAAACCCTGCAGCTACCATCAGACTTAATGGTAAAAGACTGAATGTTTTCTCCTTAAGATCAAGCCAGGGTCTATCAACAAGGCAAGGCTTTACCTTTTACTTTTACCACTTCTATTCAGGCTTGCACTGGCAGTCGTAGTCTATGCAGTAAGAAAAGAAAAAGAAAAAGAAATAAAAGGCAAAACTAGGCAGTAAACAGTTTAACCTTGCCCTCAAAGAGGTCTGGCCCTTGCCCTCAGCTTCCGAGAGGTAACCTCTGTGGTCTCAAAATTTTATGCTTGCGAGGAAGGAGTATCTTTGGTTTTTTGGTGGTGGGAGTGGCTCACACCAGAAAGACCAACAGAGTGATTCAGGATGGGGTGTTTGGTCACATCATCTCAGTCATCCTGGAGACTGAGATCAATTAAGTGGTCAATCAGTCAATCATACCTATGTTATGGAACACACCCTCCACCCCCGCCAAAAAAAAAAACCCAAAAAAGCCACAACTAAACACTGAGGCTTGAGTGAGCTTCCCTGATAGCAGCATACTATTACACATCAATACTAGGAAAGTAATCCATCCTGCCTCTGCAGAAGAGAATAATGGAAGCCCTGTGTCTGGTACTTCCCCAGACTCCAACTTATGCACTTTTGCCCCTGGCTGATTGTAATCTGTATCTTCTCCCTGTGATAAATTGTACCCATGAGTATAATAGCTTTCAGAGTTTGGTGTGTCCTTCTAAGTGAATTACTGAACCTGTGGGTGGATGGGAACCACCCAAATCTGTAGTTTGTGTCAGAAGTGAGGGTGATCTCTTGCAGGGCCTGTTCCCTGTAACTTTGTAGCTGGTTAAACTTTTGAGCATACAGATTAGAAAGGAAGAAGTAAAACTGTCTTTATTCCCAGATAACATGATAATTTTGTAGAAAATCATCACACAAAATGCTACTAAATTGGTAAGGGGGTTTACCAAGATCTCAGAATACAGACTGCATTTCAAGACTTGTTGTATATGTATACACGTAGCTCCATGAAACAGTAGGAGGTACAGAAATAGACTCTCACAGATGAACAACTGATTTTTCAACAAAGGTGCCAAGTAATTCAATGGGGAAAGAATAGTCTTTTGAACAAATGGCACAGAAACAAGTGGATATTCACATGCAAAAATGAACCTTGGCCCTTACCTCACACCAGATACAAAAAGTACCTTAAAACTAATCATAGACCAAAATGTAAAACTATGAGACTTGTAGAAGAAAACATAGGAGAAAATCTTGTGACTCCGGATAAAGCAAAGATTTAGACAGGACACAAAGACCACAAACTATAAAATATTTAGAAGTTGGATTATATCAAAATTTAAAACTTTTGCTCTTTGAACATCACTATTAAGAAAATAACAAGCCAAACCATAAACTGGGAGAGAATATTTTCAGGACACTTATCTGATAAATGATTTTGGACAGACAGCTCAGTAATAAATGGATAAAAATTTTAGGAGACACTTTACCAAAAAAGGGACACGGATGGCAAATAAGCAGTGAAAAGATGCTTAGTATCACTAGTCATGAGAAAATGCTAATTAAAACCTCAGTGAGATACTTCTCACTGACACACTTACCAAAATGGCTAAAAACAAACAAACAAATCTCAAGCACATGCTGGCAGCCACACTGCTCAGCCGGAACTCCCATGCTTTGCTGGTAGGAATGCAAAATGGAAATGGTACAGCCCCTTTGAAAAACAGCTCAGTAGTTTCTTATAAAGCTAAACATACACTTGCCATACGACTCAGTAACTCCATTTGTGAAAACAAATGTCCCAACAAAGACCTGTGTGTGAATTCCTATACCAGATTTATTATTAATAGCCCAAAACGGGAAATAACCCAAATGTTCACCAACTTGTGAATGGATGAATTATGCATGGGACATCCATATAGTGGAATACTTCTCAGCAATTAAAAAAAAACAAAACAAAACCCAAAATACTGATACATGTAAGAACATGGATTTTTTTCAAATGCATTATGCTAAGTGAAAGAAGCCAGACTCAAAAGGTTACATTCTGTATGAGTATATTTATATGATTTTCTGGAAACAGAGCGACAGAAAATAGATCAAGGTTGCCAGAGTGTGGGAGTGAGGGTAGGATTGACTACAAGGCACATGAAGAAACTATTTGGGGTTTTGGAACTGTTTTATAGTGAATGTTCTTGTGGTGTCATAACTCTTCAAACTGGACACCTAAAAAACAGTCAGTTTTACTTTATATAATTTATACCTCAATAAACTTGACTTAAAAACAAAACTCAAACCCTGTGAAAAGACATTTGCAATATGCATGACTGATAAAGGATTAGTGTCTCAACTCTAGAATATGAAAGAATTCTTATGAACTAATAAGAAAAATTCAAGTCACTTAGTAGAAACAGGTGCAAAAGAACGAACAGAAATTTCCCCATATAGGAAGAATAAAAAATTAACAAACACAGACACTGCGCTTCCACTGCAGGGGGCATGGGTTTGATCCCCGGTCAGGGAACTAAGATCCCACATGGCCACACGGCCAAAAAATAGAAAAAAAAAAAAATGCACCACCTAATTTTTGAGTCAGCTCTACCCACCACCAGAGCCTCCCATCAAGCCTCTTAGATAGCCTCAACCACCAGAGGGCAGACAGCAGAAGCAAGAAAAACTACAATCCTGCAGCCTGTGGACCAAAAACCACAGTTACAGAAAGATAGACAAGATGAAAAGGCAGAGGGCTATGTACCAGATGAAGGAACAAGAAAAAACCCCAGAAAAACAACTAAATGAAGTGGAGATAGGCAACCTTCCAGAAAAAGAATTCAGAATAATGATAGTGAAGATGATCCAGGACCTCGGAATAAGAATGGAGGCCAAAGATCGAGAAGATGCAAGAAATGATTAACAAAGACCTAGAAGAATTAAAGAACAAACAAACAGAGATGACCAATACAATAACTGAAATGAAAACTACACTAGAAGGAATCAATAGCAGAATAACTGAGGCAGAAGAACGGATAAGTGACCTGGAAGACAGAATGGTGGAATTCACTGCTGCGGAACAGACTAAAGAAAAAAGAATGAAAAGAAATGAAGACAGCCTAAGAGACCTCTGGGACAACATTAAACGCAACAACATTCGCATTATAGGGGTCCCAGAAGGAGAAGAGAGAGAGAAAGGACCCGAGAAAATATTTGAAGAGATTATAGTCGAAAACTTCCCTAACATGGGAAAGGAAATAGCCACCCAGGTCCAGGAAGCGCAGAGAGTCCCATACAGTATAAACCCAAGGAGAAACACGCCGAGACACATAGTAATCAAAGTGGCAAAAATTAAAGACAAAGAAAAATTATTGAAAGCAGCAAGGGAAAAACGACAAATAACATACAAGGGAACTCCCATAAGGTTAACAGCTGATTTCTCAGCAGAAACTCTGCAAGCCAGAAGGGAGTGGCATGATATACTTAAAGTGATGAAAGGGAAGAACCTACAACCAAGATTACTCTACCCGGCAAGGATCTCATTTAGATTTGATGGAGAAATCAAAAGCTTTACAGACAAGCAAAAGCTACGAGAATTCAGCACCACCAAACCAGCTCTACAACAAATACTAAAGGAACTTCTCTAAGTGGGAAACACAAGAGAAGAAAAGGACCTACAAAAACAAACCCAAAACAATTAAGAAAATGGTCATAGGAACATACATATCGATAATTACCTTAAATGTGAATGGATTAAATGCCCCAACCAAAAGACATAGACTGGCTGAATGGATACAAAAACAAGACCCATATATATGCTGTCTACAAGAGACCCACTTTAGACCTAGGGACACATACAGACTGAAAGTGAGGGGATGGAAAAAGATATTCCATGCAAATGGAAATCAAAAGAAAGCTGGAGTAGCTATACTCATATCAGATAAAATAGACTTTAAAATAAAGAATGTTACAAGAGACAAAGAAGGACACTACATAATGATCAAGGGATCAATCCAAGAAGAAGATATAACAATTATAAATATATATGCACCCAACATAGGAGCACCTCAATACATAAGGCAACTGCTAACAGCTATAAAAGAGGAGATCGACAGTAACACAATAATAGTGGGGGACTTTAACACCTCACTTACACCAATGGACAGATCATCCAAAATGAAAATGAATAAGGAAACAGAAGCTTTAAATGACACAATAGACCAGTTAGATTTAATTGATATATATAGGACATTCCATCCAAAAACAGCAGATTACACGTTCTTCTCAAGTGCGCACGGAACATTCTCCAGGATAGATCACATCCTGGGTCACAAATCAAGCCTCAGTAAATTTAAGAAAATTGAAATCATATCAAGCATCTTTTCGGACCACAACGCTATGAGATTAGAAATGAATTACAGGGAAAAAAACGTAAAACAGACAAACACATGGAGGCTAAACAATACGTTACTAAATAACCAAGTGATCACTGAAGAAATCAGAGAGGAAATCAAAAAATACCTAGAGACAAATGACAATGAAAACACGACGACCCAAAACCTATGGGATGCAGCAAAAGCAGTTCTAAGAGGGAAGTTTATAGCTATACAAGCCTATCTCAAGAAACAAGAAAAATCTCAAGTAAACAATCTAACCTTACACCTAAAGAAACTAGAGAAAGAAGAAAAAACAAAACCCAAAGTTAGCAGAAGGAAAGAAATCATAAAGATCAGAGCAGAAATAAATGAAATAGAAACAAAGGAAACAATAGCAAAGATCAATAAAACTAAAAGTTGGTTCTTTGAGAAGATAAACAAAATTGATAAGCCATTAGCCAGACTCATCAAGAAAAAGAGGGAGAGGACTCAAATCAATAAAATCAGAAATGAAAAAGGAGAAGTTACAAGAGACACCGCAGAAATACAAAGCATCCTAAGAGACTACTACAAGCAACTTTATGCCAATAAAATGGACAACCTGGAAGAAATGGACACATTTTTAGAAAGGTATAACCTTCCAAGACTGAACCAGGAAGAAACAGAAAATACGAACAGACCAATCACAAGTAATGAAATTGAAACTGTGATTAAAAATCTTCCAACAAACAAAAGTCCAGGACCAGATGGCTTCACAGGTGAATTCTATCAAACATTTAGAGAAGAGCTAACACCTATCCTTCTCAAACTCTTCCAAAAAATTGCAGAGGAAGGAACACTCCCAAACTCATTCTATGAGGCCACCATCACCCTGATACCAAAACCAGACAAAGACACTACAAAAAAAGAAAATTACAGACCAATATCACTGATGAATATAGATGCAAAAATCCTCAACAAAATACTAGCAAACAGAATCCAACAACACATTAAAAGGATCATACACCACGATCAAGTGGGATTTACCCCAGGGATGCAAGGATTCTTCAATATATGCAAATCAATCAATGTGATACACCATATTAACAAACTGAAGAATAAAAACCATATGATCATCTCAATAGATGCAGAAAAAGCTTTTGATAAAATTCAACACCGATTTCTGATAAAAACTCTCCAGAAAGTGGGCATAGAGGGAACCTACCTCAACATAATAAAGGCCATATATGACAAACCCACAGCAAACATCATTCTCAATGGTGAAAAACTGAAAGCATTTCCTCTAAGATCAGGAACGAGACAAGGATGTCCACTCTCACCACTATTATTCAACATAGTTCTGGAAGTCCTAGCCACGGCAATCAGAGAAGAAAAAGAAATAAAAGGAATACAAATTGGAAAAGAAGAAGTAAAACTGTCACTGTTTGCGGATGACATGATACTATACATAGAGAATCCTAAAACTGCCACCAGAAAACTGCTAGAGCTAATGAATGAATATGGTAAAGTTGCAGGATACAAAATGAATGCACAGAAATCTCTTGCATTCCTATACACTAATGATGAAAAATCTGAAAGAGAAATTATGGAAACACTCCCATTTACCATTGCAACAAAAAGAATAAAATACCTAGGAATAAACCTACCTAGGGAGACAAAAGACCTGTATGCAGAAAACTGTAAGACACTGATGAAAGAAATTAAAGATGATACCAACAGATGGAGAGATATACCATGTTCTTGGATTGGAAGAATCAACATTGTGAAAATGAGTATACTACCCAAAGCAATATACAGATTCAATGCAATCCCTATCAAATTACCAATGGCATTTTTTACGGAGCTAGAACAAATCATCTTAAAATTTGTATGGAGTCACAAAAGACCCCGAATAGTCACAGCAGTCTTGAGGGAAAAAAACGGAGCTGGAGGAATCAGACTCCCTGACTTCAGACTATACTACAAAGCTACAGTAATCAAGACAATATGGTACTGGCACAAAAACAGAAACATAGATCAATGGAACAAGATAGAAAGCCCAGAGATTAACCCACGCACCTATGGTCAACTAATCTATGACAAAGGAGGCAAAGATATGCAATGGAGAAAAGACAGTCTCTTCAATAAGTGGTGCTGGGAAAACTGGACAGCTACATGTAAAAGAATGAAATTAGAATACTCCCTAACACCATACACAAAAATAAACTCAAAATGGATTAGAGACCTAAATATAAGACTGGACACTATAAAACTCTTAGAGGAAAACATAGGAGGAACACTCTTTGACATAAATCACAGCAAGATCTTTTTTGATTCACCTCCTAGAGTAATGGAAATAAAAACAAAAATAAACAAATGGGACCTAATGAAACTTCAAAGCTTTTGCACAGCAAAGGAAACCATAAACAAGACGAAAAGACAACCCTCGGAATGGGAGAAAATATTTGCAAACGAATCAACGGACAAAGGATTAATCTCCAAAATATATAAACAGCTCATTCAGCTCAATATTAAAGAAACAAACACCCCAATCCAAAAATGGGCAGAAGACCTAAATAGACATTTCTCCAAAGAAGACATACAGACGGCCACGAAGCACATGAAAAGATGCTCAACATCGCTAATTATTAGAGAAATGCAAATCCAAACTACAATGAGGTATCACCTCACTCCTGTTAGAATGGGCATCATCAGAAAATCTACAAACAACAAATGCTGGAGAGGGTGTGGAGAAAAGGGAACCCTCCTGCACTGTTGGTGGGAATGTAAATTGATACAGCCACTATGGAGAACAATATGGAGGTTCCTTAAAAAACTAAAAATAGAATTACCATATGACCCAGCAATCCCACTACTGAGCATATACCCAGAGAAAACCGTAATTCAAAAAGACACACGCACCCGAATGTTCATTGCAGCACTATTTACAATAGCCAGGTCACGGAAGCAACCTAAATGCCCATCAACAGATGAATGGATAAAGAAGTTGTGGTACATATATACAATGGAATATTACTCAGCCATAAAAAGGAACGAAATTGAGTCATTTGTTGAGACGTGGATGGATCTAGAGACTGTCATACAGAGTGAAGTAAGTCAGAAAGAGAAAAACAAATATCGTATATTAATGCATGTATGTGGAACCTAGAAAAATGGTACAGATGAGCCAGTTTGCAGGGCAGAAGTTGAGACACAGATGTAGAGAATGGACATATGGACACCAAGGGGGGAAAACTGCGGTGGGGTGGGGATGGTGGTGTGCTGAATTGGGCGATTGGGATTGACATGTATACACTGATGTGTATAAAATTGATGCCTAATAAGAACCTGCAGTATAAAAAAACAAACAAACAAACAAAAAAATTAACAAACACATGAAACTGCTTAATCTCATTTAGGAATCAAGGAACAGCCAATTAAACCTTCAGTTGGATATTATTTCCTCTCCATCAGATTGGCTCAAAATGAAAAACTAGACCATTTTGAAAGTTAGTTAATAATGTAGAGCAATGGAAACTCTCATCCACTTCTTGTGGGGCTGTAATTTGGTAGAACTATTTTGGAAAACAGTTTGGTATTATTTAGTGAAGTTAAATAGTGTATACTTCCTGATGCTGAAATTCCACCTCTAAGCACATACCCTTCTGACATTCTGCCACGTGTGTAGCAGGAGATAGTATAAGAAAGCTTGTAAAAAAGAAAAAATACAACCCCCAATATTCATCAAAAGTAGAATAGATACATAAGTTACTTTATAGCTTTACAACGTTATATTCTTCCACAATTCAAATGAATGAACTATAGGCACAGGCATTAAAGTGAGCGAATGTCAAAAACATTCATCTGCATGAATATAAACCACAGAAGTACACACAAAATTTGTGTAGACAAGGTTCAAAAGCCTCTCTCTCATAGGCTGTAGAGCATGATCATTTATAAACATGTAGCTGGAGACAAGTTGCCTGTATTTACATTCTAGCTCCCCACTTCCTAGCTGTGTAGCCTTCAACTCCTTGCACCACAACTTTCTCATTTGTACAGCGAGGGTGCGAGCACTTATTAAGAGATGCTGACATGCTGGTGTAGCACATGAAGAGATCATAAATGTTAGGCATTATTATTATTCCCTAGCCCCCTAGGTGGAAACTCAGTGGTGCCAGGATGGCATACGGGCCCCACCCCCACCCCGCCGCCATTGAGCACACGGGGCAGCAGTAAGACAATGCACAATGACAATGGCTCTGAGTGCAGAAATCTACAGCTGGCATCATGGAGGAGTGTGAACCACCAGGACTCAGGACCTACAGAAAAGGAAAGGGAACTGGGATTTCTGGAGCCCCAGGGACAATTCAGCCTAAAATACCAGTTGACATTTGTAGCCAAGTCCTTAACTGTTCTGATGAAACAAGAACTAGAATAAAATCAATGGAAGTCCACACTTGGTGCAAGATAAGAACTACATGCAGTCCATTTCCAATTTCTTTTTTCCCTCCAGGCACAGATTTCCCAGATGGTATTTATTCCAAGCCTTTTACTTGACCACATTCTTCCTGTCTCTCAATTGATTGCTTATTGGCAACTTCTTCAAAGAATAGGACAGAAGGAAAAAGACACAAAGTGTAGAGCCCATCAAACCTCACATCTAAGACTTAGCCATTTCTTAAACTCAAGATGCGGTATGGTGAGGCTGAATTTTCATTACGTGAAAATAATTTTGGGGGAAAGTGAGACTTTTGGGCAATCACATGGTTGCCTATTTTATCTGGCTTCTTATCACTAGTTTTTTATAGTTTGATTACTGAATTGTCAGTCTGGAGAATAAAGTGATCTCCTGTTTTGATAGCCTTAGCATTATTATACAGGGTTGACGCTTACTTACCAATGGAAAGCTAAAGATGGGTTGAAAAGAATGAAACTTTATAACCAAAGGGAACTGATCTCTAATACATTAGGAAAATTCCATATAGTTGTTACTAGTATTTTATCATAACTCCTATACAGAAAGCTATTATTAAAGTATAATTACTATAATGCCTTGTTTATTACTTACCCTCTTATTTCTACTTGAGCTACAGCAGTGATGTTGATTTGCAGGCTCACAAAATTGCTGTCTGGGTTGTCCTTGTTGGAACTAAAACACAGTTGACATATGATTTAACTATATTTTCTCAGACGTGTTACTACCATAGACAATCATAAAAAACCTTCTATATATCAGAGGAGCAACATGCATTACCAATATGATCATTTGGAAAACAAAAGTATATCCATCCTACAAAATTGTAACCATTTGTAAATGGAAATGCTAAGATCCTCTGTGAGCAAAAGAAATGTAATAACTTTCCATGAGGAGACACCTTATCTGAAAACATAATATATTTCTAGAGAAGCCAACATGTCTTTGTTGCAATGACTAAGCCCAAAAGGCAGTAAGCTGAGCTCTCGTCCAGCTTCTACAAGGGACACATTCCTTAACTTCTCTGTGCATCAAGTTCATTGCGCATCAAATGGGAAAGGACAGCACAGTCAACTCCTGATTTTCCATACTAATAAAAGGAGAACTGACGTGAATAATCCAAGAGCAGCACATAATGGAAAAAGTGTTTGTGTTTGGCTCTGGAATGCATCATACCATACATTGTTCTGGCAGCAAATTTATCTTCCTTATGATTTATTTCTTAAGTAATATTAAAATAAGCGTACTTTACTGCATGCTCACTGGCTGACTAGGGTGAGGGGTGAGGAGTGAATTAGAAGCATGGCCAGTGGAGAGAAGAAGTAAGACCCCAGGAAGAGATTAACACAGTTAGGAGATAACATATATGTTCATCAGGCACCTCAAGAATCTCAGGATAGAAGGTGCATGTTTAATAATATTTCTTTGAACAGTGGCAAAATTATTTTTAAGTTTGCTGTTTCTTTCTCTCAAATATAATTAGATATAAAATTTAACTTTAAAAATGCATGTATTAAGCAACCAGTGCTGTAAGGAAAATAAAACATCGTGTCACAAGAGGCTGGACCAGTAGCTGGGCTTTGGATGCAGCTGCCATTTGCACTCATTGTCTTACTAGGCTGTCATCGAAATCACCCTCATATTCCAAAGGATAAGGCAGCTTTTAGCAAACTGGGATATGACACCACCACTAACAGGTCATGTTTATATTCAGGTCTCATTAAGAAGAGAAAGCCTCCTCTTTTTTCATCATCAAATCTCATGCAGATGCAATGGACAAGCTCTCACACTGATGAGGGTAATGGGGCATGTCCTGACTAGCTTTTGAAGCTTTCCAAATGTGGGAGCTGGAAAAGATATGATAAAAGTCTGCTTTCCAAGCAGGAAGAGACAGAATTGTTCCCACAATGCTTTTGAAAAGTCCTGTTCGATTGTATATACTGATAAGGCAACTTAAATGGCAAACACACATAAAAGACATAAACAGGCAAATGTCAGGCTCATTTCCTGCAAAGGGGTATCACTGCTAAGCTTGTGATGAGCCTACAGGGACTTGTTCACCGAAGTTTGAACCCCAGTTTCCAGGCCACTTTATTATTATCACATCTGCGGAGGATCAGTCAACTAAAAAGTTCTGTTGTTTTTTTTTTAAAAGCAGGATTCTGACTTACTAACTACTAAGAAGTCATTAAGTAATTCCACTTGTTCCAGACTTCATGGTTCCAAGTGCATTACAGGGAACTCTTTTGTTTGGAAGCTTAAGTCTAATTGTTCCACATTTTTACCCAGACCTTGTTCTAGTTTCTAGGTCACTACTGCTTTGCAACAGTGGAAATTAGAATTATAGAAAAAAAGTTTTATTTAAGTTATCCTATAATTCTATTGCATTTTGCTTCCAAGTGGTTTAAATAATACAATTTTCATGACATCCTGAAAATATAAATAGATGTCAAGCATCGAAATTGTCTTGGGACAGGAGTCTAATACGAGGCTTATAGAGGCTGTTCTGAAAAGCCACAAAAGCAGTGGCAGAATCCAAGGCTGGACCTGGATGGCTAATTAAAATCACCCTCTGTCATACAGGCTTGCCGGGGCACTTGGTACTGCAACCAGTGGTGTCAGCAAAATCTCCTGGTAAGAAAAGACACCAGGCTGGATATATAACTTAGATGCATCTTTCACCTCTTTCCTGGAAGGAAACCTCCCTCACTAATACCACTGCTCCATTCAAACAAACAATTCATCACTGCCCTGGATGCTGAGCTATTTATACCGTCAGTGCTAGTTCTTCTCAAGAAATGATGAATTTCCTCTCCATGACTATAGCTTATGTCGTGTACCAAGGATAAACATGTTTTTCACTTATTACTCCGATGCTATTTTCTTTCTCCTTATTGTTTCCTATTTTCTATTTTCTAACATTCCCTCTATGCTTTCTGCGGTCTCTGGAATGTCAGCAAAACAATACAATGTTCATTTCACCATTACTGAGGAAGCAGCTTCAAGGATGATCATAAAGATCTGTTTGTACATGGGAATCGCAAATCGAGACCAGCTGTAAGCAGGAAGGAAGATGTTTACATGTCACATAGAGCCGGGGCATGGAGAGACCAGTTAATGCAAACATTTGGTGACACAAAATATTTTAAGTTTATTAATTTTCTCTTTTGGGTTCTATTTGTGGAAAAGGATATTAAATGTGGGTACCGGTGGTCAACGTGCTCAAAAGCTTGAGTTCAGACTTGAGAGCATTTGGTTTAATTTATTTTTGGTTTAAACACATTTAAACTGAATACAAGCCATCCATTAAACACTTATGTACATCTTTGGAGCCCACCAGCAAAGCATGCAGACAAATGCTCACCACTGTATTTGAATATTAAGAGTATTCTCAAATACTTTTATCTCTAGAACTTATGTTTTGGGAATTTGATGTTTAGTATGTTGCTGTTGCCTCTCCAGTTCTTTCTACATTTCTGCATTTTTGTATTTTTCAGGATAATGTTAAAATAGTCATGAGTTTCTATAGAGTCTGAGGATGGAATATAATCATGGACCATTTTAGATGAAGAGGGATGTTTAAAATGCGACCATTTCTATTTTCCATCAAATTCAGCACTTCCTCGCTAAATTCATTATTTGAATGATGATCTACAGAATGGTTTTGGGGAAGGCATTTACAACATTATTTAGTGTCTTTTGTTCCTTGATTCAGCTACTAGTTACATCCATTCTATTATTCGAAACTGCAATTAAGGGTAAGAAGCAAACATCAGGAATTTGCTTTGCATCTTCGTACCAGACTTTCTATCTAAAGGCTGCAACTTTTATGAGATAGGTATCTTTTTCTGAAGTGATGCAAAGCTTCATGCTACTGCAGGATCAGTGTTACAGACAATGATGGTGAAAAACAGAAACTTCAGGTTACTGAAGTGTCTGGAGAGATGGTGGTCCTTCCCTATGGAGTGCTTTTTCTTTTTCTCTTTTTTATTCTGAAAACTTAGAAATATAAACAGGGGATTTTCCAAATGAAAATATTTAGGACTACCTGAACCTTTTGGAAAATATACATTTATATAGATACAAAGAAGTGATTTAATAAGCTTTTGGTAAAATGAAGGGATATGATAGATGAATTCATTCCATCTGTATCCCATCACTAATTTGGGTAAAGTTTTTAAAACCTCTAAGATTCAGTAGAAGATATTTAAGTTAAATTCAAAAAAGACCTGATTATGGTCAGACAAGAACACCTAAGTTAGAAAACCTTCCTTCCTAGAAATCTATCACAAAGTTGAGGGGATGTGGTTTGTGACACAGGTTGCAGATTTTAAAAATCTACTACATTCTTATAGAGATTATATATATATATTTTTAAGACTTTTAAAATTTTTATTTATTTATTTATTTTTGGCTGCATTGGGTCTTTGTTGCTGCTCGCGGGCTTTCTCTAGTTGTGGTGAGTGGGGGCTACTCTTCGTTGTGGTGCGCGGGCTTCTCACTGCGGTGGCTTCTCTTGTTGCAGAGCATGGGCTCTAGGCACGCGGGCTTCAGTAGTTGTGACTCATGGGCTCTAGAGCACAGGCTCAGGAGTTGTGGCGCACGGGCTTAGTTGCTCTGCGGCATGTGGGATCTTCCTGGACCAGGAATGGAACCTGTGTCCCCTGCATTGGCAAGCGGATTCTTATCCACTGCGCCACAAAGGAAGTCCGGGATTATATATTTTTTTTTAAAAATTGTAAACCTCTAATTGAAGTAGCTATTAGAAAGTAATCCATTGTGTAAAGTAATTACTCTAAAAGTCATCACACTCTAATGACTTCACTTCTTGCAGGACAGAAGGTAAGTTTAGAGATTAGCCATCTTGCACACCAGTATTTGAGAACCAAATTGTAGGTACTGACTTCAGAGTCATTGTTATATTAGAACAAGGGTTGAACACACTGAGCATGTGCTGTCTATATCAGTGTTTTTCAAACTTTTAAAATTGCAGATCACAAATATATATGTGTGCGTGTATATGTATACACGCACACATATATATTTATGTACATCCTACAGGATGTCTTACAACACACATTTACATGTATCTGAAAGGAATTTTTCATGAACTCTGATATATTCCATTCAATATCCTTTTCTTTTCATCCAGGTCTAGAGCCATTACATTGATTCCCTTACTGGCTAAAGGGTTTAAGTCCACACTTGGGAATCCCTGGCCCTCATGACACATTGCTCTCTGTAGGTCTTTTAACTCATGAAATATTATTTTCAGCCATGAAGGAGCAAACAGAATAGACAGAGACAAGGTAAAGTCACACTTGAATCCTGGGGCAGAGTCAGCCTTAGATAAAAGGGGCAGCTCCCTTCAGGGTTTGGCTTAGAGTTGCCAGAGAAGGCCCTGCCTTCTGAGTATATGATCTTACCTGCGTCCTGCCTTGCTGCTCACAATTAAACCATCAGAGACTCATTCATCCTAGAAAAGTTAGATTTCAAGATCGCAAGCTCAAAATCTATGCTTTTTTTTTTTTGCAGAAATTTTGTTCTCAGGGATTAGCTGACCCCCAGCAGAGAGAATGGCAGGATGTGGTAGGCGTACTGGTGCAGGGTGGGAAAAGCCATGTGCATCAGAAAGAGGAAAGACGGAGGAGCAGGTGGGGTGGGAGCATGCTCAGGACAGAATTTTACTCTCACACCTTGGCCTGCAGAATGGATCTCTTCTTCAAAAGCCAAAAAAAAAAAAAAAAAAGAAAAGAAAAAGAAAAAAACTGAAATAACTAATAACTGAGAAACAAAGGAAAATGGTCTGTGAACGTCTGGGTTCTAATTTCAGAGGAATGTTTAATGTGAAGGAGCTTGATGAGGGCATTCATTTCACCATGGATTCTCTTTAATACTGAATGCTGATGATATTTCAGGCATGTAAAGGTCTAACCTTCTGATTTGGAGATCGAAGTTAATGCTTATGTTTGTTTTCTCAAGTCGTGGAACTGCAAATCGGAGGCCCAGGGAAGACTAAAAAAAAGGAAAAAATCACAAGACACTAAGTTTATTACATGGGAGGAACCTTATACACAGCATAGAAATCTTTTTAAGTCATCCCTGAAAATCCCCACCCTAGACCGCTGTCCCTTTTTCTGCTTCTACCTTGGGGTAGCTGAGACTTCGGGGCCCAGGCGATGTGAGTCCCTACATATTGTGGTTCCCTCTCTTCATTTATCTTCCTATCAACTCTTTTCCTGCCACCTTCTTTATGTGCTAAATTAAAAACAACCTAAATATACGAGAGGAGATTGATTTAGAAAACTGTGATAATTCTGTTTGATGGACATTTATGTCATCATTGAAGTTACATCTGTGAAGCCTATGCCATGTGGAAAATGCTTCTAATGTAACTATGGTCAAAAAAGAAAAAATGTTGCGAAGTTGTATGTGCCATGGTTTCACCTATGGTTTTAAAAGGCTACCAGTGGAAAAATTACTGTACAGGAGTGAGGGTGTCTTGTTAGAAAATATACCAGAATAATATGCTGCAGTTAACGGTTGTGAGTGTATGGATTATTTTTTCCACCTTTCTTTCTTTTCCAAAGTTCTAAAACTGTTTGTAATATTTTTATAGTTTGAAAACAGCTTTTTAAAAACCTGGAGAAAAGTGAATCCAATGATAATATAAATAAGGAAGTAAAAATAATAGCTAAGACATGTAATTCTATTACTTAGGCTCTCATGCGCTGTACTAAGCCTTACATGCAATGTCTCGTGTGATCACAACATCCACACTACGAGCTATACTGTGAATGCTGACATTTTACCGTCCAGCAACAATCTGAGGATTAGGGAGATTCAGTGCCTTGTTCCAGGTGCAGAGCAAATACACTCTAGATTTGGAACTGAAATCGCTACAAGCCAACTCCAGAACCTGGAACTCACAGCCACTACACTATGAGAATCAAACCAGCCGTCAAACTCGTGTTATTATGAACCAGTAATAATATGAACTAATAATAAACCATCATTTTTATCATAAATCGTCAGTTCACTAGCCCTTACCGAACGAGCTGCAAGCCAGGTACTGCCCTGGTGGCTTTACATCTACCGTATCATTGCATTGCTCCAAACATTCCTACAAACAGGTATTCTCCCATCTCCATGTGACTTGCCCAAGGTATCACTGCTGATCGATGGAGAAACTGGGATAATAATTAGGGTATGCCTAATTATTAAGCCTATACATCCTTATGCCCCAGCCAGGAGGAATTCCTTTATAATTCCAAACGTGCAATTTTCTGTCAGACCTCTGGGGCTTTGCACATGCTCTGCTCTCTTCTTTAGAAACTTTTAAAGTCTTTTCCTGCTTTTTCTACTTGCAGAACTCCCACTCATGCGTCAAAGCTCAGGACAAGGGATCCTCCTGCAATACACCCTCCAAGCCCACAGGCCAGGTCAGGCAGAAATGTTCTCTTTATCCTTTGTCTCCTTCTTTGCTACTCACCCATGACTCAACCTATGATATTGCTAAATTTTAAGTTTCTTATGGAATGGGGATTGTACATTTTCATCTCGATATTATCAGACTCTAGTTTAGTACCAGGCATATAGAAGGGGTGTAATTAAAAATGGTGAAAAAGAGTGTGCCCTTGTTTGCACACTTCCAGTGATGGGGAGCTTACTATACTGTGGGGAGGCCTGTTTAATGTTGGTCTTTTATTATTCAGCATGAGATGAGGATACCCTAAAGGTGTGACAGTTTCATACTGATAAGAGACATATGTTCTTAACTAGAACCAAAAGCCAGATCTCTGGACATTGATTCTAAAGAGCCTTTGTTGAGCCACTATTTTTTTTATTATCCTACTAGAGAGACTTTGTGAATTTTTACAAATCTTATCGGTATATAAATATTTTACATTACTAAAGCTATTATGTGAAAATGATGTTACTACTTACAAATCAGAAGTAAACTTCTGAATACAACCTTGAATGCTTTGTTAAAATAAAACGTCACTTGAAAACTACTTTTTAAGAAATATCAGGACTGGGATAATTAATCCTGGCAATTTGTGATGCTTTTAAATAGTTAGGACTACTTTTACATTTGGAATTTTACTACAACCCATTGAGAGTATTCTTTTAGAAGTACAAAATGAAGAAGTAAATAAATCAAAGCATTTTATAACAAAACAGAATGCAATAAAATTTGATGTGTTTAAGGGCATTCAAGCGTGAGATAAGAAGGCTGTTAGGTTTCTTCTACTATAGACCTCAGAGATAAACGAATACAAACAATTTACTTCCTTGACTTCTAAAGATTATTTGCTGGTAAAATGGATTGACATCTTTTCACAAAAACACATTTGTGGCTAAGACCACACTGCCATTTTTACCCTCCACTTTGAACAACACTGGTGTCCAGTTTTTGTTCCAAGATTATCCTTAGTTATTGATGACCTTAGATGATCTCTGGTCTGGATTTAACACTTTTAATACTGAAAAAGGAATGAGTGCCCGGTCACCTATAGATGCTAACACCATTACCACCATGTCAATTCATTTCTGTCTGGCCTTAGGTAGACCTTTTCCTATCAAATTGGGTGGCTGAATTTTTCTTGAAAACTAGCCAAAGGATTTATTAGCGTCTAGATAAAAGGATTCTAATGAAAAATGTTCTAATATCTCAGCTTAGACATCCCATTCTATCTTTCATGGCTTTGTTGAAAAATCTCATCTGTTATTCATTAGTTTTTATCCAATTTTTGCAGACCTGCTAGAATGTGGGTTTTTTGTTGAGGCCTGGTCCGAATCCTGGCTCTGTTCTTCATTATGTGAGACTTTGGGTAACTCATTTGATTTCTCTGAGTCTCAGTTTCCTCATCCATAACACAGGAGAAATACCTGACTCATAGGATTCTTGGTAGTTGTGAAAATTAAATGAGATAACACACACAAAACACCCAGTGATGGAATTATAATACAGAGGGCAATCAATACATATTAGTTAATAAAAATCTATTATAAACATTTATCTTTCATTTAAATATTTACTTTTTTGACCCAAGAAGTGAGTTTACTAGACTACAGCTTGGCATATCTTTTAAATACCCAGGATGAATGGAATGATAATCAATTTAGAATATAAAAAGGCAAACATATTATTTTAGCACAGTATCCTAGAGTATAAACTGGGAATAGGTGTTACTGGATAGAAAGTTTCAAAGGCTCAAATAAATATGAGAAACACTGGGCTAGAAGGTTTCCTTACTGCAGAACTTCTCAGCACCTTTAAAATGAAATAGGCACCTGAATGTCCCAGAGGAGGATGTGATTCTCAGCAGTGACTGTAGGGCTCCCTTTTAAAGGCTTGCCTCAAAGGATTAACACTCTTTGGAAGACGCTTTGGGAAGCTGTTCTAACACAAACCTACACACTTACACATTTCCAGGAAGGTTTTTTCAAACAGGCCATTTCATTATCAATGAATCATAAGCATCTAATTTAAAACAGAGGAATACATATGTTTAATTTGTAACACTTAATTACGTAGTATTTGCAGATTTCAGGGTTTTTTCCTGATTTATGACTCCATAAAATAATGATTTCTACTGTGATATTTATTACAAGGAGTTACTCTGTGTATACTTAAACTGCAATGGCATAAAATGAATTTATTGACCACAAGTGATCCTGAATGGGAAGTTCCTAAATCCGGAAACAAAGAAAGAAAAAGAAGACTCCTTATTCTTTCATAAGCCTGTTACAGATCATGATTGATCCTTTCTTTTTTCTTGCTATAAACAATTTTCTACATTATTCTTTATCAAGTAAGATGCATGGAAAATACAGACCTGGTAAAGCTGTTTTAAAACCTGGATTATGGTAATATTTTAACAGGAAAACACTGTGAATGATGTTCACATGGGAGGTATATCTAAAGTAAAAGTTTAATCATCTTTGCTAAAATTCTTAATTCTGTTATTTCTTAAATCCTTTACATCATAGTTCTTGGATTCAAAGAAAAAATTTGTAGTGAAATTCAAAGAAAAAATACTCAAGAAAAAAATCTGTAGTAAAAAAAATAGTTTTTAGAGATTTGTTGAGACTGAAGACATGTAAGACTGATGTCAAAAGAAAAGGCATATGAAAGTATTCATCATTTTGTGTATTTTAGCTCGGATTGTCCACTCAGTGTGGGTTGTGATGCAAAATCCCACCACCCTGGGAATTTCCTGCCTAATTGGTTTTAGTTGCCAGGTGCTAAATTGCTGAGTGCTAATTGGGGGGGATTTCCACTAGTTCTCTTTAAAATTCAGTTAGACAGAAATCAGTTAAGTGCATCTGGTTTTCTCTTACATTTGTTCCAGCCACCATAGGGTTCCCAAGGTCACACACCACCATTCGGGTGACATTGTCCATCTTGTACTCACAGCTCAGTGGTCTCAATGCCTGCAACGGGAAAGAACACCAGTGTAGAGTCAGGGGCAGAATAAACGACATCCTGTCGCAAAAGCAATGCTGTGGGCCAGGCAGCTTCCCTTGATTTCAAACACCTGTGTGAGTGCCTGAGCCCAAGGGTTCATGTGTGACCATCAACTCAGAAGAGAAGCTTGTGAGAAAAGACCAAAGTTTAATTTTAAGAAGAAACGTGTTGGATGGGTAAACACATTTGTTGTGTTTCATTGAGGAAGAAAATGCTTAGTAGAATATATATATATATATATATATATGTGTGTGTGTGTATATATATATATATATACATACACACACACATATATTTTTTTTTTCTTTTTTTTTTTTTTGGCCGCTCCGCGTGGCATGTGGAATCTTAGTTCCCTGACCAGGGATTGAACCTGCACCCCCTGCAGTGGAAGCGCTGAGTCTTAACCACTGGACCGCCAGGGAAGTCCCTGAAAATGCTTAGTAGACTATTTATATGAACATTTTTGAAATGATTTGCACTACTGTTCATGTTCAATTTGGGCCATGAAGATCATGGATAATTAAACATGACTAAACAAATTAACTTTTGCAAACATGAAATGCCAGCAAGATGTATATTATAGATTATCCTACAACCCAATGACCATTTGCAAGAGAATTGCTTTGGACACAAATTTCTCCATACCATGGTTCCATTTTGAGATTACATACCCAATCTTTGTTCAATCCTATAAATACTTAAGATGGGAAGAGAACACTTTTTTATGTTTACCCACTGCTTTTCACCTCCCGTCTTGCCCCATATCCTGTTCTGATTAGAATGTATAAAAACTCAAGTTTGAAGAGGCACTTAGAACTATGTGCTGGAGAAGGTCTCAAGGTTACACCCGACGGGCTTATTTTACTTAGCCGAATGTCCTTAAGGGCCATCCATGTTGTAGTATGTGGCAGAATTTCCTTCCTTAAGGCTGAATAATATTCCATTGTATGTGTGTACTGTATATTGTTCATCTGTTCACCCATTGATGGCCATTTGGGTTGTTTCCACCTCTTGGCTACTGTGAATAGTGCTGCTACGAACATGGATGTGCAGATATCAATTGAGATACTGATTTTATTTCCTTTGTATATATACACAGAAGTGGCATTGCTGGATCATATGATAGTTCTTTGTTGAAGTTTTTGAGGATGATGTAATTTTTAAGGGGAAAATTTGGGGAGACTATTGTTTTGCTGATTGTATGAGGTGGTGTTAGTGGATTTCTTATTGGGCCCCAGTTCTTGAAAACTGCTTTGTTTAACTGGGCACCAGGAGCATCTGATAGCTCAGGAATAATTTTTTGATTATTGTTCATTCATTTTGGAGATTTCTTTGAGGTTCAAAGAATAATTTTAGGAGATGATCTGGATCTTTAACTGCATTTTTGAGTCCATTGCCAAAGCCTGTTATTTGTACCATAATGGCAATTTAGTACACAAGGGAAAATAAGGGTTATATTTATTGCAGCATTTGTGTTTGTGTTTAAAATATTGTTTATTTTAGCAAGAACAAGATTGTGATTCAACACTGGTTTCAGTTTAGTGGAAAAAACTGAGATTGTGGTGTTTTGCTTTCTAGTCTTCTGTCCTATGTTTATGTGGAAAACAAATGAAAGGAAAACAGTGAAATCTAGTGGAAAAGGAGTTATTAACCTATGTTTGTGTTATTATAAATGTTCCTGTGTTTAAATTAATGGATCTTTACAGTGGAATATTATGCCAGAATTACAAAGGATGTGTTATATCTATGAGTGTTGATCTGGAAAGATAGTCTATGAAACGTAGACGTAGAGATGGAGGTGTGTATGTGTGGGTAGAGAAAATAGTCTGCAAGGATATACAAACTGAGTGGAAAGAATTAAAAGTTATTTCTATGTGGTAGCATTAAAAAAAAAAAAAAAAGTTACACCCGACGGAGGGGAAAGTAAAGGGGGTTTATCTTTGGACTCCTGTCCTCTGCTCACAGCTCTCCCTTGTGTCTTCAGGCTAGAAATCCACATCTGGATCTCCACCCTGAGCCCCTTTCCATCTTTCAAAACCTAATGTCCCTATGGCCCTGCTCTTGCCTTTGGTAATAGCTACATATGTTCATCCATTATTTCACTCTAACTTGTTAAGTGCTACTGATATATTACCTGTCAGCCTCATGCCCAAAGATAAGCTTGCAAACTGAGGACTTTCACAAAGGACCCCATGAGAGGACCATGGAAGAGGGTTCCAAATACAAGGACCACTTATCCGTCTGTCAGCTCTATCGAAATTTCATTTAAGGAAGTAATGTGAATTTTCAAGGATAAGTTTCAGAAACCACCTCCTTTCCATTCTTTCCACATGGTTGAGAAAAACCAAGAGCCAAAACCAAAACAAAGAAAAGGCAAACAAACCCCAGACACCTAAGTCAAGAGCTCTGTGGGTAAATCATACACTTTAAGAAAATAAGCTTAAGCAGGCAGGGGTATTTTTGTATCTGTTCTCTTCCCAGTGCCTAGAAAAATGTCCAGCACAAAGTAGTAGACGGTGTCAGGAGATACACAGCAAACGTGGCTCCCAATCTTCCCTACAAGGAGCCTGAAATGAAATGGACAAGCACACAGCTGAGTATAAGGCCCTCTTCCTGCCATCAGCCATTGAAAGGTCTGTTTTAACTCATGAGAAAGAAATGAAATCTCTGATATTCAGAGGCAGCATTTAATACCTGCTCGTCCCAAATAACCCGAGTGACATGTTAGTATCCTAAGGAGGTAAGAAACATATTTTCCAAAAGCTGATAATATTTTTGCTTCTCAAAGGTAGCTTTAGCATGTATTCAAGTTCTGAAGGATCCATAACTAACCCTAAATGTACAGAGATGTTTTGTGTTGGGATTACTAACTCAATCCTGGAAACAGAAAAAAAAAAAAAAAAAAAAAGAACTCAGCAAAAGCTTTCCAAAATACCCACGTGTCCCTTGAATATAATTCAAGGATTTTGTTTCTATAGTAAATATTTTTATCTTATCTGAAGGTTGAAAGTCATATGTACATTTTTTCCCCAGCTTTCTAGAAATAGCTTTTTCACATCAATCAGAGATCTTTTCTCTCCCCAGATTCCCCACCCTTTTTCTTTTTTTAACCTTTATTTCCTCTCTCTGAGTGGGAGAAACAATGATTGTTTTTCTAGATATTTCTAGATTATTTTCCTCAGCTGTTCCTTGGACTATCTTGTTCTCATCCATTTATAGCTCTTAGAGTATTATTCATTCACTGAAAATATTTACTGTGTACCTGCCACTTACCAGGCACTGATCAAAAAAAAAAACCACGCTTGTCCTTCTTAAATGTCCTATTATTATTAGAATCGTAATAAGGAATCACAAGCAATTGTAACAAGCAGTGGAAACACACAATTAGTACAGTTTGTTAAGTTTCATGAGAGCAGAAATTCACAGTGATGGAGGAGGACAGGCACATAGAAGTAAGCAATCAGAGAAGACATCCTGGAGGAAGTGACGTAAGCTCATTAGGGGGCCTGGCAGCTCAGTGGTTAAGAAGACGGGCCTGGACCTGACAGCTGAGGTGTCAATCTTGGTTCTGCTACGTAATAACTGTGTAACTTTGGGCATGTTTCTGAATTTCTCCTTATCTATACAATGGGGATAATGATAGCCTTACTGTTTCTCTATCAGGCTGTTATGAGGACTAAGTAAATTGAATACTTGCAAGAGCACAGAGCAGAGTCCAGCTCATAGCAATTGCTCAGTGAATTTCAGCAGCCTCAGTCGTTATTAGGCTGAGGGCTGAAGGGTGAGTAGTAAGAAGTAAGCTGGGGAAAGGGGATGAGAGAGTAGAGTTACAGAGGGAACAGTAGTGAAAGCTCTCTGTGGCGGGAGGGTGCATAGGTGTTACAGAAACAGAAAAGAAATTCCATCCCTCGAGGACTAGGGTGGGAGGTAAAGGAAAGAAGCAAAGACTTGTGATGAGGCTGAGGAGGTCAGCAGGGGTGATGTAATTAAGGGCCTCATAAGTCATCTCAGGGATTTGTAGGACTTTATCCTACAAGCAATGGGGAGCTAGTGAGGGTTTTCAGCCAGAGAGTGACAGGGTCAGATTTGCATTTTAGAAAGAGGGCTTCCCGGGGCTTCCCTGGTGGCGCAGTGGTTAAGAATCCGCCTGCCAATGCAGGGGACACAGATTTGATCCCTGGTCTGGGAAGATCCCACATGCCGTGGAGCAGCTAAGCCCGTGAGCCACAACTACCGAGCTCGCGTGCCACAACTACTGAAGCCCACGCGCCTAGAGCCCAGGCTCCGCAACAAGAGAAGCCACTGCAACGAGAAGCCCGTGCACCACAACGAAGAGTAACCCCTGCTCACCGCAACTAGAGAAAGCCCAGCAACGAAGACCCAACACAGCCAAAAAAAGAAAGAAAGAAAGAGGGCTTCCCATGCAGGGAAGGGGCTGGAGGCTGGGAGATGGGGAGATGAGTTAGGAGACTGGTGTAACCATCTCGGGAGAAGATTGTGCCAGCCTGGAGGAAGGCAGGGACCGTGGCAGTGAGACGGATAGAGGATAGGGTTGGACAGGTGTAGGACTGACTTAGGCTTTAGAAACTGGGTGGAGACTGGCGCGATTCTCTGAGGCTTTAGAAACTGGGTGGAGACTGGCGCGATTCTCTGAGATAGACTAGAGAGAGGAGGAGGAGTGTGGGAAGATGATGTCTAGTTCCGGACGTACTGAGTGTGAGGTAGGTTGAGACAGAGGAGTGGAGCATGTATGAGGTCCCTTGAATAGACACAGTCATAGTGACAGAATGTGGAACGCTGGGTACCAGAGGCTGGGGAAAGGGGGTAAGAGGGAGTTGGTGTTTCATGGGTACAGAGTTTCAGTCTGGGCTGATGAAAGTGTTCTGGAGATGGACGGTAGTGATGGTTACACAACAACGTGATTATACTTCATGGCACTGAACTGTACACTTCAAAAGGGTTAAAATAGTACATTTTATGTTACATATAGTTTACAACAATAATAATAAAAAGATAGAGCACATGGGCCTTTATTCCTAGAAAAATTTAGAAGGTCATCGAAAAGAATTGTAAAGGCTGGCTCCGTTAAGGTCTCCAGAGAAAGAGATGATCAGCTTCTACATTTTCAAAAAGATGAATGTTTTTAGCCAAAGAACAACAAAACTGACAATCAGATAATCCCTCATACTTTTCCCCTTGAGAGAAAATTGTTAAAAAAAAAAAAAAAAGAAAACTTGAACCAAGTATAAATAAAAAGAGACACAAACTTCAAACTGCTTAACAACAAAGGAGGAATTAGGATGTGGCTTAGTCATGTCAAATCAAATTCTGCCCAAGGGAAACTGATGGAGGAAAAACAGTTAAAGACTCATTGGAGATTATAGATAATGTCTGTTATAATGTTTAAAGCCAAAGATAGAAATGATAAATGTTTCCTGTGTTTTCCACCCAACAGTGAACAGTAAACTAGATGTTTTGCTAAAAGAAGAATATTTTGAATAGATGCTTTGTTTAACAAAGTCAGGGGTGCAGTGACAGAAAGGGAGTTGAAATAAAAATATAGAAAGAACCCTGGAACATTTTTTAAGATAACATACTTGAGCTTCATTGTTTGTTTGTTTATGTATTATTTGCATGTAATTATTCTTAAGTGATATGTTCCTACAAATTTCTTCAGCAGAAACTCGTGATGATTTTACAACTGTCAAAGATACTTGATTATTGCTCCTCTGGGTTATTTTTTCACTGAGAAGATAATTCAGTCAAAACATAAGTCATGAGACTAGAGGTGTGCACAGATAATTTTGTATTCCCCACGTTTGTAAATGCCTTTCAAATACTGACATCACAACCGTTGTTAGCATTTCTTTAGAGGAATTATTTTTCATTAAATTATTTAATCATTAGAACGTGCATGTTCCCAAGAGGATGCAGTTTTTGGAAAGTAGCAGAACTTTAATAAACTTCAGTTAAATGAACACATCCATCAGCAAGAATTTAAATAACACTCATCATGCCGACTTCTACGTGAAGTGCAGGGGTGACTATGAAAGTGTGAAACTTGGTCTCTGCCCTTAATTGTGAGTCTGTATATCTCCGAAACCAAGGGACTCTCTCTGTTATCCTTCAGTGTATTTATAATGGTTTTAGAGCAGAACCTGAGGATATTCTGAGTGGGAAGATTCATATTGTGATAAGGAAAGGAAATCGATAAAAACCATTGCCATCAGTTTAACAAATAGTGGCATTGCAGGACTGGCAAATGACAAAAACCTGACTTTTTCTTGGTCCCGGTCCCGAAAAGGTGGATCAAGAAAAAAGAAAACATGAACGTGTTTCCTTTCCAGTGCCTGTCTAGGCTGTTTTCAGTGCTCAGCTGGGATTGCTCGGACCTTCCTCCATAAGCAGTAATGAAAACCAGACCTCCTGGGACCTGCTTGAAGCATAAAGGAACTCAAAGACCAGAAAGCAGCCAGGGAGGGTGGGAGTTCGCTTGGGAGTGTAGCGGATGGATCCCGTTGATGAGGGGCTGCTTTCGGACAGCTGTCTTCCGTGGTTCAGCTCCCAATCTCGGGCCAGTTTATCTCTGCACCGTGGCCAAGAAAGATATTAATACTGCTTAAGACCATCTTCCTTCCTGGGCCGTTGCTATTCTGCTTAACAAAATAAGGTGCCATTTTGTTTTCTTTCATTGAGGAAGAAATCCTCAGCTAAGATGACTTAACACGGATTTGTCTTCAAAAATACACCGAGCTCTTTCCTCCTCCAGATCACCTACAGGCATTACCTTGTTGCTGCGTTCAATCCCAACATAATCAGCCTCTTCTGGAATTATCACAAAGAGCTCGGCTTCATAGGCACCTTCCCCTTCATTTCTCGCGTTGATTGTGAGCATAAGGTGGTTTTCATCTCCAATGATGACCTGATGCTTATCTCTAAAAATGCAGTTTAAAAAGAATCATTAGGTACTATGCACCTCTGGATTCATGGATATTTTATTTAAGGACTTAGAGGAGGATATAAACATGCAACACTGGGGAAAAAAAACAAGATGGATCGTCATGAGGGGGCGGTGAGAGGAATCAAAACTATGTCTGCATGAGAAGGGCAGGAAAACATCCAGCGGTGTTCTGGTAAATGTTTAACAACCAGCGCTTCAAACTAGTGGTTACCAGTGGAGGAGGGGGCAACATCCGGGGGGGGGGGCGGCGAGGAGGAGGTACAAACCACTGGGTCTGAGACAGGCTCACGGCTGTATGTACAACTCAGGGAATAGAGCCCCTACTTTGGAATAACTGTAAATGTAAAGTAACGTTTCAAAACTGTGTAATAGGGCTTCCCTGGTGGTGCAGCGGTTAAGAATCCGCCTGCCAATGCAGGGGACACGAGTTCGAGCCCTGGTCCGGGAAGATCCCACATGCCGCAGAGCAGCTAAGCCCGTGAGCCACAACCACTGAGCCCACGTGCCACAACTACTGAAGCCCGCGCGCCTAGAGCCCCTGCTCCGCAACAAGAGAAGCCGCCGCAATGAGAAGCCCGCGCACCGCAACGAAGAGTAGCCCCCACTCGCCGCAACTAGAGAAAGCCCACACGCAGCAACAAAGACCCAATGCAGCCAAAAATAAATAAATAAATTTATTTATTTAAAAAAAACCTGTATAATAAAGTAACAACCAGTTCTCAAAAACAAAAGGAAACAAAGAAAACCAGTATGTGTAGCATTGGCCGATTCCAGTGGTGTAAATCCTCCCACTGTGATCAATTTCAAGCTCCCAACATACTTAACAGTCTGCCAGCAAAAATTCCCGAAAAGTTAACAATTGGCTCACAAGCCACGAGGAGATGGCTTCAGCACATCACTGAAAACATCCCATAGGAGGAAGATGGGCAATGGGAAGAGAGGGAGAGAGATGGTTTAGAAAGTAGGAGGGGAAGCTGTGTGTGACGCAAAGTGGAAAATAAGAGGGAAGAAAGAGGCAGATAAAGGAAGATCTCAAATAGCTGATTGTGAGGTATTTTGAGGAAATTTAATTCACTCCAAACTTCAAATTGAAACAGCATTTGGAAATGCCTACTTGTGACCCTTAATCAAAGCTATTGCTTTGGACCCTGGCTAGATTATGAAGTTTGGAAAAAGTCCCCTTGAGAGGTTACCAAGAAGCTTCCAAACACTGGCAGCGAGATAGTTCCTGGGGTGGGGATGGGTTGAGGCGGGTAGAGAGGAGCAAAACCAGAACCACCGGAGATGAGTTAACTTCAAACAAAAACACTTCCCCCCGCTTTTGGTGAAGGATGGAACGGCTCAGGCAAAGTCTTGGGGTGTGTCACTTGACACCAATGACAAAGACCTAAACCACAGGCTAACCCAAAGTGTAGCCAAGCTCAGAAATTTCACGCAGTGCACTTATTTTGGTAGTGGCTGGAAGTGTATACTTTCTCCAGAGAAGCTTTAAGTAAACACCTGTATGCCATTAGATAAAATGGACAAGTTTATTTATTTAAACTTACGGTCTAGCTGACAGCTTCAAGTCAGGAATGCACATGTTATCTTCTCCACAGTCGACCAGGATGTGAGCCTGTGTTGTGGAAAAACACGTTATCAGGAAGAATCTGGGAAAACCTGAATCCCATCCTTTCTCTTGAAAATTATGAATGATCCCACAAGTTAAACCAAAGCTCTCCTTTCACTCTGCATGAGTCTACCTAGCTAGAAGCTCTGTTTGGCAGTGACCTCCCCTTTAGGCTAGTTTACTTAGGAGCCCAATTCCAATTCATTCTGAAATGTCTGTAAAGAATGCTACGCTGACCGATGTTTTGAGGATTACAGGCTGTACTGCTTCTATTACAGCCACATTTTGAACAAATTAAATCTTGGTTCCACAAGGGGAAGGGCTTCTGAAAACACAGGGATGCAGTGTTTCAGGAAACATGTTCAGAAAATCTCCCAAATGTTACAAATGTGTGTGCAGGAATGAAAACAAAAGGGCCTGGATTTCGTCTTAAGGTCACAGGAGCAATGCCCAGGGCCTGATTGAGAATATACCATCAAAGACAGGCCAGGACCTACCTGTTCGGTAACAACGTTTTCCCTGTAGTAATTCAATATTGGTTTCACCTCCAGACCTTCTTTAAAGGTGGATTCATCCAAACTGTAATTCAAACTAATGTTGATTGGAGACAGTTTATCTCGGAATTCAGTTTCATCCTAGGGAAAATAATCACAAACTCAAGAAAGGCCCTGTAAAATGGCTGCAAGATGTTAGTTGGTGAAAGGCAGGCAGCACTTGACTTTGGCCCTTAAGAGTGAACGATGAAGTTATTACCACCCCAGCGGGCCTAGGCACATGCTGTGGACGTGGCATAGAGAAGCCAGTTTAATGAACGTATGTTCAGAGTTGGAATCATTTAGAGCTGTGGCTTCGTTGAAATACGTGCTTCTAGAAGCAATCTTCAGGTTCTCCAGATCTTCAACAACTCAGACGGATTGGTCAAATTGCACAGTTAAAAATCAGATGCACAGTAAACGTCACTGAAACTTTCGTGAACTGGGATTTTTACTTTAATGAGGTTGGCAGAATTTATCAGTCCCCTTGGGCTCAGAGGAAGGAAACCTCTCGATTCTCTTCCTTTCTTATCATCTCTTTAAGTCCTTGTTTGCATGAACTTCAAAACACCTTCAGCACATCTGAAGTTCCCTTAGAAAAAGCACCAGAACCTTCCTGGGGAGGGAGGGGGTAGCACCAGCAGAAAAGGTCTGGGCACACAGGAACTCCCAAACCATGGAGTGGGCATACCACCCTTCAGCTGGGTGCCAGTATCAGTCATAATGAGACACGAGGGTCGTGCACCAGCTTTTCGTTCTAGAATGTGTTTGTAGACTCTGCTTTCTACAGGTTTTCCCTTACTATATCCCTTCAAAGAGGAGACCAAATGAAAAGAGGCTTCACCACCTCACCACTGGTAAGAAGATGAAATAACGATATCATAACACATTTTGGCTTTTTATTTCATGGTAGGTTTAGGAGTTATTGTAAAAATACATTGCTTTAAAAATGTAATTATAGGGCTTCCCTGGTGGTGCAGTGGTTGAGAATCTGCCTGCCAATGCGGGGGACACGGGTTCGAGCCCTGGTCTGGGAGGATCCCACATGCCGCGGAGCGACTGGGCCCGTGAGCCACAATTACTGAGCCTGCGCGTCTGAAGCCTGTGCTCTGCAACAGGAGAGGCCGCAGTAGTGAGAGGCCCGCGCACCGCGATGAAGAGTGGCCCCCACTTGCCGCGGCTGGAGGAAGCCCTCGCACAGAAACGAAGACCCAACACAGCCATAAATTAAAAAAAAAAAAAAAAATGTAATTATAATTTACTTTTAATAAAGACTTTGAATGCCTCACCCTTTTCCTAAGTTGGCTCAGAAATGCACATTGATAAAATCTGGCCAAACATCCTCATGTAGGATAAAAATTCAAATAAATTGTGTCTAACTTTTATGTTTTTTGGGGTGAGGCAGTTAGAAATGAAAACCACCTGAGTTAGTACTAGTACTAAAGAGTGTATTCAAAACAAGAAGCAGCTTAGGAGCAGAAAGTCACACAACACTGTAAACCAACTATACTCTAATAACAATTTAAAGGAAAAAAAGAAGCAGCTTAGGAATTAAAAGCAATACGTCATTAGGTTGGCTGAAGTCAGGCTCAACAGAGGGGTGTGTGGCCTTAAAGATTCCTCCTATAAAGTGAACATAGATGTGGGTCTGTGTGAACCACTGTGATGTTTAAATGGAGAAAAATGGTTGGAATTTGGACTTCAGTGTTAGAGGCCAGAAAGGTGATTCTGGAACACTTACTCGAAGGTAAACGATAAAATCCTGGCATTGGAGGGATTTCTGCCCCTTTATCACGAGAGGGAAGACGAGATGTGACTGATGGTTATCAAGGAAGAGCGTGCGTTTAATGGCTCCTTTTTGTTTCAGGGAATCTAATTGCACCTCGGCAGTCAGGCCTAAAGGACAGACATAAAGCAAATATAATCCAGAAAGGAAAAGTATTCAGTGAATGTAGCGCTTTATCAGAGATATGAATTCCTATTTCAACTTGCTTATTCAGGAAACATTTTTTCCATAGTTGGGATCAAAAACAATACATGAGCTGCAAAGATTTGATAAAATACTCCCCAAGCTAAAAAACTTGTTTTATAATGGTTTTACACAAAAAGTCATTTCCCCCATAATTAGGTCTGTTCTTCCAGACAGTACCAATTATTCAAGGACTATTTATGTAGAAGTTCCCATATTTATAATAGAAATCTTGGTGCTAATGAAGAGCGCTTTGAAAGCTTTATATGGTCTATGCAGTGAAACGCTTACTGTTGACTTTTCTTAATATGGTATAGGAGTGGAAAAATGAAAATATGCTCACCTATTGTGTTTGAAATGCTCTGGCCTGCCACAGATGCACACACTCTTAAAGAAAAGCTAGGGAAAATGATAATCAATAATTTATTGGTTAATAAACTTTTTCAATCTGAAGTAGCAAACTTCCTTTACCTTACCCCAGATAAAACGAATGCTTTATTTTTCCTCTATACTTCTCTTAGTATACACACACACACACACACAAGACCAAACAAATAAATATGCATATATTTACTGATTGATATATATACTTATCAAAAATATATTTATATACATATATATATCCGACAATTCTAATACGATTAAGAAAGGTGGCATTATTACATAGGAAGGTAATACTTAAAATATTACTAGAGGCCGATTGATTTAATCAGTGGATTAATTGATCAATTACTTGCTGCCTTTTTTCAGGAAATGCATGTGAATATCTTCCATGTGCCAGGGAGTAAAGAATTGGGCAGAACAGCAGGGGGACAGCTAGTGGCAGAGCCTGGAGGTGAGCAAGCACGTGACCGCAATTTGAGGAACCTGAAGAAATCTGGTGCGTTAGAGAAGGATGGGGAGGCTGGCTGGGTCAACAGGTAGGGAACAGGGCTTTGAAAATCACGTTAAAGAATTTGGATCAAGAGGTGCAAACTATTAGGTATAAAATAAACTACAAGGACATATTGTACAACATGGGGAATATAGCCAATATTTTATAATAAGTATAAATGGAGTATAATCTTTACAAATTGTAAATCACTATACTGTATACCTGTAATTTATATAATATTATACATCAACTACACTTCAATTTAAAAAAAGTATTTGGATTTAATTCTGAGAGGCATGGAGAATCACGGTACGATTAACCCATAATCCACTCTCCGTGGAAGGAGATAAGAACTCAGGCAGTTACTTGCCAGGAGTGGGATATAATTTGAGGCAGAGACACCAGAAGAGGGAAGGGAAAAAGAAAGAAAATGGGGAGCGTAGAGTGACCGTCTCAGGCTTGGTAAGCACAATGATACAGTGTATAAGGTCAATAAAAAAAGGATGGATATGTAGGAGAGACCTTTATAGTTTTGCCTTGAACACGCCCTAAACTCAATCCAGGGAGGTGCCTGCTGTGGCTTGTAGGATGGCCTGCACTTGGGTCTATCCTGTGGCCTTGGAGGGAATGAGGACCGGCCAGTGGTCTCTGCCTGACTGTTGCATGTGCTGACCTCCCTATGGAAAAATGTCAAGCTCTAAGCGCCAGCATTCAAGATTGGGCTTTTTCACATTTCCAAGAAAGTAAAAATGTAAGAAAATACTTAAGTATGATTTAATGACAGCCTTAACGTTTTTACTAGTAAATAGTATGATTTGAATATTTCCACAGAATCCAAAAGGAGTAAATAATCTCTAGTCGCGCTTTAATTATGTGTCAGCTTCCTGTGTCAGATATAATGAAGATGTGTCACATCTGGGATTCATCTAGCTCCCGTGACCTCAGTCAATGTCTCCCTTCAGGGTAAGTAATTTGTCACATACCATTAAGCCTAACGTTTTCCGAGATGTCTCTGCTATTTCAAGTGTTTGTACCACTTCCCCAGAGAAATCATGAATTCCAACCCACTTCCACTTCAATTGGAATAATTCAAGAAAGATGAATAGTTAATCACATCTTTAAATTTTGTAGCAGGTCTGGCTTTCAAAATTGGAATTTCTTCTGTGTCTGACTTTTTTGGAGGTACTTGGGTACGTGTTAAAACTGTTGACCGTTTTTCTATTCATCCTTATACTGAATAGACAAAACTCATTAGCTTGTATAAGATAAATTCCTATTTGTAATAAAATTATCATTATATCTATAGATTAAAATAATTTTACATACAGTATTTTGTCTAACACAATTGAGAAGCAATAAAAATTTTTGCAGAAGAGATAAAGTTATGAATGTGAACATCATCTCCTCCTTTTGAGAAGAATTTGATTGAAAAACGATGTCATCAGCTGAAGGGTCACTCAGTTTATAAATTATATGTCAGTGTTATTCTATACTTCTTAGTTCCCCCTTTCTGTTACCTTTATATCATTAAGTGGACGATTTTAACTTTTTCATACAAGTTTAAATAACTGCTACGACTTACTGAATTATTGATAATAGCACTCCAACCTAAACTTTTTGGCTTATAGATGTCTTTAGCAGAAAAGAGTTGCCAAGTTATAACTTTCAAAGCACTCTCTTCTGATCTAAAAAGAAAACCTCACTGAAGTATTCATTCTGAATTTAGAATATTTATATTATATTATGTTATATATAAACACACACATATACATCGTATGTTTTATATAACAAATACTTAGGTGCACTCACAGGTCTATACCTAATTATAACGCACACTTGTTGTCAGAGAAAGCTGTGAATTATTGTTAAATTAGAATTAAAATTTCAAACTAGCATTTATGATCATAGTCAACATGAATAGGTCTGACTGGAGCGAAAAAACTCCATTAAACCAGCCCAGATCCCTCATCACATAATTTCTAAATGAAACTGTTGGGCTATACTTCTGGTGCTTCAGAAGGCAGGACAGTACCTTACAAATCCTCTAATACTAGTCCTAACCCAATGCAAGAAGGGTTAGAATAATGACCCTGTGATGTAATGGTGCTCGTAGCCACATATGGGAGAGGAGGAATGAGATAAATGTGAAACAGGACTTAAAAGTACAAAGCAATTCATTTTTCAATCTAACCAATTCAATACTCTTTCAGTGATGGCAAATATCAGGTTTTACATAAAATCAGGCATATCTGAAAAGTTTTTCCAAATTTGAAAAGGGGATAGTTATTAACTTTTAAATTTATAAAATAATTTTTTTACCAAATAGTTTTAATCTTTCTCATTAGATAACAATTATGTGAATATTTATGCATTGGCTTTATTGTTTTTTTCTAGTTTAGAAATGCAAGTAGCAGAAACTTTATAAAATTACACAGCTGTTTGAAAGGCAGAGAAATTCACATTGAGGGAAATGGAGAACTATTTCCCAGTTAGAGGTTTACTTAATAGTTTTCAGATGTACAGTACGAGATTATACCAAATACAGACAAAAATTACAGAAAAGAAAATCAACAAACACTTTTCAATCATTTTGAAAAAAATGAGCTAAATTCCTATAATAAATTTTAAAAAGTATCCGAGGAACACATTCGAGACTGAACCCACTGTTAATTTTCCATCTTCTAATACTCTGAGTTACCCATTCAAAATTTCTGCATGTGAAAATAAAACATCTTTCAGGAAATGGTTGCAATAGAATCAAATAAATAATTGTAATTGTAATTTGCCCACGTAACAAATCGTATTTTATCTAAGCAATCTGATTTAATGCAACAAGAGTTCGTGAAAAGAAGGAAATTTTCTTGTTAAAAAGTAATATTCATGTCGATCCCAAACTCCCAATCTGCTATATTTAAAATAAAATGCCTTTCCATGAAAAAAACAATTAAAAAATAAAAAATTTTTAAAAAATAAAAATAAAAGGAATATTCTTTCCATAAAACCAAACAGATCCCACAATCTGTTAAAAAACACTTAAATTTTTAAAAAAATTCAAAAACTGAAAAATCCTGAGAAAAGATGATCTAGTTCGTAACAACATTTCACACCAGAGTGTGCCACACACATATGCTTTAAAGAATTCAGTCTAGGGGGCTTCCCCGGTGGCACAGTGGTTGAGAATCTGCCTGCCAATGCAGGGGACACGGGTTCGAGCCCTTGTCTGGGAGGATCCCACATGCCGCAGAGCAACTGGGCCCATGAGCCACAATTACTGAGCCTGCGCGTCTGGAGCCTGTGCTCCGCAACAAGAGAGGCCACGATAGTGAGAGGCCCGCGCACCACGATGAAGAGTGGCCCCCCACTTGCCACAACTAGAGAAATCCCTCACACAGAAATGAAGACCCAACACAGCCATAAATAAATAAATAAATAAATAAAAATTTAAAAACTAAAAAAAAAAAAAAAAAGAATTCAGTCTAGAAGTCCATTCAGTGATGAATGTGCGAACAGAGGACTATTGGGCGAAATACCAAAGTTTTAATACTTGTGCCCAAGTAGCACTCATTGTTCATTTCATGTTCATTTCATCCAGGGTTAGGAGAGATGCTAGCTAGCTCTTTCACATACTTTCTCAGATCAGGTTTTCATTATAGTATTTTATGGTTTCATACCATTTTAAAATGTGCTCAAGGCATTTCCCAGCTACTTTCAGAAGCTGCTTAAGGGGAAGACAGGCCTCCCTGAACCGAGAGGTCCCAGCAAAGGATGTTTTTCAAAGAATTCTTCAGGGTCCTCCACACCCCCATCCACCACCCTCAAAGGCTTTGACTCCAGTCTGAACCCCTGTCCAAGGCCATAAGCAACGTGCTGAAACTGGCTGGGAATAACTTCAGTGGGTCTAGACTGGTGTGTTCTGCATTCTGACTTTCTCAGGAACCGACCATATCATCTGGAAATGGAGGTAAATCTCAGATGCTCCAAATGTTTGTTGATTTTTCAGAGAATATACCCTAAGGCATTACCCAATATGACAGACTTCTGACCCTGGAGGACCTACATATTGAGAAGCAAAGTGGCATTTTCTTGAGCTGTGCTACAGCCAAGTTCCATTTCTTACTGCCTTCGGGTGACCGGCCAGATTCACAAGGAACGTTCTCAGAAGGTGTACGAGCCTGTTTGCCTACAGGCCAGGAAGAGGACTATTCCTGATGATGAGATCATGGCCACAGAAATATAGCTGAGGACACAAAAATCTCTATTTTTACCATGTTTACCTTCTGTCTCATTGTATACAGATGTGAGGTTATAAAACTGACATCTATTTTCAGCACAGGAAACCAAGTAATTTAATCCAAGCCTGACTATTTAAGAAAAACAAAAAAGGACAATACATATGTCTGAAAAGTGGTTTCCATATGCATATGCAAATACGAGCATCAAGGTATTTTATTATATTTTCAGTTTGGTTAATGTTTATTTTAGTATGCCAAGAATCTAAAAGAGATCTCCAAGATTTGCTTTGTCGGGAATTTTCTCAAGTGCTTTTGTTTCTCATCGCACGTGGAGGCTGTAGATTGGAGAAATGGCCTTCCCATGACAGCAAAAGATCAGCATCGTGTCAGAGATCCTTTTATTTTTCTTTTGAGAGACTAACAACTGGCCACTCAGATTTGGTGCACAGACCCACAGCATTAGCACCCCCTTGGAGCCTCTTCAGCAATGTGAAGTCTCAGCCCCCATCCCAGGCCTACGGCCCCCAAAAGCTGTATGTTCACCAGATCTCCAGGTGATCTGAGTTCACACAAGAGGGCCGGAAGCCCCACACTGACTCACCACGCCACAGATGCCGTCGATTCTGGAATCTGGCAGGTTTTATTTTCCAGATTGATGATCACCGGGTGCAGGAGGAGCTGGGCTCCCACCGTCACAACCGGCCTCGCTCTGCAAGGAGAAGACGCACGGTTTTAACCAGCCCCAAGAGGGGCCAGGCAGAAGCCCACTACTCCACTTCTAGAGGCCACGGCCAACATTCCCGGCCCTGGTGCCAAGAATTCCCCTCACTGAGTGAACAGGTGGGCTCCAGACTCAACCAACGACCTCCAGACACATCTGGTGGCTCATGAATACAAATCAAGGAGCCATGGGCCCATCAAGCACAGCCGCATTCACGGACCTTCTCTGTCTGTGGAGGGGCTCACGGTATTTTGGCGACGTGGCTGTGAAAGATTTCTCCTCTGGGATCTGCTAGTCTGTCCATATTCCCATCTGAATATGAGGAAATACATCATCCTACAGTCACTCATGTTGCATCTGTAAGTACTTGAGTTTTGCTAATTTTGTCACCATACTGGCTGGTGATTTTTAACCCTGATTGATCATTTTCTAGACAAGCTTTGCAGATGGAGCTAAACGCATGAGGGTGAGCTGACTCATTCTGTGCTTCACGCGGAGCAATGGTTCTCAACCCTGACTGCACAACAGAAGCACCCCGGGAGCTTTAAAACAGAAGCCAGTCTCCCGGGGTCAAGGCCAGGCACTGGAATGTCAAAAAAAAAAAAAAAAAAAAAAAAAAAACCTCCAGGTGATTCTATTGTGCGGCCAAGTTTGAGGGGAGGGTCTAATACCGAGTAAACTCCATTCCAACCACCCAGTGAGGATAAATCAGACAAGAAAGTAAGTCACTGGGGAAAGGAATGGGGCAATATTTATAAAGCTTGGTGCCAAGATGTGAAAACTGGGAGCCAAATCTCCAGATGACAGTGTGAAATGATGCCATGTTGCTTAAGTTTTCCTCTGACAGGAGGGAGGGCTGGGCCTTGGGGCAGCGTGTTGTTTAGGGCACTGGTTTAAACAATTCCATGATTACCGTAATGGCGCCCAATGGGAATTTTCCTGAACTCCTGTGCGCTATTATCTGTACTGTGTTACGTGATTTTTCTTTTCAATATTGTGTTAGCTCCAGCCCTTGGAAAAGCAGATGATAAGACAGGATTAGACACACAAGACACTTATTAGGGCAAATACTGATGAGGGAAAAAGGGGAGGGAGGGAGGAGGCTGGGACCAGCAGTCAGAGTGTGATGTACGTCTGATTCCTGTGAAGAAGTAAGGAAATGAAAGAGGATCTGGGAAAGAAGCTCCAGCCAGGGCACTGGGGAGTCCTTGAGCCAAATCTGCCTGCTAGTGGAGCTCCAGGTGGGCCTGTATTTGTATCCCTGTTGTGTCCAGTAATCGGCTGGGAGCAGCTCATGGGAAATAGGGCCTTGTTGCAAATGTAGATTCAGAGCACAGTGGAGGGACCATGAGTCAATTTCACTCCATCAGCTCTGAGTGGTGCACTTCACGGCCACCACAAACACAGCCCCATCCTTCAGGTACTTTGAGAGTTTCAATCACCTGATTCTCTACCCCCTGAAGTGGAGAGTGGCTGGTATAAACCAGCCCTCTGAGTATGTCTTGGGACTGATGAAGAAGACCATCTTGCCTACTTGAGGAAACCTACTTTAGAATCCCTCAGGGAGTTGACCTAGGTTCGTACTATGTGCCCAGAACACCTGGGTTGGCCCTCTGCCTTTTGTCTTGATATCCTGACCTAGTGTCTTGCATTCCTATAAAACTTTCTTTTAAGAATAAAAAAGAATCTAATAAGTAATTGGTAGCACTGTCTACCAGTTACTTATTATTCCATGTACTTTACATGCAGATTCTCACTTAATCCTTCCAACAAAAATAAACTTGTAATGTAAATATTATGCCCATTTTACAATGAAAAAAATCTGAGGCTCAGAAAGTTACAGAAACTCGCCCAAGATTACAAATGGGTGAGTGTGTGGAGTGGCCAGGTTTTTTAAATCCAGACCTGTCACATTTGAACAGTTGTTCAATTCTTGCTTTTGGAGGCTACCAATTCTCGGTATTTCTGTTCCTTAATTTAGTGTCCACGCTTGATGATAGAGGCCAGGGTGTATAGCAACACTCCCCCACCCTGCATTCCTTATCTATAGGCACATTTTAATGCATTTCCAAAGCAAAGAGAAGTATTTAAATGTAATACCTTTAAAATGTGTGTCATTTTAGAAGTTCTGCTAAGATTCATATCTTATTTAATGTTATGTTAGTAGAAGCTGGAAGTTTGGTCATGAGGTATGAGAACAAAAAGACATAAGAGCTGAAAGAAAGGGGAAAATATTGAGAGCAAATATTCCTCCAAGCTTTACAAAGAGCATCTAAATGTTCTCCAAAATAAATAGTTGGGATTTACTCTTTAAGGCAAAACTAACAACAAAAAAGAAATGCCTTTGAGACAATTAGAAGAACATGCCCACGGATGGAGGAATAAAGAAAATGTGGCATTCAGCCGTAAAAAGGAAATCTTGCCATTTATGACAACACAGAAGTACCTTGAGAGCACTACGCTAAGTGAAAAAAGTCAGACAGAAAAAGATCAATACCATATGATCTCACCTACATGTAGAATCTAAAAACAAAAATCAAAACCAAAAAATGAACATATAGATACAGAAAACAGATTGGTGGTTGCCAGAGGTGGGGATGAGATGGAGGTGGAAATGGATGAAAGTGGCCAAAAGTATAGACTTCTATTTGTAAGATACATAAGTTTGGGGGATGAAATATATAGCATGGTGCCTAGAGTTAAGAATACTGTGTTGTATATTTGAAAGTTGCTAAGAGGGTAGATCTTAAAAGTTCTCATCACACACACAAAAACCGTAACTATGTGTGGTGATGGATGTTATTAACCAGACATTGTGGTGATCATTTTGCAATATACACAAATATTGAATCATTATGCCTGAAACTAATATAATGCTACATGTCAATAAAAGAAAAGAGTATTTGCATACCACCAACCACATACCTGTAAACAGCTACTTTTCCTGTTCCAAATGCACCCACAATTAAATCTAAAAAAGACAAAAACACACAACACGTGCACAAATTTTATAGAAACGATCCAAACTCATAATTAGAAATAGCACATAGAGCATCCTGAAATGCTGATTGCAGAGTGAGAGTCATAAAAGTAAGAACAGCAAATCACACCGTTCTTAAGACATTTTGGAAAGGATACTGGAACTTCACTCTAGCTCCATATGACACATGCATCAATAGATCTCAAACGCTTCTGGACTCAGGAAGGCCAGCCTTCTAGAAATGCTTCAGATACTCATCGTAACACCATTTCTCCTATCCTCCAGACTCAAGGCACACATCTTAAATCAATAGGGGAAAAGCAGGTGCTAAGGGTCTACTAAGTGCCAGGCTCGTTGCACATAGTATTTTATCACCCCGCTACCGGAACAACCCTATAAGGAAAGCATTTTACCAACGAAGTGGGACGTTTTGGCTGTCATCTTGTCACAGCCATTTGCTCTTGACAAATATGCGGATGGCAAGTATGGTTTTGGCAGAGTGGTCAGTAGCATATGAAATAACTGACATAGCATTACAGCAGTCTCTCCTCATTTGCGGTTTTGCTTCTTCAGTTTCAGTTACCTGTGGTCAACCACGGTCTGAAAATATTAAGTGGAAAATTCCAGAAATCAACAACTCATCAGTTTTAAATTGCACGCCGTTCTGAGCAACGTGACGAAATCTCACGCCGTCCTGCTCTGTCCCGCCCGGGATGTGAATGATCCCTTGGTCCAGCGTGTCCCGTCCGTAGTCACTTAGCCAACTTGGTGTCTCACTGCTTGTTCAAGCGACCCTTACTTTACTTAATAATGGCTCCAAAGTGCAAGAGGAGTGAGACTAGGGACTTCCCTGGCGGTCCAGTGGTTAAGACTCCGTGCTTCCACTGCAGGGGGCAGGGCTTCGATCCCTGGTCGGGGAACTAAGATCCCGCACGCCGCGTGGCACAGCCAAAAAAAAAATTAAAATTAAAATTAAAATTGAAAAAATTTTTTAAAAAGGAGTGATGCTGGCAATTAAGATGTGCCAAAGAGAAGCTGTAAAGTGCTTCCTTTACGTAAAAAGGTGAACGTTCTCCACTTAATAAGGAAAGAAACAAAATCCTATGCCGAGGTTGCTAAGATCTGTGGTAAGAAGGAATCTTCTACCTGTGAAATTGTGAAGAAGGAAAAAGAAAGCCGTGCTAGTTTTGCTGTCGCATCTCAAACTGCAAACGTTAAAGCCACGGTGGGTGAGAAGTGCTTAGTTAAGATGGAAGAGGCATTAAATTTATAACAATATTTTGAGAGAGAGAGAAACCACATTCACATAACTTTTATTATATTATATGGTTATAATTGTTCTATTTTATTATTAGTTATTGTTATTAATCTCTGACTGTGCCTAATTTATAAATCCAGCTTTATGTATAGGAAAAAACGTAGTATGTATAGGGTTCAGTACTCTCCGTGGTTTCAGGCATCCACTGGAGGGTCGTGGAACGTATGCCCCCCCGGATAAGTAGGGAAACCACTATACAAAAAATATTAAATAACAACAACAATGATAATAATAAATAGCACATATTGAACACTTATTCTAGGCCAGGAATTCTTTTAATGGATTTACTTTAACTTATTCTTAACAAGTTAAGAAGTCTCTATCATATTATTAGCACAATTTTACAGAAGAGTAATTTGAGACTTAGGGAGGCTCACCGATACATTCACTGAAGTTCACACAAGTACATAAGAGGTGAAGCTGGGTTACAGTGGTGCTGGGCAACAGAGCAATCTTAGACTATTTGAGGGGTAATGTTCACAATGACCTCAGTGACTGGCTGATATATAGGCAGAACTCTGTTTTTCTTAATCTCATTTATAATGGTTATTCTTTCTCGGTGGATGCAATCAAACAAAAATTAAAATGACCATGGTGATATCTGCAGAGTAACATTTAGAAGCAGAGATGAGAAAACTGGATTCGGAAGAAATAACGGCCACAGAAGAAAACTTACAGTAGCTGAAACTCTAATCGGTTAATTCTAGTACGACAGAAGTGAAAATGAAAAAAAAAAGAAAAAGAGAGGGGGGAACTCCTTTGTCAGTGCCATATGGAAAACCAATCAAGAAATTAAACTGGTTCAGTGGAATTCATACAGGAAAATGATTTGTAGCCACATGCCCTTGGCATTCACCTTTCCAGAACAAAGGAACTGGCCAGGCTGCAAGCAACTATGATTCTTCTCTAGGGTCCTCTCTTGGCTGGGCCAGGGCATTGTCCTCGGTCCCTGATGGATGGGAGTTGGATGGATAACCAGGTACATGAGCTCACGTGGCTGCTTTCTTAGGGTGACTCTGAGACATGTACTTCCCTGTCTCCCAGATTTCCCCAGCTAGACAGAGCCCGAGTTGCCCACCCTGTCAGCCTCTTGATAATAAGCTTCCCTTCCCACCTCTCTCTTCCCTACTCCCTTAGCAATGATTTTCTGGGGCTATTTCTCAAACCACTTGCCTTCTTTTTTTTTTTTGGAACTTTATTTTGTTTATTTTTTTATACAGCAGGTTCTCATTAGTTATCTATTTTATACACATCAGGGTATACATGTCAATCCCAATCTCCCAATTCATCACACCACCAACACCACCCCACCACCACTTTCCCCCCTTGGTGTCCGTACGTTTGTTCTCTACATCTGTGTCTCAATTTCTACCCTGCAAACCGGTTCATCTGTACCATTTTTATAGGTTCCACATATATGCGTTAATATATGATATTTGTTTTTCTCTTTCTGACTTACTTCACTCTGTATGACAGTCTCTAGATCCATCCACGTCTCTACAAATGACCCAATTTCGTTCCTTTTTATGGCTGAGTAATATTCCATTGTATGTATGTGCCACATCTTCTTTATCCATTCGTCTGTTGATGGGCATTTAGGTTGCTTCCATGACCAGGCTATTGTGAATAGTGCTGCAATGAACATTGGGGTGCATGTGTCTTTTTGAATTATGGTTTTCTCTGGGTATGCCCAGTAGTGAGATTGCTGGGTCAGGTGTTAATTCTATTCTTAGTTTTTTAAGGAACCTCCATACTGTTCTCCATAGTGGCTGTATCAATTTACATTCCCACCAACAGTGCAAGAGGGTTCCCTTTTCTCCACACCCTCTCCAGCATTTGTTCTTTGTAGATTTTCTGGTGATGTCCCTTCTAACTGGTGTGAGGTGATACCTCATTGTAGTTTTGATTTGCATTTGTCTAATAATTAGTGATGTTGAGCAGCTTTTCATGTGCTTCTTGGCCATCTGTATGTCTTCTTTGGAGAAATGTCTATTTAGGCCTTCTGCCCATTTTTGGATTGGGTTGTTTGTTTTTTTGATATGGAGCTGCATGAGCTGTTTATATATTTTGGAGATTAATCCTTTGTCTGTTGATTCGTTTGCAAATATTTTCTCCCATTCTGAGGGTTGTCTTTTTGTCTTGTTTGCAGTTTCCTCTGCTTTGCAAAAGCTTTTAAGTTTCACTAGGTCCCATTTGTTTATTCTTGTTTTTATTTCCATTCTTCTAGGAGGTGGATCAAAAAAGATCTTGCTGTGATTTATGTCAAAGAGTGTTCTTCCTATGTTTTCCTCTAAGAGTTTTATAGTGTCCGGTCTTACATTTAGGTCTCTAATCCATTTTGAGTTTATTTTTGTATATGGTGTTAGGGAGTGTTCTAATTTCATTCTTTTACATGTAGCTGTCCAGTTTTCCCAGCACCACTTATTGAAGAGACTGTCTTTTCTCCATTGTATATCCTTGCCTCCTTGTCATAGATTAATTGACCATAGGTGCATGGGTTTATCTCTGGGCTTTCTATCCTGTTCCATTGATCTATATTTCTGTTTTTGTGCCAGTACCATATTCTCTTGATTACTGTAGCTTTGTAGTATAGTCTGAAGTCAGGGAGGCTGATTCCTCCAGCTCCGTTTTTTTTCCCTCAAGACTGCTTTGGCTATTTGGGGTCTTTTGTGTCTCCATACAGATTTTAAGACTTTTTGTTCTAGTTCTGTAAAAAATGCCATTGGTAATTTGATAGGGATTGCATTGAATCTGTAGATTGCTTTGGGTAGTATAGTCATTTTCACAATGTTGATTCTTCCAATCCAAGAACATGGTATATCTCTCCATCTGTTGGTATCATCTTTAATTTCTTTCATCAGTGTCTTATAGTTTTCTGCATGCAGGTCTTTTGTCTCCCTAGGTAGGTTTATTCCTAGGTATTTTATTCTTTTTGTTGCATTGGTAAATGGGAGTGTTTCCTTAATTTCTCTTTCAGATTTTTCATCATTAGTGTATAGGAATGCAAGAGATTTCTGTGCATTAATTTTGTATCCTGCTACTTTCCCAAATTCATTGATTAGCTCTAGTAGTTTTCTGGTGGCATCTTTAGGATTCTCTATGTATAGTATCATGTCATCTGCAAACAGTGACAGTTTTACTTCTTTTCCAATTTGTATTCCTTTTATTTCTTTTTCTTCTCTGATTGCCATGGCTAGGACTTCCAAAACTATGTTGAATAATAGTGGTGAGAGTGGACATCCTTGTCTTGTTCCTGATCTTAGAGGAAATGCTTTTGGTTTTTCACCATTGAGAATGATGTTTGCTGTGTGTTTGTCATATATGGCCTTTATTGTGTTGAGGTAGGTTCCCTCTGTGCCCACTTTCTGGAGAGTTTTTATCAGAAATGGGTGTTGAATTTTGTCAAAAGCTTTCTCTGCATCTATTGAGATGATCATATTGTTTTTATTCTTCAATTTGTTAATATGGTGTATCACACTGATTGATTTGCATATACTGAAGAATCCTTGCATCCCTGGGATAAATCCCACTTGATCATGGTGTATGATCCCTTTAATGTGTTGTTGGATTCTGTTTGCTAGTATTTTGTTGAGGATTTTTGCATCTATATTCATCAGTGCTATTGGTCTGTAATTTTCTTTTTTTGTAGTATCTTTGTCTGGTTTTGTATCAGAGTGATGGTGGCCTCACAGAATGAGTTTGGGAGTGTTCCTTCCTCTGCAATTTTTGGAAGAGTTTGAGAAGGATGGGTGTTAGCTCTTCTCTGAATGTTTGATAGAATTCACCTGTGACGCCATCTGGTCCTGGACTTTTGTTTGTTGGAAGATTTTTAATCACAGTTTCAATTTCATTACTTGTGATTGGTCTGTTCATATTTTCTATTTCTTCCTGGTTCAGTCTTGGAAGGTTATAACTTTCTAAGAATTTGTCCATTTCTTCCAGGTTGTCCATTTTATTGGCATAGAGTTGCTTGTAGTAGTCTCCTAGGATGCTTTGTATTTGTGTGATGTCTGTTATAACTTCTCCTTTTTCATTTCTAATTTTACTGATTTGAGTCCTCTCCCTCTTTTTCTTGATGAGTCTGGCTAATGGTTTATCAATTTTATCTTCTCAAAGAACCAGCTTTTAGTTTTATTGATCTTTGCTATTGTTTTCTTTGTGTCTATTTCATTTATTTGTGCTCTGATCTTTATGATTTCTTTCCTTCTGCTAACTTTGGGTTTTGTTTGTTCTTCTTTCTCTAGTTCCTGTAGGTGTAAGGTTAGATTGTTTATTTGAGATTTTTCTTGTTTCTTGAGGTAGGCTTGTATTGCTATAAACTTCCCTCTTAGAACTGCTTTTGCTGCATCCCATAGGTTTTGGATCGTCGTGTTTTCATTGTCATTTGTCTCTAGGTATTTTTTGATTTCCTCTTTGATTTCTTCAGTGATCTCTTGGTTATTTAGTAACGTATTGTTTAGCCTCCACGTGTTTGTGGTTTGTACATCTTTTCCCCCTGTAATTGATTTCTAATCTCATAGCCTTGTGGTCAGAAAAGTTGCTTGATATGATTACAGTTTTCTTAAATTTACTGAGGCTTGGTTTGTGACCCAAGATGTGCTCTATCCTGGGGAATGTTCCATGCACACTTGAGAAGAAAGTGTAATCTGCTGTTTTTGGATGGAATGTCCTATAAATATCAATTAAATCTATCTGGTCTATTGTGTCATTTAAAGCTTGTGTTTCCTTGTTAATTTTCTGTTTGGATGATCTGTTCATTGGTGTAAGTGAGGTATTAAAGTCCCCCACTATTATTGTGTTACTGTTGGTTTCCTATTTTATAGCTATTAGCAGTTGCCTTATGTATTACCTATGTTGGGTCCATATATATTTATAATTGTTATATCTTCTTCTTGGATTGATCTCTTGATCATTATGTAGTGTCCTTCCTTGTCTCTTGTAACATTCTTTATTTTGAAGTCTATTTTATCTGATATGAGTATTGCTACTCCAGCTTTCTTTTGATTTCCATTTACATGGAATATATTGTTCATTTGGGATGACCTGTCCATTGGTGAAAGTGGGGTGTTAAGGTCCCCTACTATGATTGTGTTATTGTTGTTTCTGCTTTTATGGCTGTTAGCATTTGCCTTATGTATTGAAGTGCTCCTATGTTGGCTGCATAAATATTTACAATTGTTATATCTTCTTGGATTGATCCCTTGATCATTATGTAGTGTCCTTCTTTGTCTCTTGTAATAGTCTTTATTTTAAAGTCTCTTTTGTCTGATATGAGAATTGCTACTCCAGCTTTCTTTTGATTTCCATTTGCATGGAATATCTTTTTCCATCCCCTTACTTTCCACCTGTATGGGTCCCTAGGTCTGAAATGGGTCTCTTGTAGACAGCATATATATGGGTCTTGTTTTTGCATCCATTCAGTGAGCCTGTGTCTTTTGGTTGGAGCATTTAATCCATTCATGTTTAAGGTAATTATCGATATGTATGTTCCTATTACCATTTTCTTAATTGTTTTGGGTTTGTTTTTGTAGGTCGTTTTCTTCTCTTGTGTTTCCCACTTAGAGAAGTTCCTTTAGCATTTGTTGTAAAGCTGGTTTGGTGGTGCTGAATTCTCTGAGCTTTTGCTTGTCTGTACAGCTTTTGATTTCTCCATCAAATCTGAATGAGATCCTTGCCAGGTAGAGTAATCTTGGTTGTAGATTCTTCCCTTTCATCACTTTAAATATGTCATGCCACTACTTTCTGGCTTGTAGAGTTTCTGCTTAGAAATCAGCTCTTAACCTTATGGGAGTTCCCTTGTATGTTATTTGTCATTTTTCCCTTGCTGCTTTCAATGATTTTCCTTGTCTTTAATTTTTGCCAGTTTGATTGACTATGTGTCTTGGCATGTTTCTCCTTGGGTTTATTCTGTATGGGACTCTCTGAGCTTCCTGGACTTGGGTGGCTATTTCCTTTCCCATGTTAGGGAAGTTTTCGACTATAATCTCTTCAAATATTTTCTCGGGTCCTTTCTCTCTCTCTTCTCCTTCTGGGACCCCTATGATGCGAATGTTGGTGCGTTTAATGTTGTCCCAGAGGTCTCTTAGGCTGTCTTCATTTCTTTTCATTCTTTTTTCTTTATTCTATTCCACAGCAGTGAATTCCACCATTCTGTCTTCCAGGTCACTTATCCGTTCTTCTGCCTCAGTTATTCGGCTATTGATTCCTTCTAGTGTAGTTTTCATTTCAGTTATTGTATTGTTCATCTCTGTTTGTATGTTCTTTAATTTTTCTAGGTCTTTGTTAAACATTTCTTGCATCTTCTTGATCTTTGCCTCCATTCTTTATCCGAGGTCCTGGATCATCTTCACTATCATTATTCTGAATTCTTTTTCTGGAAGGTTGCCTATCTCCACTTCATTTAGTTGTTTTTCTGGGTTTTTTTCTTGTTCCTTCATCTGGTATATAGCCCTCTGCCTTTTCATCTTGTCTGTCTTTCTGTGAATGTGGTTTTTGTTCCACAGGCTGCAGGATTGTAGTTCTTCTTGCTTCTGCTGTCTGCCCTCTGGTGGATGAGGCTATCTAGTCAAACGACTTTTCTTCTAATCCTTGTCTTAATGTCTGCTCTAATAGAACCCAACCTAAGACACAATAATTCTTGTTAAAAATGTTTTTTAAAAAATGGACTGAAATGGCTTCAGGATTAAAATCACAGTGAAAATGCAAGCAACCTAAGTGTCCATCAACTGATGAATGGATAAAGAAGAAGTGGTATGTGTATATATATATATGTGTGTGTGTGTGTGTGTGTGCGTGTGTATACACACACGCACACACACACACACACACAATGGGATATTACTTTGCCATAAAAAAGAATGAAATATTGCCATTCGCCGCAACGTGGATGGACCTAGAGATTTTCATACAAGTGAAGTCATACAGAGAAAGATGAATATTATATGACCTCACTTATATATGGAATCTAAAAAGTAATACAAATGAATTTATTTATTGAGGGAAATCAGAAACAGGCTCACAGACATAGAAAACAAATGTGTCGTTACCAAAGGGGAAACGGATGGAGGAGGAATAAAATAGGAGTGTGGGATTAACAGATATACGCCATTATACATAAAATAAACTACAAGGATATACTGTATAGCACAGGAAACTATATTCAACGTCTTGTAATAATCTATAATGGAAAAGAACCAGAAAAAGCATATATATATATATATATATATATATATATCCATTTAATTGAGTCACTTTGCTGTACACCTGAAGCTAACAGAATATTGTAAATCAACTATACTTCAATTTTAAAAGTTTTAAAAAACTCTCTTGTTTATAGATACAGAATCAGATTCAGATCATAGGCTCAAGACTGGACTCCAAAGCTCCATATTTTAAAAGATGTGCATGCTAATGTTTAGTAAGTCAAATGAAGGTCATCTGAGGAGCTCTGTCTGTGAGATTAAGGAAGACTGTTAAGTAAAGGGCTGCAACTTGACCATCTGTGATTCATGGAATAAAATATTCTCTTCCAAGGGTTCAAATCTTTGAAGCCAGAAGTCAAAGTTTCTAAGTCTACCAATTTTTAAAATCATATCAGAATTTCAAGTTTTGCAAAGATTTTCACATTTATTTTTTTCTGTTACATTCGTCTCTCCCAGCACATCAGTGCGTTTTTGCTATGTCAGAGGAAGAAGAGCTACTGATTTGAAGAAACACGAACTCTGTTCTTCCTGTATAATCCTGGACTTAATTATTTAGACAAGTATGACACAGGTGGCACTCGGCCTGATCCGTTCTATTGACATGACAATTATGAAACTGATTATGAAACTGATTCAAGGGAGTCATGTGCTTTGTTTTTGTCTCCAAATAAGGTGAAATGTTTGTATCTTGAGATTAGACACTTTATAAATAACAGAAGAATTGTAAGAATTGACTCTTTGGAAATGGCCAAGAAAATGAGACTATGAACTCTTCCAGGGCAGGAATCTTTCCTCAGGTTTGCATATCACAAAGATTTTATGGAGTGGTAGGGGTTGAAATAAATGAAGAAAGATATAATCTTTGCATCCACGGCACCAGGCACAGTGCCAGAGACAGGGCAGGGACTTTATAAATACCTGTGAAATAGGAGGATAAGTAATCATGAGATAATATACTAAAGAAGAGGGAGATGAGGAAAATGAAACAGTTTTTAAGACAGGCTAATGTCAACTACAATCAAGTTCTGCTGAATTTTGGCATGTGCACTTGAAGGTGTTGGGAGAGAAACACATACACACACAGAGGCTCCAGATTCAGAGGCTGCGTCATGATCAGACTGTCATTACAGAGGAGAAGTTGAGAGCCACCCTCCTGATGGTCAAGAGCAGCAGGGCTTTTTCTTTGGGAACTCTAATTCCTAGGCCTCAGGGTGGGAATTTTCCTACTCTGGAAAAATCAAATAACTGGCAAAACAGCCACATTTCCTTTTTTCATGAGAATGTGGCCACAGTTATTCAGAGGCTAAGAAAACAATTATCTACCACCAAAAGTATGTTTGTCTTTTGAGACACCACCTTGGTATTGTGCCTGCTGGAAAAGGCCAGAAGCATTTATGCTCAGGACCTTAACGTTATCAGATTTCTCTAGGGGAGGAGAATGGATCTGCTGATTTGTGTTTCTAACCGATTTGTCCTTCCAGAATATGTGATTTGCTTTGATAAGTGCTATGTGATTTCCATATATATATATATGCTGTTATGTTCCATATATATACATACATATATTTGAGGATATAGATGTATATACACATATGTATCTCTCTATATATACACATATGTATATATGTGTGCATATATATACACATACACACACAATTTTTAAAAATCTTGCATGATTCTGCCATCCGCCTCGGGACTTTTACTGTATTCTTTTTATTTTTATTTTATTGGCGTATAGTTGATTAACAATGTTGTGTTAGTTTCAAGTGTACAGCAAGGTGATTCAGTTATACATATATTCATTCTTTTTTAGATTTTTTTCTCGTATAGGTTATCACAGAATATTGAGTAGAGTTCCCTGTGCTATACAGTAGGTCCTTGTTGGCTATTTATCTTATATATAGTAGTGTGTGTATGTTCACATCAAGGACTTTCAATGATAATCTGATGACAAATTTTGGTGCTAATATTTGGATTCATAACTCTGAACTCTTTCCCTCACTTTGAGACAACAGGTCTTATACCTTTACTTAATGTTTACTTTCCTTTCTTATAGAAACTTCTTAAAAGCACATTCTGAAAACAAGCAAACAAAAACTTTGCCTTTCTTTATACAAAGACATTTAGCCTTTTAATTTTTCCCTTGAAGAAACATTTGGCCACTAAAATTGGTTCTTTCCCCTTAATCAAAAACTGTTCTAAAAATGCTGGAGTCCTTTGTTATCACCTCACATTGCCCGAGAAACATAGTTTATTTTCCTTTTGGCTTTTGATGGAACTGAGTACTTTTAAGGATATGAAAAGGGGACATTAGCATTAATGCAGGATCAGTTGGCAAGAAAAAATAGCCCTAAAAAATGTGAGGTCATAGGAGATGTATTACACCTCTGTTTTGTATTTTATTTCACTAAAACCGTTGTTTTTAAACGAGGAAGAAGCAAAGAGCCAAGTCTTTAAAGTGGTACTTGGACTATAGGGTCTGATTTCATTAATCTCTGAAAGAAATTTTAGAGTTGGAAGAAGTTCAATGTGAAAACATCAGCTTTGTTCTGAGTGTGGATTTGAGGTCTGGGCCTAGGTAGGCAGGGGGCAGAAAGGAGAGAATGGAAACTTCATGGGAGGGGGTAGATGGGAGGGGAAGACAACAGGAAGAGTGATGACAGGATTAGATGAAAGAGTCTGCCACAGGCGTTTCATGGGGGGAAGCCTCCACGGTCACCCAAGCACTGACATTTCATAAGCTGTGAGCCTTCTTACCTGCTACCTTCTTTCTTCCTACTTCTTACTCTGTCATCTTCTTAAGAAATATACGAGTGCTGGTCTCTTGCTCAAAATGCCATCAAACTCCTCCTTTTAAATTTTGGAGTTAAAAGACATTTACTATTTCAGAATAATTCTGGACAGTGAGATGTGCTAGAAAGAGCTTCCAAATAAATGAGAAACATGGGAATGTGAAACTAAGAGTTGTATGAAAAGATAATGATGACTCAAGGGCTTCCCTGGTGGCTCAGTGGTTAAGAATCCGCCTGCCAATGCAGGGGACACGGGTTCGAGCCCTGGTCCGGGAAGATCCCACATGCTGTGGAGCAACTAAGCCCGTGCGCCACAACTAATGAGCCTGTGCGCTAGAGCCCACGAGCCACAACTACTGAGCCCGTGTTCCACAAATACTGAAGCCCACGCGCCTAGAGCCCGTGCTCCACAACAAGAGAAGCCACTGCAATGAGAAGCCCGTGCACCACAATGAAGAGCAGCCCCCACTCGCTGCAACTAGAGAAAGCCCGCGCGCAGCAACGAAGACCTAACGTAGCCAAAAATAAATAAATAAATAAATTTATAAAAAGAAAAAGATAATGATGACTCAAAAGGAGAGCACCCCCCTTCAACATGACCCCCCAAATGTAGAAATCACAAAGGAATTTTAAGATTGAAACTTTTTAAAAACTGAAGCAAGTTCAAAAGAGAAGTGAAAGAAACAGGAGAAGATGTTTACAATGCAGACCTCTGATCAAATGGGAATATTTTTCAATGCTTTTAAGAATGTCTGGCACCTATGAAAACATAAATGTTAATTATTATTATTAACCCTATTTTATGACAGGCTCATACAAATTAATAAAACTATAAATAGTCCAATAAAAAGATAATAAACAGGCAATTCATGTGAAATTAAATAGCTGTGACCAATAAGTATATGAAAAGATGTTCAACCTCATTAGTCATCAAAGGATTACAAATGGAAGAAACAATGAGATATCAGTTTTGACCTTTGAAGTTTGAAAAGGTGAAAAGTTTAGTATTAGGCAGAGAGAAGAGAACCAAGAACTCATAGGCTCTGTTTGAGGGAGAATATAAATTGGCACCATTTTCTTAAAAGGTGCTTTGTTGGTATGTATGACAATGCAAACCTTTGACCCAGAATTTGCACTTCTAGGAATTTATCCTGAGGCTATACTGTACAGCTGTGCAGAGATGTATCAAACAAAAGCTCACCTTCTAAACATTTTAAGTATATGCATTTCACTGCTACAACAATCCCATGTGGGAGATACCTTAATTATCCCCATTTTAAAATGGGGAAAATGAGGTTCTGAAAAATTAAATACAGTAAGTGGCAAGGCCAAGTTTTAAACCCAGGCAGTCTGGCTGTTACCTGTTTTTGTCCCAGTGCTTCCCAGGAGCATAGCTACAGGCTACCTTTTAAAAAAATCTTAAAATTGAGGTGTATTTTACATACAGTAAATTTCACCCTTAAAAAGTATCCTAATATGTGCAATCTACAAAAAGGGTACAAACGAACTTATCTACAAAACATAAACAGAGTTACAGATGTAGGAAACAAACTTATGGCTACCAGGGGGTAAGCGGGGGAGGGATAAATTGGGAGATTGGGATTAACATATACCTACTACTGTATATAAAATAGATAACTAGTAAGGACCTACTGTATAGCACAAGGAACTCTACTCAATACTCTGTAGTGACCTATATGGGAACAGAATCTAAAAAAGAGTGGATATATGTGTATGTATAACTGAGTCACTTTGCTGTACAGCAGAAACTAACACAACATTGTAAATCAACTATACTCCAATAAAAATTTTTTAAGAAGTATCCTATTCTCAGAGCTTTGATAAATTCATCTGGTTGTGTGACTACCAACACAAGCAAGATATAGAACAACTCCATATCCCAGAATGTCCGCCATGCACTTTCTAGTCAAGCCCGCTCCCACCTCTAGCCCCCCTGCAACCTCTAATCTGTTTTCCAGACTGTCTCATAGATGGAGACATACAGTATGTAGCCTTTTTTTTGGTTTACCTTGTCTGGCCTTTTCTCTTTATTTTTTATTTTTTAAAATTTATTTTATTGGAGTGTAGTTGATTTACAATGTTGTGTTAATTTCTGCTGTAGAGCAAACTGACTCAGTTATACATATATTCATATTCTTTTCCATTATGGTTTATCACAGAATATTGAATGTAGTTCCCTGTGCTATACAGTAGGACCTTGTTGTTTATCCATCCTGTATATACTAGTTGCATCTACTAATCCCAAACTCCCAATCCCCTCCTCCCCCACCCCTCCCCAGCCACAAGTCAGTTCTCTATGTCTGTGAGTCTGTTTCTGTTTCATAGATAAGTTCGTTTGTGTCACATTTTAGATTCCACATATAAGTGATATCATATGGTATCTGTCTTTCTCTGACTTACTTCCCTGAGTATGATAATCTCTAGGTCCATCCATGTTGCTGCAAATGACATTATTTCATTCTTTTTTATGGCTGAATAGTATTCCGTGGTATATATGTGCCACATCTTCTTTACCATTCATCTGTCAATAGACATTTTGATTGTTTCCACATCTTGGCTATTGTAAATAGTGCTGCAATGAACACTGGGGTGCACGTGTCTTTTCGAATGACAGGTTTTCCTGGGTATGTGCCCAGGAGAGGGATTGCTGGATCCTATGGCAACCCTATTTTTAGTTTTTTGAGGAACCTCTGTACTGTTTTCCATAGTGGCTGCACCAATAGTATGTACCCTTTCGGATCCGGCTTCTTTCACTCAGCTTAGTGCATTTGAGATTCATCCACGATCTTGCATGTGTCAGCAGTTCATTCCTTTTTAATGCTGAGTCGTACCCCACTGTGCAGATGGCTCATGGTTTGTTTATCCATCCCTGGCTAAGGGGAGCTTACGTTTTTTCCGGTTTTTGGAAAGTCACTATAAACATTTGTGTACAGGTTTTTGTACCTATAGGCCGATTTTGATTTGTAAATTCTCTCTCATTGAATCTCTGTAATCTCTTTGAAGCCCTCTTTTAAATGCAGTGTTGTATTTCAAGTGGAAAATTCCTGAATAGAGGGTAGAAATTTAGGAGTTCTAACTTCCAGTTTACTTTGCCACTGGCTTCCTAATGACTCTGGACAAGTCGCTCTTGGTTGCCAAATCTCTGGTGAAGTCTTCAAGGTTCTCCAGATGAGAAAGCCAAGAGCTCAGTAGAATTGGTTGGGGTCACATGACTGTACTTTCTCAGCTCTGATTTACAATCCAGGACTGTGCTTTGCCTCTTGAGTCAGCTGGGCTCCTGCAGAGTTTGTGTCTCGTCTTGCCTCCTTTATGGGACAGTTTCTGGCATTCTCCCTGGCTTAACCAGACCTGGACATCACACTGGCCCGCCTCCATGACTCAGCTCCCTGAGCTCAACATCCATAGACTTCTGGCTCCTGTCTTGGCATTGCTCATGCTCACAGCCCCCAGCATCTCCTCCAGACACTCCTCATCACTGTCGCAGCTCCGTCTCTGCTAAGCCCCTTCCCACAGCATTTTAAAGATGAACGAGGGGGGCTTCCCTGGTGGCGCAGTGGTTGGGAGTCTGCCTGCCAATGCAGGGGACACGGGTTCGAGCCCTGGTCTGGGAGGATCCCACATGCCGCGGAGCAACTGGGCCCGTGAGCCACAACTACTGAGCCTGCGCGTCTGGAGCTTGTGCTCCACAACAAGAGAGGCCGCGATAGTGAGGGGCCCGCGCACCGCGATGAAGAGTGGCCCCCACTCGCCGCAACTAGAGAAAGACCTCGCACAGAAATGAAGACCCAACACAGCCAAAAATAAATAAATAAATAATAAAAATAAAGGAATTCCTTTAAAAAAAAAAAAATAGATGAACGAGGGTTGTCAAGTATAGCTGTTTACCTAGACCCACCCAGGGTCTGCTCACTTTCATACAAGGATGATTTTTAAGAGAAACAACAGGATTAAAGATAACGTGTAAAATGATGGGGTTAAAGATGCCGTGTCAATATGGCAATGCTGACTCGTAAGTGGGTTACGAAACTGGCTTAAGAGTTTGGCACTGGAAAAACAGCTCATGTCTGTGGGAAGCAGGCATTTAGATAAGTCTCCTTGAATTTGGTAAATGTGTTTATCTAAAAATAGACAGAGGCTGCCTTTCCTCCTTGCTTTTTTATTGCAACATGTAAAATATTACTGAGAGGAGGGTTATGAGTTGAGGAAGAAAATGTTTGAAAAAAAAAATGCGTGATTTTATCCCAGAAAGTAATAATCCTAACAGTCTGTCTGAAATGCTTCCAAATGAACTCTGAAGGAAAACATTTATGAGTTGGATTGTGGTATTAGGTTGCAACATTCTAATTTACTGAGACTTTATTTTCTTTTTAAAAAAATCCTACAAAAAAATAAGACTGAACTATCAAGTGCTAAGTCTGCCTTATGAAAATTGTTTTCTATGTGTTATTAGCATCCTGTGGCTGTAAGCCTCACCCCTTTCCCCCTACCATTGCTTGATGCTTCGCTAGTTGCATTTCATGTCACTGGATGAAAGGCATTTCACTTTATCCTTGTTGTGGCCACACTTACAGTATGTGTGCTGTCCAGTCAGTTGCTAAAAGTCTTGGAGAAAAGTTTGTTTCTTTAGGACCAGTCTCATTTATAAGTGGCTGACTACTGGGAATGATTTCACAGTCTCCAAAAGAGTCTGGTATTGAGGCCGAAAAGTCGGCCTCTGTATACCGGTGCTGAATCAAATCTCGGAGACAGAGTTCTGGGTGAAGTAGAAAAGAATAGCTTTATTGCTTTGACAGGCAAAGGGGGACACAGTGGGCTAGTGCCCCTCAAAACTGTGTGTCCCAATCCAGGGGGATTTGGTGAGGAGTTTTCTAGCAGTGGTTCAAGGGCGGGGTTGCTGATAAGGATCAGGGTGTGTGCTGGGACTGTAGTCCTTTAACCTGGCCTCAGGTGGTCTTCTGGTGAGCTTCTGTGATTCTCAAGGTTATCAAACTGTGACCTTCTCTCTGGGACATCTTCCATTTGTTGGGGGTTTTAGTTCTGTGGAAGAGCTCAAAGATATTGTCATGTGTATCCCTTGAGGCAGAACCAGGACCCTGCCCCAAGGCTGCACTATTGTTTCTTGGCTGCTCCCCACCTTGTCCCTGCATCCCCTCCCTTCACTGATCAACAACTGTTTGAACCTGCCCTTTGGAACTCAGGGAAGGTCATGGAGGCTGAAGTCTATTCCCTACAAACAAGAAACAGGGACACAGAAAGGCTTCTGTGCCCAGGAGCCCCACAGGGTCCTGCTCGGTTTTAGTATCCCACAAGACACTACTCCCACATCCATCCTGATAGAGAAAATCCTATGATTAAAAACTTGAGGGACTTTAAAAGTTTGCTAAGTGTTATGGACTGAATTGTATCCCCCCATCCCCCAAAATTTGATGTTGTAGTCTTCATCTCTGGGACCTCAGAATGTGACTCTATTTAGACAAACGATCTTTAAAGAGGTAAGGTAAATGAGGTCGTTAGGGTGGGACCTAATTTCATCTGGCTGGTGTCCTGTAAGAAGAGGAAATTTGGACACAGACACACACAGAAGGAAGACCAGGTGCAGACACAGAAAGAAGATGGCCATCTACAAGCCAAGGAGAGAGGCCTCGGAAGAAACCAACCCTGCCCACATCTTGAACTTGAACTGGCAGCCTCCAGAAATGTGAGGAAATAATTTCTGTTGTTTGGGCCACCCAGTGTGTGGTACTTTGTTATGGCAGCCCTGGAAAACTGATACAGTAAGATACAAATTTATAGAGTTGCAAGGGAGGGAGCAGAGGAAGAAAAGAAGGTGTGGGCAGTGGTTCCCTATCCTGGGGACCCTCGTTCAGCAACTTGTGATTGAACACCCATCATGAGCCAAGTCCTGTCCCAGACGCCAAGGATTCAACAGTGAGCAAACCAACACATTCCCTGCCCTTCAAGCATTGATAGCCTATCAGTCAACTCTCCAAGAGGGCTTGTTAAAGATGCAGGCCAGCACCCACTGAATCTGAGTCCCTGGGTGCGACCTACTTCCCCTGCATCATTTATATCTGATGGGAATAAGTATATTAGATCCTTTTCTGCTGCACATTTGAGAAGAGGAAATAGTATAAGCTTCTGCAGCTGGTGTAGAGGAGCTGTCAGGGACAGAAAGAAAAGGAAGCCGGAGATGAGAGGGGCCGAGCATCCCCCAAAATGAGCTTCAGTTACATCACAATTTAGCCTGAAGGCTGGCCAGACCCCACGCTTTCTGTTGTACCCTCACGCTCTCATGAATTTCTATTAGGGCTGGTAGTTTTTAGGAAACTGGCTATTACTAATATCATCCCAGGAAAATGCCAGCAAGAAAATACAAGATGATGGCCATACATAGAAAGAAGAGCGTCACAGGAACAGTGTTTGCAGATAAGAAGTACTAAAGAGGATTTTGCTGCTGGGTTGGTTATTCTGAAAATCTCTCCCCCTCGTCTCTTAGGAAGCTCTAGGCATGTTACCTGAGTCATCGCCTTAAGGCACAGGGCTAGGTCTGGTGCAAAGCATTAGAGCATGTGGATCTCAGCATTGGAGTTTCTTTCGGGTCCCTCTCACCTCCATTTAGTGGGTGGGGTTAAGAAATAACATATATTGACTGCTTAGAGTTCTTCACAGTTTGCAAATCGCCTTCATAACAATCCTGAGCAGTGGGAAGCTAAGGTTCAGAGACGTAAGTGGTATATCCAAGGTGACAGAGCTGAAACTGATGGGTGAAGAAACGAGAATATGGGCCCCCTGACTCCCAGTTTGGTGCTGTTTCTATCAAGCTGGCTGCTGGTTCTCTTAGTCTAGCAGTTTGGCATTTAAATGCCCAGTGAATACAGAACGAAGGTCAAGGGTTCTGCTTTTCGAGAATGAGTGCACCACCTTGAGTGGAGCCTCCCGTGATCCCAGGAGAGGAAGTCCAGGTTTATTTAAAAGAGCATCATCGTCTCAACTTCCATGTCTATTCTTTTTTAAAAATTTATTTTATTGACGTATAGTTGATTTACAATGTTGTATTAATTTCTACTGTACAGCAAAGTGATTCAATTTTATATATATATATATACACACACACACATTCTTTTTCATATTCTTTTCCATTATGGTTTATCACAGGATATTGAATATAGTTCCCTGTGCTATACAGTAGGACCTTGTTTATCCATCCTCTATATACTAGTTTGCATCTGCTTATCCCAAACTCCCAATCCATCCCTCCCCCACCCCCCTCCCCCTTGGCAGCCACAGGTCTGTTCTCTATGTCTGTGGTTCTGTTTCTGTTTCGTAGATAAGTTCATTTGTGTCGTATTTTAGCTTCCACCTATAAGTGATATCATACGGTACTCATCTTTCTCTTTCTGTCCAGGTCTATTCTTATTCTACACAAGAATAAGATAATTTGTTGGACTTAAGTAGAGTTCGAAGATAGTGGCCAGGCAGAGAAAGGAGGGAAAGAGTTCGTATACCAAGGTGTGTGGCTGTGAGGAAATTGGTTTATTCATTCATTCATTCTCATTCATTCATTCAACAAGCATTTACTAGCCACCTCCAGTGCCAGCCACTGCTTGGGACACTAGAGTTCCATATGAGCAAAATTAAATCCATTGCTTGCCCTCCACTAATAAAGTGTCCAGTCTCGAGGGGTGAAAGATGCATTTATCAAATAACCACAAAAAAATGTGTCATTTCAATCTGAGAGAAGTGTTTTTAGAGGAAGGACAACAGTCAGGAAAGGCTTCCTGAGGAAGTGACATTTGAACTGGGCTCCTAAGTGGGAAGTGAACTCCCAGGAAGATGTCCAGGATGTGCAAAGACAGAAGGGATGCTTCAAGCAAATTACACTCAACTTTGAAATCGTACATTCATCAATTAAAAATGACTTATATGAGGAACACGCCCCAGGAGCTCAGAAGTAAAGGAGAGGTTCTAAGTACAGGGGAACTAACTCCCACTCACCAGCGCCCACCCACCCATAAAAGGAGCCATGGCCAGCCAGAGAGTTTTAACTGTACACTTACAACTAAGATCAAGGATAAATGATATCCTGTCATATTTACTGTTTCCTTGGGTTTCAGAAAGAAGCCAGCTTCTACAATTGAATGTTTGGAAGGTAGTTAGTTCGGATTTAAACTGTCAGACTTATGGTTTCTGGCCTAGCATGTAAAAAGCTTGGAAGTCGCCACTCCATCCAAGCAAGTAGAAAGCTGAACACGCTGAAAAATCAACCACTCTTCTTAGATCCACACGAGCGGTGAGATCCCAGGGCAATCTGCTGCCTCCACATTGGAGAGACAGACAGGCACGTGCAGAGACTCACAGCTTCTCAGAGCAGCAACTCCACGGGAACCAGAGTGGGGCAGGGAAACCCGGACTCTACTGGTGAATTGCAGGAGGCTCAGTGTGGACAACTCTGAAAGTTAAACCCCTCCAGGGATCCAGTCATGAGGGGTGCAGGTAGGGGTACACTTTCGTTAGGCTTTTCTCCTGGATCTCTACCAGGTTCTCCCAGGGAACATCAAAGAACAATTTCCTAGTACTTCTGGCAAGGGGAGGGGAGAAGAAATCAACTTGAAACACACCAGAGCACTCGTTCATCTTAAGGTCTACCCTCAGGAGAAGCTAGTCATCCAGAGCCTGACCTGCTGGAGTAGGAAAAAGAGTCTAACCTGGGGGAAGGGAAATACCCAACCTCAACCCACTCTAGCCATCCCGTCTCAACGAAGAAGCACGTGTGAAGGTCACAGTCCAGAAGCATAGGCTCGCTAAAAGACTGAGACCTAATCACACCCCATAAAACACTCCTCCCCTCCCAATTCCTCACCAACATCTACTGCCATATTAACTAAAGGCCTATTTACAGCAGTTCCTTTTACCCAGTGTATCATGCCCAGCTATCAAAAAAAAAAAAAATGACAAAACATACTAAAAAGCAATGTACATAGTTGAAAGAGACAGAGCAAGCATCAGAACCAGATTAAGATATGGCAGGAACATTGGAATTATCAGACCGGGAATTTAAAACAACTATGATGAATATGCTAAGGCCTCTACTGGATAAAGTATTTAAGAATAGAAGCATGTAAGAAAGGGAGGTTAATGTAAGAAGAGAGATGGAAATTCTAAGAAAGAACCAAAAAAGAAATGATAGAGATAAACAATATTGTAACAGAAATTAAGAACTGTCTTTGATGGTTTATTAGTAAACTGGATAAGACTGAGGAAAGAATCTCTGAGTTTGAGGATATCTCGATAGAAACCTCTAAAACTGTTAAGCAAAGAGACAAAAAGACTGAAAAAAAAAAAAAGAATGGAATAGTCAAGAATTGTGGGACAGCTATAAAAGGTATCACGTATGTGTAGTGGTAATACCAGAAGAGGAAGAAAGAGAGAAAGAAACAGAAGAAATATTTGAAAGAGTAATGACTGAGGATTTCCCCAAATTCATGTCAGTCACCAAACCACAGATCTAGGAAGCTCAGAGAACATCAAGAAAGATAAATGCCCCCCAAAACTACACATTGGCATATCACTTTCAAACTACAAAAAAATCAAACATAAAGAAAAAACTCCTGAAAGAAGCTGGGGCAAGAAAGCATCTTATCTATAGAGGAGCAAAGATAAAAATTACATGTGACTTCTTCCCAGAAACCATGCAAGCAAGAAGAGAGTAGAGTGAAATATTTAAAGCGTTGAGAGAAAAAAACCCCACCAACCTAGAATTCTTTACCCTATGAAATTATCCTTCAAAATCGAAGGAGAAACAAACACTTTCTCAAACAAAAATTTAGGAACTTATTGACAATAGGCCTGCCTTGCAAGAAATGCTAAAAAGAAGTTCTTTAGAGAGAAGGAAAATGATATAGGTCAGAAACTCAGATCTACCTAAAGAGAGAAAGAGTACTTAGGAAGGAAAAAGTGAGGGTAAAGTTAAAACTTTTATTTTTCTTGTCCTTAATCTAACATGTAAGAGTTAGATGGGATCTCTTGAGAAGTGTGTACAATGGCCCCCAAACTGTCTGCCTGAAAGATGGGAGGCTGGATGCTTACCCAACGGTTCTCATCCCTCAAACAGCAGTTGAAGGTGGCCCTGAGGCTCTTTATCCCAGGCTGCACTGGGATCACTGCTACACTCACCTGGTTCAGTGCATTATTCTTACCTAGGACACTTTAATGGCTTTTGACCTCAAGTTTCTTTTCTATTACAGCTCATTCTAGCCATTGCTAAAGACTGAAGTACTTAAAGTGTCATTTTTCAAGATAAGACATATTATCTTTTTCTGTTAGTTTCCTAATAAAGTACCAATTATTTGACATGCTATTCAAGGCCCTTTATTATCTGGCCCAAATCTTACTTTTGTTGACTCTCTCCATTTTTGCTCCCATCACTTTGGACCAAATCACTTCCAAAATTGCCTTTTCATATTTTTAAGTTTTTGTTCATGCTCTGTTCCTCTTCTGGAATGCCTTCTCCATATCACCACTTAACAATCATACCTATATCTTAAGATTCTACTTAACCAATACTTCCCCCACGAAGCTTTGAACACCTTAGCCGGAAGTACTTTCTCTTTTAAACTCATTCATTATAGTATTTTAACCTTCTTAACACTCTTCTCACATGCTATCTTGTATTAGTTAATTGTTGGATACTTTGTCTCCATGACTGCATTGTTTCTTAAGGGCACGGATTATGTCAAAATAGTATAAATGTGTCATTTATAACTAATATCTAATGATTGCCACTAGGTGCTATTCACAATGCTAACTGCTTTATATATATTTTCTAACTTAACATCCACAACACCTCTTTATTATTTATTTATGTAATTTTCATTGGAGTAGAGTTGCTTTACAATGTTGTATTCGTTTCTGCTGTACAGCAAAGTGAATCAGCTATACGAACACATATATCCCCAATTTTTTGGGTTTCCTTCCCTATTTAGTGCTCACCAAAGAGCACTGAGTAGAGTTCCCTGTGCTATACAGTAGGTTCTCATTAGTTCTCTATTTTTCACATGGTAGCGCAACACCCCTCTAAAGGGGGAACTATTAATAGGCAGTGTTATATCCATTTTACCAATGACGACTAGAGCTTGAGGAAGTTCAGTAACTTGTCAGGGTTACACAGTCAGCCAATATCACAGCTAGAATTTAAACTCAGGCACATGAGAGCAGGGTCTTTGTCAAATTCAGTCAAAACCTAGAAGAGCGCCAGGCACATGAAAGGCACCCGGTAAGTATCTGTTGAGTAAGTTAATAAATTGTATTTCCAAAGCACAGTCTTCTTGAATATCATATAATCAGTAAATATGCTACTATTATCATCTTTAAAAAATGGAGAAAATTGGTAGTTGTTCTCAACATTAGCTGAATAATATTAATGTTGCCCAAATACCTGTTGTTGACAAGTGAAATGCGAAAATGCTAACTTACAAAATATAGGTTGAAAAATAAAAATGTAATTTGTTGATTTCAAGTAATAAACATGGTTTGAAATGTAATATAGTGTATGGGAATATGGCAATCTATAGAATTCAGTGCTTTGCAAGTCTTATCTTGACAACCTAGCAGCCATGAGTGCACCTAGTATCCAGATCTTGGTTTCCAAATACAATCCTTCAATAAAAGGAACTAGAGCCCTTTGAAGAATGGTTGATTCCAGGGCTGCGGCAGGGCAAATACAAAATGAGCTTGCAGTATCTTGCGGTGTCAGAAAGTAAGGAATATGCTCATAAAAGGATAGGGAATGGTGAAAAAACACAGGAACCAAATGGCAGGAATTCCCAATGGCCAAATATAGGACAATTTAAGCAACAAAGATAAATAAATACAGTAATGGATTATAGCCCATAAAATAAAACATACACAAGTCCACAAATATATAAAAAATAGAATAAATAAGTAAACAGGTAGAAGAGACATCTTTTTCTTATATTAGAACTGAAATTAATAAGTGTAGAAGGAATGACGGAAATAGAAAATCACAATGACGCAGTAATAATGGTTGTAGGCGAGAATCACCAATGGGTGCTAAGATTAGTGGGCAAAAGTATGATGAGAAATAGGATATTTACATAGTGTTGTGGTATCTCTCCAAAGATAATTATTATGCAAAGGGGAAAGTAGTAACTTTACAGTGGGAAACCCGGCTGATAGACATCACTGCAAGCAAGTGATCAGAGTGTAGAAGGACAACAGACATCATCTTCTGCTGTGATACACTGGGAAGGGCATAGCATTTGTGTGGCACTTTTGCCAAAAATACATAACCTCAATCTAATCATGAGCAAACATCAGGCAAACCTAAATTCAGAGACATTCTTCAAAATGTCTCACCATACTCTTCAAAAGTGTCAAAGTGGTGACAGCACAGAAGGATCAAGTGGTCGCAGATTGGAGGAGACTGAGGAGCTATGACAGCAAATGCAGTGTGGGATCCTGGGTGGGATTCTGGACTAGAAAAAGAGCACTAGTGGAACAAATGGGGAAATTCTATTAGAATTTCTAATAGGTCTATAGATTAGTCAATAGCCAATTTACTATGGCTATACAAGATGTTAATATTAAGAGAGACTGGGTGAAGGGTTTACAGGACTCTCTGTACTAACTTTTCAACTTCTCTGCCAGTTAAAAATTATTTTCAAGAAAAAGTTAAGGAGAAATCTTGTATGGTTTTATTAAATCCTGTTTTTTTTCAAAGATAGAGCCTTAATAATCTACCCAATATTACAGAAATCTGGGAGGCAGTAAGTCTAGATCTTGGATTATAGGATCAGAGTTTAGAGTTTTAAAAGCCCCTTGGAGGGCTTCCCTGGTGGCGCAGTGGTTGAGAATCTGCCTGCCAATGCAGGGGACACGGGTTCGAGCCCTGGTCTGGGAAGATCCCACATGCCGCGGAGCAACTAGTCCCGTGAGCCACAACTACTGAGCCTGCGCGTCTGGAGCCTGTGCTCCGCAACAAGAGAGGCCGCGATAGTGAGAGGCCCGCGCACCGCGATGAAGAGTGGCCCCCGCTTGCCGCAACTAGAGAAAGCCCTCATAGAAACGAAGACCCAACATAGCCAAAAATATATAAATTAATTAATTAAAAGAAAAAAAAAACAACTTTAAAAAAAAAGCCCCTTGGAGAAGCATTCCGTACATCCACATCACTTTCAGGTGAGGAAAGCAAGGCCCAGGGAGGCTGAGTTACTAAAGTTTTGGTTCTAGAACTCAAGTCTTTGATCTATGCATTCATTTTTACTTCTACTTTACAACACTGCTGGATTCAAGTCCAAGAACTCTTTCAGTTGATTTAATTCATTCAATTTAATCTAACTTCATAAGATATTTTTACAAGAAATATAATATTCTAATGTCTAATGTGTTTATAATGAAATTATGAAAATCTTGCTCAAGAAGAACAATGTTTTGCTTTTCATAAAACCTTGAGTAGCACTTTGAGAAGTAAAAATAAACTTTGACCGTAAGATTTGAACTTAATTCAACTAAACTTCAAATCAGTTTCAAGGAGCTCAGGGTTTGATTAAAATGCATTATTCTCTTTGGTTAAAGCCACCCTTTGATTTCTTCTTGCATGTAGGTTCCCTCTTGCTTGGTTGTTTGCTTATACACACACACACACACACAGAGCACATTCATTAAAACATGATAGGTCACTTTATGTCATTTGGTATAATTGTCTGAGATGGCTTCATGATATAATCATCGCCTAATAGGGGCCATAGCAAGACAATGATAGTCTTGGCATTCAGCCCATGTTTTCCTCCAGTTTTTATTGCCTGTTAGGATTTCTATTCCTCAACAAAACCTGCACTTACCCCCTTCCACCCTGAAATGTCTGGGCTATGCATTTAACAGATGGCCTTGTTATACAATCAACTTAATGGGATTAGACTAGATCATTGCATTTTAGAGATTCTTCCTTATCACAGCTGTTTCTTCTCTGAAATGCTATCACTCAAATAATGCATGCAAGATACTCCTCTGGTCAACCCTAGTTTTCCAAAAAGCACCAATACAGAAACCTGAACACATCTGTATTTTTTTCTTTTAGAAAAAGAGAATTTGGGTGCCAGAAATGAAAGTACTTATGCCTGCTATTTATGTATGTGTGTGACGACAATACTTACTGGAAAAAGTCTAAAAAATTACTGAGTGGTTAAGCTAGATGTTAGGAAAATTACTCCAAATATTATTTCTAGGGTAGAACCTCTGTGTCTCTAGAGCTGAAACTCCCCGTGTTGGTCCATTAAACTCTACTTTTCTCGGGTACGCGGGACCAAACTTCCAGAGTCATCTTCACCATCACCGCTCCCCACTCCTACCTCCTCCACGTTCCATTAGAGCCAGTCATTACCAAGCGTTGCCTATTTCCTATTTACATGATTTCCTCAGTTCCTTCCTCTTAGCTGCCATCATCATCACCCTCGTTTGGCCCCAGTTGATATGAAATGAAGTATCCTTAGATGGCTACGGGGCTGAGGGAAAACAGTATTTTCCATCTTTGGTACCCAGCAGATCACAGTAGTGAGATACGGAGGAAGTCCCTTATGCCTCATCTCCCACTTAGGGGCAGAAGTAGGATGGGGTGAGTGGTGGGATTACATCATAGCAGGGCAGCAACCTCATACGAGCAGAAGCTTCTAGTGAGGGTCCAGAAACAGGAATCTGATGGGTGGTTCTCAACCTGGCAGGTCCCAGTAGTTATGTTCTTATCCTCATATTCCCATTTGGCAGGGGCAGGGGAAGCAAAGGTAGTAGTGTAAATTAAGATTGGGGACCATGGACATTGAATAAGCAAAAGAAAATAATATCAACTAGTGTAATAATATCAACTAAGAAAAAGAATACCTCCAAAATATAGAGTCTCGTTTTAAGACTTGATTGAAGAGCTACCATTTATTAAACTGTGCTCTATACAATCTCATATTAAACCCTCACCTCATTTCATATTAGATAAACAATCTCATTTCATCATTATACCAACATATTATTATTTGAATTTACCGATAAGGAAATTGCAGTTCAGAAAGGTTAAGGAATTGTCTTACTCTTATACAGCTAGAAAGCAGTGGAGTCAAGTTTTAAACCTGCGCCATCCATCTCCAGAATCCTAGAATGCAGCTTTTCAACATCTTACGTGGCCCAGCATGTCTGGGAAGTAAAGTAGCTTTGATTCTGTTTATGTTAGTTGAACAGGTTTTCTTTCCTATTCTAAGCCATTTACAACATTTTGTAATAATCCTCTCCCAGCCTAGAAAGTGCTAGTACACACAGTCCAGTGAAGTCAGTATTATTTGCCCCATAATACCAGATAAGGAATTGGAAGCTCAGAGAAATCAATGAACGTGTCCACTGCCACACAGCTTATCAGTGACAGATGGGAATCTGAACCCGGGCAGTCTGATTTCCCTTCCCCTTCACAGCCACTCTGCCAGCTTTAATATGGTTATATTGATATTGGTTTGATGTTTCCCAAAAAGAAGTAGTGTGTCATCCAAATTTACCCTATGTACTCTCCTGCTGTGTGTGTACACACACACACACACACATACATATAAGTGTGAGTGTACATATGTACATAGGAGAGAGATTCAGAAATAATATTCCAAGGAATATGAACTATATTTATCTTCTATGCAGTGGCTGGCATGCTTTGGACTCTTAATTCTCAGGAGTAACACTGGCTATAATTGCAATAGTGTTAGCAATATAATTGGCCTCGTGCCTGCTTTTTGCCAGCATTCTTTTTTTTTGCTAAGACAAGCAGACTAAGTGTCTGGTCCTGCCCAAATACAGAACATCTGTAACTTGCAGAACAGATCATGTGACAAAGGGTAAACGTCCATCAAACCACCTCTGCATGTCTGTGCTTTTGATTATTTCAAGGTACTAAGTGGTCTGATTTCTAGTCAGTCTGGGGGGATGAAACAGCTGTAATCACAATTAATATATGTATCAAACATCACGGTCAACCTTAGTCTTTCTCCCCGTGAAAGGCAGCGGGCTTGTGTCAAGAACATGTAAAGAGTGCATCGTGCCGTCTAACGAATTGGGCAATGTGTGTGCCCCGCCATTATCATAGGTAGGTTTCACAGCAGCCTGCCCAGAAATAGGTCAGTGGCAGGCAGTGTGGACCGGAGGAAGCACCTACAATGAGGGAAAATTGTTCACCTCAGGAATGGGAAAAACAACCCCATCAAAAGCCATCACTTTGGATAAGCACACTTTTTCAGGTGTGTTCCACTCCATAACAACTCCGAGTGGTTGGACGCATTTCAATTCAGAATTTCAAATCTGTTATTGGCTTTTGCGTTTGTTTTCTCCTGAATTCTGCAGGTGACCAGGTAGATAAAGTGACAAGGTTTGAAATTTTGTTTCTGTTCTATTTAGAATGGAGGACCTGGAACAGGGCCACCGAGAGCCCACACCATGCCTGTGTGTGAATTTAAAGGTGCCTCTGCTTATCCCAAGGGAAGGGAACCACTTGGTAAGTGCACCTGCCCCCTACCTGCCCGTGGTGGGATACAACCTGTACATCATTGGCTGCAGCCCGGGTCACGAAATTAGCTCCGGTTCTGGAAGTATGTCAGGGGCTGTGCAGGTGCCTGTACATGGAGCTTACAGAGATTGCACATTTTCCTCAGCTAATTCATTTAATTAGGACCAAATAATTACAAAATTTCTAAAGTCCAACAATATTTTTTTCATGATGTACTTTTAAAATTTACAAGCATAATGTTCAGCAACCATGCTTGAATTTTTTCAAGCGTTACATTATTATATTCCAAAATAAGTCTTGCATTTAAAGACAAACATTACAATGCTCATACTTTGTTATAATTCTCTGTCTTTCTCACCTAGAATATTAACTCTGGGAAGGCAGTGACTGTGTCTACCTTGTCACAGCACAGTGTCTAGCACACAGTAAATACTACCACATATTTTTTAAATGAAGGGGGGGATTTCTTATTTTTCTTTTAGACCTTGAAACTAAAGGGACAAATATAAAATTTCTGATGAGCAGTTTAAAAATCATTTTTATTCCTTCATTTAAAAATAAATTTTTTTCTTTTCAAGTACTTTCTTCACTTCTTGCTACAATGCTTGTTTCCTAGGGCCATTTTGTTTAGTTTGATAGGGGAGTCATAATGGGTACCTCTTGGGATACCTGCACAATCCACAAGTCAACTCCGACTTTCTTTGGAAAACGTCACTCACCCTTTGCGTCGGAGCCTATGAGCTTTCCTTCCCTGGGACTTAGGACTGAGATAAATTATATACAGTCTCTTTGTGAGCGAGTACAACTGCAAGGTGCAAGTGCTGGTGCTGAAACAGCACCGTGTGCTCAGAGAAATACAGTCTGCTGGCAGAGAAAAGCAGATGCGTAGAGAGAGAGACCAGAAAAAGAAAGAAAGTCCTGACAGTCTTAGATGCCGGTCACTCCCTTCCAAGGTCTGGCAGAATCCCTGTCCTTAGGTTCCCTTGAGTTACTTCTGTAGCCTTAATGTAAATAGTAGCTCCTTTTATGGCTTAAGCCAGGTTAAGTGGGTCAATTCCTAACAAATGTGATAATATATTTTAAATGAAAAGTAAGTGAGGCATTGTTTTCAGTGCAAAGATAACTTCCAGGAAATGTAGAGCAGTGCAAGAAAAATTGAATAGTTTCAGTGGGGCTTCCTTAACATCGCCAGGTGAGGCAACAGCAGGTGGTATGCCCTAGCATCACCACACAGAGGCAATCTGGAGAGAAGAGCTTCAGGTTGGTTTGATGGCCGGGCGAAGAATAAATGAAATGCCAGAGCTCAGCTAATAGGTTCTTGCCAAAAGAGAACTTCGCACATCTGTCTGCTGTGAGCATGGGAACCAGGCAAAAGGACTCTAGGGCAGTGTTTCTCGAAGTAGGGTCCTGGGTAAAAATACAAACCCCTGAACCCCATTCCAAACCTGGGAAATCAAAATATCTGAGGGGGTGCCATGCATTCAGCCCTTATTAAAAGGTACAATGGGCAACTGGTATGCACACGGTCTCAGAGCTTTCTACTCAGGATGTGGTGTGAAGACCAGCAGGGATGGTGTCACCAGGGAACTTCCTGGAAATGAGGGGTCTTTCCCACCCACCTGACCTACAGAATCATGATCTGCATTTGAACAAGATGACCAGGTGATCGAGATGTTCATTAAAGTGGGGGAAACCTTGCTCGAGATCATTAGTTCCCTGCTTGGTTGTACACTGGAACGACCCAGGTCACTTAAACACATTACTGTGGTCTGAGTTTTACCCCCCAGAGAGTCTGAATTAACTGGTCTGGAGGGTGACCTGAGGATAAGCACTTTTAAAAGTTCCCCTAAATGATTGTAATGTGTAGCCAAGATTGAGAACCATTGCTTAACAGGGATGACTAGATACCTCCTAGAAGAAGGCATTCAATTTGTTGAATGGATTTTGAAACTCACGGACGGGACCATAGTCTGAAGACAGATTTCTTTTGACTTGAAGGAGCAGGACCCAAGAGGGAAAGAAAATTGTATTTCTTTTTAAGTTCCAGAAAGAGCTGGTTTGGAAAATCATAAGAGAGACCACAGAGGAGGAGAACTCAGAGTTTACAAAATGAACTATGGAGTCTAGAAAGCATGCCACCCAGTAACCTTTGGGGGAAAAGAGGGCTTTTGCTACTTCTTAAGAAAAACCCAAGAAGACTGCAACCCTCTTAGGTGCTGGAGTAACAGATGCCTAGGTGGAAAATTAGCAATGGCTAAAGGAATAATCTAGGATAAGCCTAAAGGCAATCTCAGAGACCTGAAGACCCCAGCCTGCGAGTCCCAACCGTGGCACAGAAGCATTTGCTGAGAGTGAACCAGAAGAGGCCAAAATAGAACAAGGAGGACGCAGGACACGTGGAACTTTTGAGCAGAGTGGCCATTACGCAGACCATTGCATTAATCACTGAAGCTTGAGCAACATGTCAAAGACCATGAGAGACTGAGCTATCCTTCAGCCAGAGGCCAACAAATACAGATGACGTGCTTGATCCAGGCACCCCTTTCTCCGTCCCTGGACAAAAGGCCCCCCCTTTGCTACTCCATTCCTTGGGAGAGTTGCTGCAGAGGGAGGAAAGAGAGAGTCTTGAATCCAAATGAATACTTACCCAAGTGACATTAAATCTGAATCTAGAAGTGACTGCAAGATTGAGGTTTTCCACCATAGGAGAAATGGAGGCTTGAGAGCTAAATGGGATTCGCTTATAGAAAAATGAGGAAAGTTCCATGTCTAATTCCTGAATTATGCCTGCAAATTTCAAATCTGCTACACTAGCTAGTAGGATCTAGTCACCTGCCCATAAGGCAGTTTTCCTCGCATTAAGTCCCTGGGACTTGGTATCAAGATAAAAAGGCTTCTTTGAATGGCATTCTTTTTGCAAGAAAATGAGGATGAGGGGAAATGTTACACGATCATGAAGCACAGGATATCTATATCTGAGAGGCAGAACTGGGACCAGAACTCAGGCCTACTATCTAAGATGTACTGATGAACTCTGAAAGCCTCAAGGCCATCTTGAGGTTAAGAAATCAACTAAGCGTCATTAATGGTCCTGTCTTAGTAAAGAGCATTTACTTTACAGACAGATGGATACACTGCATTAACGTCATTCATTACTGTAAAGTGAATCAGCCTCAGTGGATAAAGTTATTGACTAGTGAATGGCCTCAAATGGCCATTTTCTGATTGTTAAGAAGGGATGAAAAAGATGTAGTTAAGAGATGACCAATTACTGACATTGTACTTACTTTCTCTGTTCTCTGTCTCACTCCTTTACCCCCCTCCCTGGAGGGAATATTCTTTGAGAGAAAAGTTGTTTCATGTTTCTCTCCTTCCTGGCCCTTACTTAGAAGACTTCAAAGGAAATCACTGGACTTGACTATGTGACTGATACATCCTATATTTCCCTCACCTTGTGGAAGGCACGGCCATTCTCTGTCAGTTCCCTGGTACTAAGGGAAGACTATGAAGGGCATAAGGAATAGCAATAACTTTCTAAAATAACTGTTTCTCAGGACTTCCCTGGTGGCACAGTGGTTGGGAATCCATCTGCCAACGCAGGGGACACGGGTACGATCCCTGGTCCGGGAAGATCCCACATGCCGCGGAGCAACTAAGCCCGTGTGCCACAACTACTGAGCCTGCGCTCTACAGCCTGCGAGCCACAACTACTGAGCCCACGCGCCACAACTACTGAAGGCCACGTGCCTAGAGCCTGTGCTCTGCAACAAGAGAAGCCACCGCAATGAGAAGCCCGTGCACCACAACGAAGAGTAGCCCCTGCTCGCCTCAACTAGAGAAAGCCCGTGCAGCAACGAAGACCCAACGCAGCCAAAAATTTAAAAAATAAATTTAAAAAGTAAAATAAAATAACTGTTTCTCTAAAATTGTGACCCAGGAATTGAATTTCATTAATCATCCTGACATAGTTTGGGAAGAAGTCACATAGGGGATCTAATTTTTGGATTATTTAAAAGTGAATATATTATGTATGAGACTCCCCTCCCCAAAAGAAAACCTAACCAATCATTGATTAGGCTAGTATAATATAACCTAAGAAAATGAATTTCACTAGATGCTCTTGCAATTGCCACAAGGAGGACCCATTCATATACAATATAATTCTAAATCCGCTTTGAGCCCACTACAACATCTATGTTAGTGCCATTGAAAATTCCTGGCAAATTTATAAGAATATGTTGCAGTACCCTTTCTGCCTAATCCTGGAGGGGAAGAGAAAGTCAAAGGATTGAAATTAGTGATGTATATTTAGGCAGTCAGCTTACTGGAATGCTGCCCCAAACCAGCAAATGCTCTACACATGGAAAATACTCAATTAGGGGAGGGGTGATGGAAAGAGACAAGGTCTCAATAAATGGTTGAAGCTGTCAGTGAACTATTAATGATTTCTAACTATTTCTTGAAACCATCTTAAAATAACCAACATAAAAGGGAAAATTGAACCATAAAACCAAGAAGTCATGTGTTGTCTGCTAACAACCCCGATTATTGAAACAATCCTTTAAGACAAATCTATATTTCCATACAGCGTACATAAAACATGAATTATCTCACTGGGCTGTATGGATCTCCACTGAATCCTCACTGTGAATTAAGCAATCAAGAATTGGTAATGATCTGTATCACGAACCAGTTCTTTTTGCTTTGCTTTAAAAGTCATTCTATCTTCGGAAAACCCCCAAACGTGGCTGGAAAATATTTATGTTCCAAAACCATGAGCTTATGACAGAAATGCTGAGGTTCATAAGTCAATTCATAGGAGCTGTGAGCTCAACAGGGAATTATGGGGTTAAAATTAATTGCTCCGAAAAGTTATCTGATGCAGGCTGTCATTGTCAGTGGAGACCAGATTACTGAGGAGTTTCAAATTACAAACTTTGGTTGCAAAGTTGATAAGTTTTATGTCCAATGTAGTTTTTTAAAAGCCATCTTGCTTTTTTAACTTCGTCTCTTGACAGGAAAAGGAGTGTTTGTTTTGTCTGTCTTCAGAGTTGACGTTAATTGCTGTCATAATTGCTGTCATGAAAGTTGCTTTGGAATGGTACCCAAAGAACCCGTGTGATGGGCAAGCTTGGCCTTAACCTGTGCAAGAGAACTGCTTAAACACGATGCATCGTCCAGAGAATAGCTCTTTCTAGGAAGCAGACTCTGTTGTAGGAAAAGAAAGAAGAACTTGGACTTCCCTGGTGGTCCAGTGGCTGAAACTCCACGCTCCCAATGCAGGGGGCCCAGGTTCGATCCCTGGTCAGGGAACTAGATCCCACATGCTGCAACCAAGAGCTCACATGCCGCAACTAAATATCCTGCGTGCCGCAACTAAAGATCCTGCGTGCCGCAACTAAGACTCGGTGCAGCCAGATAAATAAATAAATATTTAAAAAAAAAAAAAAAAAAAAGAAAGAAGAACTTACCTGGGTAATCATTCTTGTCTATGTCAGAATCTCCTCTTAAAGTAAAGCCGAATCCAGAAGGGACAGCCTGTGAGGCCCACACTCCTTGCAGAATTTGGGAAGCCTTGGCGTTTAAGCCATTCTTGTTCCCGTTGTAAATGAGCACTTTGCCTCTTTGGTCCTTGCCTGCAAAGGGCGCACCAATGGCAATGTCTACAAACAGAGACACACAATTTTTAAATGAGGAAGAGTATTTTAAAAGAGAATTAAGTACAATCGAAGAGCAGTACCAAACGGCCCAAAGGGCTTCTTAAGGTTTCCATGAAAATCTGTAGTACTGCAACAAGAGGAAATTATTTGTTGTCTTTCATCCATCCAAGAAATATTTATCGAGTGCCTATTATGTGTTGGGCACAGTGGGTTCAACGGCGAACCAGACACTGCTTTTCAAAAGTTTATATTGTAGTGCAGGGAATAGACAATTTGAATAAAGAAATAATCAAGAAAAGATAGAAAGTGACAAATGCTATGCAGAGAATCTTAAAAATATTGATGTGATGGAGAGTGATTGGATTGTTATTTTAGATGAAGTGGTCAGACAAGGTGTCTCTAAGGCTGATCTTGAAACTGAAATCTGGGGACAAGATGGAACTGACTATGTGGAATCAGAGGGAAGAGCATTCCAGGCAGAAGGAATGACTGTGCAAAGGCCCAAGGATGCAAGGAGCTTGGCCCACCTGAAGAGCAGCCAGAAGGTGATCTACGTGGGAGCTTAGTGAGTAATAGGGTAGAGCTGGGTCAGATTAATGGGCTGGGTAGACCAGATGAGGCACCTCTGCAGAGTACTTAAGAGTTTCTTGTTAAAAGAAATAAACAACCTCTTTCACAAATATTATATCCTTGAATGATTACATCATCCCAGGATATAGGCAAGACCTGTTTCATAGTTGAGGACTCTGGGAAACCGAGAGAGAACCCTATCGCCTGTCTCCCTGTTAAACATAGCACTGAATGAAAACTACCTTCCATATATTGTGTTCACCAGGATTGCTCTAAACAATACACCTAACTACTTAGGTTTACATGAAAAAGAGCACCAATAACACAGCAACATAACAGCCCAAGCTGCGGACGACGGTATGTGTCCTCATTTTGTCTTTCATCCATTTGTATTTGTTCCTAAGTAAGTCTGATAAGACTGAATGAATTGTAAACTGATTTTCACTACATAACAAGGATCATAAATCCACTTTCATTTAACAGGTAAGGATAAACTGTCAAAAAACTCAGATCATTGTGGAAAATAAAGATATTGCCATACGGTAGGTGGAAAGGGGTACTTTCTTCACATCCTCTGAGTCAGTGAATTTATATCTGTCCCCTGGTTACATCACATTTTGGCATCATTTTAAGGACACCAAGGCTCAGAGAGGCACAACCCCTTTTAGGTTGTTAGAAATGTTTCTCTTAGCTCTTAGAAGTATCATTAAGGGTTTGAGAGAAAAGACAAATAGAAGAGATGATGAAAAAGATGACGACACAGATAATTTAGCATTATTTATTTCATTTGGTGCTCAGGAATAGGGCAGTTTTTGAAAGCAACAAATCAGTTAAAGATGAACTTTTCTCTTTTTTAAAAAGTTTCCCTGGAACCATGAGCCTTTAGTATGCATTTATGTCTTATGGTACTTTAAAAGTTACTAACTATACATTGCTGAGACGTGTTTTTTCAAGGAAATCATAAAAGTACGTGACTACTTGCCGAAGGTATTAATGAATACTTTGATTTGATGGGAATACTCCCTAGGCTATTTTGTTGGAGCAAATTCTTGTTACTCCCTGGAACTTCAAGAAACCCACTCTACCTTGGTTCTTAACTTAAAGGTCCTGAAAATGTATGCAAAATTTTGTGTGAGCTGGCATGTTTTTCTGAGGAGAGGGTACTTAGAAGGCATTCATAAATTCCTAACTTAAAGAACCACAAACCTAAACTAAGAATTTAACACTGCTTAACAGTGCACATTGAGAGTGCCTTTAAGCTGAAGTTGAGAGATCAATTAAAATTCAGCATAACCTGTACGTAAGCCATATGAGTTACTCAGAAGGCAATACACTTGCTAATATATCAACATGTATTTATTTGTTTTGACTCTGTACATATAGTACGTTCTCTAACTCTCTTCAAGTCATAAATCTGTATGTCAATTTTAAAAAGAATTGCTGTTTTGTGTAGAGCTGTCATATGACACCCTAAATCAACATGAGAAAATTTCCATGTAACATCTATATTAGCCCAAACTAAAGTTTAAATTGCCTTGAGATTTTGGATAGTTTATTAAAGACCAATCAGAAGAACTGTACCACACACACCACCATGAGGTCTCTTGTTTCCGTCATGCAACAGTAACATGAAATTGTGGCACATAAGTAATTTCCATGCATTGGTGTAAATTACCATTGTATCCATCTTGGTTCAGGTCTCCTAAATGTGCCAAAGCACTACCGAATCTCCCGAAAATGTCAGTGCCTGCGAGGATCTGCGGATTTCTGAAGGCCAGCACGTTCACTTGCAAATACAGGTAAACTTGCCCTACTTCTCTGGGGTTGCTCTCAAATTCACGTTCCATAAAGAGAGGTGCCCCGATCAATATGTCATCCATTCTGCAGGGAACAACGAAAGAGGTCAACACAGACATGAGATGATGTTGGGTAGATTTCTAATCAACTAGATTAGTACATTTCCACTGGTATATTTCCTTTTCCAAGGGATATTTTACAGTTGTCATATTTCTTTCATTGCTTTTGTTATGTCTACAGAATAGAATGCTGTAAGAAAATAAGAGTTGTTAAATTATCACACTGAACTTTTTAGCTATGCTAAAAATTACTACTTTAAGAAAACCACAGCTATTTCACCCTTTTCAGCTCTTTGGTGCATTTCCAGAAAATGTACTTACACAAGTAAAATGTATCAGAAAGACCTAAATAGGTTTTTCTAAACATGGATGAGAATTTGTCTACAATTTAGTTAACTATACATTTATATTATGAAGTTTTCTTGCAGTAATAAGGTTTAAAATAAAGTCTGTCCTCCTCTTTTCTCTTGTTGCCTCCATTCAAATAAAACAGAGGCCAGAGAAGGTTCTCATACTGGCTAGAAAGCTAGAAAACAAAATTTTCCTCCCAAATGCAAATTTATAGTTTTTCTTTGTAGGTGAAGATATTATAGCAGGAAACCAGTAGATAATTTTTCAGGCTGAAAAAATTTCAAGAAAGAGATAGCAATTGGATTGCTACACACTTAGGTAAAACGTTTTCTTAAAAATGTTCCAAATGGGGACATCCCTGGCGGTCCAGTGGTTAAGACTTCGCATTCCAATGCAGGGGGTGAGGGTTCGATCCTTGGTCGGGGAGCTAAGATCCCACATGCCTCATGGCCAAAAAACCAAAACATAAAACAGAAACAATATTGTAACAAATTCAATAAAGACTTTAAAAATGGTCCGCATCAAAAAAACAAAAAAAATCTTAAAAAAATGTTCCAAATGCATTTACTTGCCGTGCTTCTGTGCTCTATCTAGGCCAAGAGTAAGGCAGGGATTGGGGCTGCGCCAGGCCTCAGGCTTTGCCGTGGAGGAACTTGGTTGCCTCTCTTTCTGTTATTATTACTGTCAGTATGAAGAGACATTTGTTAAACACCTAATTGTGTGTGTTGCTGCCTTGTAGTTCAAAGACGTCTAAAACCACTGGTTCTCTAGTGCAGAGACTGAGTAGGGCCATCTTCTCATTCTCAACAGAAGGAACAAAGCCATAAAATTGGTCCCTGAGGGACATGGGACTGACACATTACCTCACTACGTTTCTCACTGCCAACACTGTGGAGTTCCAGAAATGCAAAATTATTCGACCTATGATTGTGAAAGATTAGCACATCCATGGGATCTTTGGATTCTTGGACTATTGTGACAATGTTGATTTATTTTCGTAGAAATAGATTTCCCTAGATATTTAAGTGTAAGGCTTCTAAAATGTTCTAAACGCCAAAAACGGAGAAAGACATTTGTTCTTAATTTATAATTGTGTTCTCATAAAGCTGAGAGACAATAACTGTCTTGGATTCAATTGATTCAATGTGCCTTGTGCAATATTTTGCATTTAGTGTCAATAATATTTTATGTCAGCAGTACCACTTAAGAGTCACAGTATATATTATTGTTTAGGCTGGTGTTTTTAAATCTTGATTTGCAACTCATTAGTGGATTGTGAAATCAATTTATTGGGTCTTGACAAGCAATTATAAAAAATGAAATAGAATACAATAGAAAATATGAGTCAATGCATTACACATACTAAGGGTGAATACTGTTCCATGAAACCTTTTGTTTCAGTTGTGTGTGTGTAGTGGGTTGCAATGTCAAATGTATTTCTGATTACGATCCCACAGGGCCAAAAACTCATTGAAAAACCACTGCGGTAGGCCATGCGTGCTATTAGGCTATTTCAAAATTTACTTGTCATATCCTTTTTTAGAATATACCCAATTCAAGTTTAAAGTTTTAAAAATATTTATTAGTAAAGACGTTCTTTACTGAGCTTCCGAAAAAGTAGTTGTGTAACAGACTGGGTGCCATTCTAAGAATATAATATATATAAAGTATATCATATTTTATACGTATACATGTAATCTCAAGAAAGAACAATGATGAAGCAATATTTATGATAAGGTTTTCACTAAAAACCATCTTTTCTGTTTGTGTCATGTTGGTAGTTTGGATGAGATCTAAGTTATTATGTAAAGGCATTTTATAAAAGTAGGATATACACACTAAATCTCATCTTATCTGAAATGTCTAATATTTGAGCACAGTTTTCTTTACATCTCTATGTAGCATTCACACAGGTTTTATTTGCGTCCTTTTTTATGTCTAAAAAAGTATTATGTCCACTCTAATAATACAATGCAAGGTGCAGGTTCTCATTCTTTCACATGTTCTTTGAGACAAAACATTATAAATATTTCCCTGAAGAGCAAAGCATAAATAGAGTGATAAACAGAGAGGGGGGGATGAGGGAACTCATCAGTGAGAATATTCATTATGAAGAATCTGAATTCAAGTTTTCTACAGCCAAATGGTGTTTAATATGTTGATTTAACATAGACACGTCTCTGTTTCTTCTTTTTTCACAATAGTCCATAGTGCATGCTAATGCCTGTGACTGATTTGCAGAATGTAGTTATTAAGAGAATGCAGGTTAGGAGGCTGTATACTAGAATTGATATCTAATCAATATAATTGTTTTATGATAGGTGAGAACAAATATAGCCTATCATTTATGTTACAGAAATCAATTTGCAATTTCTTTATGTTTTAATTTTCTAGATTTTCTACTTAATTGAATCATAATGATTTCTCTTCTATGAGAGAACCCACTTGGAGTAAATCTAGCACCAAAACACAGTTACTCAAAGCTGCTTCCTTTCAAATAAATTTTCTCTAAAATGCTCTCAAGTTAACTAACTGCTAAGAATCTCTCTAAATTTAGTACCGTTTGGCCCTGCAGAGGCTAAAACAATCCAATGGATTAAACTGTAATTCTGTGAATTTCTCAAATAGTATGAATATTTTGTTTCAAAAAGCCATAAGAAAATTAAAAAACGGATTTGCTTGTTTAGGTTCAAGAGGAAAATACTATCTCCCTTTGCTGTTAAATTTGTCCAGAAATGCCTAACAGAGTTTACATTGAAAGATTTGGTAGTTCTGGCTATCTTAAGATAACTGAAGTTAATTTCACCAGCTTGTTTATATTTTACAAAATAAGTCACAGGCTTGACAAGATCAACCACCAACCAGCATGCATGTAACTGTTTGGTCTAAACTTTTGCAGTCCACTCGTAACACCTGGAGATTTTTTAAAATAAAAAAATATTGGGGAAATCCCCACCAGTTTATATATTTGGTCACATTACTTAACGACACTGTCTTTTTTTTTTTTTCCCTGATGGTGGGTTTTGGAGCATTTGTAGGGACTTTGCTTTTGTTGCACAGTGGATAGAGAGGATGACATACACTGTGAAAGAAACTTCACTAGGTAGTCTCGCGTACAATAGTACTTAGTTATCTCTCGGATGGAGAAAGGGAAGTCTGGTTCAGTTCCACAAAATGTGAGTCCTAACTTCTGAACCATGAATGATCAGCTAGACGACTGATGCTCTTAATCCTATTCTGAGGTCACTGTACAACATCCACTCAGGTCCAAGACTTGAAAGATTCAGGCTATTAAAAAAAAAAAAAAAAAAAAGGCTATTGGAAAATTAGAAATTGGGTAAAGAAAGGGAATTAAATCTCAATTCTAGTATGAAACTCTGCTGATTAATGCTCATTTATAATTCCTTAATCACTGATAAATGCTGGGAAAGCTAGAAAGGGCTTTGTGAATTTTTTAAAAATTGGAGTTATAGACTCTCTAAAATTATTTATGAGTTAAACTAATGACTTGGTCAAATGCAGCAGCCTAGTAGGGCTACTTTTAATATAATCAAACAAACTGGTTTTTCTTATATGCCATGATGCTGAAAACCATTCATAACTGAATTTTTTATCAGTCAGTTGTTTTTAGCATCATTAAAGACAATCTTAAAGTTCTTTGGGTGAAAATAACTGAAATTATGGTTTTATATTTTTATAAAGTGGAAGTATGAGCTTGTTTATAAAAATAATGGAAATTAATAAAATGCACACTTAATAAACAGATTCTTATCAATGAGCAAAACAGAGTAAACACTTAAACACATGTATATGCTATTCTTCTACCCCAACCCTTATTTAAGGTCATTGAAATCCATGTGTATTCTACGTGTGTATGTATATGTATATCTATATACATGTTATAGACAATATCTGTATGTTTTTACATGAATATGAGTACAGATAGGTCTATATGTGCATATATATGTGGAATCTATAAAGTGAAATTCACACAAGTAGAGAGTGGTGCTTACCAGGGGTGGAGAGACTGGGGAAATGCGGAGATATTAGTCAAAAAGTACAAAGTTGCATCTATGTAGGATGTATAATTTCTAGAGATCCAGTGTACAGCATAGTGGCTATAGTTAATAATACTACATTGTATACTGGAAATTTGCTAAAAGAGTAGATTTTAGGCGCTCTTACTGTACAGACACACCCCCCCCCCCCCACGGTAACTATGTGATGGATGGACCACCCAGTTGGATGGATACAGATGAATCACATAGATGGAGATGTTAATTAGATTGAATGTAGTGATCATCTCACTATGTATATGTATATCAAAACATGTCCACCTTAAATATACATAGTTTTTTACTTTAAAAATATTTTACAGGTTATTATTGGATTTCTTCAGTGACAAGTATACTAATTTATCTGTTTCCCAATTTTAAAAAGTAAGTGAGAGGCATGCCAGTCATTGTACTCACTTACTAGATTAAAAATTCTTAATTCTTACAGATTTTAAACCCTTGAAGACTGAAATTATATATATGCTTTCCTACTAGGTATTTTATAGAGCTTAGTAAAGAGTTCTCTGTATATAAGTGAACAAAAAATTTATAAGGTAAGTCAGCAAAAGTTCTGTGAACTAATCAAGACCTTCCCCTACTTAGTGTGTGCTCTTGGGCAATTCACTTAACTTTTGTGTCTCAGTTTCCTCATTGGTGAATTTTAGGTAGTTTCATTGGATTGTAGTACAGGTTGTCCTGTGCTATTAGACTTATTACACATAAAGGTACTTTGAGAGAAATAAAAACACTGTCTGCTAATCATTCATGATAAAGGTAAAATGTGATTGCTTAATAGCATGTTAAGTTCTACAATTGTTTCAATGGAGAATCAAGATTTCTGCATTTGAAACTGCTAACCAGCTGAGGTTTATATCCAGGAAAACTTTGAGATAGAGACTTTGTGTTTGCTGCAAATCCTATTCTAGCCTTAGGGTCCCTGCTAGAAATCTTGTCAGAAACTGAGAATGACAAAAGCACTCTTTGTCAAAACAAGGCCACACGTGTCCTGACATGGAGCCATCACAGGAGCTTAGGAAAAGTCACTGACACATGCATGATTTACTGCCTTTATTTTCTCATTCTGCTAAGATTTCTGAGGGATTACAGGTTTATGTCTCTGCCCTGATGGCTTGTTTTGTACCTTCCCTGGGGATGAATATCCACCCCGGGAGGTGAGGACACGGGCTGTCACAGTAATTAGTGGTTTTCAGGCCCCCGTCCTGGGATCAAGTATAAACCTAGAAACACAAGATGCCATGTTTTCCCTATTTGTGTCTATCTGAAAGCCAACAATATCAGGTGATTGTTCTAGAAAAACAGGTGCTGCAAAAATGATGGCAAGTTATATATGCATTATTGTAATCTCAGACTTTACGTGAGTTCTCTATCTTTATTTGGGATGCAATGTTCTCAATGGCTTCCAGAGCACACTCATTGATTATAGGCCCATGAATGTACGCTGCATCGAAGTAATTAGAGCAGCAAACAATATACAGACTGAGAATCTATAGGCATTTTTTTCTTTAAGAATGACAATATTAAGATAATAGATGTATTTTTCAATGTAGTCTAAAGAATTCAGAATATACTGCCTAATAAAAAGAAATTATGTGCATAGCAATTTTTAAGAACATCAAGAAAGAACAAATCATCGCTGGAAAATTCCTATGTTTGAAACCAATGAGGTCCTTTTTTCACAAGTTTTCTTTTTTTTTTCTTAATGTGGCAAAAAAAAAAAAAATGTCCTATAAACGTTGTCACAAAACTTTTCTTTAGACTAGAATGAATGTGTTTTCAGGAAGGACATGGTACCCTGCAGGGCATATTGTGACACTGGGGGGAAAGCTCAAAGGATTGAAAAGGGAGTGAACTACAGAAGGAAATACACTGGGTGATCTGTGCCCTAAAAAATGCTGCCTGGCTCCCAGGAGAGAAGCCCTCACGCGTGTTGTGTTGTTATCTGTTGAGGGAAATGCGTCTACACTTATCCCAAGGGCCACTGTTGGATTTTTTGTTTTCACTAAAGAATGGGCTTCCTATATCTGGACAGTACGCCATGTTTTTGGACCTCAAGTTCTTCCTCCACCACTTTCTTTCTAAATGACTAAAAGGCTCTGGTAACAGATACAGTCCGTCCAGGTTGCTCATTTTGAATGGTGGTCCTAATTATTACGTCCTTTCCGCAATTCAGACAGCTGAAGATTAAAGCAACTTCATTTTCAATTATCTGCAGGATAAGATCTTATCCAGGATAAGACTGTGTTCAAAGATCTCATGCAGGATAAGATTTGCGTTCTTCAAAATAGACCCAGAGTGCAACCAGTTCTACTCTTCCTGCCACTGCTCTGGTCCAAGCCACTGTCCTGCCTCACCCGGCTTATGGCAATGGGCTCCCAGAAGGCCTCACTCCATGGAGACCCACGGAACCGAGCATGGCTGCTAAGACCAAAGTGGGTGCACGCCACTCCCTTGCTTAGATTCCTCCAGGAGTTTTCAGGATGACGTGTCCCTCTTGGAAACAGACTCATTCTATCCATGGCAGTGTCCGTGTGGTGCTGTGTAAAGAGGCTCACAGACCTTCTCTCCAAGCCTCGTTGATGTTCCTTGACTATGCCAGCAGCTCCCCGCTCCGCTGGGAATTTGGACACTCTTCCCCATATACTATTGTGTTTTGCTCCCTCACCTAACCTAACACCCCGGCCTTACCCTGTTTACCTGAATTGCATCCCTCCCAATTTTTTTCTATCCCCGTTCTGTTTTTTTTTTTTAAGTTTTTTAAGTTTCGTTAATAGGCTTTCTTTTTTAGAGCAGTTTTAGGTTCAAAGCAAAATTGCACAGAAAGTACAGACAGTTCCTGTATACCCCCTGCCACAAGCAAGGCCTCCCTGACTGTGAACATCCTACACCAGGTGGTACATTTGTCACAACTGATGAACCTACGTGGACATATCATCATCACCCAAAGTCCACAGATTACATTAGGGTTCACTCTTGCTGGTGTACATTCTGTGGGTTTAGAAAGATGTATAATGACATGAATCCACCGTTGCAGTATCATACAGAGTACTTTCACTGCCCTACAAAGCCTCTGTGCTCCACCTAATTCATCCCTCTTTTCACTATTAACACCTGGCAACCACTGATCTTTTTACTGTCTCCATAGTTTTGTCTTTTCCAGAATGTCATCTAGTGGACTCATATAGTATGAGGCTTCTTCATACTGGCTCCTTTCACTTAGTAATAGCATTTAAGGTTCTTCCATGTCTTTCCATGACTTGATAGCTCATTTCTTTTTAGCACTGAATAATATTCCATTGTCTGGATGGGCCACAGAATGCTTACACATTTACCTACGACAGGACATCTTGATTGCTTCCGGCCTTCTGTTTTTATTTTCTTCCTGCATAGTGATCATCACCATCTAACATAATCTTTATTTGACTTATTTATTTTTTGTCTGTAGCTCCCACCCAAACTACAGTATAACCTTTATGAGGGTGCGGGTTTTGGTTTTGTTCTCTGCTGTATCCCAGCACCTAGAACAGTGCTAGTGTGTAGAAGATGCTCAAGAAATATATGTTGAATGAAAGAATAATAAAAAGATATTTTCCAAAAGGTACAAAAGTTACCAAATTTATCTCCAATCATACGGTACCACATAATAAATAAAGTTCATTTCTAGCTATGTAGAGGTCATAGCTAATGTCTATCCATGATGTAGCCCAGATCAGGGAACGTAGTTCAGATTTTTCAGATATTTGCTTCTTACCAAAATGTGAGCTCCATGAAAGCAGAGACCTATTCTTCCTTAGTCACTGCTACATTCTGGGCACCCAAGAACAATGCCTGGCATATGGTAGGTGCTCCAACAATATTTATTGGATGGATAATCAGTTCATCTCAATTTATTGGTTTTCTTATTTAATCATTTGTCTTATCTGTCAGTTAGGTGCTTTTCGTGGATCAGAGAGTTGCTTAATAACAATTTTCTTTGACGTAATAACTTAAACACAACCACAATTTATCATGCTGTTTGATCCAAGCTCAAATGTAATTTACTGCCATAAACTGGAAAAAATAATATTATTATTTCATCTTCTGCATGGGTGTCACTAGTATGTTGGTTAAAGCACTGTCAGGAGAATAAATATTTATGTGCAAATGTTTTATGAATAGCATGTGCTAAAGGGTGAAGACAGATGAGCAAATTCCTCAATGGCTATGGAAGTCAAATGGCCAAGGACTATTTAATTCATAAAATCAAAGATAAAACTAAGTAAAATAGTCCTTTCTTAGAAGTGGCAGATGTGGTAAAGACATAAAAAAGGATGATAGAGAATTTTTTAGTAGATGTATCCTTTTGCCCTGGACTAAAAAAAAAAAGTTAAAACAAGAGAGCCTCGATCTTGTTGAGGAAGTACGGAAGGATGTATTTCATGAAGGAAAAAATATAACATCTTTAAGGACGAATATAATATCTGGTGAGTGAGGAAGTTCTTATAAACTTACCCATCATTGTTAACATCTGATACTGCAATTGTATATCCAAAGTAAGATGCCATCTGCAAAGGAAAACCATAAGATGATATATTTTGTGCTCAAAAAGTCATTTTTATAGTCATCTCTCAGTTTTCCCTGAAAGATTAGCTACATTGCAGCACATTTTTGCATTTAAATTCATAGACCCTTGGACATGGACAGAGTCCTCGAGTCATTTAGTTTAACCCCTGACCTAATGCATAATGTTCCTCACAACACCCATGACATCTGCTCGGACATCCTCTGGAGATGTTCAACAATAAGCCCATTCAATTTGTAGATACAACTATTAGAATACTTTTTGCTAAAATTGGTCCTCCTGTAACATCTGGTCCTTAATGCTCCTACCTAGTTCTGCAATCTTGAATGTCACAGAATAAATCTAATTCCATTTCCATATGAAATCTCCTATGGAAATGTTTTCAGCTGGCTTGTCATCTTTCTTAGAGATACAACATGGGATACCAAAGAAAAGATGATACCCCCATGAGCACACTGACAGGAGAAGATAAGTAGGATGGATACCCTCTGCTTTGGACTCTTTATATCACTGAAGCATAAAAAGGTTTTAACTTGAGGGTAAACCACGTCTCTGTATCAATTCATATTGAGTTTATCATCTGCTAAGGTTTCTAAGTCTTTTCTGAGTGTAACCAGTGTGCCTAATCTCTCTACATTCTAGCTCTTATATGTTTGTTTTCAACCTATGTTTTCAAGGTTTATAATCTTTTCAGATTTGGCCAGTAGCTTTAGCTTGCCAAGATTTGTCAGTTCCATATTCTGCCATCCAATGCTTTAGCTCAGCAGTCCCCAACATTTTTGGCACCAGGGACTGGTCTCCTGGAAGACAGTTTTTCCACCGACCAGGTTGGGCGGGGGGCGGGAATTGTTTTGGGATGATTCAAGTGCATTACATTTATTGTGCACTTTATTTCTATTATCATTACATTGCAATATATAATGAAATAATTATACAACTCACCATAATGCAGAATCAGTGGGAGCCCTGAGCTCGTTTTCACTTGCCACTCACTGATAGGGTTTTGCTATGAGTCTGCAAGCAATTAATTTATTATGGTCTCTGCAGTCAAACGTCTCTGCTAATGATGATCTGTATTTGCAGCCACTCCCCGGAGCTAGCATCACCGCCTCAGCTCCACCTCAGATCATCAGGCATTAGATTCTCATAAGGAGCATGCAAGCTAGATCCTTCGCATGCGCAGTTCACAGTAGGATTCGAGCTCCCATGAGAATCTAATGCTGGTGCTGATCTGACAGGAGGCGGAGCTCAGGCAGTAATGCGAGCGATGGGGAGTGGCTGCAAATACAGATGAAGCTTCGCTCACTCACCTGCCGCTCACCTCCTGCTGTGCAGCCCGGTTCCTAACAGGCCACGGACCAGTACCAGTCCGTGGCCCAGGGGTTGGGGACCCCTGATTTAGCCAGTTTAGCTTCCTATCACCTACAAATTTAATCAGCCTACAGTCCCCTGGAAAGTGTGCTCCACAGAAGGCAGACAGTTCCGTCTGTGTTGTTCATTCTTCTCTCTGCCCTGTCTGACCAGTGTTTAGCTCAGAGTAGGTGCCAGGTGCTAGATACTCTTTGCAGAGGAAAAAAATAGATGAGTTACCAAGTGTAACACAATTATTCAATTCTCTCACCTTTTTTGTCTATTCCAAATATATACAGTTGCTATAGACTGTTTATGCCTCCCCTCCTCCAAATTCAAATATTGAAACCTAACTCCTTATTTAATGGTATTAGGAAGTGGGGCCTTCAGGAGGTGATTAGGTCATGAAGGGTTGAGCCTGCATGAATGGGATTAGTGCCCTTAGAGAAGAGACCCCAGAGGGCTCTCTAGCCCTCCTTCCACCAGGTGAGGACACAGTGAGAGGACGGCTGTGAACAGGAGGCAGGCTCTCAGCAGATACCAAATCTGCCTACCCCTTGATCTTAGATTCCAGAACTGTGAGAAATAAATGTTTGTTGCTTTAGCCACCCAGTCTATGGTACTTTTATTATAGCAGTCCATGGACTAAGACATGGGTGCCAGGTGCAAAATACTCTTTGCAGAGGAAATGAACGCCTCATTTAACTGCGTCATGCAATAACTCAATTCTCCCACCTCTTTTCTCTATTCCAAACACATACGGTGAAATTCTTATTCCTGGGTGGCATTGTGTGGTCTTCACTCAGAGGAATTTCATCACTTATGTATTAAGTTCTGAGGTTCAAGATTGCAGAACTAGGTGGTATTGAAGATGAGAAGTTACGGAAAGGCCAAATTTAACAATGTTTAAAGAACTTTTAATGATAAAAATGTAAAATGAAAAGACAAAGGAGAAGTCTTGCCAGATTTCCATTAAACCATTAATTGTCACCACTTGTGAACCATGGTTCAAAATTTATAAATCCAACCAACTTCACTATCATCACAGCCTTATATCTCTATATTTACCACAAGAGTACCATGAGGGACATTGTTAAATGCTTTGTTGAAGATTGCACAGTAACGGATAGACTAAAGCCCCAGTTTGGGGGAGGAAATGTCAAAAATGCTCTGTGTTCTTTAAAAAATTCTATTTGCTTGACAAATATATGATTCCACATTTCTGTGTGTAGCTAAGAGTTGAGCATTTCAGGATCTTAAACCTGGATTCTCCTGGGATCCCGTGGGCCAAGATGTAACTTGGCCGGAGTCAAGTGTGAGGCTTGCTAGAAGCTCCTTACCCTGGGTTGGTGGTTAGGAGAGGAAACTGGTTGCCCAGATAAATGAATTCAACTCACGATTGGCTCCCTTAGACGGGAGTATCACATTCATCCTTTAAAGAAATGTGACAGATTTCAACAGGTCAAAAACCCAGGAAACCCAGGGTAGTGAATGAAGTGTGACCTCAGGCCGTGTTAGTTCAGGAGGATGACAGCAGCCTGTTTGCAGGCAACTGACCCGTCGATAATAAGACCCCAGCCAGTGACAGTGGGTAAGGGGCCATACCTAGCCCCTGGGGAGAAGGGACCAGAACCAGAGAGCTTATCTTCCATATAATGTTGGGATTGGGGAGGGTTCCAGTCACTGTGAGGACAGGAAGGCAGAGCCCAGACCCACTGACTGACCAACATGTGAAACCTACAGGAATCCTGTGTCTTCTCGGGGGGAAGGCGGGTACTCAGAACTCATCAACGCGCACACTACATAAGGACCGCAACATAACAGGATTGCTCTCGGATTTCAGCGATTAGTGGCTTTTGGGCTTTTAGGGAGCATATTCTGCCTTTACATCACTTATCATTTTCCGAAATCATCATGGGCATTTACTTGTTTGTTAATTGTCACCCCCCATCAGCCTCCCCCGTACTGCTGCGTGAGAGCTGGGATCTCGTCTGTCTGATACTTGGCTACACTCCCAGTGCTCAGAAGAGTTTCCAGCACATAGTAGGTGCTCAGTAAATATTTATTTTATGAATGAATAAATAACATATTACAATATACTATTAGTGCAGAGTGACAATCATTATTTGATTCTAAAATGTCTTCACCTGTTCACCAGTGAAATTCTGAATAAAGGTCATATCTGTAGAGTTAATGATTGAAACCTGAAATCATAGAAATTAGATAGGTTACATCATTTGGCATAGGATTGGAACACTTTTTAAAAAGTTTAACTTAAATCATTTTAAAATTTTTGTGAGGAGTCATAAATGGTTAGCTCTATATGTAAAAAAATAAGTCCAAAGGAACGATCTTTAAAAAATCCAACTGAACTTTTTGCTTATGGTTAAATCTGGGATCCTTTCAGACAAAATGCATGCTTACTAATCTGATGTAGAGAAATCTGAATTCAGGAACGCTGAGAGCGCCTAATCTGATAGTCAGTTAATTGATCTAATCAAAAATTTAATCTAAATTTCATTTCTGTGCGTATGCTGTTATGAGAAATTGATGATTATGGTTCTCTGCAAAAAAATGAAATTTTAAAGTAGTATCCATGTAGCAAAAATATTCCTTTTAAATTCTATCCAGACAACCTAAAATCTATAGATATTATAAGTTTACCAGACTTAAACATTATTTAAAATATAAGTTTTTCTTTTCATAAGGTCGATTTATTTTCCTTTCCTATTTTTATGGTAACTAGTTGTAATGGGTTTGAATAGTATCCCTCCAAAACTCATGTCTATCCAGAACTTCGGAAGGTGGCCTTATTTGGAAATAGGGTCTCTGTAGGTGGAATAAGTAAAGTTAAGGATCTTGAAATGAAATCATCCTGGATTTAGGGTGGGCCCTATGTCCAATGACTGGTGTCCTTATAAGAGGAGGAGAGGACACACATAGACGCAGATGGAAGAAGGCCATATGGAGACCGGGGCCGAGATTCAGGTGAAGCTCCCACATGCCAAGGAAAGGCAGGGCCACCTGAAGTTGGAAGAGGCAGGAAGAATCCACCCCTACATGCATGGGAGGGATGTGACCCTGCCGATCACACCTTGATTTCAGCCTTCCGGCCTCTTGAACTGCGACAGAATAAATTTATGTTGTTACAAGCCACCCAGTTTGGGGTCATTTGTTATGACAGCCCTTGCAAACGAATACACTAGTGAAATAACAATTGACCTTATTATGTCCACCGTATGGGACATATTAAAATGCTGATCACATCAACAATGGGATCCTCTGCAACTATTCCCAGATTATGCACACGCACAGGGCTAGGCTAGCTTCATGGGCACGTGACCCGTGCAGTCAGTCACAAAGGGTCCCACATGCAGACGAGCCCTACCCAACCTCTGGATAGCCCAGCTGTCACCGTCCTGAAATTCTTAACAATTTTGAACAAGGGGCCAGGCATTTTCACTTTACACTGGGTCCCACAGACTATGGAGTTGATCCTGCACCCAGATCAGAAAAGAATCTAGCCTCCCTTTTCGTAAGCAAACAAGCGTGGATCAGTACTGCTCACTATTAAAGGGCATTTTAAAAGATTTGAAAACTGTATGCAGCAAAAGGTTTCTTTGCGTATGTAGAGAATGTAGCGTGTAACGCCTTCTTAGTACTCACGCATCCAAAATTCTGTGCTCCTCTGGGAACCCCAGCAACCAATTCTGTGATGGAAATAGTCATTTACAAGGTGAGTGGCATAGTACACTGCAAAGCTATACAACAAATCAGCTAAAGAGGGTGCCTCTTAAATGAGTAACTATCATGGATCCCTTAGAGAGATGGAGGTTTGAAGCCACAGTTTCGCACTGGCTTTTGCTTCTGCTACAGACGAAAGAAGACAGAAGACCCAAAGTCGTACTTTGAGATTTACCTGTCCCCATCACATTCTCCCTGTGTTTCTGCCTGCAGAACATAAGCCTGGCTTCTCAGATCTGTGTGTGATTTGTCAGTTAAACCTCGTACTCTGATTTCTCCAGTTTTCACTGTCTTTCGTACTAGTCTTTTGTACTAGTGTACAAAGTAACAGCTCCTGTCCCACTAATGTGTTCAAACAATTTCAGTTACCTAAGGAAAAGCCAAATACCATAAATGATTGAGTCTGGCCCCCTGGAACAGAATTATAGGACAACCTGGCAGCCAAGGGTACGCGAGGAAGGGACGCTTCAATAATAGAGGTAGAAAAAGCAACTCTGGTGAAAAGTGGGGAGCATATTCCAATGCACAATGATATGGCTGTAGATTCAGGAAATAGTGGTTTCAGTTCTTAGGTCTGCCATAAACCCGGGATCAATCACTGAAACTGATTTTTTCCAGTCACCTACAATAGATGGGAGTTGGAACTGCCTGATTATCAAAGATCTTTCCAGCTCTCATTTCTATAAATTTAAACTATCCTTTGATTCATTGGGGTCAACATTTTAGTTTAATTTAAAGAAAGGGGGCCTGGAAAAGGGTCCTCTTCCGTTCACATTTCCCTTCTCCCAAACCTGGTCCTAAAGGTATAGCACAAATTCTAGCATTAATTCTATCTGATGTAATAAACTCTAGCAGAGTTGGGCGCTCATGCTGTTGGAGCGTTAATAATCAGAGAAGATCCATTTGGGCTTAGATGTTGGACTTTTCAGTAGTAAGTTTACTCATTCAATCAACATATAGATGTTAATTGCAAACATAGGATACAGCATGGAGCAAAGACAAAATTCCCTGCTCTCATGGAGCTTATACTCGAGCTGGAAGGGGCAGTCAATTTGAAAAGTAGAGTCAAATGTCATGTTAGAGGGGGATGAGTGTAGCGCAGAAAAACTAAGCAGTAAAATGGTACTGGGAGTGCTGGAATTGGGAGGCGGAAGGAATTATGACTTATTGGGGTGGTCAGGGAAGGTCTCAGCAAGAAGATGACATGTTACCAAAGACTGAAGAAAGTGAAGGAGTAAATATTATGGAGATGTGGGAGAAGTATGTTCTAGTCAGAAGGAATAGCATGTGCAAAGGTCCTGAGGTAGAAGTGTGTCTGGAGTATTCAAAGAACAGCAGGGAGGGCAGGGTGGCTGGAGTGGATGGAAGGAGTCAGGCGTAAAGGACTAGGAGCTGAGGTCAGAGTAAATAGGGGCCTCATGAACAGAGTCTTTTAGGTCATTGTGAAGACTTGGATTTTAGACAGAATGAGTCAGGCAAATTGGGAGCAAAGGAGTTACACCACGTGACTTCTGTTCCTCGAGGGCCACGTTGGCTGCTGGATCTAGGGAAGACCATAGGAGGGCCAAGATGAAAGCAAAGAGGATCAGTTAGGAGGCTATTGCCACAGTGATGATGGGGGCTTGGATCAGAGTGGAGGCTGTGGAGGAGGTGAGAAGTAGGCAGATTCTGGCTGTCTTTTGACTTTAGTTAGCAGGATTTGCTCATGGATTAGATATGGCTGGGGTGTGAGAGAAAGAGCACAGTCCAAGGCTGACTTGCAAGGTTTTTTGCTTGAGCAGCTCGGAGGATGGCGTTGCCATTTACTGAGGTGGAGCTGATGGAGGGTAGAGCATGTTTAAGTGGAAAGATCAGGAGTTCAGGTATAAGCTTATTAAGTTTGGAAGAGCCATTCAAATAGAGATGTTGAGTTGATTCTAGACCTTACACCGCATTCCAGCTTCATAGACACAGGTATGGATGTTTACTGGGGGCACCTAAAAACAGACCACAGTCAGATATAACGGAGCTGACTGATTTCGGAATCAGGCTTGCCAAACAGGAAAGACTAAGGGGATTATACCAAGTGAGATACCTGGCAATCACGGCTTCTCATTTCCCACAAACATTCAGAATTTGGTTTAAAAAAAAAAAAAAAAAAAGAAATAGCCATCACACTAGTAACTTTGGAGCCTGCAGCCTCATATGGCTATAACATAAAGGAGTTATTAAATGTAGTGCTGATTAAAAGTTTCAGAATTGTTTAAAAATCACAGTCCTAAAAGAGCTTTTTAGGTCACTGTACTTTTCCCCGTGTTTTATATTGGGCTGGCCAAAAAGTTCGTTCAAGTTTTCTGTAACATCGCATGGAAAAACCTGAACGAACGTTTTGGCCAATCCAATAGAGGGCTTCATTTCAACAGTGTTTCTCACCTTGCTGAGAGTCCCCAGTAAATTCCCCAGCAGCAACTGAATATCCTGTTTTAAAGCAAGAAACAAGCAAATCACACGTTTGAAGGCTTTACAAATGATCTATATCTAGAAATATGAAGGCACTACCATAGTACTACTTTGTGCAGAAATTCCGACAAATCCTATTACATAAAAGTTTAGGGTTCTATAAAGAGAAAAATTAATCAAACCGGGATTTATACTAAATCTTGGAAGCATAATAGATCTGCTACTTCTGAGCCTGGCAACACCTTCGGATTCTGAGGTCCCTTTTAGAAATAGGAATGCTTCATTGTCCACCTTGACGTGTGAATGGTGGTTGCTGCATTTTAAGAGTTGCTGACTCATCATAATCCGACATAATTACTCTGAAAGGTATCTCTTGTGGTCAGGTTTTGCAATTTCTGATCACCAACAAGGCCTACTTCCTAATACCTTTAATGATGATTTCCCACAAACTTCACTTGGCTGTAAAGTGAGATGAGGTGATAAAAGATAACTACAATTTTTAAAAGTTCATCAAGGAATCAAAATGCCAATACGATACCAAAGGTGGCAAACAATACTGATGAAATGGCATTGTGTGGTTTGCACATAATAAATTTCGAGAACATTCTAGCAACTGGAAAGTCTCTTGCTCTTTCTAGAAACTGGAAAGGGTCATCATCATGTTGCCCGGGTGGTACTGGGCATCCTCACTAATACATAGTATCTACGACTGGCAAAATATTTTATTTGCAAGAGATTGTCACGGAGCCTATAAAACAGCTATCAAACTATGGAGACTACATATAATGGCTGAATCAAAAGAAAAGAAAGTTAAGAGTCCACTCGAAGCTAGTAAGAGAAGAAAATTTGCAAAAGGCGCCAGATATTATAAGTGAGGAATAAAATTTGCTTCCACATTTAACATGCTTGTCTTTTGAGAAACCGCAAATGTCTTGAGCAATGCATCTCACCAAGGTAACTGTCATCGTAGGAAGCAGGAGCCACTTCTGTCTGCTTTTCTCCAGCCAGTTTTCTCAGGATATCCTTGAATGAGTAGTTTGCAATGATATCTGCAATACTGGCAGTGATCACCTGACCTGTGTTCAAACAAATGAATAGATTAACTGAATGAACGTGAGAGGCAGGCCCTCTCCGCACAGACACAGGGCGTCTGAACAACACACACGCCCTTGAAAATGGTCATGAGATTGCTTGCATTTTCGACAATGAATTTTCCTGCCTGGCACTAGAACTGCAGGCTAAATTTGCTGACAGCTGGTTAGAGCTTTCCATTCTGATAGAAGAACCAAAGATGAACTATGTGATTGTTTTCATATAACATTTATTTTTTTCTGTTGTTTAAATTAAGGTATAGTTGGTTTATAATATTATGTTAGTTTCAGGCACACAGCATAGTGATTCAGTATTTATATAGATTATACTCCATAACAGGTTATTACAAGATAATGGGTATAATTCCCTGTGCTGTACAGTATATCCTTGTTACTTATCTATTTGATATAGAGTAGTTCATATCTGTTAATCCAATACCCTTGAATTTATCTGTAGTCCTCCTGCCTTTACCTTGCTTACTTCCTCCACCTCCAAATGATAAACATTTCTAAGGGTGAGGGCACCTGTAGGCAAAATTTATGTGATTAGTTAAAAAAAACTTCACTCAACTATTCATCTGTAATTTAAATATTCTAGAATATTCTAGCTAGCAGAAACATCATCTAGATTCGAGATCATCTAGCCCCAAATATATCTTCTTACAGGTGGGGAAACTGTGGCCTAAAGAGCTTGAGTGCATTCCCTAAGGTTACATGCTTTTGCTATTAGGATATTCAGCATTACAACCAGGGTCTTCTTTGGCATTCTAATAAGACTTTTTGTCGTCTCTCAAAGTACAAATGTATTAAATCGAAATCACTTACTTAGTTCATAGGTTGTAAAACATATCAGCTAAGCTAAAGGAATGAATTATGTAATCTCTGAGTCATTCACATCTTATGCTAAAATATATACATAAAGCATAAAATTATGACAATGGAAAGCATCGAGGCCCAGCAAGAGCCAGAATTTTAGCAAAAAGGGAATCCGTTGCCACCAACATTGGCATGATAAGAACACTGGCTAATCTCCCCCAAATATAGTCACTATCAGAAGTCTTGAAATACGATTGTATTGGGATAGAGATGAATCCAAAAGATGGCCAGCAATGTTCCACTACAACTTTTATGCATTCCTATATTTATTATGGAAATCTAAGGAAAAAGTGTGATCTCATGCTCTTTGGGAGAAAAACTGGAGGAATGCTTTCAAGAGACTAAAATTTAATATTAATTTTAAAGCCAAACTGTTCCTTGGGAATTCACACATTCCCACAGTCTTCCTGTCCGAAGTTCCAAAAGAATAAAACTGTTAAATCAGGCTGTAAATATCTCCAAGTGACCTTGCCTGAAATGACTGTTCTTATATTAAGACAATCGTATTTACACATGAGTTTCTGAACAACGTCTGTAGAATTTGCCAGTTTTCTCTGGGTTAAAGCTAAATATCCCCTTCCCTCCTCCCACAGACACATTGCCTTTGCTTATTTCCTTTAGTTGCTTCTATAAATATTATAATCTTAGGACTGACTGAGTAAAATTTTAAATTATCTATCTCAGACAAATGCTCTTTATCCCCTTGACATGGCTAATTGTCAGCATATCATCTATATCAGACATTTTTTTTCAGCGTAAGGAAAGAATTATGTGAAATTAATCAAGTGCATTAGAACAAAATCTTTTGAAACACATCATTTTTATTTTATACCCATCCTCTGCATAAGATATATTGTTTTCCAGTTTGCAAAATAATGTTTAAAGACTGAAAGGTTAACTATTTGATGTTCATAGTTGTATATGTATGAATTAAGCTTAACAGTAATTTCATATAAAATTTTATCATAAATCCATCTTGCCTGTATCTTTCCCATTGGCCTTTTAAACATGAACAGGTCTCCTCCACTAAAAAAAACCCAAAAAACTTCACTCAACTATTCATCTCTCTCATATTCTACTCTTTCCTTATTCTAAACTTTACAGCCAAAATTAAGTCTGTATTCTCTGTAATCTCTCTTTAGGCATCCCATTCACATCCACGGCTTTGGTTATCACCACTATGCTAGTTTTTATTTTAGCCTAGATATCTTCTCTGAGTTTAAGCCCATACATCTAAATACTTATGTGAAAAGTCTTGGACATCTCAAACATGTTCATACTCAACATAACCAAAAGTAAACTCATCATCTTCCTTCCCCAATCCACTCCAAACCCGTTCTCTTCCGGCTTTCTCCATTTCAGGGACTGGGACCCACCTAAAACCATTCAGTTACAAAAGTCAGAAACATATCCTTGGCATCCTCCCTCTTCACCCACATACATCCAAACCATCATCCAAGCTGTTTATTCTGCCTCCGAAGTATCTCTCAAATTCCGCCCCTTTCTCAGTGTGTACTATGACCACTCTAAGAAGTAAACATCTCCATCTGAACCTTACAGCTGGTTTACCTTATAGACTTATAACTAGCTGATAACCTTATAACTCGTTTGCTGATACTGCACTTTGGCCAACTCCCGATCCATTTTCCACGTTGCAGCCAGCGTGATCTTTGCGTAACACACATCCGATCATAGCATCCCATGCTTCAAATTCTCCAGTGGTTTCCCATTATTCTCAGAACAAACAACACATTCTTATTCTACCTCAGGCAATCCATTTAAACTCCAGCCATCCACCGGGGATTTCCCATTGTTTTGGAGATAAAGACAAAACTACTTACCTGGGGCTGCAAGCCCTGCAGGGAGGGTGGGACCCCTCCATCCCACTCAGCAGCTCTTAACTCTAGTCCCCTGATCTCCCTCCATTCTCAGCTCGCCGGGCTCCTTTATGCCCCAGAACATTTTCACACAACCCTTCCTCTCTTCGCCTGGTTACCTCCTACTTGGGGTTCAGAGCCTCAGTTCAGGGTTGCTGCTTCCAAATTCGTTGACCTTAAGGTTGATGCCGGCTCATGTAACACCTTTTTAAGAATTAGAGGAAGTCATCCCCCCTGGGCAGACGCCATCCTGCACCTGGGTTCAGGGCTCCCTAAGCAGAGCACAGGTCGTATTTCATCTCGTCAGCCAGTGTTCAGAGGACAAAACATACCTGCATGGGGCCACCCTGGAGAAGCCTCCTGTGCTCTCATGGCCCCGTCTTGACATACCTTCCTAGTGAGTATCATGCCTGGAGTTTCTTAAATACTCGTGTGAGTATTCGATTAACGCCTGCATCTTTCCCCAGATGCTAACCTCTGCGGGTTACTCATTATTGTACCCTCAGCATCTAGCACAAAGCCTGGCATGGTCTCAATAAGCATTTGGTGAATGAAGGAATTAAGTTGCAACAGTATTTTAAAATATCATTTATATCACAAAGTACAAACTGAAATGATGCTTCCTTCATTGGAGAAACTACCAATATGGAGAGAAAATTAACATAATAAAAAGTCAACACTTGATGTTACTTCTGTTTCATCTCCCTGTTGGAAACAACCCGTGGGCATTTCTTCTCTGCCAGCAGGACCTACCTTGCCAATAAAAACTGCCAGGGCCTCCAACTATAAGGTCTCCATTCTACAAAACAGAAACGGCAACAACAATTGGAAAAGAAAAACAGTTTCTTTTTTTTAAGGGTGAGAAATCATTGTTCATAAGCATTGCTCTAACAATTATACATAAAAAGTAATTTTTAAAAGAGGCCCTTACATCTGAGTCATGCAGGTCATTTTCTTTCCTTTTATTGCTTTCAATTATTTAGTGTGTTATCATATCAAATAATTTGAATTAGATTCAATTAGGTTAAGTAAAATTCTCTCCCCTGAGAATATATAAATTCAGTTTTTTGGCACTGCCTCAGGTAAGCAAAATATCTACATCTTTCATGCTGTGCAATTTAGTAGACATGGTCTTTTGAGCCTTAGCAATAAAAAGAAAATTTGGTTTCTGTTTATTTCAAGGCCACAGTAATGCCTGTTTTTTTTTTTCTATACATCTGCAAACCCACCCCTTCCCAGGAGAGGGAGTGACAACTCCAGACTAGAAAATAAAAACTTTCCTTTCTACTTACAGCCCCACCTTCCTTATCCTGCATCCTCAACTTTTAGTGGGGGGGATGGGTGGGAGAAAAAGAGTAAAATTTCAGACACTGATGAAATTTACAGTATTTGCAAAACCATGGAAGCTTTGCCGCCGACATTCTTATTAAATATCTGTTTTTAATTTGTGAAAGGATGCGTGAAATTAACATTAACACTAATGTGAAATCTTATCAGTCAATTACACCTAAGAGATAAAAACATAGATTCTTGTGATCATTTTAGAAGCATATTTCTTTACTGAGTTTTTGAGATTTTCATTTAAAAATGAAGCAAGACTGTTGCTTTTCAGCCTGTGTATTTCTTTTTTTTTTTTTTTCTCATATAACCATTTTTAATACATAACAAGCAAAGGAAGCAAGCAGAGGAGATTATCAAAGGGCATTAAACACTTCTCTAAATGCATTAAAGAATGTTTATATCATCCATTCCCTGGCATAACACTCTTGTCAAAGTAGCTTGTACATAGCAATCTTTTAAACATTTTCCTACATAGGTTTTTAAACAATTCTCTAAATGCATTACAGAACGTCTTTCAAATCCAGTTCCTTAAACAACTCTCTTCTCTGTGTAGCAAGCAGGTTTCACTGTTTTAACCATTATTCCATGTGTTTTTATTTTTTAATTTTTTATTTTATTTTATTTTTTTAACATCTTTATTGGAGTATAATTGCTTTACAATGGTATGTTAGTTTCTGCTTTATAACAAAGTGAATCAGTTATGCATATACATATGTCCCCATATCTCTCCCCTCTTGCATCTCCCTCCCTCCCACCCTCCCTATCCCACCCCTCTAGGTGGTCACAAAGCACCGAGCTGATCTCCCTGTGCTATGCGGCTGCTTCCCACTAGCTATCTATTTTACGTTTGGTAGTGTATATATGTCCATGCCACTCTCTCACTTCGTCCCAGCTTACCCTTCCCCCTCCCCGTATCCTCAAGTCCATTCTCTAGTAGGTATGCATCTTTATTCCCGTCTTGCCCCTAGGTTCTTCATGATTTCTTTACTATTTAATAAATTGCCATATGTATAGATTACTTTATTAAAAATAAAGAACAAACAAAAAAATTTAAAGAAGTTGCCAAAACAGGCCAGGTATATACCTAAAGGTTCTTTTGTTGATGGTGGTTATTGGGGGGTGGAAGTGGGAATGAGAGGTAGGGGGTAAAAAAAAATCAAACAGATAAAATAAATTTTAGAAGCTATAAGATCAAAAGAATTTACCTTATAAAAGTCCAGACTAAATCCTGCTTGGCAGTAACCCTGACCTTCAGGATCAGCGTTGCCTGGAATGATCAAAAGGTACAAATGTTATAACGTCATTGTCCCCAAGATATATTTTAATCACCAGTTCAGGATACACTTGTTTTATCTATAGACTTCTAAATTTAAAATGATCAATGTGTGTTCTATATTTATTTTTAAAATTTATTCCAAGTAATTTCTTAAATACATTGCAATCTGTTTTCTTGTCCCAAATGGCACTGTGATTCTACAGTAAGAGCAATAGGAATAATGTTCCTTGGAGTTATGATACTGGGTTTTATAACTCATGTTTATTTGAAGAAATAAAACCTCCATCTCCCAGCTATGTTCCAAGTTCCCCAAGTGCCAATAATGTGTTTCTGTGGTGCCCATGTGTTCTGAGTAAAGCAATGCCTTGAGAAAGAGAGAGCTAGATTTAGTCACCTGGGTGGACACTTTCTGCTGGGGTCACCGATAAGAGTTTCGATTTCCTGATCTCTCACAGGAAGTTAACTTCAAATTCTTCTATTATCATTATGTAAATTTGGACATTGCATTTCTGATCACATTGCATCTCACAGGGACTGTAGTGTTCACAAAAGAGAAAACTCTCTAGCAATGGCTTATTTTATACTCTCTGCAATGTAATTCACTAGCTGAATGTCCAATAGGACTTTTTTATAATACAGTTTTTTAAAACATAGGCAGGTCAACCTGTGGATTCCCAGGATATTAGGATCCTGGGACATTAGGATGAGGAATGTACTACTTGTCACTTGTACTTTAAAAGAGTATCACTTCTAAAGTGCTTCAATTAAAACCAAAATATAGTTCAGTAGAGGGAATCTCAGTCATTATACAGTTAGATGCAAACATGCAGATAATTACTCCTTTCTTATCAAGGATATTCCTGAATGGAAACTAAAATAAGAGGGCAGGAAAGGAAATGCACATCATCCCAGGAAAAATGTATAGGCTGGACATGTGCCTGTTCCAGAAGCTTTTTGAAATGGATCAGGCCTTTCCAGCTTTGCCTAGAATGCCTTCTGTTTTTTCTTTTCTTTGGTTAGTACTTAGCTAATTTTAGCACTGTCATCAGTCATTCTTTCCAGATGTTCCCTTTATATTTTAAAATACTTTTCTACTTCATGTACTGTATTTTTTTGATGATCTGTTTTTAATTCAAATGTCAATTGATGCTTTGTGTGTGTTTTTTTTAAGCTAAGTATTTTTTACAGCTTTACTGAGGTATACTTAATATACCAAAAAAATGCACATCTTACTGTGTACGTTTTGATGAGTTTAGACATGTGCCTGATACAATGATACCACCACCACGATCATGGGAATAAACATATTATCACCTCCAAAAGATTTCTTGTGTTCCCCACCCTCAATCAAATTTGCTTTTTTGTTTGTTTTTTTTGTGGTGGAAACACTTAACATGAGATCTCCTCTTAACAAATGTTTAGTGCACAGTACCTTACAATATATTTTATTTTATAACTATATGTTGTGGTTTATAATTATGAATGCTACAAAGTTCCTTAAAGTCTCAAATGTCCAGGTACCATTCTTCTAGAAGTTCATGCCTGTAAATAGTTGTATGCACCCAGAAATATATATGAACACAAGATACATGATTATGTGAACACAGATGTATTGACTGTATTTAAGAAATGTATTTTTAATGCATAAATCTTTTTTATAAATCGTTTTTGAAAATCAACTCTGACTTTTTCAATATTGTAAATTATTCAGAAAGGAAGAAACAGGACCATTCTTTGAAATCATTTTGCTGCAAAACAGGAAACTGAAAAAATTAAGAGAAAACAGTCATTTTTCATAAAATTCATCGAGAAAGCAACCAACTTCAAATGTTGAAGTGGTGATTATAATAGAAATGGGAGGTTATTTCCTTTGCAAAGTAAGTTTTTCTCTTACGATTATAGTTTGTGAGAGCTGAAGGAATCTTTCTTCCTAGAACTTCAGAGGATCTGTGAACTTTACAATTATGCCCTATAGAGTAAACTCAGGAATCCAGGGAATCACGCTATCATGTGTTGGCTTCCCAAGGAGAATGGAAAGGTGTGTGTAAACCATTGCCACCTAAATTATGAATGACCGTAAGAGCTACAGGCATGTCATTAATATGAATGAGCAGACTACCACCCAAATTGCTCAAAGTGTCAGTGAAGGGGCTTTGCGGTGTGACATGAACATGAGAGGCTTCTTGAAATTCTCTTTTGAAAGTAATATCCCTGTTCTGTGATACTGACCATACGCTCATGAACAAGGTGGCTTTGTGTTTATGAACCGTGAACTCCTTTGGGAACACAGGAAGCCGGCTCCTTGGGTGCATTTGAGAAGGAAGTACTTCCAGTAAGAGACAGACCAGGAGGATGTGACACTGGAGTTGTGTACTAGACTGAACAGAATTCCTGGCCATTTGTTTGGCTATTCTGCAACTCGACATAAACTTCACCTTTACCTGTGTCAAGCTATTCTTTTATTTAGGAAAGTAAACGCTAAATAAATTGGCAACATAATATACCCGTGTAACTCAAAATGAGAGCATACTATACGTTAAATTTTTAGATAATGGTTCAAACTCGCCCTGCAACTCTTATCCACAAGTCTAGATGGCTTATGCTGTATTTTAATCTGAGCTCTCCCATCACATGGGCAGTCAGATAAAAAGGCAGAACAAGAAGCAGTGACATGTTTTCTAAACAATCATCCTTGATGTTAGCTGGAAGAGGATATGTCATCAAGGTAAGAGGCATGTGAAGGACGGGCTCCTCATTTCAGCTACAATAGTTTACTGTTGTGGCGAGGTATCTCTAGCAAATCGTGAGAAATATGATATGGATAGGTGTAAAAATTGATGAAACAAGTTCAGTTTTGAATCTCAGTTCTACCATAAATTTTATGAATAAATTCAGGATTTATTTATTGCTCTAGATGACTTTTTTTTTTTTTTTTTTGCCATGATACACGGCTTGCAGGATCTTAGTTCCCCGAACCAGGGATCGAACCTGTGCCCCCTGCAGTGGAAGCGTAGAGCCCTAACCACTGGACCGCCAGGGAATTCCCTGACCTTTATCTGTAGCATAATAATAAGGACCTCTTACAGAGCCCAGCGGCATGACACCTTGAGTGGAACACGACACAAAATATCCCTCTTAATGGCTGCCGCCATGCTTGGCAAGCTCCTGCTTTCCTGCTCCAGTAACTGCTAAGAGAAGCCCTTCCCATCGTCCTGTCTGAGACAGCTCCTTTCCCCCCCAGGCATGTCGCTCCCCACGCTTTTGCCTTGCTGTATTTTTCTTTGTAGTACTTTTCACTACCTGACATTATATTAGAAACTTATTTATTATTTAAAAAAATTTTGTTCTTGAGATGTAATTGACATATTATATTAGTTCAAGGTGTACAACACAATTTGATTTATGTATATACTGTGAAATAATTACTACAATAAATGTAGTTAACATCTGTCACCACACATCGTTACAATCTTTTTCTTTTGGCTGCGTTGGGTCTTCGTTGCTGCGTGTGGGCTTTCTCTAGTTGCGGCGAGCGGAGGCTACTCTTTGTTGTGGTGCGTGGGCTTCTCATTGTGGTGGCTTCTCTTGTTGCAGAGCACGGGCTCTAGGCGCACGGGCTTCGCTAGTTGTGGCTCACGGGCTCTAGAGCGCAGGCTCAGTAGTTGTGGCATGCGGGCTTAGTTGCTCCACAGCATATGGGATCTTCCCGGACCAGGGATCGAACCCACGTCTCCTGCATTGGCAGGCGGATTCTTAACCACTGCGCCACCAGGGAAGCCCCGTTACAATCTTTTTAAAGCTCTTAAGATCTACTCTCACAGCAACGTTCAAATATACAATATCGTATTACTAACTACAGTCACCATTCTGTACATTACATCCCCAGGATTTATCTTATAACTGGAATCTTGTACGTTTTGACCACCTTCACCTGTTTAACCCACACCCACATGCCCCACCATTGGCAACCACCAATCTGTACTCTTTTTCTGTGAGTTTGTGTGGGTTTTTTTTTAAGATTTTGCATATAAATGAGATCATACAGAGTATTTTTCTTTATCTGACTTGCTCCATTTAGCATAATACCCTCAAGATCCATCCATGTTGTCATAAATGGCAAGACTTCATTCTTTTTTATGGCTGAATAATATTCCATTGTGTATATATCCATATCCATATCTCTATCTATTCCATATTTCCTTTATCCACTCATCCATTGATGGATGCTTTGGTTCTTTCCATGACTTGGTTATTGTAAATTGTGCTGCAATGAACATGGGGGTACAGATATCTTTTCAAGATAGTGATTTCAGTTCTTTTAGATAAATACCCAGAAGTGGAATTGCTGGATCTTAACTTATATATTTACACATATGTTGTCTCTCTCCCGCCCTAGAATATGTTTTTTGAAGACAGGGTTTTGCTTTCTCTTGTCCTGTGCTTTATTCCCTAAACATAGAATAATTAGTGCTCAGTGTGTTCAAAAAACACGTGTTGAATGAATGCATAACTGAGTCTTATTATCTATAAGGAACACCTCTTTTATTTATTTATTTTTATAAGTTTATTTATTTATTTATTTATTTATTTATTGGCTGCGTTGGGTCTTTGTTGCTGCGCAGGTGCTTTTTCTAGTTGCGGTGAGCGGGGGCTACTCTTCGTTGCGGTGCGCGGGCTTCTCATTGCGGTGGCTTCTCCTGTTGCAGAGCACAGGCTCTAGGCCTGTGGGCTTCAGTAGTTGTAGCATGCGGGCTCAGTAGTTGTGGCTCGCGGGCTCTAGAGCACAGGCTCAGTAGTTGTGGCGCATGGGCTTAGTTGCTCTGCGGCATGTGGGATCTTCCCAGACCAGGGCTCAAACCCCTGTTCCCTGCACTGGCAGGTGGATTCTTAACCACTGCACCACCAGGAAAAGTCCAGGAACACCTCTTTTAAAGCCATTTAAGGGACTTCCCTGGTGGTGCAGTGGTTAAGAATCCACCTGCCAGTGCAGGGAACAGGGGTTTGAGCCCTGGTCTGGGAAGATCCCACATGCCGCAGAGCAACTAAGCCCATGCGCCACAACTACTGAGCCTGTGCTCTAGAGCCCGCGAGCCACAACTACTGAAGCCCATGCACCGCAACTACTGAAGCCTGTGTGCTCTAGGGCCCACATCCGGCAACTACTGAAGCCCACGCGCCTAGAGCCCGTGCTCTGCAACAAGAGAAGCCACCGCAATGAGAAGCCCACACACCGCAACGAAGAGTAGCCCCCGCTCACCGCAACTAGAGAAAGCCCACGCGCAGCAACAAAGACCCAATGCAGCCAAAAATAAATAAACAAAATAAAATAAATTAAAAATTTAGACTGAACAGAAAAAAAAAGCCATTTAAAATAAAATTCTGAGTTGATGATTATTCATTCAGCTGACATTCGTTAAGATGTGAGGGGGTGGCTGATTTATTTCAGTATTTTAAAACAGGAAGTCATAATCTTCTCCTTGCCAAAATCCTCACCCAAATCCTCAGAGTTAGCTGTTTCACTCCCAGCCCTTTAGGTCTCTAAAGCTCAGAGGCCTCTTTACGAACCCTCTAATATCACCCATCCATTCTCTACCTTCATTGTTTGATTTCTGATGGTTGCTCGTTATCTGGCCTAAATTAATCTAGAAATTTAAAAATGTTCACATGGAATGGGAAAATTTTACTTATAGTTTTGGGAATCTAATTTGGGTTGAGTTTTTAAAAATCAGTATCCTAAAATCAGTCACTAGAATGTTCTTTCCAATGCCATTTCTTTCCCTAACGTGGTCTTGTGAATTATCAAGAATGAGAATGCAAATCTCTTGGTTTCTTGCTGACAAATCCTAATGATCTACATGACACACAGCAAACTGGAGGAATTCACAAAAGGGCTTGGGTAGATCAGTGACTGAACAGCCGTGTCCCAAAGATGGCACTCACAGGCTTGCTTCAAAGGATACTTCATCAGAAGTTTTCTAGAACTACCAGATGAGACGTGGACTCCAAAGGTACAGAATCTTTTTGAAAAACGGGATTAAACACCTTAAGAAGAAAAGTATATCATACAGACAACCTGAGTACATAGCAGCCAAAGAAAGCAACAGGCACTGAGAACACAGGCTAGGCGGAGAACTCATATCCACTGTGCCCTTGGGTCCAATCATGCTAATTAACACCATTCCTACAATTAACAAGCGGACAGTTAGCATTTTGCAAATGCAGTGTGAATTTTGAGTAGAGACGGAGAGTTTAAGGCCTAAAATAAGGAACCAATCAATTTGACTGCAGAATATCTAAAAACAGAAAATTTCTAACACACGGAAGAGGATCCGCAGAATTCCGTGTCTTGGTCCTCACGTCACAGTAAAGCATCCTGTAAGACCGTTCATCATCTTTACCGCCATTGCTTTCTCCTTACCGGTGGTGTTTTGGGGTTACCTGCACTGTCTATAGCAGAAAAGCTCTTGAGCTAAATTTCAGTTCCAAGAATAAAAACAACTTACTGTTCCGACAAGGCGAGTACTCAGCGTACGCACTGAAATTCTGAATCGCTACGTAGCAAGTGCCAACTGGGTCCTTTTCTGGTGTCGGTTTAAGAGTTCTCCAGTGATATAATGGAGCACAGGCCTGGGAAACATCAAAGACAATACATTTTTTTTTGATGTAGATTCCTCATACAGTGCTTGATTTGACTTGTTGATGAATGGACCTAAATTTGTAACAAACAATGCTAAATTATTAAGTGACTTAATTGGCCGCCAATATGCTAATGAGTACCTCGGTAGTCAGAGTTAATTAAACTTCCAAAGCCGATATTTCAACATTAAGGCACCACAGAATTGGAACAAATTAAGCATATACAAAGGAATGAGATTTTTCCCCCACAGGATTTTAAATCAAATCAAAGTAGCCTAGCAAAAGTAAATATTTACTAAAGGCAAAGAACTCATATTTTCTTTTTTTTTTTAATTGGACCTACATAAAAGCAGATGAACATTTAAACAGTGAATGAATCAGCGTGATGTCTTAAAAAGAGAACTAGTTCCTTTCTTGGTTTAATTGTTGCTTAAAGAAAAACTACTTTCAAATCAAAAGATGCAGACAAGTTTATAAACCTCTGTTTTGTGGATTCCTCTGGTTTATCACTGAGGGTGTACCTGACGATTTTTTAAAAACAATAACTTACATTTGGACTGGTACCCCCTTATCACAGTGGGTTTATTTTTCATTTGATGGTTTTTATTCATGACAAAACAAAAATTAATTTAAACAATGGTAAGAAAAACATGATTCTTGGATTATCAAATATAAAAGAGGATATATGAAATCCTCTTGAAGTAAATTAAATAATTAATTGTGCTAGGAACGAGAGAGGCAATAAAAATAAACAGGTAGAAAACACAGGCACCTTTCTGACTTCTGTTTTGCTAGCTCGAATCCTACGTAAATGTGTTTTACCTGAATATTCAAGCACTCATTTCTAAGGATGCAGAATTAGAGACTTCTAGAATATGGAACCACTAGCCTCTCTCCTAATTTGATGACATCACACTTAAAACAATGCCAGAAAAAGAGAAGGCAGATCCTGATTTTAAAGTCTTTTCATGACTGCAAACATGTCCCTGGTAATCAGTCCAATGTGTAACAACTTTTAGATAACTTTACTAAGTAGCACCCTTCTTACTTGAGAATATAAGTTATCTTTACTAAAATAACTTAAGTTTTCTGGGTTTTTGTCTCTCTCTGTATTGTGAGGCCTTGGCCAATACTGAAAAGCTCTCTAACTCATCTAAGTCCCCTTAACTTCGGGCCCTGTGTGGTTAAGACATTTAACATAAGGTGGAATGGTGAAAAGTAGGAGTTTGGAAGGGAAAGCATTACCTATGTGGCTCAGTATAAGCCAACTCGCATCACCTTCCACATCACCATAGAACACTTTAATGCCATGAAAATTCTTTCCAGTGCTTGCCTGCTATCAGCCCTAAAAAGTTATCTTTTTTATACCTGTTCAGTTTCACACTGATGTGAAACACGATGATGTGATAATATTCAGGCTTTGACCCAAACACACATGATACCTGGATATTCAAAATCGATACTTCTGTTCACAGCAATTTGAAGTTCTAAGAATTGTCACACAGCGTAGCATTTAATTCTTTATGCTGCTAAGTTTCAGTGCTCAAGGAAAAAATTAACTTGAAAGGTACTTTATATTATCCTATTTCCTACCACATAATTTTGAAAATGCAAGCATGCCCTCAGATTAAGCATATTTATTATGAACATGGTGTGTTATTTTACGTTCAGTAATTCTGAAGATTTCTACAAATATTGAATAAATGCACAATAATATAAGTTTTCAAGACTTAATCAAAATCAATATAGTACCAAAAGATTTTTTAACCCCAAATAGTTATTAGATGGAATTAGCTTTTCAATAGCTATTCACATACATTGTAAATCACTAAAGGATTAAAAAGTTTTTACCAATCCTGGAATGTGAGAACTATATTAATGCAAATACAATTCTACAGAGAGCCTATTGTAAATTCTGGATTTGTCACTAAAGAGGGCTATCTATGTTTTTATATATTACTTGTTTTATGTCAAAATTTCTGTGGGGCATTAACCACAGACCAAATAAAGCAAGGCATTTCCTTTAGATACTTATTTTTATTAAATCATAATTCAAACACCTTTAAACAAATCCCAAAAACAAAAGTTATTGCTTTATTTTGTAAGGAAATTAGAGCCAATAGTAAAAAAAAAAAAAATCCCCCAACAACAAAAAAGTTTCCAGATCAACTTAATACACTCATTTATTTCTCAGTAAACCAGACATGTATTATCACTCAGAGCTACAGAGAAGAGAATCACAAAGTCATAGCATTTTAAAGCCAAAAGATCTCTATCTGTGAGTGAGACATTTTTACTTTAAAAAGTATCAGTGTACTCAGAGAACCATGTAATTGGTAGTTATGTTTTTAAAGAAAACTTTCCGTTAGTTCTAAAGAGGATCAATGACATCACAGTAGATTAACTTTTAAAGTATCCTAACAGTAGAAGTCCTGTTTCTCTGGTCAAACTTTAATCAGCCCTTTAAATCAACCTTAAGCAATAAAATATTTACCTTTTTAGGATTTAGCTTTTATTTTTCTATCTTCCGTATTTGTTTTTGAAATATTTGAAAAGATCTAACCAATTTTCTGGAAAACCAGCTTTACTTCCTGTAGCTTTAAAGACTAAAATAGATTCTTTAATTTTAAGCACTAACTTTTTTTTGGAATGCTGATAGCTTATCTTTGAAAATCTGATATGTTCTTACATGAACGGATTTTTGTAGATATGAGTTTTGAAACATTTCAGTGTACGTATTATTCCAAAGCAGCCCCACCAGCACACGGTTGATACTCACCACCACTTTTCCTTTATGAGCTTTCACTGTTGCTCCAAACCATTGATTCGATTTAAACTCTATAGGCTCCTTGGTTCCATTTACTCTGATCTTTCTGTTGTCTGACAGGGAGAACATGGATTGTTAATAATTTGTAAAACGTGGCAGCCAGCTAAAATATGTGATAATAAATTTACCCATTTAAAAACATTTTTAAAAATGTCATACACCTGGGGGGTCCTTTTTGACTAAGTCTAAGCTAGACTTTTCACTTAGAAAAATACCAATCAAATGAAAATACATATTTGAACATGACATTTCACAACTTAACTTTAAAAAAGCAATTTTTTTAATGACTTACATTTTCAGGGATAACTACTGTAAACTTGATGTAGAGTCTGACAGTCTTGAATCTACACTTTTGTCATTGGTTTGCCAGATGGAAGACCAAACATTTATAACTGCTCTAAGGAATTCCAAACCTTTTCTGATAGTGAAACTACTTGGAACCTCCATGCTCCAGGAAGCACAGCTTTCTCAGCACGGTTTAGCAGGAATCTGCTTAAAGGACTCCAAGTTCCTGGTTTTTAACTGGGTAACATGTGTCCACTCAGTCACAGAAAATAACACCTCTACACAGTTTTATCCGCACTTTGCAGATGTCAGCATGAGGGGGACCATCTGGGTGGAAATTCAACCCAATTACGACACACTTCAGGTCTTAATAAAAAGCAGATATCTTTTCTTTCACTCCTGATTCCCAGTCGACATATCTCCCATGTGGTTCTAACCGCATGGTTCTAACTGAACTTCATCAGTAACAGCTAATGAATTTCAAAAGACATTTGTACCAGGGCATCTTATTTCTATGTGTTCTCTTTGGTGTGCATTTTGTTTTTCCTCCTTGACTCTATAATAAATGCATTACAAATGAACTTTTAACCTCTATTAAGGGAGGCCAAAATATACACGCAATTAATATTCAGTTGAGTTTACATATGATTACAGACTTTTCAAGAAAGAACAAATTGTATATACTTAGGTCTTAACCTAAAATTTATGCTTTGACATGTTAGTAGGAAATTCCAAATTTCCTTCTTTAAAATCTTATGCTTTTGATGTTTCTGGACTTTTAAAAAAGAAAAAACAAGTTCTGGAAATCCTCACCCAAAATGCACACAACTGGCAAAGAACTGGAGCACCTTACAGATTAGAGCATAAAAATGAAAATATAAACATTCCTATTTGCATCTAGGCAAGAAGATCGTAGACCTCAGAGAGAAAGGATCTTGTCACCCTGCACTGGGTGATCTTGGGCAATTCATTTAATCTTCTGCAGTTTTAATTTCTTCTCTAAAATTAGGTTGAAAATACCTCCCCCTTTCCTCTTTCACAGGTGATCAAAGTCATAAAGATCACATAGGTAATGTGGAAGTACTTTATAAGCTGAGAATATACTACAGAATCTTGCAGCAATACAACCCTTTAAAAATCTCTCTTAATTAGAAACCTGGAAACTCAACCTAAGTACAAGAATTAGAAGGGACCTCACAGACACACAAGTCAATGTTCCAAATTGGCCTTCTGCTAGAGAAAATGATATGACTCTACCTTTGTGGTGCCTAAGGCATCTTTTCTGCTATTATAAGGTTGAACTGTGTAATAACTTGATTAAAAGTGTAAATTGTGGGTTATTTTCCAGCAACAAATTTCTTCGAGACCAAGAATACAAATGAACGGACGTCACTAATTCCATCCCTAATCCAAGGATTACAAAAGAGAATAATCCCACTGTCCCAGGTCTCTCTTTACTGAAATGAGTTGTGATCTAGGTGTATCCTCCTTACCTTGACCTTTGAGGTGGACAAGTCATCTTTTTTTTTTTTGGACGTGCCACGTGGCTTGCGGGGTCTTCGTTCCCCGATCAGGGATCGAACCCATGACCCTGCAGTGGAAGCACAGCGTCCTAACCACTGGACCACCAGGGAATTCCCAAGTAACCTTTTAAAAATTCTATTTTATTATTTTTATAAATTCACTGATGTAAATCTAATATTATAATGTCATAAAATTCAAATGAGTAACATATATTTGGGTTGATTGTGAAAGTGACCTTTCCCTAATTTCTCACCTTTCTTTTCTGAACAAGATTCTTTCATGCCAAACAACCCAACACAGGGCTTAGTCCTGTGCACACTGGTGCTCGATGAACAGGGAATGTTTTTGATTCGATTTGATCTGATCTTTCCTGAAAACAACCTCCTGTAAAAACTCAGCACAATTTCTGTCCTTCTAAGCTCTCCTTGGTATGGCAAAGGGCTGAGAAGCTGGAACCTACATTTTCCAGACCCTCTTACAAGTAGGATTCTGGTTGAATGAGAGGCTCATGGAGAGATCTGGAAAGAGGAGAAGATGGAGAAGCCATTATTTTCTGGCAGCAACTATAAGCACGCATGGGGGCATCAGTAGCTGCAGGTGTGATGTTCTTCCTGCAGCTCTCAAGTATCCTTTGACAGTCATGCCTTTTTGGTGCTTCAGACCACTGAGATCAAGTCCTGAACTTCCAGATTTCTTGATCTGCAGGCAGTGACCTTCCTAGCTTTCACATACCCAGTCTTTCCAATAATCATATAAACCTCTCAGTCCTAATTATAATACTCAAAGTGGTTTCTGTTTCCTGACCAAACTCCCGTGATATGGACCAATGCATTTAGGATAGGACCACATGTCTTCTGGAACAGAAGGAAGGCACTGTGCATTGTCAACCCCAGAGAATTCTTGGAAGGGCCAGTGGTTCTGGGAGATGGTGGAGACCATTAGTTACTAAAGCAATTCTCTCCTTGGCATATCCCAAACTATGCCAAAAGCTAGGAAAAAGTTTTATAGTGACTGCATGTGATGTAAAGCTTTCCAAGTGCCAGAACACTATTAACAAAGTTAATAAATATAATCCAGGTGAATTTTTTTCAAGAGAAGAATCAATATATTTAATATGTAAAAGAGTTCCCAAATCAATAAGAGAAAAAGACTAAAATTCAATAGAAAAAGTTCTAAGGGTCTAAACAGGCATTGCAGGGAAGAAGAAATCAAATATCTCATAAATTCATGCAGAGATCCTGAACCTCAAATTAAAACCATAATGACTTAATACTTGTCACTTAGCAGTTTGGCAAAAAATATTAATAATCTCTGTTTTCAAGATAATAACTCAATGCAGCATTTTGGAAGGGCGATTTGCAACATATATCAAATTTTTAAATGTACATTTTTTTGAACAAGGAATTCAACTCCTAGGATCTTGTTCAATAGAAATAATTACACAAATGCTTTAAGATGCAATGTGAAGATATTTGCTGTCCTGGTTGTGACAGCAAAACTGAAACATCTTAAATGTTCATAAATAAGGGATTCGAGAAGAAATTCCTATTACCTATAAAATAGAGTACTATTCAACTATTAAAACATATATTGGGAGTTTGGAGTTGACATGTATACACTGCTGTCTTTGAAAGAAATAATCAACAAGGACCTACTGTATAGCACAGGGAACTCTGCTCGATATTCTGTAATAAACTAAATGGGAAAAGAATTTGAAAAAGAATAGATACATGTATATGTAGAACTGAATCACTGTGCTGTACACTTGAAACTAACACAACATTGTAAATCAACTATACTCTGATATAAAATAAAAGTTAAAAAAATACATATGCCAGATTTAGATGCATTGATATAGAATATTGTCTACAAAATATACTTTTCTGTTTTACCTTTTCTGAGGCTTTAAAAAAAAGTATAGAAAGGCACGAGGACTTCATATAACAAACACTTGTATTCCCACCAGGCAGAACTGACAATTGTTAAGTTTTTCACATTTGCAAACATCACATTACCCTTTGACATCTATCTCCAGTTCCATCCCCTCTTCATCCAGAGGTAGTCACCATCATGAATGTGATGTGTATACTCCCGGCCATTTAAAAAATAATGTCCATGAATAATATAGAACAGAGGTCTGCAGATACTTTCTATAAAGGACTGATAATAAATATTTCAGGCTTTGCATTCTCTATGGTCTGTCGAAACTACTCATCTCTGCCCTTGTAGCAAGAGCAGCCATAGACAATATGTTTTTAAAAATGCTCTTGGTTATGTTCCAATAAAACTTTACTTAGGGACAATGAAATTTGAATTTCATATAATTTTCATGCATCATTTAAATATTATTCTTTAAAAAAATTTTCCAATCATTACAAAATGTAAAAACTACTCTCAGCTTATAGGCATGCACAAACAGGTGGTGGGTCAGGTTTTGCTGTAGTTTTGCCAACGATTTACTATTGAGTATTCTTTGTGTGTTCTTTTTTTTTTAAATTTTTTTATAATTAATTTATTTTTATTTTTTATTTATTTAAGTTTTGGCTGCATTGGGTCTTCGTTGCTGTGCGCGGGCTTTCTCTAGTTGCAGCGAGCGGGGGCTACTCTTCGTTGCGGTGCGCGGGCTTCTCATTGCGGTGGCTTCTCTTGTTGCGGAGCACGGGCTCTAGGCGCACGGGCTCAGTAGTTGTGGCACGTGGCCTTAGTTGCTCCGCAGCATGTGGGATCTTCCTGGACCAGGGCTCGAACCTGTGTCCCCTGCATTGGCAGGCAGATTCTTAACCACTGGACCACCAGGGAAGTCCCTGTGTGCTCTTTTTAACTGAATAAAAGTGGTATTATACTATCTGTATGGAACAGCGTGTAACTGTGTTTAACATTCAATTTTATGTTTTTGGGAAATAACCTATGCTTTGATAATTAGATAGATAGATAGGTAGATAGATAGATAGATAATAGATCCAACTCACTCTTTGAAACTCCTGTAAGTATTGTATCTCATTAGATAGCCATCTGCATTTTATTTATCCATTCCATTTACACATGAACATTTAGGTTTCTCAGTTTTTCTACTACAACAAACATGTGCCCTGAGTATCCTTATATTCATCTTCATCTGCAGATGGAGAAGTGTTTCTCTCCGGCACCAGACTAGAAATGACATTGCTGGGTCATAGAGAATTATTATATCTGTTTTATCAGTTCTGCCAGTCCACCTCCAAAGTAGCCCCAATTTCCATGCACACTCGCAGGGCACGAGAGAGAGACTATCAGCTCTTGTCATCGTAGAGCTGTTAAATTTCTGCGAACCTGGACGACTATGAAATGGTCCTTCATTTTGTTCTGTTTTCATGTGCATTTCCCTGATAATTAGTAGAGTTAATCATCTTTTTATGCTTACGGACCATACACTTTTTTCTTCTGTGAATTGCTAGCTCATATCCTTTGTTCATTTCCTTGTTTGGTTATTAGTCTTTTTGATTAGAAGAATTCAGCATATATTCTGAGTACTGATTCTTTTTCCCACATATACGTTGTCAATATCACCTTCCGATTTTTGCTAGTCTTTTAACTTTACGAGTATTGTCATCCATCTGGAATGTTTTTATATTGGACATGGCATGGGCATCTTACTTATTTTCAATATGAAAGGCCAGTGTCTCAACACCACTTACTGAACAATCCATCTTTTTTTTTGTTCCTTGGAGAGTTGTCATTCCACCTCTGCACTGGTACCTCCTGATGCGACTGGAAGGGCCCAGCATGATCTGGCCCCCACCACCTCCTCCTACTTTCCCAGCTCATTAAGCTTCAGACAACCACCTTTCTTTTTTTTAAGTCTTTATTGAATTTGTTACAATACTGCTTCTGTTTTACGTTTTGGTTTTTCGGCCATGAGGCTTGTGGGATCTTCGCTCCCCAACCAGGGATTGAACCCACACCCCCTGCATTGGAAGGCGAAGTCTTAACCGCTAGACCGCCAGGGAAGTCCCTACACCGCCCTTCTTGAACACGCCCAGCCTTTTCTGTCTCCTCATTGCATATACTCTCCCCACAGTTTTCTGCATGGCTCCCTCCTTCCTGTCACTCAGGGTTTAGCTCAAATGCCACTTCCTCTGAGACCCCCTTCCCTGAGCAGCTAGTTCACCCTACCCTAAGTCATTCTCTCCCGTTACCCTTTAGACTTTCCTTCATAGCACTTACCATTAACTGAGATGATCTTATTTCGTAGTTTGCCTGTTTACTGACCGTCCATTCCCTTCCAAATATACATGAATCCCGTGGACAGAGACGTTCTCTGCTTCACTGCTGTGTTCCCCACTTCTAGAACAATGCCTGACACATAGTGAGTCCTCCGGAAGAGTTTGCTGAATGAATGACCAAACTCCCATCTATTCATTCAGAAGCTTGCCTAGGATATTGTTCAGTATGATCCTTTAAATTCAAAATGTTCTGTGTGTGGGTGTGTAAGTGTATAGACACTGAACTGTTTGTGATGGTTCTCTCGAAGGCAGGGAGTGTACATGCTTTAGTGGCTTTTTGTACTTTAATTGTATATATTTCTGTGTTGTTTGAGTTTTTACAGTGAACGTTATTACGTCTATGATCTGAAAAAAGAAAACCTAGAGATAAAATCAAGACATCTGTAGGTCAACCTGAGAAATTTAGATGGTTGGTAGCAGTAAAACTGATTTGGCTTGTCTGACACTTCTGGGCTTTGAAGCCATCTCTCTTAATTGGTAGCTTTGGTCTCTGGGCAATCAGGGTATGAATCCCGGTGGGTGGCAAACCTACTAACATTCGGCTCCTTTTTCACGGGAATATTCATTTCTGAGCAGGAGTGAGTGAGGGAATGTAGAATATGGTGCACATATGGGCTACAAGCAGATTTTTCTAATCTTTTCACTGAGTAGAATGGGAGGAATTACAAGAAGTGAGGGTAGATCACCATGGGTGAGAGAGAAGAGCTGAGACTGACACAGGTGCAGCAAACATTTTGGCAGATGGGGTGGTTTCTGAAAAACTATAAAGTCCTCAGCCTTGTCCTGGAAAACAGTAAGTTTCCCTGTAATCTTCAGTCATTACTTCAAGTGCTTCACCCTAGGGATTTTTTTAAAGCTGTCGCAGGAGCTGTCCAGACATTTTTAATCAGGAAAAGGGGAAAGGAAATCTTTATATGTTTATTTATAATCTTTTCCTTCATCAGCGTATGCTGTAAATATTTCATTCAAATTGAAATTATGTATCTGAGAACAAGGAATACTCCTATGTAAAATTTAAAATAAAATATCGGTAGCCAGAGAACTCCTTGTCTAAAAGAAACAAATCCAAGAAAAGAATCTGGGTCAATTTTTATGTCCTGGAAAATTAAACTTCCAAATGTATGCCTCCTAATATTCCAAAACCACAATTAAAAGCCATGAAGGAATACCTCTGTAGCCTTCATACTCTTGATCATCTTACTGGGAATTTTCAAGTATTTAAGGAAATATCAGACTAATTCATTGTTTCATATAACGTTCAAAAAACGTGTTACTCTTTTTTCCCCCAGTTACACTGAGATATAATTGACATACAGCACAGTGTAAGTTTAAAGTGCACAGCATAACGATTTGACTTACGTATATTGTGAAATGGTCACCAGAGTAAGTTTAGTTAATACCTATCATCTCACATAGACACACACACAAAAAAAGAAAAAATATGTTCCTGATGATGAGAACTCCTAGGATTGAGTCTCTTAACAACTTTCATATATACTATACATATATATGTGTGTGTGTGTGTGTTTATGTGTATGTATGCATTATTTTATATATGTTAACTATAGTCATCATGGTGTATATTACATCCCTAGTACTTATTTATCTAATAGCTGGAAGTTTTTACCTTTTGACTCCCTTCTCCCATTTCCCCTTCTCCCCATCCCCCAGCTCTGGTAACCACAAGTCTGATCTCTTTTTCTATGAGCTGGTTTTTGTTTTTTTTTTTTTAGATTCCATACATGAGTGAGATCATACAGTATTTATCTTCCTCTGTCTGACTTATTTCACTTAGCATAATACCCTCAAGGTCCATTCATGCCAATGGCAGGGGTTCCTCCTTTTTAATGGCTGAGTAATAGTCCATTGTGTGTGCATGTATATATATACACATATATATAAGATATCTATATCTATCTTCTTTATTCATTCATCCATTGTGGACAGAAATATGTTATTCTGATTAAATAAACATTCTATATAACTGAGATTTATTATTTATATCATATATGTATACTGTATACAAATGTGTGCCTGTACACAAACACACACACAAACACACATGGGCATACTCGTTTTCCTGCCATTACCTAGTAGATCAGATCTAACTGTCCCGCCCTCCACCATGTAGGTCCCAGACCTCACACCTGATCTCCAGATATGGCGTTTCCTTCCATTCAGGCAGCTTCCTCTCTGTTCCCTATTGAGTCTTACTCCCAGACTTTGTACATGAAGCTTCTCTTACAAAATTCCACTCCTCCTTGTTTGTCAACTAATCCAAATCACTTTCTTAAAAACTGCTTTAAAATGTAGGGCCATGCTTGACAAATAGCCATTCACACATGGTTAAAAATCATGGAGGGACTTCCCTGGTGGCGCAGTGGTTAGGAATCCGCCAGCCAGTGCGGGGGACATGGGTTCGAGCCCTGGTCCGGGAAGATCCCACATGCCACGGAGCAAGTAAGCTCGTGTGCCACAACTACTGAGCCCACATGACACAACTACTGAAGCCCATGTGCCTAGAGCCCATGCTCCGCAACGAGAAGCCACCGCAATGAGAAGCCTGCGCACCGCAACAAAGAGTAGCCCCTGCTCGCTGCAACTGGAGAAAGCCCACATGCAGCAACGAAGACCCAATGCAGGCAAAATAATTAATTAATTAATTATTTTTTAAAAGTTAAAAAAAAAAAAAAAGAATCATGGAGAATATATGGGAGAAAATGTAGTAAAGAAATGCCAGTGATATAAAAAATGAAGTGAAATAAAATAACATGTAAGGCCCAAAACTCTTTTCAAATTGAAATTCTTTCAGATTATTGTTTTTAAAAATTCAAACAATATAAAGTAAGAAAACTTGTATAAAAAATTGTAGGGCTTCCCTGGTGGCGCAGTGGTTCAGAGTCTGCCTGCCAATGCAGGGGACACGGGTTCGAGCCCTGGTCTGGGAAGATCCCACATGCCGCGGAGCAACTAGGCCCGTGAGCCACAATTACTGAGCCTGCGCATCTGGAGCCTGTACTCCGCAGTAAGAGAGGCTGCGATAGTGAGAGGCCCGCGCACCACGATGAAGAGTGGCCCCCACTTGCCGCAACTAGAGAAAGCCCTCGCACAGAAACGAAGACCCAACACAGTCATAAATAAATAAATAAAATTAAAAAAAAAAATTGTAGAAAGTAGTAAGTGAAAGGCCACTGGAATCCCCCCCTCCCTGGACACACTCACTGTTGTTTTATAAACCCATCCAGCCATTCAGAGTTTGAGGCTTCTAGCTCATTCCTTTAGTTTAAGACATTTCTTTTCTGGAAATCATGAAGCTTTTATTTTAAATTGTATTTTTCATATCACTATTTAAATGTTTGGTTCCACACATAACTAAATAACTAATAAAGTTAAATGAGCTGAAAGTATGCTTTTAGAGTTCTAGTAACAGTGTTCATAAATATGGGTTTCGGACAGCACTAGTAAATATTGTATTACAATCTTCCTATTATATAGTTTTCCTGATCTAGATGAGAATATCAGTTTTATGCTACAATTATTTCCACATCTATATCGTCTTCTGGAGAAAGATCACGTTTCCAACTTCCTGTTTTTAATAACCAATAGGGCCTAGCTAGTGTTCCTCAGACATTTGTTTCTACATCATATAAAATCATTTAAGTGTTTTTCATGTGTAATTTGACGGAGGCCATATGTAAGGTTTGTTCTAGAAATACATATGGACTTCTGTTGGTATGATGCAAGTAATTTCTCGGGTGAGTGTTCTCATCTACGTGATGCAGCTAGAGGAGCAAATATCAAGAAATGAAAGAATCACGTCTCCAAGGGGAAATGAGACGCCAGCTGGGGCAGCTCAGACACAACACTCTGGCTCCTCGTAGGAAACACGCAAATCTGCAGGGCAGAGCTGGTTACAGGTGGGTGGTAGAGACTGAGATCTCAACTTTGACCTCACCTGCTACAACCCACCCCACCTCACATACGCTGGCTGGAATGGTTTTCCTTCCCATCTCACCCACCCCGAGACAGACACATGTGTGCGTGTGTGTGTATACACACACACACACACATTCACCCTTCACCTCTGACCTTTAATGATGCCCCCTCCGAGACGCTTTCCCAGCCACACAAAAAGTTCCCCCTTCAGTCAAGAACAAGAGCCCTCTTTTGCACACCTAAACCCTTTTACACTTTCTCCTGTTACAGCGCTTATCCCTCTGTTAGGGCTGCCAGGCACTAGTCTTCTCTTCCACTGGACTTGAACATTTCAAGCCCAGCGAGTACGTCTGTCTTGCTTGCTGTTTATACCTAGTAGAATGGCAGCCCCGTGAACCAAGCCAGAAGCTTGGAATGCATCCTTGACAACCACCAACCCTGCACCGCACCTCCTATCGCCACTCAGTAACCAATTGCTGCTGGTGCCTCCTTCTAGAGCTCTCTCAAGTCCATCTGTTTCTCTCCATTCCTGTGCCACTTCCCTGGGGTGACTCCCATTTCTTTAGCCTCAGTGGCTGCAGTGGTCCCCTACCTGGTTTCCCTTCCTCCAGGCTTGTCACCTTCAAATGCATTCTCCGTCCTGACACTAGAGTTCTTTCTAAAATGCCAAAATTCTTAAAACCAGCCATATCCCACCCTTATCTTGCCAGCATCAACATTTCATGCCATTCCGAGCCATAGTGATCTTCTTTCAGCTCCTTGAATTTTTCACACTTTCTCTCATCTCTAGATTTTCTCACACTTGGAATAATTACCTGGGATCAAATATCTTGGCCATCGACATAGCTGGGGAAATGAGAACTCTTGACTTAACTTATATGTCACCTTCCAATTGTGAGGAGAAGAGCATGCTTCTCTGTTCGGGGCCCCAAAATGTATTTGCTTCAAGAAATCATGAAAATCTCTCAGCATGGGAATCTCAGCAAGCAGACTGAATGACATAAATCTCTTCACTATGACCTCAAAGCAATACTTTTAAATACAGGATATGATTGGGTTCCAGGATGAAGGTTATATAAACTTGCCTCCCTGTAGCACTTGAAAAGCTCCTGTTGTATGCTTGTATTTTCCTCAGGACCTCATCCCTGTTGCCAGAAGATGTGGTAAAAAGGGAACCAACCATCATCTAACAAAATGGTTCATTTTGTGGTTTTAAAAAAAAAAATCACCCGGCTTCCCTGGTGGCGCAGTGGTTGAGAATCTGCCTGCCAATGCAGGGGACACGGGTTCGAGCCCTGGTCTGGGAAGATCTCACATGCCGCGGAGCAACTAAGCCCGTGAGCCACTACTACTGAGCCTGCGCGTCTGGAGCCTGTGCTCCGCAACGAGAGGCCGCGATAGTGAGAGGCCCGCGCACCGCGATGAAGAGTGGCCCCCACTTGCCGCAACTGGAGAAAGCCCTCGCACAGAAACGAAGACCCAACACAGCCAAAAATAAAAGTATAAATAAATAAATTTTTAAAAAAAATCACCATTCCCAACATTACACAAAACAGGAACTTCAGCATTCAAACCTTCTGTTTCTTCAATGTATACTTAACGGAAGATTAATACCCAAGATGGAATTATCCTCTGGGAAATCTTAAACTCTACGCCAAACAAGTAGGACCATACTATAGGTTGAGCGGAGGCAAAATGTATTCCTTCCCCAAATAAATTCAGATTTTAAATAGGATTTATTGGGCAGTCCCTGTGCACTTTGTTGCTTAATGCATTCTGCCATTTCGCTGTTACTATTTACATTTTCTCCTTATCTCAACCTTCTGTGTCTACCTCCTCACTCTCAGCTGATAATCTTGCTTTTTATGTCACTGAGAAAATAGAAGAAATGAAAGAAGATCGTTTTCTTCCTTCTATTGCCAAACCCACAAACCCACTCTGGCTCTGCTTTCTCTGCTTTCTAAGGATGGACCGTCTCTGTGCTCCTCCAAGGCCAATCCCTCCATCTGTGTAAAGTCCCACCCATCCCTTTTCATCTACTCAGGAATCTGTTTCTGCTCATTCTCCTACTCTAATCAACATCATCATTTCCCTATCGACTGGACAATTCCTATTAGATTACAAACACGCTATCGTGTCTTCTTGATGATTACATTTCTGTGGTCTCACTTAGGGTGGAACTCCTTGGGATAAAATGGCTCTACAGACTTGCTGTCTCCTGTTGGTCTTCTCCCATTCTCTCCTGACACTCCTGCCACTGCAACTACTTTTATCAGCTGTCAGTCACTTTCTGTGACCAAATCAGATGTTCAAAGTTCACTGCAATGCACACGAATTTCTTCATTGGCTTCTTGACTTCTTTTGTCTAACCGGCCAGCGCCGCCTTCTTATCATTGTTTATACATCCTCCTCAATTCTCTGATTTTTCTTTAAATGTCAGGGACTCCAGGACTCTGTCTCAACCTTGACCTTTCCCCTCCCCTCCCCTTCTCTCTTCTCTTTGCTTCACTTCGCTTCTCCTCACTTCTTGTCTTCATTCACACCATCTCCCTAAGTCATGGCCTTAAATATCATCTACATACTTAAAACTTCCACATTTAAATCTCCAAACCTCTCGCCTGAACTCTGGGTTTATTTATCTAACTGCTCGCTTGACATCACTTGGATGTCTAATAAGCATCTCCAATTTCTCGTGTCTGGACTCAACTGGATATTTTCTCTAAGATTTGCTCCTTCCCCACTGTTTCCTTTCTCAGTCCCATTCCTCCAGTTACTCAGATCAAATTTTTCTCTTTCTTCTGTACCCTTCATCTGATCCATAAAGAAAATTCTACCAACTGCACTTTCAAATAAATCCCAAATCCAACCACGTCTCAACCCTAAGTGCTATCATTCAACCCAAACTGCACTTTTCTACCACCAGACGATGGGTCTGTCTCCTACCCCATCCCCTTGCTTCTGCTCTTGGTTGCCTACACGCTATTAAACCGATCCTTTTAAAAACATAATTCAAATTCTGTTACTTGTCTACTCAAAACCACCACTGGCTGCCCATCACTCTTAGAATAAAATCCAAAGTCCTGACTCTGGCTTTTAAGGTGCTATATAATCTTGCCTAGACCTGGTTCTCGGGCCTCATTTTCTATCATTCTTTTCTTGACTTACTTCTCTTTAACCCAGTGGCCTTTCTCCATTTCCCAAGAACACTATCCTCTCCGGACTTAACATTGACTCTCCTGCAACGTAGAACATTCCCCCTGCCCCATACCACACGGTTCCTTCCCTCACTTGATTTAGGCACGTGCTCAGACATCACCTCCTCAGTGAAACTTTCTCTGACCACCTCTGGTAAGCAAAATAATAGCCCCCAAGATGTCTCCATCTTAATGCCCCAAACCTGACTATGTTAGGTAGCACGACAAAGGAGAATTATTAAGGTTGCTAATCAGTTGACCTTAAAATAGGGAGATTACCCTGGATTATCTGGAGGGCCCAAAGTAATAACAAAGATCCTTTCATGTGAAACAAGGAGGCAGAAAAGGAGAACCAGAAACAAGGCAGTGTGAGAAGGACTCAGCCAGACAGTGTTGGCTTTGAAAATGGAAGAGGACCATGAATCAAGGAATGTGAGCAGCTTCCAGAAGCTGGAGAAAGCAAGAAAACAGATTCTTCCCCAGAGCTTCCAGAAGGAGCACAGCTCTGCCAACACCTTGATTTTAGTCCAGTGAGACCTATTTTAGACTTGGCCTCCAGAACTGTATGATAATCAATTTGTGTTGTTCAAAGCCACGAAGTACGTGGTAATTTGTTACAGCAGCAACAGGAAAATAATACCACAGCCAATCTAAAAGAGAAAGTGCACATGTGTGCATGCATGCGTGCACACACACACACACACACACACACACATACCGCTCTCTGTCCCCTTAGCCTTACCTTACTTTTTCTCAACTTGCCGCTGGCTATTCACTATAAATCCCACAAGGGTATGTTCATGGCCATAATTCCAGGGTCAAGGACAGGACCTGCTTGAAGAAAGTTACTAATGCTCCTCTTGTCCCTGAAATTTGATTTTACTGTTTGCTAACGCTAAGCTTTATTTTCAAGTCCACTGTTCCTTAAGAGAAAATAGTTGACCCTTGAACAATGCTGGGGATTGGTTCTAGGACTCACCAAGGATACGAAAAGCCTCAGATGCTCAAGTTCTACAGTCTGCCCTCTGTAACCGCAGCTCTGCATCTGCAAACTCAACCATCCAAGGATCCTTTAATAATGTAGTATTTATTGAAATAAAATCCTCCTATAAATGGATTGGCACAGTTCAAATCCCTGTTATTCAAGGGCCAACTGCGTTTTGTAAGTAAAAATGAGTTAAAGTTAACCAAAGGGTGCTTTGAAGGAAAAAGACATTATGATTTAATAACATGTCACCCAAGGAGCCTGACTTAAAGGATGAAGGGTACTCAGACCTCCCAGACAATATCTGTGCCAAAGAATGGAGACCACGTGGAACAAGTTGAGAACTGATTGTCAGTATGAGTTTCACCCATATCTTCACATCTGTTGATAGAAACACCTTCGTTTCCTTGCCATGTGTCTGCTTCTTACCATAAATGTGGGGATTGGGACCATAGCCCCAAAGAACTATGCTATTTCAGCTCCCCCAAAAAAAGGTCCTGAAAAATAAGTCCATTAGAAATAGAAGAAAAACCTGTTTTCATCGCATTTGCAAAGACAACCTCTTGTATTGCATTTCCTTTCTAGTATTCTTTTAAAGGTTGTGCATAAACAATTTTGACAGGTGTGTGTAAATACACCAATCTACCACAAAGTGTTAGATATTCAAATAAGTTGGCCTGGCCAACCTCCTAGGCGTGCTTTGGTCTACCAAACGTGAGGAGAAGAAGTAAATGTCAATTCCAGGCGGAAGTTTTAAGAGACGATGTGCAATTTGCCACATGCCTTCCCAGTTAGAGTGACCTTGAAAGCACGTATCAATAAGGAGTCTCCATCAGCCTGGGTCTTTGGGTCACTTGAATAAGCAGAGGCTCCTCTCCAGTTCATATTAACCAGATAGTGTGAAAAAGCAATAAACCTTGTTGGTTTAAGCCAGAGATTTGGGGTTATTTGATACTACAGTAATCCCTAGGCACTCTTTGGCTTAAGAAATGTGAGGAGAAATGACTGTTGAAAAATATTCTATCCTATGGATCCAACAGGTTTCTTTTGTTCATGAATTCTCAGTGCCTTTTCAAGGAGACTATATATCGTAAGTCTCAAAGAAGATGTGATGGTTAATTTTGTGTGTTAACCTGACTGGATCATGAGATGCCTGGATATTGGACTAAACATTATTTCTGGATATGTCTATGAGCGTGTTTCTGGATGAAATCAGCCTTTAAATAGGTGGACTCAGTAAGGCAGTTTGCCTCCACAAACAGCTCTCTTATTCTAAAAGGCTCTAGAAACTGTCATGTCAGACCACCAAGCCTATGTTTCTACTGATGTAGGAGCAATCTAGAATGAAAACAGGTGATACACTGCATCTTCTTATTTTTACACATATAACTGTCATTGAAAACACCCTTTGTCTTCAGTATTTTGAAGCATAAACACCTATACGTAAATAAGTACATTTCTAAACTACTCTGCCACCTACACCCAAGACAAAAGAGGAAGCAACTAAGATTGCTTTCAGCTAATACAGAACCTGAATTGTGGTTTTCCATTGTTAATCTCCATAACACTTCCGTGTACTCAATAATTTCATTTAGAAATTTTTGCGTGTTTCATTTTATCATTATTTTTCCTGATCATAAATAAATACCTGTTCATGGTTTTTACAAATAAGTAATAAATGCACTAGAAAAAGAAGAAAAAAAAACCAGTTTTAATTACATTTCCCAATAGCGTCTCATTGCCTATCTCCTCTCGTACTCTTCTACAAGTTGTAGACATAATTTTAAATTTTATTTTTTTCACTTTTTTTTTTAATAAATTTATTTATTGTTGGCTGCATTGGGTCTTTGTTGCACGTGGGCTTTCTCTAGTTGCGGCGAGTGGGGGCTACTCTTTGTTGCGGTGCGTGGGTTTCTCATCGTGGTGGTTTCTCTTGTTGCGAAGCATGGGCTCTAGGCGCGTGGGCTTCAGTAGTTGTGGCACACAGGCTCAGTAGTTGTGGCTCGTGGGCTCTAGAGCGCAGGCTCAGTAGTTGTGGCGCACAGGCTTAGTTGCTCCGCGGCATGTGGGATCTTCCCAGACCAGGGCTCGAACCCGTGTCCCCTGCATTGGCAGGTGGATTCTTAACCACTGTGCCACCAGGGAAGTCCTCACTTAATATTAAAACAAAAGCATTTCCCCATTTTAATCCTGATTCTTGGTAGGCTTAATTTTTTTATGGTTCTATAATACCCAATTGTGTGACTTATACCATCATTTACGTGAGACACATCCATATGTAGGATGTTTGAAAATGTTAGTTTTTTAGTGTTATGCCCCTTTTCTTCTAAAAAAGGATCTGCAGCAACTTTAGAATTAATTTTGAAACATATTTTCCACTGGGAATTGTAGAAAGAGAGAAGCCAGAAAAATACCAGAAAATCGTTCCTGGAAAATAAGATGTTCTGGGTGGTTAAGAGAGAGGCACCAGGACATGGGCTCAGGGTAAGTGGGGACACGGGTGTACGTAATAGATGCCGAGAGGTAAGCTGTGCCATGACGTATTATGGAAACCATATGGTAAGAGGCAGGGGTGGCTTACGCCAGAGGCACGTGGGCAAATCATGGGGAATGACAACAGACCGATCTGAAATGGAGCCATAACCTGCCTGGGGGGAGTTGGCTCTGACCCAATACACCTCGGGTAAGATTGCTGTGTGTAACCTGGGCTGTGTAGGGTCCTTGCATAAACCTATTCCTGTAGCAATGGTGTGTGCCCTTCTCTCTCATCTCTCTCATCGAAATCAGGGCAGATTGATACAGAGGCTTTTGCAATATCATACACAAATCTGTGGCCATATGTCAAATATCAGAGCTTAAGTATAAAATTGACCTAATGTTAATAAGTTAATGCTCTGCAGTGCAGTTATACTGCTTTTGATTACTACAATAATGTGTTTGAAGTAAGACCTCCTTAGTTTAATGATGATCAATGAGAGGTCCCATGCCTGAATTTCAGCAAGGATATGAGAATTACTAAGTATGATGCTTCGTTGCAAAGATTTATTCTGATTCAACATGTTTCCATTCACAGTTTTCTTGCCAAACACATTCGGAATATAGTATTCTTTATTTAAACAATGTATAGAAGGTCTGACGATCTGACACATTGTTTGCCCCTATTTGGGGGCAGTAAGGTGACTTACTTAGCTTTTCAGGGATGTGTCCTTATACTTCCAGCTATTATTACATCAGACCTTCCTGTAGTCGAAGAGTTTAAGCCCACATGCTTATAGCAATGGCCATGCTCCATAATGTTTTTTCTTTCTTTTTTGGTTTTATTTACACGCAGTACAATTCACTCTTGGTGATGTACAGTTCAATGAATTTTGATAAACACATACCATCATGGATCCACCATCACAATCAAGATGCAGGAAGTTCCATCAGCTCTCCAAATTCCCTTGGTCTTCCCCGTTGGAGACAACCCCTCTTTCCTACTCCTAATGCCTGGCAACCATTTCTATAAAGACATATTTTTATAATCTATGCTTTACTTCTACTAAAGCAAGTAAAAGGGTAAATGATCACTTTGGCCAGTGTCTGTGGATCTAGAAGAATTTCTCCACTTGCAGACCTTTGGGTCTAAATCTCAGAGATCCAGGAGCTGGCCTTTCTGCAGGGCTGGAGACGAGCCCCATTCCCTCCCAGCTGGTCTGAGAGCTGCCTGGCTGAGGTCCATAACAGAGCAACACCGGTGTATTAGGTAGAATGTTTAAAGTATAAATTGCTTATTTGTGCATCACGATTTGCTTATCTACCTTAAATCCCCATATAATGTAACCCAGAATCGAAACTACTTTTAATCTATTTTAGCATTTCATTATACACGTACACCTTGCTTGATGCACTAAAATGTTATGTGAAAATGTATTTGAACTGAATTCTGAAAATTAAATATTTTTAAAGTGAGCGCTTTTAAGAAGATCAATAATTAGTTTTTTTATCTCTCTTCCTCAAAAATCCATGTTTGTGTATCTGGATGGTGTCCATCAGGGCACTGCTTAGCTGAGCTTGTTAGAAATGTCAGCAATTCCCTTCATCAACACAACTCACAGATACAGGACTCTGTACACGACAGGTAAAGTTTGAACTCGCACATCACACCTGGCTGGCTTCAATGTGCCAGTGCGTTTTTCTTGCCTTCACAACAATTTCAAGACAATTTCCTACGTTCCTCCCAGAATGCTGCAGCTGCTGCATGGATTCTTCCTGCCAAGAGCCTGGACGCCTGTTGCATCACACACACGTCCAGCTTCTTGAAGGAATTTTGCAGATTAAGCAACAGGCGCCTAACGCACATTCTACTCAACTAGCCGTAGAGCAGATCTGTTTCCCATTTCTAGTTGGACTTTCAAGGACTTCCGTTTTCTAATTGCTTCCTCCGGTGCTGTGAGCTGTGGGGACCGCTCCCCCTTCACTTCTCATGTCAGGACTTCGATGGCCATTGCCTTTTGTCACATGAAAGTTAGAGCCAACTGCGAGAAGCTGAGGGATGTTGGTTGCATCTGTTGGGCCAGCCTGTCAGTCATGGAAGCCATCATGAGCTGCTTCTAGAATAAGTGAGCCTTCCAGCTTAATCACCCCTGATGACTCAGCGGGATCAATAATTAGCAGAGTAAGCTTTCTGCCCTAATCTGTGTGTGTGTGTGTGTGTGTATACATATATATATATTTTTTTTTCATGTGTGTGTGAGAAGCAAAACTTACCCTAACTCTGGCAATATTAATTCTTAAAAGGAGCAGGTTATCTTTGGGCTGCCTTCCGCCTTTTTTGTTTTTTCCACTTTCAGTTGAACTTACTGGAGTCCAGATATCTGCTATCTCTGAGTTCTATCACCTTGGTGTTATCTCCTCTGTCATTTACTGGGATAGCTCTGCCCTGCATTTGCCTTTGCTTTGTTCCTGAACAAAAACTGGTTTCTTTCTGAGGAGGTTAGAAAAGCAAGACTTATGTGACCAATATGTTTCCCAACCCTCACATGAGAAAAAGGGCACACCCAATGCTATGGAAAAACAACCCTGTACCAGTCACAGCGCCAGATGCTTTAAGCTGCTGCTTATTGTGGGCTCACTCGACATGAAATGAAAAATAAAACAGACCCCTGCCCGCCCCTCCACCCCCAACAAAGGCTTCCGGGCTCGAAGCTAAAACACAATTCCGAAAAAAATCTTACCATTCTAGAGCTTTGAAATACCCTAACCAAATTGTCTTCCATTTTAAGTTTTTCTTTTTTCTTTCTTTCTTTCTTTTTTTTTTTTTTGGAACACAAAGATGCTAAATTAAGGCCAGGCAAATTCTGGTAGTCTTTCTCAGATGACTTCCAAATCTCAATGGTACCTCCCACCTCTTCCTGTTCACTCTTTAAGTGGGTCTCTAACTGGGAGTGTTCCCAGCTATTTGCCCCTCCCTGATTACTAATGCTGTGATGATTATCATCATTATTAGCACATGCAATTATCTTTCACTGCAAAAGGTTGCATTCGAGCATTTAAAACAATCAAATATTTGTGTACTATGCTTTTGTTACCACTGTTGCAATTTGCCTTTTCATCATTCCAAAGATGGAGTGTCTGTTTCATTCTGTCTCATTCACCCTTCTTCTAGCTGGAGAGCTGTAACCTAGGAGTTTTTATGTAATCCACACATAGGTTTGGAAAACGTAGGAAGAAGAAAAACAATGAACCTTGGAGTAGATTTAGAAAGGAGAGGCATGAATTTGGCAGATGCGATGTTTTACATTTAAGACGTGGGCACAGTTTAGAGGCAAAAGTGGAAGAAATCAGTTCGGTGATGGGGGAATTTTATTCTAGTGAAGTAAGAGGGAAAGCCAGGAGGGAGCTGAGAGAAGGACATTTTTGGAGCCACTTGATTTTGTGCAGAGCAGGAAAATTATCTACCCTTTTCCCTCCCCACCACCATATGCTTCCTGAAAGTTTTCTTTTTTCATACTTGAAAGGACCACAGATTTTAATAGTATTCATACATTTGAAGTGCTAGGCAATTCCCAGCTTCCTGTATTTTTGCGTTTATGGTAAGTAATTTTTTAAAATCCAGGTTATAGGATAAAGTAAAAATAAAATAAATGACTATTTAATGAAAAAAATTTCAAACGCAAAGGCAGAAAGAAAAAAAAAAAGGCAGTTGACCTTAAATAAACTAAGGTTCAAGATCACAACCAGATTCACGGACTAAATTATAGGCCAGTCTCCCCCAGTGTCTAGGCTGAGAGAGTTTAGTAGGTTACCGCAGCGAGCATTAATTTATAGACACCCCCGGGGCCTGAACAAGTTGAAACAACATCATTAAAAGGTCAAATTTACTTAGAATGTCTCGAATTCAGATGTAATAGTAAAAGCAGACAGGGTGGAAGACAGAGACAGTCATGGTTCTCTGTACAAAGGTATATTTGCAATGTGATCTATATTGATGCCCGAGGCATCACACTCTATTATGTGCATCTCAGTTTGCGGGTGTCCAGCACTCAGAACCCCTACTTTGTCAAGCAGAGGAATTTTCTTCCTCTTTGGGGGAAACCTGCACATTGCTGCCCATGGGCAGAGGGTAGGACAAGAGGCAGCTGAGGGGGCATATACAACCCATCATTCCCACCAAGACAAAGGCTGTCTCTACGACCTCTGGTTTCCACAACCTTCTACCCAAACTGCTTTCCCCTTTCAGATCTTCTCTGGAGGATCATTTTAACTGGAACCTGTGACGGTAACTTTGGGGTGGGGAAGTGGAGGAGGGGGAGGGAAGGTGAGCAGTGCCTCAGCTCCATACGATCTAACCTTGAATTTGCAGTCTGTTTTGGACTAGCCCTGCATCTACTGTTTACCATTGTGTGGTCTTGGATGTATCTTTTAAACACCTTTGATGTCTGTTGCCTTACTCATAAAATGGGTTTTACATGGTCATTTTGTTGTATGGATTAGAAATAATGTGTATAAGTGACTGGTACATAGTAGGTGATGAATAAATGCAATGCATCTGGTAGCATTGACTGCAACACCCAGAGTCAGAATGCCTCTGTTTCTGCCTTTCATCTTTGGTTCCAAGATCATACTCTGCTCACAGAACTGACACTTGAACTGGAAATAGCTCTACAGGCTCCTGCTGTCCTTCCCTTCCTTTCACAGCTTTGCAGCAAATGGCATTCACTGGCAATTCCACCGTCTTGTGGCTCATGGATAAGGTCATTGGTAGAAATGATGTGTATGTAGTGTGCTGGCCCTCACTCAGTAGCAAACCCCTGAGCCACAGTCCTCTGATTCCTATTCCCCCACCCATTCTCAGGCCATTCCCAGTAGCAGCCCAGGTTCCTGGGCCCACAGTACCCCCTGATGGCTAAATGGGGAACTTTCTTTTCTCAGTCATTCTTATCTTCTCTCTCTGAAACTCCCCCAGGCTTTCACCGTTCACTGCTTTGTTCATTCCATCATAGACCATTCATTTCTTACAAATGTTGTGTGGCCTCCTATGCCTTGCTTTTTTTTTTTTTTTCATTTCTTGCTCAATTATTTCAGAAACATCCATCTCCCTCCCTGTTTCCCTCACTTTGTTCCACTTAATGAACCCTCAAGTTATGGCGATTATGGTTGCAAGTATAAAATACTAGGATGAATGCACCTCTCAAGAAAAAAAAAACCCCAGGGAATTCCCTGGTGGTCCAGGGGTTAGGACTCCATGCTTCCACTGCAGGGGACAGTGGGAACTAAGATCCCGCATGCCGTGAGGCAAGGCCAAAAAACAAATAAAAGAGAAAAAAAAAAACACATCCATTTAGGAGTGAAATAAGACATAGTTGTAGAACCAGCAGCATTAATCTCGAAAGCCCTTTGCGATATCCAGATGTCTTCCTGAGAACCTGTGCAAAAGGTGCCATCTACCCCCCTCTTTCTCCAAGGAACACTGATGTTTTCTCAACACTCATTATTTTCCTATTTATTTAATCGCCAAAATTGTACTAGTTTGTCCCCTACTGTTTCATTGCAAATATAATTCAGCTACAGTAAGGGTTAAGTGCATTCCTATGGGTTATTCTGGAAACCAAAGCACGATCTTTCAGCATTAGTTCTCTATGGGAAACTGAATTCAAAGCTCCAAACAGTTGCTTTAGAATGAACTTTTGGGAGATGCTGCCTATTGTAATTTAACATTGGAAATTTTTGGTTGGGAGTGGTCAGTTTTCAGTAATTCATATTGATGTCTGTATTCTCTGGTTTTCATTTGTTGAACGGTGACATCTACTGGGATGAGTACTTAGAAAGGTATTCAGGTGTGACTTATCCGGACAGATATTGATTCTTCCTTATCAAAGAGAAAATATACTAACCAGATCCTGATTTGATATGCTGATATGTTATGGGAATATTCTAGAAAGTTATTAAATTCATGTCCATGACTATAGATTGACTGTTGGTAAAAATACATCAAATGTCTCAAAATGCAAATGCTAATTTCCCTTAGCTTAAATTCAAGTATGCCAACAATTTATGTTTTTATTTATCAAGGCTTACATTTAAAATACTTTTTAAAATACAAATGATTTTGACGTGGATTAGTAAAATACCTTTAATTTTATGCTTAATTGTTCTGATTTAGGAAATTTATTCTCAAGCAAGAGGTCAGTAATTAGAAGCATCTAAAGTCCTGATTCAACAACTAATTGAAAGATTTCTTTCACAAATTAATATCAAGTGGTTTAATTTTTCCAGTTTCTAAGAGTTAGACTTTAAAAGTTTATAAAAATTGGTATGAAATAACTGAATTAGTCAATAAGATGGTAAATGAGCTATTGTGACCATATATAGACACATATGAAAAGCATAATTTTAAAGTGTTTTCATAAAATATTTCCTAGTTTGGTCATAATTCAAGCTAATACTTGCGTAGGAGTTTTTTCTTTGAAATGATTCCCATATACTTAGACCTGAAATTATTTTCTCCTTTAAAATAAAAACTGCAAACCAGTTAAAGTAACAGGTAAATACCACCCATCCAATTTCATCAAAATTCTGTGAAAATTGATGTCCTACATAAATTCTAAATGAATACTAATGTTACAATAATGAAGAATAGGTCATAAAATAGCTGTGTGGTGCAAAAGGTATTTTAATTGATTGTTCGTCAAAGAACATTATTTGAGTTGACACATTCACATTTTTCTGAAAAGAGGTGTTTTCTTCCTGATAATGTATACCTTTTGAATTCATAAAGTTTTGGAGGTACAAATTAAAACATTCAGTGTTAACGTTTTTGAAAGCATTAAGTTTAAATTGTTTTCTCAAGACCCAAGGAGAAAACACCAGAGGAAACATAACCAGCCTGAATTGTTTAAAATGTATTTTCCCTTTAATTAAATAAGAAACATCTGTCCAGGGATTTTGGAAATGAATGTAATCCATCCACACTCTGCCTGTACTAGTTTGCATCCAATGTCCGATATTTTGAAAGAAAATTCTTTCTTTCTGTAAAGAATTAAACAGCAACATGGAGTGATATCTGGGTCTGTAGCAGCTGACTCTTGCCTCCGGAGCTTGGGCACTGGAAATGCTAAGGATCTGTCTTTTCCCAGATTTGTCCTTGGGAAGTAACCAAATTCTCTCCGGAATCAAGGTTAGGGTGTAACATCTGCCTTTCTCCAAACCGACCACTCCCCCTGAAAACGCTTATCTCGGAAGAGTAAGGAAACAGCAGTTACCAGGATGCGCCCAAATACCCACGCTCACAATACCGTTTCCCCTCTGGGGTGCACTCAACATTTTCCTCCCCTTCACTCCGGCTTTAAAAAGCTGATTTCTCTAGGGACCTGCGCTGCCCACAACACAGACCCATCAGACAGGCCACATGAGCACAAAGAAAGTGGACAGTTGACTCCAGGATGGCTGTGGCTCTTTGAAACCAGGACCCGCAGTTGGGAATGACAAGTATCACTTACTGGTGGTGTCAAACGGTATCTGCCTGCACTGCACGGACCCCTCGGCGGGCCAAGGACAGTAGTAGACGGCTCCCCCTTCCACGATGTCTGGCTGGCTGGTGTTGGCTTTGGGCGCTCCCACCAAGACACTCGCTCTGCGCAAAGGGTTGGAGAGGAATCACTCCTTGGGAATCATAAACGTGAGCGCAGGCGACGCAGTCTCTGGAGCAGCCTGCCCACCGAGACTAGGGTCGGGGTCAAGGGCAGAAACGTGTTTAGGATGGAGACCGACCGTCAAACCTGATTTCCTCGCGGAAACCTATGGGCGTCTGAAACCTGGTTTGGAGGAGGGTGCAAATAGTCCTAATTCTTCTCTAGGTGGAGCTATGTATATAGTGAGTTGAGGGAAGAGGGGCGGGCGGGGGGGGGGGGGAATAGCCAAGGACAGAGCCCAGCTGCTTGTAGCAGACAGCACTTTCGCCCAGACCCTTAATGGTTACGGGCTACGTATAAACAGACCGTGTTGCGGTCGTGGTTTTCACTGGCTTGAGTCCGCTCGGTCCCGTTTCCCCCTTTGTACGACGCTGAAGTCTTTGTCTCGGGACCTCCCCGGGACCTTCGGATTCTAGGCAAGCGGCATGTCCCTAGCTCAAAGTTCACAAGGCACATCTAGCATGGAAGGCGAGAGAAGAGGCTGGTGGCGGGGAGCCGGACGGGACCCCCAGCGGGCAGCGCGATGGGCTCTCAGGATCGCCTGCCATCAGGCTGCGGGGACAGGCGCGGGTCCCCCGGCAGAGGGCCAGGGACCCATCCTGGGGCGGGGGGGGGGGGGGGGGCCCGAGCGCGCGGGGAAACTTACGTGCGAGCGGCAGGTACGTGGAAGTCCACCGCGTAGCCGAAGTAGCTGCCCTCGGGGCCGCCGTACACCGTAAACTGGTCCACGTCCAAGTTGAACGCCTGCGAGGCGGGCGACCACAGCACCACCAGCGCGGCCGAGAAGCAGCAGAGGGGCGCGAGGGGCGGCGCCCGGTTGCCCCGGGGACCGCGGCGGGCCCGGGCGGACATCGCCCTCCGCCCGGCCGGTGCTCACCGGGCGGCGGGAGCCGAAGACCCCGGCCGGGGAACGGCGGGCGTGGGGGGCTGGCGGTCCCCGATGCCCGCGGCCCGGGTCGGTGCGCGCGGCGCGTCCGCGGTGACAGCCCCGGGCGATCCTCCGCGCGTCCCCTGCGGTCTGCCGGCCGCCTGGTCCCGCGGCTCGGGGGGCTGGCGGAGGGGATCCGAGCCCTCCTCTGGCAGCGGGAGGGGCCGCGGCGCGGTCGGGGCGCCTCCTAGCGGCGCGTCCGCGCACTGCGGGCCGGAGCCCGCGACTCCCCGGCCGCCCTCGGTCCCGCTGGCGGCCGGCGCCTGCTTCGGCCGCCCGGCTTTCTACATCTCAAGAACGATCTGAGCCTCACACAGCCAAGTCAAGCCATTGCTTTTGGAAGCCGATCTCCCCTCTCCCCCGGCCCCCGCCGCATGGGGCGAGGGTTTACTCCAGTGTCTCCCAAATGGAAAACTGTGAAAGCGTACCCCAGCACGAGGGACGAGGCCAGACCAAGCCGGGATCTTTGCATCACCTCTGCAGCCTGAAGACCCTTTCAGGGTCGATGTGCGTTTGTTCGCCTGTGACTGAGAATGAAAGTTTAAATCCAACAATCCCCTCCTCCCCTACCTCTACCCGACCTCCCTGCCGAGGTAACTGATAAACAGAGCAATCCTGGAGATTTTATTTAGGTCTTTCTCAAAGGCACGTGGCGCACGTCAAGTGACTCGGCCCTATATGTCCTTGACCCTGTGTAATTGTGGTGAAGACTGGCAAAGTTGGGAATGTCGGAATTTCCAGTTTACCCCCAGCAGGGGTCGAGGGTGTAGGTTGGAATCAGCAGGAGGTCAAACTTCAGTTCCAATCCACCACCGGTGTTACTGATCTCTTTCTGTGTCTTCTGCTTGGGGTAGGGAGTGAAGGATGAGTAGGGGGAGAAGGCAGAACAGAACCGTGATGTAGAAGCCCTTACATAACATGTGGTCTTCCAGGGAAACAGGACTGATGGGGAAAGAGAGCAATTAAGCGTTAAACAGGGTGGCGCTGGGGTTTTATAGGTATAGAGACGGGAGAGGTGCGTAGGGTCTACAGTATTTTAAGGAGATGTGTTGGTAGATTTCAACAGAAACTTGAATATGAGGTTTGGCTTTGGACATTGTGGGCGTAGTAATTGAGGGAAGGTATTAAAGACAGAAAGGCTGGGATGAAATGGTTGTGCAAGGGATTAGAATAAAAGTGTGGGCTGGAGAGCAGTGGGAGATAGGGATGGACGTCCTGAGAAAGGATCTTAATGACAAGAACATTTATTGCGGCAAAGGGAGCCGGTTCTACAGCAAAGGCATGACATGCCCACAGGGATTCCGGAAGTTCAGTGGAGGATGTGTGTGTGTGTTGGGGGAAGGGGGTCAGTTGTTAGAAGGAAGAGACAGCAGAGCAGCTGTTGCCCAAATGCACTGGCTGATGAGGACTTCGACATGACTAACAGATGGAAGGGAAAGGAAGCCCACAGGGTTAACTAGCAGGAAAAGGGCCAGAAGACTGATGGCAGAAGGAAAGTGAAGGCGAGCCCAAGGTGAGTCTGCAGGTATCGACTAAGAAGAGGAGAATCACAAACAGTAGCAATGGGCAAGGAGAGCATAATGGGAGGTAGATGGTGAGTTAGATGCCGGACCTGTTGAGTCTGTTACTAGCATGGGATCCCCAAGAAGCTGGAAGCATCAACTGTGATTCAGAGCAGTGGTCTAGTCTGGTGGTGCAGATGTAGGAGTCCATCCACGGAAAATCTCTGCTCCCATTGAAAAGCTAGACTCTCTCTCTCTTACATTAGAACCCACTTGGCAGACTGATTTAAATTTTACATTTTCATCTTTGCTTGTCTCATCCCTGTAAAAATGCTAAAAATTAATAAGCTATCAGAAGATTATGTAGCAAATCATCACATCTGGATCATTTCCTAACTGGATAGTCCTTTCCCAGACAAGGACTTAAAAGTAGAGGGTAGAAAACATTTTTCTCAGTCCAAAAGTCCACTTGTGTTGGATACAAAGTCTTGCTACCCTGGGTCAGGTTACTATTGTTCATAAAAGGGATGTTCCCTAGAGTAAATTTCAGTGAGTAATTCACATGCAACATACACATGGGCATATTCAGAGCTGTGGGAGACCTTGAGACTGGGAAATAACCTCAACTCCATCATTTCCTGAGACTGCATGCTGAAATGTGTAAATTCATCACATGGCAGGCAAGTCTTATGTTGAAATGGAACACCTAAATAGGTAGAAAGTAATGGGGGGGGTGTGATGAATTGGGAGATTGGGATTGACATATATACACTATTGATACTATGTATAAAATAGATAACTAATGAGAACCTACTGTATAGCACAGGGAACTCTGCTTAATGCTCTGTGTTGACCTAAATGAGAAGGAAATCCAAAACAGAGGGGATATATGTATATCTATAGCTGATTCACTTTGCTGTACAGTATAAACTAACACACTATTGTAAAGCAACTATACTCCAATAAAAATTATCTTTAAAAAAGTATTTTGAGGGCTTCCGTGGTGGCGCAGTGGTTGAGAGTCTGCCTGCCAATGCAGGGGACACGGGTTCGAACCCTGGTCTGGGAGGATCCCACATGCCGCGGAGCAACTGGGCCCGTGAGCCACAATTGCTGAGCCTGCGCGTCTGGAGCCTGTGCTCCGCAACAAGAGAGGCCGCGATAGTGAGAGGCCCGCGCACCGCGATGAAGAGTGGCCCCCACTTGCCACAACTAGAGAAGGCCCTTGCACAGAAACGAAGACCCAACACAGCCATAAATAAATAAATAAATAAAAATTTAAAAAAAAAAAAAGTATTTTGAGTTAAAAAATCCAGCCTTTTCTCAAGTCTTTATGAGGGCATGTTTCAAAAGATTTACAAAGATAACATAAGCAATCATTATCTCTATTTGTTTAAATTAATAAAGTGCAATTAAAAACAAAAAGAAAGTAATAGCATAATCCTAGATGTACACTTGGTCCACATACCAACTTACCAGACAGAAGTAGCTCAATATTATAAAATGCTTTGATCTGTGTAAATCAGCACATCACCAGGGTATCCCCTTTTGTCACTGTCTCGCTTTTTGATATTTCTAGCATGTTCCTTATTTTTAATTCAAGATAGGGGTAGGCCAGGAAAGAAAATTCTACTTATTGCCACATAATTGGATACATATAGTTGTCCGTTTCTTCTAAAACACACTTGTTCTTGATTTATACAACAAGCCTATATTCTTAATAGTGTCACTTTCCACTGTACAGATGAGGGCATTAAGGTTCAGAGAGGTACAAGCATATACAAAGTTACAGAGCAAGTAAGTGGTGTGATTTGAACCCAGGACTGGCAGATGCCAAAACCAGTTCCTCATACTATTAGGTCTATAAGTATGTTTTTGTTAAGTTATGGCAATAATGGGAAGTCACCTTTCTAAAGTAGCAAGCTCTTCTGGGCTGGCCCTTTGAGCATGCCCATGCGTCGTGATTGAGAGGTGGCATAATGTAGCAGTGTGTTAAGAGGTCTCAGAAAAGGGTTTGGTGGTACCTTGGTATTCAAAGAGTGGAGGGAAAGCAAACTTACTTGAAGCTCTTTGACCTTCCTGGGAGACCAAGAGCCTGGGAGAGTAGTAAGTCTTCCAAGACGCCAGAAAAAAAAAAAAAAAATCTGCAATCATTACAGGGACAGAATAGGTCTGCATAGGTGTCTTGCACATTGTACTATTCTGACACGTGGGAACCATGCCAATCAGTAAAACCTGGGGCACCGTCAGAGAAACACGTGGACAGGGACAGGCCTTATGCTGAATGAGAAGTTTAACATTTTAAAGATCTACTAGCACTGATTTATTTGTCAGAAAAGCAAGTCTGGGAATTGTTTGTCATGCATGTGAGTACGTGTGTATATTTAATACTGAGAAAGGTATACATAGTTGTTTCCCTAAACAGAAAAGAAAAGAACCCAAAGGTCAAAGATGAAACAGATTTGGCCCAGACATTCCAAAAATAAATAAGTAAAGAGTACCCTAGGAAAAAAAAAATGCTCTCTGGGTTGTAGCCATGTCCGAAGTACTTAAAAATAGAGATGTTGTAACATTTAACCATTAGTGCATACTTTTTAACAGAAGACCAAATACCTTTGTAACTTAATAACCAATTACTATTCCCCACTGTTTATTTTATTTTTTAACAGTTTTTAAAAATATTTATTTCTTTAACTTATTTATTTTTTTAATTTTTTTGGCTGTGTCGGGTCTTCGTTGTGGCACGGGGGCTTCTCTCTAGTTGTGGTGTGAGGGCTCCAGGGCACGTGGGCTCTGTAGTTTGCAGCACACGGTCTCAGTAGTTGTGGTGTATGGGCTTAGGTGCCCCGTGGCATGTAGGATCTTAGCTCCCTGACCAGGGATCGAACCTGCGTCCCCTGCTTTGGAAGGCAGAGTCTTTACCACTGGACCACTGGGGAAGTCCCTCCCCAATACGTTTAAATCTATTTCTTTATGTGATAAAAAGTGATCCTGCCTCCAAATCAAGAGCTAGGGGAGTCCCGACCTGATTATTTCATTAATACAACCACAATTTCAATATGTTAATTAAACTATTTACAAAATAAGCCAATGTAAAAACAATGTGTTCTTGAAGATTCCATCAGCTTTAAAAATGAATGCACCACAAACGGAAGGTAGTTTTTCGATCTCTTCTTGTATTTTGGGTAACTGAGGTGATCTCAGGGGTTTTTTGGTTTGTTTCTTTGTTTTTGGTTTGATTGTTTTTTTCTTTTTTTTGCCCAACTGGACTCAGAGTTTCTGCAATACTAGAAACCACTGATTAGTAAACACTGGTCAGTTAAACTTACTTTGGGCAAACAACTTTTAAATCTGTCAAGTGTCTCTGCTAGCATAAGCTTATGTCTGCAAATTTTCTATTTCTGGTCCCTGGAAGATGAATCTCATTATAGTAAAATCTTTTTTTTTCTTTTTGATAATTTTGTTTGTAATTCTCTTTTATGATTTCCCTTCATGATTTTATTAGCCACTTTTAAGTTAAAAGTGCTGCAGCAGTGGCCCCCGTGCTGGCAGATGTTCAAGCACAGCCAGCAGTTGGTTTAGCTGAAGGAAAATTCCCACCAGACTCTGACTTGATCTCTTTTTAGAATGAGCCTTTTAAATACAACTCTGCTTTAAACAAAAATAAAAATAAATAAAACAATTCTTTCTCTAAAAAAGGAAGGTAACTGAGGCCAATGGCGTTCTTCCAGAGCCTTGACATCTGGGGATAAATCTTCCTGAGAGTCAAAGACCCCAGGCAGCTGAGCTTATACGCAAGACCTTGATTTACAGATTTCAATTAGGGCCAGTCCACTCCAGAATCTTGAAAGACCTACACACGTCTGATGGGTTGGCCACAGTGACTAAAGCAAACTTCCATGGGAAAAAACTCACAACATCTTAGTTGTAAATTTGGAGTCTGGCAGTTGGGAAGTGCAGTTCCCCAAAAGCTTATGCTTGAGTCCAGTGCCAAGGGAGGCTGTGGGAATATATTCGAAGGGCTTTATTATTGTTAAATTTCAATAAGGTATCAGGGGTCCTGGGGAAAGAGAGTCACTTAAAGTGAGGAGTGAGGCATTCTCCCCACCTGTGCATGTGCCAGGTGTCTTAATTCATTCAGGCAGCCGTAACTAAATACCATAGACTGGGCGGCTTATAAAAAACAGAAACTTATTTCTCACAGTTCTGGAGACCGGAAGTCCAAGGTCAAGGTGCCAGTGCAATTGGGTTCTCATGAGAGCCCTCTCCAGGTTGCCCACTTCTCATTGTATTCTCACATGGCAGAAAGGGGGTGAGAGAGTCCTCTGGGGTTCCTTTTATAAGGCACTAATTCCATCATGGGGCTCCGCCCTCATGACCTCCCAAAGGTCCCACCTCCCAATACTATCACATTGGGGGTTGGGATTTCAACATATGCATGGGGGAGGGGGGGCGGGCTGGACACAAACATTCACCCCGTTGCACCAGGACTTGAAAGCAGAGGCTTTTGTGAACACAATCCTGCAGGCATCTCTGTGGACCCAAGACAAGGGTAAATAGTTGTGGGTTCCAGGGGGAGACAGCAGCTGTGGCCTTCTGAAGCAGCCAAACTCTTCATTCAGCCCTTGGAGGATGCTGAAGGACTCCGGCGAGACACCAAAGGTCTCCTACAAATAGGTGGGGAAGTCACGGAGGAGTCCTCCACTTATGGGAGGAGGTGAAGCCTGGAGCATCTGATTGGTGATCTGAGTGTGTTTTCTTTTTTCTTTAAATTTATTTTATTTACTTATTTATTTTTGGCTGTGTTGGGTCTCCGTTGCTGCGCCCAGGCTTTCTCTAGTTGCAGCGAGCGGGGGTTACTCTTCGTTGCGGTGCACGGACTTCTCATTGCAGTGGCTTCTTTTGTTGCGGAGCACGGGCTCTAGGCGCACGGGCTTCAGTAGTTGTGGCTCGCGGGCTCTAGAGGGCAGGCTCCGTAGTTGTGACGCATGGGCTTAGTTGCTTCGAGGCATGTGGGATCTTCCTGGACCAGGGCTCGAACCCGTGTCCGCAGCACTGGCAGGCAGATTCTTAACCACTGCGCCACCAGGGAAGCCCCCTGAATGTGTTTTAAACCCCAGACTAGGTTGCTGGGTTTATTCCACGGTGGGAAGATACTAGGAGGGTGTCTAGGACTGCCCTCTAGTGTCTGTGACCCTATTAAAGCGTGTGAGATTTTCTTGTGAAAAAATGAGGTAGTCTCACAATTTAGATGACCTTTTCATTACAAAGTTCCCAAATTTGAGTTGGTCTCTCTCACGTTCATCACCATCTTTATCTCCTTGTGGTAGCTTTGCAAATCAGGTAAAAAGGGAAAAAGAAGAGAGACGTAAAGGAGAGAAGGAAGGAAAGAAGGGAGGAGGGAGGGAAGGAAAGAATTTGCCCATAAAAACAGTATTTCATATTTTCCCAGCTAGCTATTAATCAAATCAGATTTGCATGTCACTCGTGCAAGGACTCTATTCTACTCAATCTTTTTTTTTTTTTTAATTTCATTTATTTATTTATTTATGGCTGTGTTGGGTCTTCGTTTCTGTGCGAGGGCTTTCTCTAGTTGCGGCAAGCGGGGGCCACTCTTCATCGCGGTGTGCAGGCCGCAGGTCTCTCACTATCGCGGCCTCTCTTGTTGCGGAGCACAGGCTCCAGACGCGCAGGCTCAGTAACTGTGGCTCACGGGCCTAGTTGCTCCGCGGCATGTGGGATCTTCCCAGACCAGGGCTCGAACCCGTATCCCCTGCATTGGCAGGCAGATTCTCAACCACTGCACCACCAGGGAAGCCCCTCTACTCAATCTTATTGGCCTACCTAACTTTGTTATTTGTTTATTCCTTCTTTTTATCCCATCAACAAATATGAGCACCAACTATGTCTTAGGTACTGTGCCAGCCCTGGAGAAACACTTGTGAATTTAAGAGATATAGTTCTTCCCTTCCTGGAGCTTATGATGCAGTGAGGAGATAGCAACCTGGTAAGAATATAATTAAGTGGATAAGTGCCAAGAGCAAAACTAACAGGGTGTGGTTAGAGAAGAATGGCTGTGGGGAAGATTTTAGGAGATCATTTTCCTTCCAAGAACATGGCCACATGATCAACCAAAGAATAAAATGGACTATTAATGATGCAACTTTAAAAAAAGATACGGTTGTTACTCTGCTCACTCCGATCTGGAAAACAAGGGACCCTATGGCTTGGGGTCCCTTGGGGCCCCTGACTTAGAAAAGTTCAATCTTAGCAGAATTCATCTGTGCTAAGACATGGAACCAAATTAGGACGTTTAGAGCCCCTATAGAATGCCATATGCCTCCTATGGTATCTGTGTGTTTTGTCATCTGTGTAACTTACATACAAAGGCTTCCTGCTTACCATGACAGTTAAGTTATCTGTACCCATGACCTTGATCACTTTAATTCTCTCTGTGCAGGAATGCCCTAGTCTGTTTCCAGGGTTAGCAGTCTTTTTTTTTTTTTTTAAACATCTTTATTGGAGTATAATTGCTTTACAATGGTGTGTTAGTTTCTGCTTTATAACAAAGTGAAATCAGCTATACATAAACATATATCCCCATATCTCCTCCCTCTTGCGTCTCTCTCCCACCCTCCCTATCCCACTCCTCTAGTTGGACACAAAGCACTGAGCTGATGCCCCTGTGCTATGCAGCTGCTTCCCACTAGCTATCTATTTTACATTTCGTAGTGTATATATGTCCATGCCACTCTCTCACTTCTTCCCAGCTTACCCTTCCCCTCCCCGTGTCCTCAAGTCCATTCCCTACGTCTGTGTCTTTAGGGTTAGCAGTCTTTGAGAGAACAATTTGAAGGCTGGAAGTGAATTTCTTGTCTTCTACTTAGATTGCTTGAAACGTGACTAATTGACTTAAGTTGACCTTTCTGGTTTTTATTGTTTCGACTTATTAAAAAATGTGTCCTTTTCCCAGAGGCCTCTGGGCACACGCACAAAAAAAATAGAAATATGACAAGTTAAATTAAAACCAGCAGATGAAAGTTAAAACACTCTCATAAAAGAAAAAGAAAGATGCCAAGTAGCATTTCTGGAAGGAGAAAACTAAACCAAATGGATTAAGCTTAGCCATTTTTCAACTGGTTTGCGAGGAGGACTTGCTCAATGTAGACGTTAGAGTGATTTCCTATGAAATCCCTGAAAAACCTGTGCCTCTATGTATTTTCGTACCAAATCATGGAAATAATGGTAATCCCAGGGAGAGAAGGGCTCTAAAACTTAATTCTTTTTATAGTGATGTTAAGATTGCTGTCTAGCCCTTAGTCACAGTGTGATCTCATTCACATGAATCTCACTCTTGGGAGGTGAGAGATTAGCTCTAAACACAGTTAACATTTCTCTACTGAACTCTAATCCTTGCCGTCAGCTCAGTCCTACTATGATTCTGTTTAGAAACCATTGCTGCTCATACATGCAGAGACAGTAGGTATTAAGAACATGGGTTCTGGAGCCAGATATCTGGGTCCATAGGTCAGCTTTGTTGCTTAGCTGTGTGACCATGGGCAAGTTACTTACCATCTCTGTTTCCCCAACTGTAAAATGAAGATACTAACAGTATATCATATGGAGTTGTGAGGACTAAATGAGTTAAAATACATCAACCTATGAGGGTCCATATGAAAAGCATTATGAGTGTTAGTCATTATTATTACTTACACTTCTGATTGCTTATGGATTACTAATGGAATTATGTAATCTTTCCTTTCAATTATCCACATGTGCCTGCCCTTCACCAGGGACCTCGGGTGCTCACTGTGTCCTGCTGTCTTAGTTGATCCTTCTCAATTAACACTCCTTTGGGCAATATCATGTTGTAGAGAGGTTACCAAATAATTCTGAGTATTTTCTGGATAAGAAATCATGTTTGAGGAATATTAATTTGACAGCTTTGTAAATGAGGGAGAAATAGAGAATAGTAGTTACATGAATATATTAGTCTACTTGTGAAAAAATAAAGGTCACAATTAGGATGGTGCAATGCAGTGGGGATGGGTAGTGAAAAGTTTTTGTTTTAGTGCTTTTAATATGTGTGTAGTTGTGATTTTCTTTTTATTTATACTTCATGAGGTATAGAACTTCTTGAACCTGTGGGTTAATATCTTTAAAAAAATTCTCAGTTATTATCTCTTCAAGTATTCCTTCTTTCCCACCGTCTCTCTCATCTTCTTTTGAGACTCCAATTAGTGTATGTTTGACCTTCTCACAGTATAGCCTCTATTGTTATTTTATGTTGATATTTTCCATCTGTTTAGTTCTACATGTTTCATCTTAATATTTTTCTTGTGATTTATCTACCAGTTCACTGATTAGCTCTATAATTGTGACTAATTGCTACTAAATTGGTCCATCAAATTTTAAAATTTGGTTAGTGTACCCTTATGTTAAAGAATTGCCATAGGTTATTTTATTTTTATAGTTTCCAGTTCTCTGTCAAAGATCTCAATCTTGGTTTTTGTTTTATTAAACATTTTTGGAGTTATTTTAAAGATTGTGTCTGTTAACTACATTATGTGACTTATGGGGGAGGGGTTTATTTACATCATCTGTTGTTTCTCTTGTGTTTTGATCACATTATCTTGTTTACTTGGGTGCCTTTCAAAAAAGAACATATTAAAAAAATTAAATGCCAGATACCATATATGAAAAACTACACAAGTAACTTGAGCCCTGCAATGATGTGCTCTTCATTCAAATAGAATTTAACACTTATTTTTGGCAGGCGACTATGAGCAATCATACCACTCACTCATTTTAATCAATTTCCAGGGATTGAGATGACTTGAAGCTGAGCTTCAGTCCCTGGGAAGGCCAATCTATTTCCAATTCCTCCTTAGAGTATAGACTTTTAGAGTCTCAACACTAAATATGGAGTATTTGCCATTGAACAACCTCTTTGCAAGACCATGGATTACGATTTTTGTTCCCTTCGTCCCGTAAGTCCTATCCACCCCAGACTCTCAGTATTCCATTTCATTAAAGGAATAGAAAATTCTTCTAGGGCAAAATGGCTCCAGATATTGGCTACCCTCTCTGAGTTTCCTTCTTCTGTTGGACACTGGCTTGACAATTCCTTAATAACTTATAAATGCTCCGATGTCTTTAAGACTATTGAAAAAGTACTTTGTCAATATTTTATTTTATTTTATTTTAAAAAAATTTTAATTAATTTTTATTGGAGTATAGTTGATTTACAATGTTATGTTAGTTTCTGCTGTACAGCAAAGTGAACCTATTCCCATATAGGTCATTACAGAGTATTGAATAGAGTTCCCTATGCTATACAGTAGGTTCTTATTAGTTATCTATTTTATATATAGTAGTATGTATATATCAATCCCAATCTCCCAGTTTATGCCCCTCTCTTTCCCCCTTGGTAACCATAAGTTTGTTTTGTATATCTGTGACCCTATTTCTGTTTTGTAAATAGATTCATTTGTACCATTTTTTTTTTTTAGATTCCACATATAAGCAATATGGTATTTTTCTTTCTCTGTCTGCTTTGTCAATATTTTAAAATTATACTTAGCAGGAGGGTTAGTCTGAAATATCTAGTCTGGTATTATCAGAGTTTGAATCTGGATAATTAGGATGAACTATGGTACTACTCCTTTTAGAAATGTAAAAATCTAATGTTGGGGGAATTCCCTGGTGGTCCAGTGGTTAGGACTTGGAGCTTTCACTGCCATGGGGGCAGGTTGAATCCCTAGTTGGGCAACTAAGATCCCACCAGCCACGTGGCATAGCCAAAAAAAAAAAAAAAAAAAAAAAATCCAATGTGGAACTCAGTTTAGGGAAAAGAATTTAGCTTAAAATATTTCAAATTTGAAGTAATATCTATATACCCATTTAGAGTTGTCCAATAGCTAGTTTGAAATACAGGACAGAATCTTCATAAATAAGTCAACTTATTCTTGCTTTGGATTTTGCATGTGGAGAAAACTACTTACCAAAGTAGTTTTTGAGCAATTATCTCTTGCTCAGAAGTCCAAATTGCAGACATAATAGGTGGCCCATGATATGATAAGGGGTTACTAATATTTATTGATCATGAGCTTTATGGTTTGCTTTGCCCTTTATGTACATAATCTCTTTTAACATATTTTTAAATATTCCATTTTAAAAATAAGGAAACATAAACTTTATGGGGTTAAGTAACTTGCAGGAGGTTACTTGTCTGGTAAGTGGTGAAACCTGATGATAAATCACAGGATTTCTATCTGATTCCCAAGAACTTACTTTTTCTATCAACCTATTTCTCTTTTTTAGGTTTGGGACAAGACACTATATCAGACTCTTTGAAAAGTCAACATAAAAAGCACTAAAAGAACTGCTATTGTTGAGAGGGCCTAGAGGCAACAGCACCCAATAGCAACAAGCAAACCCAGGAACCAGATCTGGGTTTCTCATACCATTGTCCAATAGAAGGAATTCAGGTCCTTTGGAGAAACAGCTGATTCTAAGGCTGGAGCACGTAATATACAAGACTAACCTGGGGTATCTTGTAGCACAGAAAATAAGGAAGTGTTCAAAAACCAAACTGATGGGATATGTCAAGGGGACACAAGAGTCAACTGAAAGAGCTCCCACAGGCTACTTGAAGAGCAAAATAAATAATATAGTATTGGATTATAACCCAAAGTCTAAAATAAATAATTATGAGCCCTGTTATGGGCTGAATTGTATCCTCCCACCCCCCAAAATTATTTGCTGAAGCCCTAACCCCCAATGATACTATATTTGGAAATAGGGCCTTTAAGGAAGTAAATAAGGCTAAATGAGGTCATAAGGGTGGGGTCCTAATCCCGAAGGACTAGTGCCCTTTTAAGAGGAAGAGACACCAGAAATGCTTCTCTCTTGGCATGTGCACAGTGAGGATATGGTGAGAAGGCAGCCATCTGCAAACTGAGGAGAGAGGTCTCATCTGGAACCAACCCTACTATTACCTTGATCTTAGAGTTCCAGCCTCCAGAACAGCAAGAAAATTAATTTCTATTATTGAAGCCACCCAGTCTATGGTATTTTGTTATGGCAGCCCTAGTAGACTAATGCAAGTCCATACTAATACAAATGATTGAATAAACAGGTAAGTGGGGAGAAGAGACAAATTCCTACACATTAGAATTTTTAAAAAATTTATGAGGATACTGCCCCCTTGAGGAGGTGCAGCACACTCCCTACACTGTGTGCAGTGACTTTCTTCCAAAGATACAGTATGGAAAGGGGGTGAAAGTACAGAAGATTAACATCATCAGTGGTAATTCATGTTGATAATGTACCCTTGATATGACGTAGTGAGAACGGAACTTTACCTCCCCCAAACTATAATCCCAGTCGAAGCAAAAGAAACACATCAGACAAACCCAAATTGAGGGACACTTTACAGAATTTCTCCAAAGTGTCCAGGTCACCCAAAAGAAGCAAAGTCTAAAACTGTCACAGTTTAATGGATCCTAAGGAGACATGATGACTAACTGTGATGTGGGACCCTGGATGGAATCCTGGAGCAAAGGACTAGGTAAAAACTAAAGACATCTGAATAAGGTATGGGCTTCAGTTAATAACAATATGTCAATATTGGTTCATTAGTTATGACTAATGATGAACATATTCATGTTAGATCTTAACAGGGGATACTGGGCACAGGGTATATATGGAAACTACCTGTACTTTTTTTTTTTTTTTTTTTGGTAAGCTTTCTGTAAATCTAAAGCTATTCTAAATTAAACAGTGTATTTAAAACAAAAATGTGAAATGGTGCGTTTGTTATGTCTTCCACATGACTTCTGTTTTATATTGTTTCTCTGAATATTACAAAGTGAATATTCACTTACTTTGTCTTGGGAGCAGAGTTCAGCTTAGTTTTGTTTCTTCTCACTGAGCAGGGCCCATGTGTAGTCCATATTCTGCCACATCTTGGTAGAAGCCCAGCTGATAAAGATTTGGGGGAGAGGGGAAGGGGGAGGGTCAGCAGGAAATTGAGCATGTTTATCTGTACGAATAAGGAATTCTTGTAGGTATATTTTAAAGAGTCCTCATGTTTGAAACATCTTCACAGTTTTATTCTTCTCTTTCAATTTTTTTTCTCTTTCTGTAGACAATCTCTGAAAATCCCTGAAAAAAATACTTGCTTTTAGATGTTTTGGATTAAATTCTCTATTGTCTTTTTCCTTTGAATCCTCTTGTTCTCTTTTCCCACAGAGAAACTCCCCGATTTTTTCATTTTATTTTAAGATTATGTTACTGAACCAGATGATACAGTTTCATCCTTTGCTTCTCAGGCTTAAAAAGAAAGAAAGAAAGAAAAATGCCCATGCTGTGGGATTTAGCAAACACTCCTCTCTTCTCTTCCAGACCCTGTCAGCTGCACTTTTCCAACCGCAGTCAAAGTGGATCTACAACTCCAAACCCTGTTCCTCCTGGATTTTTGTGCTGGCCGTCAACCAAGAACTGGCTCCAGCTGTACTGGCCTCTAATTTGCTTAACTCTTTCCTCTTCTTTACTCTTATGTTGAGAGTTAGAGACGGAGGAAAGGAGATTCATTCATTCTTCCCACAGGTATTTATCGGACACCTATTATGTGCCAGCCACTGAGGTTACAGCAGTGAACAAGGCAGGCGAGGTCCCTGCCCATAGAAGCCACATTGTGAAGGATGGGTAACGTCATGGCGCACTTATTATTGCTACAAGATTTACTTGCATGTGTGCTTTCATTTAGTGCTGATGTTGTAGGCACTACTGTTACCCTCATTTACTGAGACACAGATGCCAATTGACTTACCCAATATCATGCAGCTAGTACGTGACGGAGGCACAATTTAAATCAAAGGACTCAGATTCCAGAACGCTTGGATTCCTAACCATGATAATATTGATAAAATTGTTCTTTTGTGTAGATAAATACGGTCCTATTTCTATCTTTCTCTTTCGACTCTAAAAAAAATTAAATGCTCCTTCTAAACAATTATCTGTAGTCTCTTGACAATTCGAAAAAGAAAAAGCAGTTTTTTCTTTTTTTTTTTGAAGAAAATGGTGCCGTTGGCATTTAATAGTCGCTTTTGCAGCATCCATCACCTCTCTTTCCCATTTCTAGGGTGAACCACAGCCCCCCACCCCACCCCACTGCAGAGTATCGAGGTGGTTCAGGTGGGCTGAACCCAGCAGGAACTCTAGGGCGAGGCTCTGATTGGCGTAAGCCAAACAGCCTGTGCATCTTTCTGGCCATGTGATTGGTGGGGGATGAAGCTCGTGTCCCAGGCATAAACCAATCAATGCCTGTCATTCTAATAGCTACTATGATTGGTTCAGGTTTATAGAACGAGAGATGCGAGGTGAGGCGCTTTCTCCTCCAGGTTAGGAAAGAGGTGGTACGTAACCCCAGTTGCTGGCAGCCATCCTGGAGGAGAAACTGAAAGCACAGATAAACGGAGCTGAAGTTCTAATTCCACCGCGTCTGATGTCTTCCTCACTCCTCGACTTTTCAGGTACGTGAGTCCTAAATACTCTTTATTAAGTCACTTTGACTTGGAGTTTCTTTTCGTTTCATTCAGAATCGTGCCATCTGACACAGATGATTTCTTATGTTAGGCATATAAACCTAAACATTTAAGTAAACTTTTAAAGAACAGATTTCACGAGAAACTAAAACAGAAGCAAACAAAATACTCCACTGAATTATCCAAAGGGCTTCAAACGTCCAGAGAGCATTTGCGAACAAATTTGGATCTCTGATTTATGTGAAAAAAAAAAAAAAAGTAAAATACACCTAGACCTGGGATTCCTTTGTTTTACACGTGAAGATAATCAAGATTGCGGTTAATAGCTTGGGCCCAGATGTAACAGATGCTCAGTTAATTGGCCCTCACTATACTGGGTTCACGTTTTAGCACACAATTGTCTTGGGTTTTGTTGCTAAAAACACTCCTGTTTTTGCCAAACAACACTGTTTTGGAGGTTTGCCACCACAAACACAGAGAGCTTGCTGTGATGAAGATTTGTGCGTTTGGCGGGACCACGAGATTATAATAATGTGAGAGGCAAGACATAAACCTGTATGTCTTCAATTAGTCATACATTATCCAGCAGATTTAAAACAGCGGCTTCATTCTCATTAGCAGCTGAGAGTGGAGACACTAGTGAAGCGATTTAGGACCTGAAAATGCACGGGAAGTTACGTTCTGTCTGAGTGTGTACACTTCCAAGGACATTCTCTCCATGTCCAACTTAATGTTCTACAGAGATCTTAGCCTCTAAGGACACAAGGCCAAAGCTAATTAGGAATCAGTTGAGATGTAGCCCAGTAAGGCTCGACTTTTACCAAATTGGGAAGATGGCAGTCGGGAGAAAAGTTAGCTCTCTAATCTGAGACAACCCATGATGCTTTCAGCTTCCCTGTTAGCTGAAAGGATAGCACAGTGAAAATGGCAGCTCTCCACTCTGCTCTTAGAACAAAATATTAAGAAAATAGAAATCTGCCTGGCAGTGGGAAAAAAACAGGTGGTTAGAAGATTTTACCTTCCATTTTTATTTCTTTTAATGTTAACTTCTGTATCTGACACTTGGGCCGTGGATAGGCTTCAGTCATATATTTATTCCCACAGGAATAAAATAAACCTGGATCTCTGCCCTGTTCTAGTAAAACTAAAGAGGGTGCAGCTCGTGTCTAGTACAAATGTGACTTCCTCTGAAAGCAGCGCCTGGGTTCTGAACACACAGTGCTACCAAAGCCAGTGTTTATGGGTTGTGTGGAACTTGGAACGTATTTTTTGATAGGAACAAATGGGATTAGCCCAAAGGCCAGCCCACCTGGTTTGCTCATAATGGCTTCGTAAGGGAACCGTCTATCACAAAACCCAACCACGGTGTTAACGGTGCTTCTGGGGGGAAATGGTTCAGACTGCACTTGGGTTGCTGTCCTTCTCTCTGGCAGCAGTGGGATTGGGGTCCTCCTTGGCTGTTGTGTAGGGACACAGAGTCGGTTGAACTCTGTGGAGAAAGTTGTTGATGGGTGGGAATAGGCAAGGACTCAAGTATGGAAGCAAATAGGATTGAGGGGCTGTGAAAGAGAAGACTAGAGAGTGAGGGGATGAGAAAGTTGGAGGCTCATAACAGCATAAGCCCAAAGGTCTCTGCTTATGACTTGTCTCCTTTTCAAAAAATTCTTATCTTTGAGGGCAATATCAAGGTTGCAGATTTTCCTAAGGTCACCTCCTAGAAAAAGGAAATGATGGGGCATTCGTTAAATGTAAAGAATTGGGGTTTCCAGGGAATCTTGACATAAGCCCGAGCTCTTCTAACACAGTTGTTACCAACCAGGGTTCTTGGCCTCATTGATCAATAGAAATTGATCGGAGGCCAGACAAGAAATTCAGGCAAGGCTTTATTAGGGCCCCTGCTGCAGCAGAGGGGAGTGAGAACAAGCAACAAGTTCCCTTGCTGAGGGAGGCAAGCTGGTTCCCTGTATGGGGTGAGGGTAGGTAGGGATGGGTCCAGGGGTCGGGCCAGAAGGGTGGCTTAGGTGTTTTGCCCACCACTTTGCGGTGTTGAGCGCAGGGGGCATGCGCAGTACCCCGCTTTTGCTCCCGACACCTTGTTTTTGCTCGCGGCTCTTCAGAAGTGGCAGTTGGGCTTTTTTTGGTCTTTTTGTATCTTTTGTCCAGAATTTGCCCCAACTGTGCACGCACACAGTTATTTTTAGTCCCTTGTAGTTTACTTGTATTTTGTAGCTGGAGGAGACATTTGTCCAGGTGCAAGCATTTCAGCGCTGCAGCAAAGGGTCCCAGGCCTGTCTCACAATGAACTATAATAGAATTCTGATTTTATTGAACACCTCATAAGAGTTTCGTGTATTGGACTTTTCAGCAGTTACGGCCATCAGAAAGAAAAGGCAAAATTGAACAGATGTCAGACATTACCCCGACATGGACATCACTCTAACCAAGACCTCATTATAATTTCATCTTCTTCAAGGCAAAACAAAATTCAGCTGCTCGTTGAAATGTGAGCGGAGTTCAAATTTTATTTTTCTTTCTTTGTCAATTTTAATTTAGTTCAATTTTTTTTTCCGGAAGTACACATTAATTTTTGCATGGAAAACACAACTACACATCTTTTAAATGGTTGGTCTATGTGAACAAAAGAAAAGCCACCTACAGAGAATTATATAAACTTGGGAGAAAGCTCCGTACTGTAAAGCACTCATGTCCCCCAAATCGTCAACATTCATTGCCCTGCAGGAGTGAAAGCACAGGCGTTAATTTCGGGTCCACTTCATAGTTCGTTGTAATGTGATGGGTGGCTTTTGAGAGGCGCTGGAGGGTTTTCAGCAGCATTCAAACGGTGATTTTAGGGCTTATTCATTTGAGAGTACTAAATGCCTCAGTTCCTGTTTTAAGATGACAAATGCAAATTTTAAATATACTTGTGGGGTTTTTTTAAGTTTGAATTTTTTTTTAAAATTTTTTTAAAATTTTGGCTGTGTTGGGTCTTCGTTTCTGTGCGAGGGCTTTCTCCAGTTGCGGCGAGCGGGGGCCACTCTTCATCGTGGTGCGCGGGCCTCTCACTGTCGCGGCCTCTCTTGTTGCGGAGCACGGGCTCCAGACGCGCAGGCTCAGTAGTTGTGGCTCACGGGCCCAGCCGCTCCGTGGCATGTGGGATCTTCCCGGACCGGGGCATGAACCTGTGTCCCCTGCATTGGCAGGCGGATTCTTAACCACTGCGTCACCAGGGAAGCCCGAATTTTTATTTTTAAAATTTATTGAAGTGTAGTTGATTTGCAGTGTCATGTTAATTTCTGCTCTACAGCAAAGTGATTCAGTGATATATATACATATATATATGCACACACATTCTTTTTCATATTCTTTTCCATTATGGCTGGTCACAGGATATTGAATATAGCTCCCTGTGCTATACAGTAGGACCTTGTTGTTTACTTGTGGGGTTTTAACCTATGACTTAGTTTATGAAAATGAAATATAGTTGTAAATATATAATACTTATATATAACATACATTTGTATATAACATTATAATATTCATATTATAGGTATTATTTAAGCTGATAATAATTCCTGATTATTAAATTATTATTTCTTGCTATGACACTTGGTCCGGGTTATCGTTAATGAAAAAGTGTTGCTTTCTGCCATCTTTCCGTGTCACTGTCATGGTGCCCATGAAGGTCCTGGCTGATGTTCTCAAGAGCATCTACGATGCTGAAAAGAGAGGCGAACCCCAGGTTCTCATTAGGCCATCCTCCGAAGTCATCATGCAGTTTCTAACTGTGATGATGAAGCATGGTTACGCTGGCAAATTTGAAATCGTTGATCACAGAGCTGGGCAAATTGTTGTGCACCTCACAGGCAGGCTAAGCAGGTGTGGAGTGATCAGCCCCAGACTTGATGTGCAGCTCAAAGATCTGGAAAAATGGCAGAATAACCTGCTCCCTTCACGTCAGTTTGGTTTCATTGTACTGCCAACCTCAGCTGGCATCGTGGACCATGAAGCAAGATGAAAACACACAGGAGGGAAAATCCTGGGCTTCTTTTTCTAGGGATGTAATACATCTGTGCAAATAAAATGCCTCAGTGGACACACACACACACACACAGAGACACACACAAAGTATAATGTGCAAGCTCTTTGAAATTGGGAACTCTACCTTCCATGTTCTTTGAATCTCCTTAAGACCCAACCTCTTGCTCTCCATCTTTTTATATAAATCAGAATCTATTCTATATCCCGGCAGTGTAAGTAAGTACTCACTCGCGGTCTGGTTATCTTTCTTTACTCTGGTCTTCTTATCACCTCCACCTACTCAATATTCTAGTTATTCTCTTCAAATGTTGCTCTCTTTGTCAATATCGACCGTTAATCCTCGTAATTCTTTCTGATATTCCATTGTAATCAGCTTTGCTCACTTTACCAGCTTTCTGTTATCACAGGCTTCCTGAAATCCCCCCACGTTCCAGTCTCCTTGCGGGGCAAGAAAAAATGGAACACAAACATTTGATAGCCATCGTCTGAGCACACTTTGTATATGTCAGGCAGTAGGATAGGTTCTGGGGATAAGATACAGTCTCTGCCCTCAACGAGTTAAAATCCAGGCAGATTAGCAACCTGGTAGACTCTTCCAGGAACTTCTGTCTCTCTGCTAGGAAGGGAAAGGGCTGTTGTGAATGAATAGGTTGGGTGCTACCCACCCTGCCATATTTACCTATCAAGTGTGCCCCAGAGCATTGCATGGGTGCTAAGTAAATATGCCATTCCCCAGTCTCACGTTACAGAGGGCCAAGCAGATGGGCAGAGGTGGTGGCCATTTTATAAATAAATTCATTTCAAAAATTAAACACTCCAAGAACATTCCAATTTTCCTACCAAAAAGTCTCGTTCCTTTTTGACCACTGTGATTTGTGTCCATACTTACAGAAAGATTGCTTTGAACTTTATTTAATCAGCAAATTAGTCAGTCCACAAAAGTTTACTGAGCAGAGGTTGTGATGTGCCAGATTCTGGGGACACAGCAGAGAACAAAGCCAAGACCCTGCCCTCAGGAGTTTGCAAGCCATCAGGGAGAGAAGAGATGGGGGATCTGTTATATCGTCACTGAGCTCATTTCTCTTAGGCTTGGTCTGATTTAGTTTATGTCATGTAAGTCTATAGATTGCTGGTTTGCTTTGCTCAGTGAAAGCAAACTTGGAACTCAGAACTTCCAAGCCTGCAGGGCGTGACAAGACCCCTTAAAGTGGTTTACTCCGCAGCAGTAACAATGGCTTCTTCTCTGCTCTACTGTTGATTTTACTGGCTTTGTGTGGATTGCTTTTCAGTAGAGAGACAGTGGTAACCTTAACTGCCCTGAATTGAGTCACAATAGTCTTCTTTTGCCAAATTCTTCTACAAGATACTGTCTCCCATTCGTTGTGTACTCCTGTGAAACTCATAAAGGTGGACACAATCCACAATGTGACTAAGTTTTTCCAGAGGGATTTTGATTTCTGGGAAAACGAATGGTAAACAAAAGCCTGGGGTACAGCCTTCAAAGCACTGAAAAGGCAAATATTTAAGCAGAGTGGGGTTTGGGCCATGTGAGACCACTCCTGGCCTCACCCTCATACAGCCGACAATTTCCTCCTACTCACTGAGGTCACGACGTGTCCCTCCATCCTCATTCAGGACCCTATGCAAACGCGCGCTGGCAACAAGGACTTTCTTCAAATGGCACTATTAGTCTCTCTCGTTCTTTCTAACACTGTGACTTCCAGAGGGGATGAATACCATTCTGGCCAGGTGGTGTTCTGATGGATTGGGGGGTCTATCTAGTTCTTTTCGCCACCCCTCTACAACGTGGGAAAGAAGGACACCCCTGTTACTGACTACCTGTACCTGGTACTCTCTGATGCTTGAGGAGGGACGGTCTTCTAGGCTGATGAGGGTGCCCACTCGACGCTGTGATGGTTAATTTTATGTGTCCACTTGGCTGGGCTGTAGTGCCCAGATATTTGGTCAAACGCTACTCTGGGTGTGTCTGTGAGGGTGTTTTGCATGAGAGTAACATTTAAATGGATGGACTTTGAGTAAAGCAGCTTGCCCTCCATAATGTGGGAGGGCCTCACCTAATCAGTTGAAGGCCTGAATAGAACAAAAGATTGACTTCCGCCAAGCAAGAGGAAATTCTGCCAGCAGACAGCCTTTGGACTTGAACTGCAACACCAAATCTTCCTTGGGTCTCCAGCGTGCGAGCCCACCCTTCAGATTTTGGTCTTGCCAGCCTCCATAATTGTGTGAGCCAATTCCATAAAATACATCTCTCTTCTCTCTCTCACTCTTTTTAAATAAGTTTATTTATTTATTTTTTGGCTGTATTGGGTCTTCGTTGCTGCCTGCAGGCTTTCTCTAGTTGTGGAGAGCGGGGGCTACTCTTCGTTGCGGTGCGCAGGTTTCTCACTGTGGTGGCTTCTCTTGTTGCAGAGCATGGACTCTAGGCACGTGGGCTTCAGTAGTTGTGGCTCGTGGGCTCTAGAGTGCAGGCTCAGTAGTTGTGGCACACAGGCTTAATTGCTCCGCGGCATGTGGGATCTTCCCGGACCAGGGCTCGAACCCGTCCCCTGCATTGGCAGGCAGATTCTTAACCACTGTGCCACCAGGGAAGCCTCTCTCACTCTCCCTCTTGTACACACTATCTATCTACACACACACACACACGCAGTACATCCTAGTGGTTCTGTTCTCTGGAGAAGTCTGACCAATATACTTAGTCAACAGATATCTGGGCTCCCAAGTGTCCTCACAGGGAGTCCTTTGGCCCCCAAACTTTGTGATGCTATCGCTCTAACCAAGTGATGGCACATGTGTCATGGCCCCTCCCTGAACTGAAGAGGCAGTCATGAAATTTGGAGGGTGCAAAAGAATATGGAGGAAGGATTGTTCTACATAGCAACCTGGGGCGGCTGAGCCCATGTACTGTGCCTGTGCCATGGCAATACCCCGGCTGACCCCTGGGCCCATTCATAACATTAAATGCAATCCAACCAAACTTTGAGTGGCCATATATCTGCCATGACATTACGTTATGCAGCCAACTAGTGGACCTGTCCATGGATTGATTGACTGAGTTAGTTAGAAGAATTTGGACCATTGGAACCCATTCTCGTCTTGGTCAAATTGAGCAATTAACACCAGGGACTTTATAAATTTATTTTTATTTACTTATTTTTGGCTGCGTTGGGTCTTTGTTGCTGCACGCGGGCTTTCTCTAGTTGCGGCGAGCAGGGACTACTCTTCATTGTGGTGCGTGGGCTTCTCATTGCAGTGGCTTCTCTTGTTGCAGAGCACGGGCTCTAGGCACGCGGGCTTCAGTAGTCGTGGCACGTGAGCTCTAGAGCGCAGGCCCGGTAGCTGTGGTGCACGGGCTTAGCTGCTCCGCGGCATGTGGGATCTTCCTGGACCAGGGCTCGAACCCGTGTCACCTGCATTGGCAGGCGGATTCTTAACCACTGCGCCACCAGGGAAGCCCAACACCAGGGACTTTAAAATGAAATGTGACCTGCTTGCTAAAGAAGGATGTGGTGGCAACAGTAAACTATCTACGAGCTGTGCTTCTACCCAAGCTTACAAGGAGGATATTTTCATGGGGGGAGATTACATGGCTAGCAAAGGTTAATAATCTCCTTGTACCCTGGCTTGACTTGTGCTGGGATTACATTTTTGCCTTGCTTTCCCTATGGGGATATCCTCCAGAAGAAGGTGAGTCTTAACTGACATGTTTCCTGCAGTCGTCCCACTTTTCAAAGAGCTCTGCTTTCTTACAGTGTGTTCCACTCCGCCTCCTGCCCCTCCCCCTATTGTTTTTTTAAATATTTATTTATTTATTTAGGCTGTGTTGGATCTTCGTTGTGCACGTGGGATCTCTTAGTTGTGGCATACATGCGGGATCTAGTTCCCCGACCAGGGATCGAACCCGGGCCCCCTGCATTGGGAGCGTGGAGTCTTACCCACTGGACCACCAGGGAAGTCCCTCCCCTCCCACTGTTATCAGAGTTGAGCTTTGTTTCCACTGGTGGCTCTTGTTCTGATAGCAAGTGTGTACAAGCCAGGGGCCTATTTACTCAGTCAAGTCCAATCAGAAGAGCAGTGATTCAAATCCTGTTGGGGCCGCCTTATTTAACTTAGTGAATTAAATACTTAGGGATAAGAGATGTATCTGGCTAGCTCAAGCTGACAAGAAGATTCTCTCTGATTGATATATTTTAAAAACACTATCAATATCTAACTTTAAACATGTCCACTGTAACTTTCATTTCTCTTCCAAGAAAGATAATCAAAATAATATTCTTGGGGAAAGGCTTGAGCGCAGACTAAAATGTATTCTTCTTTCCCCTGTACCACCTAAAGGGAAATAATCTCAAACAGAATTTGAAGTCCTTGCCTGTTAGCCCCATACCGAAGGTACACTCATCACTGGATCAAGAGCTGTCACCCTGTTTGTCAAGAAGGCCTTCTGATTCCGCAGATGACCTAAGCATATAACATCCCCACAGGTTACCTGGCCCCAAATATCTCCCAGTTTAGCTGACCACATAGTATCAGAATTCAGTCCTCATTTTGTATCCCAGTGTTGTAAAGCATTGTTCGAGAATAGCAGTTCACCACCCTGGCTATGCCCCAGAATCACTTGTGGAGTTTGAAAAAATGTATGTGTGCCAAGGCTCCACCCCTGAATAGTCTGATTCAGTAGATCAAGGATGAGGCCCAATGATCTGTAGTCTTAACTTCACAGGTGATTTTGTTGTCAGACCAAACAGCCCACTGTCCTAGACCTTCTGGTTCCATCTGCCTACTGTACACAGACCATCAGCCATATGGGTTGCATCAACTGATACTCAAATGAGAACCCCAGAGTAGCACCTCTTACTCAAAAAGACACACGCTCTTTGTATTCACGACAGAAGTCAGTTGTAATGACTCACCGTGGCTCACTGGCCAGAGCCCTCCCTTTGGTATCCGTCATCATTCCACTCCTGCTGGTTCCCTGCCATCCCTGGCACCACTGTTACCCTAACAGCTGGTCAGTATTAAGGAAGCTATTACCATATACATATAAGGAGTTTTATAACTAGTGCTGGGCCCCGGGGAGAAGGAGTAAGGGGGGATTTGTGAGTCTGGGCTGGCCTCCAGATACAATGTACGTTCTGCTCAAGCCAGCTGCTGGAAGACCACAACTTCTGGGTCTCCGAGGTAACAAGAGATGCTATCTTCAAGGTCTTCACACCTCCGTGCATTCTATTAATGCTTCTCTAGATCACCAAGACCCAAGACTCCCTTCTCCACCTCACATCCCTAAGTGTGTGCTGGAAGAGGTTGTGGGCATCCAACAGCATTAAAATCAGCCACTAGGAAGTGTCTGGGTCAGAGACGTAGGTGCAGGAACTCTTCTTCCACCTCAGAAACGTTCTAGGGAACATTAGGGTTGGCCCTGGGTACACTCTTGTAGGAAAGCTCCATCCCTCCCTTCCTGATGGGAAGGTGTCACACCTGGTGGGAAGTGGCGTCTGCATTCAATAAGCCCTTTGATGACTCAACCCACTAAAATCCATGGGTGCAATCCCTTTTAATAAAAGCTACTGCAACTGTTTTCTTTGACCTGGAGAATGTTCCCAGACTCTGTGCCCATCCTCTGGTTTCAGTTACCCTGGCTTCCTTGGCTTCTAGCCAGGGGTCACTCTCCTACTTATATTTTCTTTCCATCTCTTCTCTTTAATTCTAGCCTCTTTGAATTTCTCATTGGATGTTCTACAGGTTTCTGACTTAAATTCCTCTCAAAGATGCTGGTTCTTGGGTCTCTAGTGGTCAAGTGACCTTTTCCCCAACACCCTTCCCAGGTTTGGGGGATGGAACATCACAACTCAGGCCCAACACCTAAACTTCCATTTTTGGGGGTAGGTAAAGGGGCTAAACCCAAAACATCCAGCAAGACTCAGTAGGAAAATTATTGCAACTTCCTGCATGTAGGAAAAAACAGCACAAGAACACCCAGTCCTGGTGGGGTTTCTTCCTCTGATTGCCATAGCAGTTCCACGAGGACTGAGTTATTTCTTAATTGCTTCATCATTATCTAACTCCTGACTTCTCGTTTCTTTCATCTTACTAGATTGTTAGCCCTTTGGGGTAAGAATAATGTGCTGTGTGTCCTCATAGTATCTGGTAGAGTCTTTTACTTGGAATATGGGACCAAATTACATCAATGTTTAAACACTAAGAAATATGCAGATATACATAACTAGTGCTATCTCTATATACAGAGCTAGAAATAAATGGGATGGCCTCAGAGAAATTTCTGTGATTTTTAAATGAAATGTACTAGTTGAATAATCAGAGGCCTCTAGGAAGAGTCAGTGAGAACCTACCCAGTCCTTCTAGGAGGGGAGCAGGTGTCTTACAAATCCAACAGAAGGATTTACTGAGAATGGCTGAACTCATGCTCAGAAATGAGAGCTACATACAATTACCTATGTATTTTGCCAGATCTCTCCCGCAAAGCTAAAAGGAACATCTAGTGGGTTATGATGACAATCTTTACTTTTTCTTCATTCATGAACCTATGATAGCAGTAACCTGGGTGGGTTAAAGACTCTTGTCTGGAATCTTCTTTCTCCAGGAATTTGTTGTGCACCAGCTGTGCTGTGATTTTTTGTTTGTTGGTTTCAAAGTTCCTATAACTAAACCCCAAAAATAGCTAGTCTTATGTCACTGCTCCCAGTGTAGTCTCTAACTGATGAATCTTCATGAATTGATTTTTAGGGAAGATTTTGCTTTTCCCCATGTATTTTGCAAATACTGGCTAGGCTCTTTAAATTGATGTTGCATCTCTCTGTCTCTCTCTCTCTACCTAGATTGAACTGTGTTTGGAGTCTCCTCGCAGGCTTTATTCTCTTTGGGCAACGAGGTTCTTTGTGTCCAACTAACATACTCAGTGTGTTGTTTTAAACAGCTTTGGGCGGGGGGTGTTCAGTCACTTTCTGCTTCGAGTCTGAGTTGAAAATGGGTTTCCAACTGTGCTGCCACGACACTTGCTGTGTCTCAGAATCCAGCGGCTCTGAGGCATTGTCTCCATCCACTCCCACTGGGCTCAAAGGCAGGGCCCGTGGGAGCTGTGGTTGATAGGGGATGAGAAGGAGGGTGGGCACTGCTGTTTGTATCAGTAATTGGAGATGACAGTTGTTCAATGATGGGGGAAAGGAATGCATTGTAAAAATCCCCTTTAATCCCTAAGCATTTTTTTAAATCGAAACAATGCATATAATTTAATCAATGGAGAGCCAGTGGTAGATTCTGTGGACAGAGTAGGTTAAGAAAATGTACTACGGAAATATGATTTTTGTTTCTAGGCATGAGACAGAATAGGAGGAGACAGAGGTAGGAAGGTTGGGGAGGCACTTTTACAGGAGCCAGGCCTATGGCTGCTTAACTGTGCAGAAAGGAAACAGTTGGGACCGGGTAATGGATTGGAAGGAGGGAGGGAAGAGAGACGATGTGCACCACAAGGTCCAAAAGAACATGAACGCTGCTGCCAACGCTTAGAAACCAGAGAATGTGGAAGTGGGATCTTTTGTGGGTTAATGAGCTGCCTTTGTGACAGCCCTTCAAACAAGAGGTCAACTGCCCACGCTCATTGGCTCGTATGTTCCTCAATCTTGGGTTCTTGAGTTGGCCTGAGCCCCAGCACTTCGCTTTGGGTGCGGACTTTACAGGCTGATTGTTCCCATGCTGCTTACTTTCCTCCAGACTCGCTCACAGCGGTTCATAGAACTCAGCTTGCTGCCAGCCTGTGTGCATCTTCAAGGACTCGCGTGACTTTCTGGTGCAGTTCTGTGAAAACAAAGCTGTATCGTCTCCAAGGGGTATTCCAGATACCCCCCCATAGAGCTCCTCTAAAAAGTATAATGGTGGGTAGAAAGTAAGTTTTTCTTGAATCCATCAAAAAGTCTACCTGGTGGCCTTCTTTTTCAGTTTGCATATGGAGGGGGCTGTGGTTGGGGAAAGGAGTGAGAAACAAGGGACAACTCAGGAGACGCATTTGGGGCAATGAAGGGGGAGTACTTTCTGGTGTGGCTTGGCTTTTGTTTTGTTTTGGAGAGCCGTAAAGCCTGTGGCTCACTTTGGTTTTGATTAGCTGCAATTGCTGAAAAGAGACCCTTTGTCTTGGGCAAAGCCAGAGAGCAGTTGATAGAGCAGTAATGTAATCCCAGATACTTGATTTGGGCTCCTTAATTAAGGCCAACAGTGATAAGCACAGGCAATTCTCTGTAGAGGGAGCTGAGGCAGTCAGTGTAAGGGCCTGATTCAAAATGGTGCCAGATTCCAAAGATGGGATTTCAAATGTATCTGGAATTATGGCTCAGTGGATTCCGGTCATGTAGGTGAGCTGTTTAAACCAGAGAGCATGGGTTTCTGAATAGGACCGAGTTACAGGGTTACGTCTATGTTTTCATGAGGTCCTGGCCAGCAGCTGTGTGTGTGTGTGTGTGTCTTTGTCTATGTGTGTCTGTGTTTTGAGTTTAGTTCTAGGAAGCAGAGTTAGGGAATCAGAGGCTGTCTTGTGTGCTTCCACTGTTCCAAAAATTTTTTTCTGTCTTAACAACTCAGACATTCTAAATCTCATGCAGAAGTATTCAAAAATACCGTAACTGGAAAGACTTGAGTCAAGCCATTAACAGCTTGCTGGCACTAAATAAGGAAATGAAAGATGATCCCCCTGGTACTGGGGGATCTTTGTGTGGATTGTGAGGCTTTTCCTAGTCACAAGAAGGGGCTGCCCCATGGTTTGTCATTCCCTGCCACATCTGTCTTCCATGCAACTCCCAGCCCCTGGGGACTAAAAGAATAATGAAAATACCTTTTTCTTTTCCCTCCTCAAAAGATCTGGGACCCACCTTCACCCATCTCCTCTACAAAAAAACAAAGAAAAAAAGACATTTCCAAGTATGTATTTAAGTTAGGAACAGTTCCAATTCTTAAGGAAATTAAATAAAAATAAAACCCCTCCATTTAAGAATAAATCAGAAAATCTATCATTAGGATACAAAGTTAATCACATAATCCTCATAAGTAATGGATAAAGTTTTAGCACATAAGTCAGTCTTTGAAATGATGACATCACAAACGTCGGTACCTTCAACGGGATAGAAATGTGGACCATCTCCAATTTTTACTGACAGCACTAAGAGCATTGCATGCTAATATAACTGCATAGCATGCCTTTTATTAAAGCAATTATATTGGATTTTCCATGCTAATTGTCAAGATGTGAAAGTACAGAAAACATGCATGGGGAACATTTTTGGTAAATTGATAGCATGTCATGTCTTTGGGCTGGAAGATTTTCTCATATTATAAGAACTGCTAATATTTGACCTGACCTATATTTTGGGAATTATGCCATAGCGATTAATAGTTCTAGAGGCTCTATTCAATTTTTTTTAAATGTCAAATTGGAATGAATGTGGTTTTTTCCTTATCATGAAACCAGCACATTTATGAAGAAATTAGAATATACAACTAAGCATAACAAAGAAAATAAAAGCAATCTATAAGACTTCCTCCCCAGAATTAAGTCCTCTTAAAACCTTGGTGCGTACTCTTCCATGTCCTTTGCTCTGTATGCATGTCGTAGGGTGACCAGCTGTCTCGATTTGATGACTGAGGAGTTTCCTGGGGCTTTCAGTTATCAAAGTGATCAGTTCTGGGCAAAATGGGAGAGTTGGTTGTGTAGATGTATTTGTGCGTGTGCGTGCACGCGCACACACACACACACGCACACACAAACATAAACCAACACATACGCATGCATTAATAAATATTGTAAAACCATTTTTATTAGAAATGTCAAGTGCTGGGCCAGCCCTAAACTCTTTCCATGCATTATCATGATTCCCAGTATTCAAGAGAGCATTTTTAAAGCTTAGAGAGGCACGTTTTCATTAGTGCGTGTCCTGTTATATCCTGAGTCTGTTTTCTCATTGGGGCAGAGTGGTGGTCAGCCACGTCTATGTATTTTTTTCTATTTTGTCATTTCCTTTTTAATTTCAGTTCTGGTTTTCTACATACAGAAATTGTAAAATTTTAGGTCAGTGCTATCATTTTCTCACTTTAGGTAATGCTTAGAAAGTCTTTTTTCCATCCCAAGGCCATTTAAAGTCACTTAGAACTTTTACTAATACTCTTAAAATGTTTTTTCTGATTTTTTACTGAGACATAATTGATAAATAACATTGTATTAGTCCATGGTGTGAAACATAATGATTTGACATATGTATATATTGCAAAATGTTTACCACAAGTTTAATTGACATCCGTCATGTCACATGGTTACAGTTTTTTTCTTATAATGAGAGCTTTTAACACTACTCTCTTAGCAACTTTCAAAATGCAATACAGTATTGTTAACTATAGTTATCATGCTGTATATTATATCCCAAGACATTATCTTATAATTGTAAGTTTGCATCTTTTGACTGCCTTCACCCATTTCAGCTCACCCCCTGCTTTAGGCAAACACCAATCTGTTCTCTGTATCTATGCTCAGTTTGTGTTTTTAGATACCACATATGAATGAAATAACACAGTATTTGTCTTTCTCTGTCTGACATATTTCACTTCGAAAAATGCCCTCAAGGTCCATCCATGTTGTCACAGAAGGCAGGATTTCCTTCTTTTTTTACGGCTGAATAATATTTGTATATTTATATATATATGAATATTCAGCCGTAAAAAAGAAGGAAATTCATATATATATATACGTATACACATATATATCACATTTTCTTTATCCATTCATACATCAGTGGACACGTGAGTTGTTTCTATGTCTTGGCTATCGTGAATCATTCTGCGGTGAACATGGGGACACAGATAACCTTTTGGAGACAGTTATTTAGTTTCCTTTGGATAAATACCCAGAAGTGGAATTGTTGGATCACATGGTAGTTTTATTTTTAATTTTTTGAGGAACCTCCATACTGTTTTCCATAGTGGCTGCACCAATTAACATTCCCACTAACAGTGCACAAGTGTTCCCTTTTCTCTATATCCTGGCCAGCACTTTTTCTCTCTTGTGATTTTGATAATAACCATTCTAATAGGTGTGGGTGATATCTCATTGTGGTTTCGATTTGCATTTCCATGATGATTAACGACGTTGAGAACCTTTTCACGTATCTATTGGTCATCTGTATGTCGTCTTTGTAAAAATGTCTATTCAGATCCTCTGCCCATAGCTTAATCAGATTGTTTTGTTTTTGTTTTTTTTGGCTTTTTTGCTATTGAATTGTATGAGTTTTTATATATTTTGGCTATTAGCCCCCTACCAGACATATGATTAGCAAATATTTTCTCCCAGTGCATAGGCCACAGACTGCCTCTTCATTTTGTTGATGGTTTCCTTTGCTGTGCAGAAACTTTTTAGTTTGATGTAGTCCCACTTGTTTATTTTTGGGTTTTCCTTTGTTTTTCATGTCAAATCCAAAAAAATCATTGCCAAGACCAATGTCAAGAAGTTTTCTTCTAGGAGTTTTATGATTTCATATCTTCTGTTAAGTCTTCAATCCATTTTGAGTTGATGTTTGTGTGCAGTGTAAGATAGTGGTCCAGTTTCATTCTTTTGCATGTGACTATCCAGTATTCCCAGTATAATTTCTTGAAGAGACTCTCCTTTACATCCCCCGCCTTGTATATTCTTGGCTCCTTTGTTGTAAATTAATTGACCACATACATATGAGTTTATTTCTGGGCTCTCTGTTCTATTGGTCTATGTGTCTGTTTTTTATGCCAATACCATACTGTTTTGATTGCTATACCTTTGTAATATAGTTGGAAATCAGGAAGCATGATGCCTCCTGCTATGTTCTTTCTCAAGGTTACTTCAGCTGTTGAGGGTCTTTGTGGTTCCATACAAACTTTAGGATTGTTTGTTCTGTTTCTGTTAAAAATCCCTTTGGAATTTTGATAGGGATTTCACTGAATCCATAGCTTGCTTTGGGTAGTGTGGACATTTTAACAATTTAATTCTTCCAATCCATGAATGGTTATTTGTGTCTTCTTTCATCAGTGTTGTATATTTTCCATGTACATGTCTTTACCTCCTTTGTTAAATTTATTTTTAGATATTTTATTATTTTGATGCAATTAAAATGGAATTTTTTCTCTTAATTTCTCTTTCTGATAGTTTGTTGTTACTGTATAGAAACCCAACAGATTTTTGTAAATTGATTTTGTAACCTGCAGCTTTGCTGAATTCTTTTATTAGTTCTAACAGTTTTTAGTGCAATCTTTAGGTCTTCTATATAAAATATATCATGTCATCTACAAATAGAGACAGTTTTACTTCCTCCTTTCCAATGTGGATACATTTTATTTCTTTTTCTTACCTAATTGCTCTGGTTAGGACTTCCAGTACTATGTTGAATAAAAGTGTCAAGAGTGGGCATCCTTTTCTTATTCCTAATCTTTGAGGAAACACTTTCAATTTTCTACTGTTGAGTATGATGTTAACTGTGGACTTGTCATATATGGCTTTTTTTATGTTGAGAAACTTTCTCTCTGTACTCATTCTGTTGAGAGTTTTTATCATGAATGGATGTTGAATTTGTCAAATGCTTTTTCTGCATCTATTGAGATGGTCAAATAACTTTTGATCCTTCATTTTGTTAAAGTGATGCATCACATTGATTTGCGGATGTTTAAGCATCCTTGTATCCCAGGGATAAATCCCATTTTATCATGGTGTATGATTCTTTTAATGTATTGTTGAATGCAATTTGTTACTGATTTGTTGAGGATTTTTACATCTGTGTTCATCAGGGGTATTTGCCTGTAATTTTGTTTATCTTGTAGTGTCCTTGTCTGGTTTTGATAGCAGGCTAACACTGGCCTTATAAAATCATTTTGGATGTGTTCCCTCCTCTTCTGTTTTTTGGAAGAGTGAGAAGGATTGGTTAATTGTTCTTTAAATGTTTGATAAAATTCACCAATGAAGCTGGTGATCATGGACTTCTGTTTGTTGGGAGAGTGTTGTTTACTGATTCAATCTTGTTACTAATAATCATTCTCTTGAGATTTTCTGCTTCTTTATGATTGATTCTTGGTAGCTTGTATGTTTCCAGGAATTTTTCCATTTCTTCTAGGTTGTCCAATATGTTGGTATAATTGTCCATAGGCTCTTGTTCTTTTTTTTTAAGTTAATTTTATTTATTTATTTATTTGGCTGCATTGGGTCTTCATTGCTGTGCGCAGGCTTTCTCTAGTTGTGGTGAGTGGGGGCAACTCTTTGTTGCGGTGCATGGGCTTCTCATTTCAGTGGCTTCTCTTGTTGTGGAGCATGGGCTCTAGGTGCGTGGGCTTCAGTAGTTGTGGCACGTGGGCTCAGTAGTTGTGGCTCACAGGCTCTAGAGCACAGGCTCAGTAGTTGTGGTGCACGGGCTTAGTTGCTCTGCGGCATGTGGGATCTTCCCGGACCAGGGCTCGAACCCGTGTTGCCTGCATTGGCAGGCGGATTCTTAACCACTGTGTCACCAGGGAAGCCCCAGTCTCTTATTCTTTTTTGTAGTTCTAAGGTATCAGTTTTAATGTTTCCTCCTTCAATACTGATTTTGAGTCCTCTCTTTTTTTCTTGGTGAGTTTAGCTAAAGGTTTGTCAGTTTTATTCATCTTTTCAAAAACCAACTCTTAATTTCATCTCTTCTGTTGCCTTTTTAGTGTCTGTTTCATGTATTTCTGTTCTGATCTCATTATTTCCTTCCTACTACTAAATTTAGACTTAGTTTCTTCTTTTTCTAGTTCCTTGAGGTGTAGTTAGGTTGTTTGAGATTTTTCTTGTTTCTTTTTTTTTTTTTTTAATGATGGAACTAGGTTTTTTTTTTTTAATTAATTTATTTTTTATTTTATTTATTTTTGGCTGTGTTGGGTCTTCGTTTCTGTGCGAGGGCTTTCTCTAGTTGCAGCAAGCAGGGGCCACTCTTCATCGCGGTGTGCGGGCCTCTCACTATCGCGGCCTCTCTAGTTGCGGAGCACAGGCTCCAGACGCGCAGGCTCAGTAGTTGTGGCTCACGGGCCTAGTTGCTCCGCGGCATGTGGGATCCTCCCAGACCAGGGCTCGAACCCGTGTCCCCTGCATTGGCAGGCAGATTCTCAACCACTGCACCACCAGGGAAGCCCTTTCTTGTTTCTTAATGTGGCCATTTATCATTATTTAATTCCCGCTTAGAACTTCTTTTGTTGTATCTCATAAGTGTTGGTATGTTGTATTTACATTTTCATTTGTCTCTCTTCTGGTAATTGATTTCTAGTTTCATACCATTGTGGTCAGAAAAGATGCTTGATATGATTTCACTCTTCTTAAATTTATTGTCTGTTTTTATGGTCTGACATATGATTTATTCTGGATTATGTTCCATGTGTGCTTGAGAATAATGTGTTCTGTTGCTTTTGGATGGAATGTTCTATTAAATGTCTTGTAATACCATCCAGTCTAGCATGTAGTTTCAGTCCAGTGTTTCTTTATTGATTTTTTTTTGTCTGGATGATCTAACCATTGTTGAAAGTGGGAGTATTGCAATCCACAACTATTATTGTATCACTGTCTATTTCTTCCTTCAGGTTTGTTAATATTTGCCTTAGATATTTAGGAGTTCCTATGTTGGTTGCATAAATATTTACAAATGTTATATCCTTTTGTTGAATTTGTTACCAAACTCAGGTTTAGCTGCTTGCCACTTGAAAGCTAGTACTCGAGAGGCACGTGTTAGGTGGAAAAGAAAGGATGCTTTCTTCAGGAGACCAACAACCTGGAGAGAAGGCAGACTCATGTCCAGGAACCTACTCTAAAGATTCTTCTTTACCATGAAAGTTTTTAAAGGGAGAAAGGGGAAGTTAATCACAGTTGGTCATTTGGGAAGGGGGTCAGAGTCTTCATTATCTTCTACTGTGTGCAGACTTTCTTCTGATTGGTTGGTGGTGAGGTAACAGGGCGGTGTTCCAGGAATCTTGTACTCAGCCTGAAGTTACCATCCTCCCTCTGGGTGGGGGCCTTAGTTCCTGCAGCAGAAACTCAAGATATTGAGTTCATATTGAGTACATATATATTCCTTGAGGAGGAGCCACAACCCTGCACTATTGTTTCTTGGCTGCTCCTTCTTTGTTTCTGCATTCCCTCCCTTCCCTGATTAGCAACTGTTCAAATCTGCCAAAGAGGCTGAATGGAGCCTTGTTTCCTACAAACAAGAAATGGGGGACATGGAAAGGATTTGTACCTAGGAGGGCCCCACAGGGTCCTGTTCAGTTTCAAATTGGCCCCTCTATCATTATATAATGACCTTTGTTTCTTATTACAGTTTGTGTTGAAGTAGAAGTACAGGTACCCCAGCTTGCTTTTGATTTCCGTTTGCGTGGAGTATGTTTTTCCATCCCTTCAATTTCAGTCTGTGTGTGTCTTTAAAGCTGAAGTGCATCTCTTGTAGGCCACGTATAGTTGGGTTTTGTTTTTCATTGATTCAGCACCCCCACCCCCGTCTCTTTTGATTGGAGAACTTAGTCCATTTACATTTAAAGTAATGATTGATAGGTATGGACTTAATATTGCCATTTTGTAATTGTTCTCTCACTGTTTTGTAAGTTCTTTGTTCCTTTCTTCTCTTACTCTCTTCCTTTGTGATTTAATGATTTTCTATAGTGGTATGCTTAGATTCCTTCCTCTTTATCTTTTGTGTATTTATTATAGGTTTTTGCTTTGTGTTACCATGAAGCTCATATAAAACATCTTATATTTACAACAGTCTAGTTTAAGCTGATAACAACTTAACTTAGAATGCATACTAAAGCTCGACATTTTGAAATGCTCCCTCTTGTTTTGATGTCACAGTTTACATTTTTTAATCTTGTTTATACTTTAGCAAATTATGTAGTTATAGTTATTTTTAATACTTCTGTCTTTTAACTTTCATGCTAGATTTATGTGTGATTTACCCACCATGATGACAACATTAGAGTATTCTGAATTTATATTTACCTTTACCACTGCAATTTATTCTTTCATATGTTTTCCTGTTACTAATTAGTACCCTTTTGTTTTAGCTTAAAGAAGCCCCTTTAACTTTTTTTTGGTGGGGGTGGGGGGGTGGTGGTATGGCCAGTCTAGTGGTCATGAACTTCTTCAGTTTTTCTGGTGTGGAAAACTCTTTATCTATCCTTAAATTCTGAAGAACAACTTTTCCAGGTAGAATATTCTTGGTTGGCAGTTTTTTCTTCTTTCAGCACTTAGAATGTATAGTGCTATTCCCTTTGGCTTGCAAAATTTCTTCTGAAAAATTTGCTGATGGTCTTATAGGGGTTCTCTTGTGCATAATGTTGTTTTTCTCTTGCTGCTTTAAAAATTGTCTCCTTGTCTTTAACTTTTGACATTTTAATTATAATGTATCTTCATGTGTGTCTTGTTGAATTCATCCTTTTTGGAATGTTTTGGGCTTCTTAGATCTGTATGTCTGTTTCTTTCCCCAGGTTAGGGAAGTTTTCAGCCATTATTTCTTCAAATAAGCTTTCTGCCTTCCCTTCTCGTTCTGTGACTCCTGTAGTGAACATTCGCCCACTTGTTGCTCCATAAGTCCCTTAATCTATCTTCACACTTTTAAAAAAATTAATTAATTTGACTGCACCGGATCTTCGTTGTGGCACGTGGGATCTTTGTTGCGGCACGTGGGATCTTCGTTGTAGCATGCGGGATCTTTAGTTGTGGCATGTGGACTCTTAGTTTTGGCATACATTTGGGATCTAGTTCCCTGACTAGGGATTGAACCCAGGCCCCCTGCATTGGGAGCACTGAGTCTTAACCACTGGACCACCAGGGAAGTCCCAATCTTTTAATTCTTTTTTTTTTTTCTCCTCCAGTCGAGTGATTTCCACTGCCCTGTCTTTGAGTTTGCTGATCTTTCTTCTACTTCATTTTTTCTGCTGTTGAACCCCTCAATTAAAATTTTCAGTTCAGTTTTTATATTTTTCAGCATCATGATTTCTGTTTGATACTTTCTTCTATTTTCTCTCTTTGTTGAAATTTTTACTCTGTTCATAAATTATTCTCCTGAGTTTGGTGAGCATCTTTATGACCATTATTTTGAATTCTTTATCAGGTAAGTCACTTACCTCCATTTCATTAAGGTGTGTTGATTGAGTCCTTTTGCTTTTGTTTGGAAAATATTCTTCTGTTTCTTCATTTTCCTTGACTCTCTGTGTGGTTTCCATGCATTAGATAAAACAGTCACCACTGCCGGTTTTAAGGGCATGGTCTCCTGTAGGAGATTAACCTATCATTCGGAACTGCCCTAGCTCTGGGTTGTTTCTCTAACCTTTGTGATTGTCCAAGTGCCTTCTTTGTTCTTAGTGGCTCCTAGTAGTTGAGGGTGTGCCAAGACCTTTTAGTATCCCAAAGAGGGGAGGATCTTAGCACCTAGAGGCAGGCTGATTGGAAGCTGGACCCTAGGCAGCAGCTTTTAAAGTATGCAAATAGGGGCTTCCCTAGTGGCGCAAGTAGTTGGGAATCCGCCTGCCGGTGCAGGGGACACGGGTTCAAGCCCTGGTCCGGGAGGATCCCACATGCCGTGGAGCAACTAAGCCCCGTGCACCACGGCTGCTGAGCCTGCACTCTGGAGCCCTCAAGCCACAGCTGCTGAGCCCACGAGCCACAACTGCTGAAGCCCACGCACCTAGAGCCCATGCTCTGCAACAAGAGAGGCCACTGCAATGGGAGGACCGCTCGCTGCAGCTGGAGAAGGCCCGCGTGCAGCAATGAGGACCCAAGACAGCCAAAAATAAATAAATAAAATTTAAAAAATTCTTTAAAAAAAAATAAAATGAAGTATGCAAATAGACTTCTTTCAGGGAAAGACTGGGAGTTGGGCATTTCCATCAGCTCCCTTGGAGCTCTGGGGAGTAGTCAGTTAAGAACTGTTTCTTTGTTGTAATCCTATGGGACTGGTAAAGTAAGCTCTGTTGGCCACCTAAGCCAGGAGATCAAGGGCTGTGTCTCTTGGGTGGCAGCTGCACAAGCTCCTTTCACAGAGATATTGGCAACCTAGAGCAGGGCAGAGAGAGGGAGCATGTAGTTGGTGCCCACTGGCCTCTTCATTCTCTGGAGAAGATTGCCATCAGCCCCTAGATTTGTGTTAAGTTAGGAGTCTAACCCTCAGGCTGAAGCTTTTAGGATAAACAAATAGGCTTCTTTCATAACAAGACTGGGAGATGGGTGTTTCATTCTGCAGCTTTTGTGCTGAGCCCTGGGGTGAGAGCCACTATGAGCCCTCATGAGCCCGTTTGTTTGCTGTATACCCTTGTGGGTCTTGTTGACTCAAGCTCCACTGGCTTTCAGAGCTAGGTGTTTTGGGGGCCCATCCCTCAGGTGAAAGTCGTAAAAGTTGGGGCACTAGATGTTGGGTACAACCCTTTCACTACTCATGGAGAACCAGGGAGCTGTGAATTCCCTCCCAATTGTATGTTGCTGCGCCAGGGGGTGGGTTTATGGTGAGATTGTGTCTCATCCTCTCCTACCTACTTTGATGTTGTATTTTTCTCATTTGCTCTATTGTGTAGGTGACCCTCAGCTACTTTCTAGATTTCTTTCAGAGGGAATTGTTTTGTATATAGCTGTAGAAACATTGTATCCATGGGAGGAGGTAAATTCAGGCTTCTATGTTGCCATCTTGTACTAGAATCCTTACTATACTATTATGATATCAAATCCTTTTGGAATATATTTTATTATAGGGTGTGAGGTAGGGCTCTAACTAATTTTTTTCCCTCAAATGGATACATGTTGACACACAATTAAATCAACCATCCTTTTCCCTTTGGCTTGAAATACTACATATAAAACGTGTGCGTGCGCGCGCACACACAAGCTCATTTCTGGATCTTCTGCTTTATTCATCTCTCTGTCTGTGCCTGAGTATGTATTGAACTCTGTTAGTTATTGTAGTTCTATTATGAAGACAGATGAGCAGAAGTGTGAATTAATCCTAACCCTGATTTAGGGACTATGATAGTAAGTTTGGACTAAAGATAACAATTTAGCCATGAAAGATTTATTCCAACTCAACTGTGGTTTGTTGAGTTCAGTGAGAGGAACACTGTGTATTTCAAAGTCACGTGTTGATGTTTTGCAGTTCCTATGGAGACAGGCTGTGAAGTGCTACAGTGAGATTTTACCTTGTAAAGTTCTTAATAGCTGTAACAGACAATTTTTAGCCTCATGTCTGTTTTATTGTTACACAGCCCAACATAACATAACGTCTGAACTTCTGGTGTTCTCTCACATTGAGAGTACTGAGATACTTTAATGTTTTTTTTTTTTTATTTTACTAGGTTCCATGTATTTTATGGCTAAACAAGTTTGAAAGGATGGTGAGGACAGGACAGCAGTAACAAAACTGCAGAAAAGAAATAGCTGCAATTGTAAGGGTGTCACCCAATCTGGAATTGTGGTCCCATTCTCAAGTGGCTCAGTGGAGTGGTCCAAGTTTTTCTTTTTATTCTTAGTGATGATATTAACAATAATGAAAGATAAAAATATTAGTATCACTACTTAATTGCAGCGATAAATGTTTCTCCTTGTTTAGTGGTGCTGTTAGATGCCTTGAACTGGTTTTATCTGTTTGCTCAGTAAGTGTAATTTAAGCTATTTCAAACTTGTTTAAACCACTGAGGAAAAAGATAAGTAATTTCTCTTTTTTCTAGAATTTCTCAGTGACAACAAATTGATGTCTTACCAAATACATGCTTGGCCTGTTTGCAGTTTGCTTGCTTTGGCTGTGAACTAATGATAAATGTAGTTTGAAAAGGTTTATCAGGTTTTAATATACATGACCATTGTTTTGTGGTCAAGTCCTTGAACACATGTAGAGTTTTTTGTTTTTCCTTTCAGTTGCAGTGTTGTAGTGTTCAAGCAAAAGCATCCAAAAATAGCCAACTGAAAGGCAAAGGTTTTCTAAAATTCAGGCTTTGTTGGAGTTTATAATCAACTCCATACATTCTAAAAACTTAATTTAGTTCATAAAGTTTGCGTTAAGCAAATGAGCTTTAAATGTTAACAGAAAGTGAAAGGTATAAAACATATCAGGTTGGTCAGTCAGTGCAGTATAATCAAAGGGGCAGAACTTCTGTAATTAATAAAATAGTGCAATGTGCCATTTGTTCTAAAATTGTGTGTCAAAACTCTACTAAGAGAATTCTGTAGACTGAACATTTGTGGTCCCCCCAAATTCATATGTTGAAACCTAGTCCCCAACATTTGGAGGTGGGGGGCTTTGGGGCGATTAGGCCATGAGGGTGGAGCCATCATGAAAGGGATTAGTGCTCTTATTAAAGAGACCTCAGAGATCTCCCCTGACCTTTCTACCATGTGAGGAAAAAGTCTCTCTATGAACCTAGAAGTGGGTTCTCACCAGACGCTGAATCTGCCAACACCTTGATCTTAGACTTCCAGCCTCTGGAACTGTGAGAAATAAATTTCTGTTGTTTGTAAGTCCCCCAGTCTATGGTATTCTGCTACAGCAGCCTGAGCAAAGACAGAGACATCCCAAGAGCCTCAGTCTCTTTTCAATTTTTTTTTCACATGAACCTTGAAAAATTTGGAATTTTCTTCTCTTAGCTCTTGCATTAATTCACCCAACAAATATTTTGTGTCCGGGGTGTGCCAGACACTCGGTGGACAGATGTAGCTGGAGCAGAAAAAAGTCCTTGCCCTCATGAGGCTTTCACTCTAAAGAGGAAAGACAATAAAATAATAAACCAGTAAGGACATAATAAACTAGTAGAACGTCCTATAGAAGAAAAATAACACAAGTTAAGGGAGACAGCCAAGGCCTGGCCAATGGTTGGCAAGGGGACTATTTTCTTTAGAGAGGACAGGGAGGGCCTCACCAATAAGACAGCATGGTGTGAACATCGGGCAAAATGAGGGAGTGAGCCATGGGGGTGTCCTGGAGAAAAGGATTCCAGGCAGAAAGTGCGAGAAGCACACAGGCCACGCCCAGTGGATTCTGCAGCACAGGGAGGTGGTGTGGATGTGATCTCGGAGAGACAGCAGTGAGCGGTCCTGAAGAGAGATCTTAGTTCCCTCTCAGGAGCTGGACCTGGGTATCCTGCATGAAAACCAGGACTCCTAGCCATTAGTCCACCAGGGGATAGAGGCTAGAAGCAGAGTGGCCCTGGCTCTTGCCCCCATTTGAAAGCAAGAATATTTCAAGGCGGCAAAAACTGTAAAAACAGATACAAAGTTTATTATTAGAGACACAGCACAAGTGGGAGAGCACACAGAGAAGCAGTTTGTTTATTTAAGTCAGAAGCAAGGCAGAAATACACACCCGAAGAGAAAGGGTGTGGGCGTCCTCCCTAATGAGGAGCTCAGTAACGAGGTGATCTGAGTCACTTCCATAGGACAGTCCTTCCGGGTCTTTGTTTACCTTTGGCCAATTATCTGGCTTCTTTTGCCACACCTGACCTGCCCTAGGGCCCTCCCCAACGTGTGCGCGCAACTTTTTGCTAAGATGGATCCCACCGCAGAAGCCTAAGGGGGTGTGTCCACACTTATTATGGGGTGGTGCCCCTCTCTTTGTGACCCCCAAGAAGACTTCCTGTGCATGTGCAGCTGGGGAGGTTTCCTTGACCTCAGGAGTGGTCATCTTATCTCTTGACTCCAGCAGAGCTCAGCTCCTGCCACTAACTTTGTCCTTGGAGTGTCCAGGAAAAACAAAGCTTCAGTGTTACTCTGCTTGACAAGCACCAGCTGTCCAGCCCAGGGGCCCATCTACCTCCTACCTGAGATGGAGTTCAGGGGGAGAGGGCCAGGCGGCGAGGTGAGACTGATGGGGAGGAGGTGAGATGGGGCTACAAAATGTGGGGTCTTTTAGGCCATGTAAGGATGTCGGTTTGCTCTCAGTGAGATGGGAAGTCTTTGGGGGATTTTGAGTGGAGACAGGACCTTGGGCTCTGGCTTGAATAGGTTTCCTCAGCTCCTGTATTGAGAACAGATCTTAAGGAGTCAAGGTGGGGGACACAGAGGTCTAATTAGGAGGCCATTGCAATAATCTAAGAAGAAGATCATGTAGAGGGGGAGAAGTGATTAGCTCCTGGATGTATTCTGAAGGTACAGACAACAGTTACGCTCATGGACCAGGTGGGGATGTGAGGGAAAGAGAGGAATGAAGGCAGCATGGTGGTTTTTCACCTGGGCAACTGGAAGAATGGAGTCGAGCTAACAAAGAGCAATGGCCATGCTTATCTCACTGATGGCAATGGCTGTGGTTCTGGGTCTCTTTGCATTTACTTCAGGCCACACCACTCTACTGATTCCTTTTTTGAAAATTAATAAACTAAAAAGAATAGTCTGAGGTTCACAGGAAAATTGAGCGGAAAGTATAGAGATTTCCTTTATACCACGTTGACGCATCATCACCCAAAGTCTGTAGCTTACGTTAGGGTTCCCTCCTGGTGTTGTACATTCTGTGGGTCTTGACAAATGTATGAAGACACATGTTCCCCCCCCCCCCTTGTAGTGTCCTACAGAATCGTTTCACTGCCCTAAAAATCCTCTGTGCTCTGCCTAGTCATCCCTTCCCCACTCCTAATGCCTGGCAACCGCTGATCTATATATTGTCTCCATAGTTTTACCTTTTCCAGAATGTCATATAGTTTGAATCATACAGTATGTAGCTCTTTCAGATTGGTGTTTTACACTTAGCAATATGCATTTAAGGATTGTCCATGCCTTTTCATGGCTTGACAGCTCCTTTCTTTTTAGCGCTGAATAACGTTCTATTATCCGGATGTCCCACAATTTAGTTATCCATTTGCTTCCAAGCTTTGGCAATTATGAATAAAGCTGCTGTAAACATCCATGTGCAGGTTTGTGTGTGGACATACATTTTTGACTTCTTTGTTTAATACCAAAGAATGCAATTGCTGGATCGTATGGTAAGAGTATGCTTAGCTTTGTAAGAAACCGCCAAACTGTCTTCCAAAGTAGCTGCACCATTTTGCATTCCCACTCGCAATAAATGAGAGTTCCTGTTGCTCTACCCCTAACCAACATTCAGTGCTGTCAGTGTCTTGGAGTTTGGCCATTCTAGTAGATGCGTAGTGGCATTTCATTGTTTCAACTGATTCGATTTTTAATGGTTGCTAAGAATTCCTTTTTAAAAATAGATTGGCCCTTTCCAAGACCTCATCCTCCTGCATCACTAAGGCCTTTGGAGCTTCATCTCAGATTAGACAAACCAACAAACAAGGCCATTGCTAGGTGACAAAGTCACCCAGACACTGTGTTTATGCCGCTTCAGTCCACTTGGTGCTCTCCCTATTCTGGTCATTTGTCTCTGGGAATAGCCCTCTGACTCTCCTTCATCCTGCTAGTTTCTTGAAAGTAGAATTATCTTTTTTGGTAGGTTTCAGTCCTTTTTTGTTGATCATTGTTCAGCAGTTAGTTGTGATTTTGGTGTTTTTGTGGGAGGAGGTGAGCTCAGATCCTTCTACCCCACCATCCTCGCCCCAAAGCCATGCTGCTAGTTTCTAAATAAGAATATTCCCTTTGGCATGACTTGCTGTTCCCACCCTGTGCTTAGTCTAATAGGATGCATGAACATTGCCGCCATCACGCTTAGGCTACGAAGTCTCAAATTTACATCTCCAGTCCTAACTTTTCACCTAAATTCTAGCCCTATATTTCTAGGTACCTAGAGAATGCCCCCATCCTGAATATCTTACAATTCTTTCTTTTGCTGTCTCTCAAATTATCTGTGTGTGTCTCTCTCTAGTTCCCTCTCAGTGTCTCTCACGGTGTTTCTCTCTGGGATCTGCAGGTGTGAGTCTTGCATGATTACTCTCTGTTCCTCACACCCTACCTTGAATCCATCAGCAGGTCTTCCATCAAAATGTATCCACCGACAGGTTATCAATATGTCTCAACTCCTCTCCTGCTAGCACCCTAATCTAGACCAAAATCTCTTCCCTGGAGCCCTTCAGTAGCTTCCAAACTGATGTCTCACCTCCACTTTTACTCCTTAATAATACATCCGCCATAGAGCAGCCAGAGCAATCTTTTTTCCCCAGTTTTATTTAGATGTAATTGACATGTAACATCATTAAGTAAATGTGTACAGCATATTGATCTGGTACACTAATGTACTGCAACACAAGTGATTTTAAAAATCAGGTCCTATTACTTTCTTGTTTAATATTCTTCGGTGGTGCCCCATCGCTATCAGAATAAAATCCAACCTTCTCACCACTACTTAAAGCCTCTATATTATCTGACCTCTGCCTCCCTTCCCCAAACCAATGTCTTACCTTGCCTCTCTCATTTCCAGCTTTCAAATATGCAAAACTAGTTCCCACCTCAGGACCTTTGCACTTGCTGTTCCCTCTGCCAGGAACGCCTTCCCCAAATGCTCCCTTCCCTAGCTCATTTCCACCATTCACGCCTCGGATTTCCCCTGACTTCTCGAAGTAATGTGGTTACCACCCTCCCCTATGAGTCCCATTCACTCTCTCTCCCATTTCCTAGTTTTATTTTCTTCGTGTTACTTATAAATTGTTATTCGGAATTATTTGCTTACATGTTTGCAGTCTGTTGCTCTCCAGTAGAATGTAAGCTCCCTGAGGACAGGGTCCTTGTCTTATTCCCCACTGGAGCCTAGAGCTTAGAACAGTGTCTTCATAGTGAGCGCTCAAAATATATCTGTAGAATGAGTGAATGTATTTGAAACTCAACCCCCCACCCATGCCAATAAGTCATCATCCTATTTTTTCCATCCAATTCCAAACGATTTTGTTTCTCAAATTCCATTTTTTTCAATTCCCTAAATCAATATTTTGGAGTCATCTTTATTTTCCTCCCTCTTTGTGTACCCTGTATCCAATACAACCCTCAAAGCAAGTCCTTTTGGTCTTTCCTTCCTGTGATTTTTCAGATTCCTTCTTCCCTTCCCTAGTCATGGCCCACATCATGGATCTATTTTTCCTTCTTTAGTCTTTCTATATTTTCCTAACGTTCTGGAGGGCAATGCCAGACTGATGTTGCTAAACACTTGTTTTCAAATATTATGCCCAAATCGGGTACATTCCTTTCGGGAATTGGAGGCAAGTACAAAAATACTGCTCTGTATAACTGAGGCTAAGTAGAAGCATCAAGAAGTGAATGTGATTGGCTATTGGAGTAAGGTATGTGTGAGGTATTATGTATGTATTTTGCCGTTGATACCGGTATCCTTGAATTTCATCCAGAAACCATCAATTTAAATTTAAAATAGCAGAAGCTTTGTCCTTGGTAATCTGGTGGTATTTAAGTTTGAAATAAGAATTGCATACGTCCATACCAAGTCTTTAAAGAAGAAATTTAGAGAATGAAATCTGGTTTCTTGGTCTAGCAGTTTCCAGAGGGCTCATTACTTTGATTCTAATGGCCAGTTCCACTGATTGAGATGAAATATTCTTAGACTTGGAGAATGATAACACACTAGGTATTTTCAGTTTGCTGAAAATGTCCTTTTGACAGTGCAGAATTTCCTTTTTACTGATTCTTTGTGCACCACATGAACTGCCATTTGGTCTCCTGTTGACCCTTCCCACCACGAGGACCTGCTGCCCCTATGTGTATGGTTCCAAGTTTTGATACAGATTTCCCAAGAAAAATGAATTGGCATTATCACTTATAAATCACACTCTCACAAAGTTGGTTTGTGTGAAGTGAACTCCCAAAGTAGTTCATACTTTATCACTTGGATACAGTGATGAATTTGAGATGTTGGATGTTCGATCTGTATTTGGTCCAGATACTCCCTGAGATGTTCCTTTGGCTGCCCACAATGACCCAGACTCCCCAGTGCTCACATCCTGGTGTAGTTGCCTCCCTCACTGCCTCTGATCTTGGCCATGCGTCTAACGTTGGCCAGTGGAACATCAACAAATGAAACACGAGTCGAGGCTTGCTTGGCACTTACAATTTGAAACTTGCCCTCTCGGGACATTCCTTTTTAGAATCCAGCTTCTACTCTGTTCAGAAGGCCAAGCAGCTATATGGAGAGGTCCACGTCGCAAAGAACTGAGAACCCTGGATGTAACCCCAGCTGAACTCCCAGCCATCAGCTGGCAACAATCTCAGCTCTGTAAGCAAGGCCATTTGGAACTTCCTACCATCCCAGTGTCCTAGACCCAACACAGAATTTTCCCATCTCAAAATACCTTTGGCATTTATACCCTAATTTCAGTTGCATATACTCCTTGACCTACAAATAACAATAGTAGACATCATAGCAAACATTTATGCAGCATTTGTTATGCACCAAGCATACAGATGACTGGTTTACTATTGTGTGGTCTCAATGCTGTGGTATTCTTTCCCCCAATCACTGGTTTAAACCATAATTTGTCAAATCTCCTTTTCCTATCCTGTGACAAATTCTTGGCTAGAGTAGTTCATTCAACAAATGCTTACTGAGTTCCCACTGTGTGTTAAACACTGGTGATATAGCAGTGAACAAAACAAGCAAAAGTCCTTGCTCTCATGGAGCCTACCTTTTAGTGGAAAATATAGGTAATAGACAAATTAAGTATCAGATTAGTTAGGTGGTTTACATATAATGCAAACAATTTTAAACAAGGTTATATTGTACGGCCTCTGTAGGTTGGCTGCTTCTCTGCTCCATGTCTCCTTCAAGGTCAAGGAGACATCCCTCCCTGGGACATGCTGGTCTGTGGCAGAGGGAAAAGAGAGCTGCCTCTTAAAGCTTCTGCTCAGCAGTACCATGCATCAGTGCCTCTCACGTTTTATCAACACATGAACAATCCTGACGGCAAATAATTGGGAACATAGTCTTCCACAACTAGCAAAATATGTTAGATGTACACAAGGGCTGAGTTGAAAAATAAAGAGTAAAATGGGGAGGAGAGTGCTGGGGACCCGGAAAAGGAAATACATTTTAATAGCATGGTCAAGGGTGAACTTGTTCAGAAGGTGACATTTGAGCAAAGATTTGAAGTGGGTAAGTGGGTGAGGTTTGGACTATCTGGGTAAAGAGAGTTTTGAGAAAAAGGAAAGCAAGTGCAAAGGCCCTGAGGCAGGAGGAGCATGTGTGGTAACTTGAAGAACAGAAAACAGGCCAGTTGTGTCTTTGTGGGAAAATTACAGGAAATAAGATCAGAGAGAAGATGGGGATGGGATGGGTACAGATCGTGTATGACTGTATCGGTGAGTGTAAAGACTTCAGTTTTGATTCTGAATGAGAAGGGCAACCACTGGAGGGTTTTGAACAGGAGAGTGACGTGAACCGAATTGCATTTCAGTAGCATCTTTCTGTCTGCCGCATTAGAAATAGGCTGTAGTGGGGCAAGATTGGAAGCCAGGCTACAGGTGGGGAGGCTTTTTGCAATAATCCAGGCAAAAAAGAATGGTAGCTTGTACCAGAATGTGTGGTGTACCGGGGTGGTGGTGAGAAGTGGTTGAATTAAGGACATATTTTAAAGGTAAAACTAACAGCCTCCTTTGATGGTTTGATTGGGGTGTAGAGAGAAAGAAAGGGAATTAAGGGTCACTTTTAAGAGTCCTTAACTTTCAGCTCACTTAGTTATTAAATCAATCCAGCCTAAAGCTTCAATTTCAAATTAAATGTCAATATCACCTCCCTCTCTTCCGCACCCTCACTAGGCTAGTACCGATTTGAAGTGAGACTTGGACTTCTCAGATTGAGGGATAGGGAAAGTATTTGGAATGATGCTCCAATGTGCAGAGCAAGGATGGAGGAGAGAGAAAGGGATGGAGTTGGAAAGTTGTGCATTCCCCTCTTGGCTGATGGTCACTCCTTTCCTGGCTACACTAATCCACTGATATGCTCATTTCAGTGGGTTCCCACATGCTGCTCTCTCAAGGGTGTACATGGATGAGTCCTTCAGACTGTACTGAGGAGCTCCCTTCGATGCAGTTACCTGGTGTGTGAAGTACTAGTCCCTGGTGGTGCTGCTCTAGCTGGGCCACCTGGAGACAGCTCCAGCACAACTACATCCCCTGGTGCCTCCAGCAAGTGGACATGATGGCTGCCCCACCACCTCGTCACCGCTGTTCCAAGCGTCCTCCTCCTTGATATCCCCGTAGCTTCTGTCTGAGGAGGTGCCTCATTTTGCCAGCGCCCACCATCTCAGTAGTGTTTCTCTTGGTGCCTCACTCATTTGGTTTCAGGGAGGGGAGACCCTTTCCCATCTACTCCCAAACTTGGTGTGAGGAGAGGCTGCTATTTCACCATGAATGTTCCACTCCCACAGGGATGGACAACCAGAGAGAAACCTCTCTGCTCCTCTTCTTTCCCTTCTCATTTTCTTTTTTTTTTTTTAAATTGAGGTATAATTTTTTAAAAATAAATTTATTTATTTTTTTTGGCTGTGTTGGGTCTTCGTTGCTGTGCGCGGGCTTTCTCTAGTTGCGGTGAGTGCGGGCTTCATTGTGGTGCGTTGGCTTCTCACAGCGGTGGCTTCTCTTGTTGCGGAGCACGGGCTCTAGGCACACGGGCTTCAGTAGTTGTGGCACGCGGGCTCAGTAGTTGTGGTGCACAGGCTTAGTTGCTCTGTGGCATGTAGGATCTTCCCAGACCAGGGCTTGAACCTGTGTCCCCTGTATTGGCAGGAGGATTCTTAACCACTGTGCCACCAGGGAAGTACCGAGGTATAAATGACATGTGACATTATATTAGTTTCAGGTATACACATAATGATTCAGTATTTGTATATATTGCAAAATGATCACCACAATAAGTCTAGTTAACGTCGGTTACCATACATAGATAACATTTTTTTTCTTGTGGTGAGAACTTTCAAGATCTACTCTGTTAATACTTTCAAATATGCAATATAATATTATTAACTGTAGTCACCATGCTGTAAATACAACCCCAAGACTTATGTATTTTATAACTGGAAGTTTGTACCTTTAAAAAAAATTTTTAAATTGAAGAATAGTTGATTTACAATGTTGCATTAATTTCTGCTGTACAGCAAAGTGATTCAGTTATTTATATATATATATATATATACACATTATTTTTAATATATTCTTTCCCATTATGGTTTATCATAGGATATTGAATGTAGTTCCCTGTGCTACACAGTAGGACCTTGTTTATCCATCCAGTATATAAAAGCTCACATCTGCTAACCCCAAACTCCCACTCCACCCCTCCCCCGACCCCCTCCCCCTTGGCAACCACCAGTCTGTGTTCTATATCCTTGATTCTGTTTCTGTTTTGTAGATAGGTTCATTTGTGTCATATTTTAGATTCCACGTATAAGTGATATCATATGGTATTAGGCTTTCCTTTCTGACTTACTTCACTTAGTGTGATAACCTCTAATTGCATCCCTGTTTCTGCAAATGGCATTATTTTGTTTTTTTTTATGGCTGAGTGGTATTCCGTTGTATATGTGTACCACATCTTCTTTATCCGTTCATCGGTCAATGGACATTTAGGTTGTTTCCATATCTTGGCTATTGTGAATAGTGCTGCTGTGAACATAGAGGTGCATGTATCTTTTTGAATTACAGTTTTGTCTAGATATATGCCCAGGAGTGGGACTGCTGGATCATATGGGAATTATATATTTAGTTTTCTGAGGAACCTCCATACTGTTCTCCATAGTGGCTGCACCTATTTACATTCCCACCAACAGTGTAAGAGGGTTCCCTTTTCTCCACATTTATTATTTGTAGACTTTTTAATGGTGGCCATTCTGACTGGTGTGAGGTGGTATCTCATTTTAGTTTTCATTTGCCTTTCTCGAATAATTAGTGATGATGAGTATCTTTGCTTGTGCCTATTGGCCATTTGTATGTCTTCTTTGGAGAAATGTCTATTCATGTGTTCTGCCCATTTTTCGATTGGGTTGTTTGTTTTTTTGGTTGAGTTGTATGAGCTGTTTGTATATTTTGGAAATTAACCCCTTGTCGGTCACATCGTTTGCAAATATTTTCTTCCATTCTCTACGTTGTCTTTTCGTTTTGGGAAGTTTGTACCTTTTGACCTCCTTCACCTAGTTTGCCCGCCTCCCAACACCTGCCTGTGGCAACCACCAACCTGTGTGCTGTATCTATGAGCTTGGATTTTTTTTTTTAAATTCACATGTAAGTGAGATCATAAGGTATTTGTCTTTCTCTGCTTGATTTATTTCAGCATAATGCCCTCAAGTTCCATCCACATTGTTATAATGGCAAAATGTTATTCTTTTTTATGGCTGAATAATTTTCCATTGTATATGTATACCACATTTTCATTATTCATCAATGGACACTGAGTAGTCTCCATATCTTGGCTATTGTAAATGCTAACATGTGAACATGGGAGTACATATATCTTTTCAGTTAGTGCTTTCATTTTCTTTGGATAAATACCAGAAGGGGAATTCCTGGATCATACAGTAGTTCTATTTTTAATTTTTTGAGGAAACTCCATACCATTTTCCATAGTGGCTGCACCAATTTACATTCCTACCAACAGTAAACAAGGGTTGCCTTTTCTCTACGTCCTCACCTACACTTGTTATTGCTTGTCTTTTTGATAATAAGCATTTTAACAGGTGTGAGGTAATGATTAGTGATCTTGAGCAATTTTTCATGTACCTGTTGGCCATCTGTATGTCCTCTTTGTAAAAATGTCTATTCAGATCTTCTGCCCCTTTTTAAAAAAAATCAGATTTTTTTTTGCTGTTGTGTTATATGAGTTCTTTATATTAATATATTTTGGATATTAACTCCTTACCAGATATATGATTTGAAAATGTTTTCTCCTGTTCAGTAGGTTGCTTTTTCATCCTGTTGATGGTTTCCTTATCTGTACAGAAGCTTTTAGTTTGATGTAGTCCCACTTGCTTTTTTTTGTTGTTGTTGTTGCCTTTGCTTTTGATGTCAAACCCAAAAAAGTCATCGCCAGAATGGATGCCAAGGAGCTTACTGCCTATGTTTCCTTCTAGGAGTTTTATGGTTTCAGGTTTTATGTGCAAGTCTTTAATCCATGTTTTTTTGTTTTTGTTTTTTTTATTAAAGTTTTTTTTTTAATTAATTAATTAATTTTTGGCTGTGTTGGGTCTTTGCCTCTGTGCGAGGGCCCTCCCCAGTTGCGGCAAGCGGGGGCCACTCTCCATCGCGATGCGCGGGCCTCCCACTATCGCGGCCTTTCTTGTTGCGGAGCACAGGCTCCAGACACGCAGGCCCAGCAAGTTGTGGCCCACGGACCCAGCCGCTCCGCGGCATGTGGGATCCTCCCAGACCAGGGCCCGAACCCGTGTCCCCTCCATTGGCAGGCAGACTCTTAACCACTGCACCACCAGGGAAGCCAAATCCATGTTTTTAAAATAAATAAATTTATTTTTTGGCTGTGTTGGGTCTTTGTTGCTGTGTGCAGACTTTCTCTAGTTGCAGCGAGTGGGGGCTACTCTTCGTTGCAGTGCGTGGCCTTCTCATTGCAGTGGCTTCTCTTGTTGTGGAGCACGGGTTCTAGGCGCACGGGCTTCAGTAGTTGTGGCACATGGGCTCAGTACTTGTGGCTTGCAGGCTCTAGAGCACAGACTCAGTAGTTGTGGCGCACGGGCTTAGTCGCTCTGCGGCATGTGGGATCTTCCCGGACCAGGGCTTGAACTGGCGTCCCCTGCATTGACAGGTGGATTCTTAACCACTGTGCCACTGGGGAAGTCTCGTTAATCCATTTTGAGTTAATGTTTGTGTATGGTGTAGCATAGTAGTCCAGTTTCATTCTTTTGCATGTGGCTGTCCAGATTTCCCAACACCATTTATTGAAGGGACTGTTCTTTCCCCGTTATATATTCTTGGCCTCTTTGCCATAATTAGTTGATCATATATATGTGGATTTATATCTGGGCTCTCAATTCTGTTCCATTGATCTATGTGTCTTTTTTTATGCAAATTCCATACTGTTTTGATTATATAGCTTTGTAATATAATTGGAAATCAGGAAGCATGAAGTCTCCAGCTTTGTTTTTTCTCAAGATTGCTTTGGCTATTTGGGGTCTTTTGTGGTTCCATATACATTTGAGGATTGTTTCTTCTATTTCTGTGAAAACTTCCATTGGAATTTTGATAGGAATTGCATGGAGTGTAGAGTGCGTTGCGTAGCATGAAGTGTTTAATGCTATTAATTCTTATAATTTGTGAGCCCAGAACATCTTTCCATTTATTTGTGTCTTGAATTTTTCTGTTTTAAAAAAAATTGTTTATTTATTTATTTTTGGCTGTGTTGGGTCTTCATTGCTGCACAGGGGTTTTCTCTAGTTGTGGTGAGCAGGGGCTACTCTCCGTTGCAGTGCGCGGGCCTCTCACCGCAGTGGCCTCTTGTGTTGTGGAGCACGGACTCTAGGCATGCAGGCTCAGTAGTTGTGGCTTGTGGGCTCTAGAGTGCAGGATTAGTAGTTGTGGTGCATGGGCTTAGCTGCTCCATGGCATGTGGGATCTTCCCGGACCAGGGCTTGAACCCATGTCCCCTACATTGGCAGGCGGGTTCTTAAACACTGCACCACCAGGAAGTCCCTTTGAATTTCTTTCATCAGTGTCTTAAAGTTTTCAGTGTACGGGTCTTTCACCTCCTTGGTTAAATTTGTTCCTGGGTATTTTCTTATTTCTGATGTGATTGTAAATGGGAATGTTTTCTTAATTTCTCTTTCTATAGTTTGTTAATAGCATATAGAAATGCAACATATTTTTGTATGTTGATTTTTGTATCCTGCAACTGAATTTGTTTATTAGTTCTATCTGGGTTTTGGTGGAGTCTTTGGGCTTTTTCTATATAATATCATCTGCAAACAGTGACAGTTTTACTACTTCCTTTATAATTTGGATGCCTTTTATTTCTTTTTCTTGCATAATTGCTCTAACTAGAACTTCCAACACTATGTTAAAGGAAAGTGGTGACAGTAGACATCCTTGTCTTGTTACTGATCTTAGAGGAAAAACGTGTAGTTCTCACTTGTTGCGTATGATGTTAGTTGAGGGCTTGTCATATATGGCCTTTATTATGTTGAGATACATTTCCTCTATACCTATTTTGTTGAGATTTTCCATCATAAAAAGATGTTGAATTTTGTCAGATGCTTTTCCTGCATCTAGTGAAATGATCGCACGATTTTTACGCTTCATTTTGCTAATGTTTTATATCATATTGATTTCGAGGATGTTGACCCATTTTTGCATCCCTGGAATAAATCCCACTTGACGATGGTGGGTGATCCCTTTAATTATTATTGAATTCTGTTTGTTACTATTTTGTTGAGCATTTTGGCATCTGTGTTCATCAAAGATACTGGCCTGTCATTTTCTTTTTTTGTGATGTCCTTGTCTGGTTTTGGTATCAGAGTAATGCTGGCTTCTTAAAATGAATTTGGAGTGTTCCCTCCTCTACTATGTCTTGGAAGAGTGTGAGAAGGATTTATATCAATTCTTCTTTGAATATTTGGTAGAATTCAACAGTGAAGCCATCTGATCTTGGACTTTTGCTTTTGGGGAGGTTTTTATTACTGATTTAATCTCCTTACTAGTAATCAATCTGTTCGGATTTTCTATTTCTTCCAGATTCAGTCTTGTATGTTTCTAGGAATGTATCCATTTCTTCTAAGTTGTGCAATTTGTTGGCATAAAATTGATCATATTAGTCTCTTATGATCTTTTTTATTTCTGTGGTATGAGTTGTAACATCTCCCCTTTCATATCTGATTTTGAGTCGTCTTCTCTTTTTTTACTTGGTGAGTCTAGCTGAAGGTTTGTCATATTTGTGTATTTTTTCAAAGAACCAGATCTTAGTTTCATTGATATATTTTATTGTCTTTTTAGTCTTTCATTTATTTCCACTCTGATCTTTATTTCCTTCCTTCTACTAATTTTTGGCTTTGTTTGTTCTTCTTTTTCTAGTTCCTTGAGGTGTAAAGTTAGGTTGTTTATTTGAGATTTTCCTTCTTTCTTGATAGTTGCATTTATTGCTATGAACTTCCCTTTTAGAACTGCTTTTGGTGCACCTCATAGGTTTTGGTATGTGGTAATTCTGTTTTCATGATCTCAAAGCATTTTCTAGTTACCCTTTTGATTTTTCTTTGACCCATTCGTTTTTCAGTAGCCTGTTGTTTAATACTCACATATTTGTGAATTTTCTGGTTTTCTTCTTGTAATTGATTTCTAGTTTCATACCACTGTGGTAGGAAACGATGCTTGATATGATTTCAATCTACTTAAATTTATCAACTTGTTTTGTGTCTTAATATATGATCTATCCTGCTTTATGTTTCATGTGCCCTTGAGAAGAATGTTTACTCTGTTGTTTTTGGATGGAATGTTAAGTCCATCTGGCATAATGAGTCATGTAAGGCCAATGATTCCTTATTGATTTTATGTCTGGATGATCTGTCTCTTGATGTAAGTGGCTTATAAAGTCCCCCACTATTATTGTATTGCTGTTTATTTCTCCCTTTAGGTCTGTTAATATTTGCTGTATATAGTTAGGTGCTCCTAGGTTGGTGCATGCATACTTAAAAGTGTTATATCCTCTTGCTGTTTGACCCCTTTATCATTATGGAATGCCCTTCTTTGTCTCATTTAAGAGTCCCTGTTATAGGATAGAAAGCCCAGAGATAAACCCACGCACATATGGTCACCTTATCTTTGATAAGGGAGGCAAGAATATACAGTGGAGAAAAGACAGCCTCTTCAATAAGTGGTGCTGGGAAAACTGGACAGCTACGTGTAAAAGAATGAAATTAGAACACTCCCTAACACCATACACAAAAATAAACTCAAAATGGATTAAAGACCTAAATGTAAGGCCAGACACTATCAAACTCTTAGAGGAAAACATAGGCAGAACACTCTATGACATAAATCACAGCAAGATCCTTTTTGACCCACCTCCTAGAGAGATGGAAATAAAAACAAAAATAAACAAATGGGACCTAATGAAACATAAAAGCTTTCGCACAGCAAAGGAAACCATAAACAAGACTAAAAGACAGCCCTCAGAATGGGAGAAAATATTTGCAAACGAAGCAACTGACAAAGGATTAATCTCCAAAATATACAAGTAGCTCATGCAACTCAATATCAGAAAAACAAACAACCCAATCCAAAAATGGGCAGAAGACCTAAATAGACATTTCTCCAAAGAAGATATACAGATTGCCAACAAACACATGAAAGGATGCTCAACATCACTAATCATTAGAGAAATGCAAATCAAAACTACAATGAGGTATCACCTCACACCAGTCAGAATGGCCATCATCAAAAAATTTACAAACAATAAATGCTGGAGAGGGTGTGGAGAAAAGGGAACCCTCTTGCACTGTTGGTGGGAATGTAAATTTCCCACCAACAAAGTCAAAATAGATTGGACTCAAAGTCTTATGAGTCCCTGCTCTGCCACTTACTGTGGTAGGACCTTGAGGCTGAACCTCTGGGTTTTGCTTTCCCATCTGTGCAGTGGGGATAGAACATGACATCTACCAAGTACTGTCTACCTTTTGGGACAGCCCCTCCTGCCTACTGTTTGAAAGTTTCCCCATCTTGGATGGGGCTGTCTGGTTTTGACTCCTAAATACCCCGTCCCAGTTATGACACGTTTACCTTTTAAGAATATTGACCTGGGATGTTTGCATTTGGCCTTCTCCCACCTCCCTTTCTGCCAGCTGTCACCCACTTTCCACAGCCTGCACCTAGACATCTAGGCACCAGGCCTCTACTCCTCAGTACACGTATCTACACCCAAGTCCCTGGTGCTTCTGTTCCAGAATTATTATATACCGCCTCTATGGCCAAACCAAAGCTACTATTCCCTCAAGGTTTGGCTCTGTATTAGGAGAGAGACAGAGCCCTTTCCACCTAAAGCCGTCTTTCTTAGCCCAGTGCCTGAGGTGTTTACCTAATCTTATAACCGACTCTATTTCAAATTTCATCCATCAAGATTCATTTGGGTTACCCAGTATCCTCATTTATTGGAGTATGGGATCTGCAGATAATGTGTTACTTTAGTCCATATTCATCTCTTATCCTAGTTGTACTAGGTATTACATTTACTGAGGACAAGTGGAGGAAAGTTTTAGAACACCAGCAGTTTAAGAGAAAAATAAGATCATGACATTTCACTTCCTCAAATGAGTGAAGATTGTAATGGATTGCAAATAGCTATTATATTGAATAACAATTCAACATACCACTCTGAAGTCTCAACTGTGTTCCATAAACTGTTACTAGAATTACAGATATGAATAAGATCTGGTTGCTGCCTCTGAAAAGCTGAAAACTTATTGCAGTGATGATTAACATTGTAAGTGGGGTCTCAAGCCCAATTCTGCTGAAAACTGTTGCCCCATCCCACAAAACGTTGAATTGTTTGAAAGCTTGAACATTTTAAATGTAGTTATATTTTTCTATTGCCAATTGATTTGTGTACCGTCTCCTTTATAAAGTTAGTATTTTTGGTTGATCAGGATCCTGACTCATTTGCTGGCAAGTGAGGAAGCTGATAATCAGTAATAATGATTAGAATACCCACCACTGGGAATTCCCTGGCGGTCCAGTGGTTAGGACTCGGCGCTTTCACTGCTGGGGCCCAGGTTGAATCCCTGGTCAGGGAGCTAAGATCCTGTAAGTCGCTGGGCATGGCCGGAAAAAAAAACAAAAAACAAAAGAATACTCACTATTTATTTACTTTGCACCAGAAAATTTATGCATAATATTTAGTATTCTTACAACCCACTTCTCGGGTGAAGAAAACAATATAGAAACCAAGGAACTGATTCAAGGATTCGTAGTGAGTGGTGGGACGTGTGTCAGGGGTCTACCCTGCCTTCAGAAACATCCATTATGTCATCTTCTGGCTCCAGCTTCTTGCAAGGAAATAATCTGTGTTTCAGTTAGAATTTTGGAATTTTGCCATGGGAAAAAAATGGTACTCACTTTCTAGGATTTGTAAAAGTAAGTAGATAAGAAGTGTGACAGAAAACAAATAAGACCACATAAGAAATGTAGTAAATAAAGAGAAACTTTTCTTTTTCCAGAGCAATGTGATTTTGACATGGCGTATTTCCCCTATTAAATTTTAACAAGATTATATGTGTATTTATAGGCAAAATGTTTTAATTTAACTCTACATGACAGCTGGAAATTGCTCACATTTGCTCTTTTGCTCAAAATATTTGTTTAGAATTAGTCAATTGATTTAATATGTAACATCAGTTAGTGTGAACAAGAAAAATAGTGCAGTCGACAGGGAAGAAAATATTATTGTGTAATGTGACCATTGTGTTGATAGAATGAGTTAGTGTTCTTCAGTAGAGACGTTTCGTGTTAACTCTGATGTGGAATATAGTGAAAAACATTGTACTGTCAATCTTATACTCAGATAAAAAAACCTTTGTAGCATAACAGGTTTTTTTAATTCGTGCTTAGAAAATTAAGTCACATACCTTGATATGATACATACTATGTTACATTACAGTGAGTCATGTAATGTATTTTCTTCTTATGGTTACAAATTCTGGGCTGGTATAGACTTGGTTGTGTGGTGCAGGTGCCTTCCAGGTGCATAAAGGAATTCCGTCATCTTCATGAGGAAGCAGTGGGCAGAAAAGAACAAACGTTAACTTGATCATCTAGTATGATCAAAAGCTAGATATAAAGCTAGAAGGCTTTATATTTAAGATCTTATTTAGTATGTACAGTAATGCTTCCTAAGGTCTTGTGAATGAAAATGAGTATCATTTTCATCTCCATTTTACATATCAAATGCATATAACATATTTAAGTAAATTGTCCAAAGACATGCTGGGAGCAAATATTCGAAGTAAGACCGGGTTCCTCTTGTGTCTCACTGTACTGAGTGTGCAAGCTCATCCCTATTTGCAGGTGTAGGTGACCTTGACTGTTCTCTGGGCTTCGTGCCACTGTGGTTCGCTGGCATTCAGGAACAGGGTCACCAGAGATGGTTAAGCCTGCCTTGTGCCTCAACCCTGCCATGTTCTGACTGTGTGGTTACGGGCAGTAAGTTCGTCTCTAAACCTCAGGAACTGAACCTATACAACAGGGAAACTTACACCATAGGGTTGTTGAAAGGTCACAGCTGATTCAGAGACACTGTAAAAAATGGTTCCTGTAATTATAACGTAAAGACATTGAGAAAATGATACTGGGCACATGGTAAGAACTAATGAAAACTTTACCCACAGTGTGACTAATTTTTTCTAATTGCCCTCTTCTTGTTTTTTTTTTCCTGATTATTACCGATAATCTTTATTCTGGGGACTTAAGCAAGTGAAAATGTTTTCAGTCAACTATTATTGAGTGTACCTCACTTTGCGAGGTAGGTATAATTATTCCCATTTTATAGCAGAGGAATTAGGATTCAAAACATTGAGTGGACTGGAGAGAGTCGATAAATGCTTGATCAATGAATAAATAAGTGAAGTAAGGGACAGAGCCAGGATTTAAAACCAGATTTTATAAGCTTAAGTCCAGTGTTCTTTTTGCCTTATTGTTTGTCTTCCTGGAAAGGATTGGGTGAGCCTAAGCCACCAATGGTATCCTGTGCTATTTATTCAACAATTAATGCTTGATTTTGAAAGAAGAGAATTATGTTGGTTTCATTAGCCTTTATTTAATGATAGATAAAGGATGAGTGTACCTTTTGCTTAGCCTATCATTTATAGGCTATCCTTAAAATTATTCCCCTATCCTTCAGATTATTTTTAGATATAACTGACGTAACATTGGATTAGTTTTAGGGATACAAAATAATGATTCCATATATGTGTATATTGCAAAGTGATTACCACAATAAGTTAACATTAATCACCATGCATAGTTATAAATTTTGTTGTTCTTGTGATAAATTTTACCTCTTAGCAACTTGCCAATATTACAATACAGTATTATTAACTATAGTCATCATCCGGTATGTTACCTCATCAGGACTTACTTATCTATTAATGAGAAGTTTGTACCTTTTGACCCCATTCACCCATTTCACCCACTCCCCACCTCTGGCAACCACCAATCTGTTCTCTATATCTATGAGGTTTTTTCCCCTCCAGATTCCGCTTATAAGTAAGATCATACGGTATATGTCTTTCTCGGTGTCACTTATTTCACTTAGCGTAATGTCCTCTAAGTTCATGCATATTATTGCAGATGGCAAGATTTCCTTCTTTTTCATGGCGGAATAATATTCTTTTATGTAATACCACATTTAAACAATTCATTTATCTGTCAGTGGACACGTAGGTTGTTTCCCTGTCTTGGCTTTTGTAAGTAATGGCGCAGTAACATGGGAATGCAGATACCTTTTTGAGAGAGAGATGAAATTTCCTTCGAATACATACCCAGAAGAATTAGTGGATCATAAGGTAGTTCTATTTTTAGTATTTTGTGGCACCTCCATACTGTTTTCCATAGTGGCTGTATCAATTTACATTCCCACCAACAGTGCCCAAGGGTTTCCTTTTGTCCATATCATCTGCAACATTTGCTGTTCGTTGTATTTTGATAATAGCCATTCTAACAGGTGTGAGGTGATACCTCACTGTGGTTTTGATTTACATTTCCCTGATGATTAGTGATGTTGACCACCTTTTCATGTACCTGGTGGTATTTGTATGTCTCTTGCAAAAATGTTTATTCAGATCCTCTGCTCATATTTTATTTATTTATTTTTTTGGGGGGCTGTGTTGGGTCTTCGTTTCTGTGCGAGGGCTTTCTCTAGTTGCGGCAAGTGGGGGCCACTCTTCTTCATCGCGGTGCGCGGGCCTCTCACTGTCGTGGCCTCTCTTGTGGGGAGCACAGGCTCCAGACGCGCAGGCTCAGTAGTTGTGGCTCACGGGCCTAGTTGCTGCGCGGCATGTGGGATCCTCCCAGACCAGGGCTCGAACCTGTGTCCCCTGCATTGGCAGGCAGACTCTCAACCACTGCGCCACCAGGGAAGCCTCTCTGCCCATGTTTTAATCAGACTTTATTTTAGGTGCATGAGATCTTTATATATATATATATATATATATAGGTTGAACCCTTATCAGATATACAATTTGCAAATATTTTCTCTCATTGCCTTTTTGTTTTGTTGATGGTTTCCTTTTCTGTACAGAAGCTTTTTAGTTTGATGTAGTCCCACCTTGTCTATTTTAGGTTTTGTTGCCCTTGCTTTTGCTGTCAAATCCAAAATATCATCACCAAGACTGATGTCAAGGAGCTTACCACCTATTTTCTTCTAGGAGTTTTACGGTTTCAGGTCTTACATACAAGTCTTTAATCCATTTTTTAAAAATATTTATTTATTTATGGCTGTGTTGGGTCTTCGTTTCTGTGCGAAGGCTTTCTCTAGTTGTGGCAAGCGGGGGCCACTCTTCATCGCGGTGCGCGGGCCTCTCACTATCGTGGCCTCTCTTGTTGCAGAGCACAGGCTCCAGACGCGCAGGCTCAGTAATTGTGGCTCACAGGCCCAGTTGCTCCGCGGCATGTGGGATCTTCCCAGACCAGGGCTCAAACCCCTGTCCCCTGCATTGGCAGGCAGACTCTCAACCACTGCGCCACCAGGGAAGCCCTTTAATCCATTTTTGAGTTAATTTTTGTTTCTGGTGTAAGGTAGTGGTCCAGTTTCATTCTTTTGCATGTGAGCTGTCCAGTGTTCCCAGAACCTTTTACTGACAAGACTGTCCTTTCCCCACTGTATATTCTTGGCCTCTTTGTTGTAATTAACTGACCATAGATTGTATAGATTTGTTTCTGAGCTCTCTATTCTGTTCCATTGATCTGTGTATCTGTTTGTAAGCAAATACCATATTGTTTTGATTACTATAGCTTTGTAATATAATCGGAAACCAGGAAGCATGAAGCCTCCAGCTTTGTTAAGATTGCTTTGGCTATTTGGGGTCTTTTATGGTTCCATATACATTTGAGGATAGTTTCTTCTATTTCTCTGAAAACTTCCATTGGAATTTTGATAGGAATTACATGAAGTGTAGATTGCTTTGTGTAGTATGAAATGTTGAATGTTATTAATTGTTACAATTTGTGAGCCTAGAACATCTTTCCATTAATTTGTGTCTTCAATATCTGTCATCAATGTCTAAAGTTTTCGGTGTACAAGTCTTTCACCTCCTTGGTTAAATTTGTTCCTGGGTATTTTATTATTTCTGATGTGATTGTAAATGGGATTGTTTTCTTAATTTCTCTTTCTGTAGTTTATTAGTATATAAAAATGCAACAGATTTTTGCATATCAATTTTGTATCCTGCAACTCTACTGAATTTATAAGTTCTATCCGTTTTTTGGTGGAGTCTTTAGGGTTTTCTATATATATCATCTGCAAATAGTGACAATTTTACTACTTCCTTTACAGTTTGGATGCCATTTATTTATTTATTGCCTAATTGCTCTGGCTAGGACTTCCATTGCCATGTTGAATAAAAGTGGCAAGAGTGGGTATTCTTGTCTTGTTCCTGATCTTAGAGGAAAAGCTATTAATTTTTTTTTACCAATGAGTATGATATTAGCTGTGGGCTTGTCATGTATGGTCTTTATTATATTGAGGCATGTTGTTCCCTCTATACCCAGTCTGTTGAGAGTTTTTTTTTTTTTACCATAAATGTATGTTGAATTTTGTCATTTGCTTTTTCTGCCTCTATTGATTTTTGATTATTGTTTCAATCTCCCTGCTAGTAATGAGCCTGTTCAGATTTTCTCTTTCCTCATGATTCAGTCTTGATAGGTTGTATCTTTCTAGGAATTTCCATTTCTTCTAGGTTGTCCAATTTGTTGGCATACAATTGTTCATAGCAACCTCTTATGATTCTTTGTATTTCTTGGTACAGTTGTGTCTCCTTTTTCATTTCTGATTTTTTTTTTTTTTAGTCATCAATTTTATACACATCAGTGTATACACGTCAATCCCAATCACCCAATTCATCACCCCCCCCCCCCCCCCCGCTGCTTTCCCCCCCTGGTGTCCATACATTTGTTTTCTACATCTGTGTCTCAACTTCTACCCTGCAAACCGGTTCATCTGTACCATTTTTCTAGGTTCCACATATATGCGTTAATATATGATATTTGTTTTTCTCTTTCTGACTTACTTCACTCGGTATGACAGTCTCTAGATCCATCCACGTCTCAACAAATGATCCAATTTCGTTCCTTCTTATGCCTGAGTAATATTCCATTGTATATATGTACCACAACATCTTTATCCATTCATATGTCGATGGACATTTAGGTTGTTTCCATGACCTGGCTATTGTAAATAGTGCTGCAGTGAACATTGGGGTGCATGTGTCTTTTTGAATTGTGGTTTTCTCTGGGTATATGCCCAGTAGTGGGATTGCTGGATCATATGGTAATTCTATTTTTAGTTTTTTAAGGAACCTCCATACCGTTCTCCATAGTGGCTGTATCAGTTTACATTCCCACCAACAGTGCAAGAGGGTTCCCTTTTCTCCACATCCTCTCCAGCATTTGTTGTTTGTAGATTTTCTGATGAAGCCCATTCTAACTGGTGTGAGGTGATACCTCATTGTAGTTTTGATTTGCATTTCTCTAATGATTAGTGATGTTGAGCATCTTTTCATGTGCTTCGTGGCCGTCTGTATGTCTTCTTTGGAGAAATGTCTATTTAGGTCTTCTGCCCATTTTTGGATTGGGTTGTTTGTTCTTTTAATGTTAAGCTTCATGTGCTGTTTATATATTTTGGAGATTAATCCTTTGTCCATTGATTCGTTTGCAAATATTTTCTCCCATTCTGAGGGTTCTCTTTTTGTCTTGTTTATGGTTTCCTTTGCTGTGCAAAAGCTTTGAAGTTTCACTAGGTCCCATTTGTTTATTTTTGTTTTTATTTCCATTACTCTAGGAGGTGAATCAAAAAAGATCTTGCTGTGATTTATCTCAAAGAGGGTTCTTCCTATGTTTTCCTCTAAGAGTTTTATAACGTCAGGTCTTACATTTAGGTCTCTAATCCATTTTGAGTTTATTTTTGTGTATGGAGTTAGGGAGTATTCTAATTTCATTCTTTCACATGTAGCTGTCCAGTTTTCCCAGCACCACTTATTGAAGAGACTGTCTTTTCTCCATTGTATATCCTTGCCTCCTTTGTCATAGATTAGTTGACCATAGGTGCATGGGTTTACCTCTGAGCTTTCTATCTTGTTCCATTGATCTATGTTTCTGTTTTTGTGCCACTACCATATTGTCTTGATTACTGTAGCTTTGCAGTATAGTCTGAAGTCAGGGAGTCTGATTCCTCAAGCTCCGTTTTTTTCCCTCAAGACTGCTTTGGCTATTCAGGGTCTTTTGTGTCTCCATACAAATTTTAAGATTTTTTATTCTAGTTCTGTAAAAAATGCCATTGGTAATTTGATAGGGATTGCATTGAATCTGTAGATTCCTTTGGGTAGTATAGGCACTTTCACAATATTGATTCTTCCAATCCAAGAACATGGTATATCTCTCCCTCTGTTGGTATCATCTTTAATTTCTTTCATCAGTGTCTTATAGTTTTCTATATACAGGTCTTTTGTCTCCCTAGGTAGGTTTATTCCTAGGTATTTTATTCTTTTAGTTGCAGTGGTAAATGGGAGTGTTTCCTTAATTTCTCTTTCAGATTTTTCATCATTAGTGTATAGGAATCCAAGAGATTTCTGTGCATTAATTTTGTATCCTGCAACTTTACCAGATTCATTGATTAGCTCTAGTAGTTTTCTGGCAGCATCTTTAGGATTCTCTATGTATAGTATCATGTCATCTGCAAACAGTGACAGTTTTACTTCTTCTTTTCCAATTTGTATTCCTTTTATTTCTTATTCTTCTCTGATTGCTGTGGCTAGGACTTCCAAAACTATGTTGAATAATAGTGGGGAGAGTGGACATCCTTGTCTTGTTCCTGATCTTAGAGGAAATGCTTTCAGTTTTTCACCATTGAGAATGATGTTTGCTGTGGGTTTGTCATATATGGCCTTTATTATGTTGAGGTAGGTTCCCCTCTATGCCCACTTTCTGGAGAGTTTTTATCAGAAATGGGTGTTGAATTTTGTCAAAAGCTTTTTCTGCATCTATTGAGATGATCATATGGTTTTTATTCTTCAATTTGTTAATATGGTGTATCACATTGATTGATTTGCGTATATTGAAGAATCCTTGCATCCCTGGGATAAATCCCACTTGATCGTGGTGTATGATCCTTTTAATGTGTTGTTGGATTCTTTTTGCTAGTATTTTGTTGAGGATTTTTGCATCTATATTCATCAGTGATGTTGTTCTGTAATTTTCTTTTTTTGTAGTATCTTTGTCTGGTTTTGGTATCAGGGTGATGGTGGCCTCATAGAATGAGTTGGGGAGTGTTCCTTCCTCTGCAATTTTTTGGAAGAGTTTGAGAAGGATGGGTGTTAGCTCTTCTCTAAATGTTTGATAGAATTCACCTGTGAAGCCATGTGGTCCTGAACTTTCGTTTGTTGGAAGATTTTAATCACAGTTTCAATTTCATTACTTGTGATTGGTCTGTTCATATTTTCTGTTTCTTCCTGGTTCAGTCTTGGAAGGTTATACCTTTCTACGAATTTGTCCATTTCTTCCAGGTTGTCCATTTTATTGGCATAGAGTTGCTTGTAGTAGTCTCTTAGGATGCTTTGTATTTCTGTGGTGTCTGTTGTAACTTCTCCTTTTTCATTTCTAATTTTACTGATTTGAGTCTTCTCCCTTTTTTTCTTGATGAGTCTGGCTAATGGTTTATCAATTTTGTTTACCTTCTCAAAGAATCAGCTTTTAGTATTATTTATCTTTGCTATTGTTTTCTTTGTTTCTATTTCATTTATTTCCGCTCTGATCTTTATGATTTCTTCCCTTCTGCTAACTTTGGGTTTTGTTTGTTCTTCTTTCTCTAGGTCCTATAGGTGTAAGGTTAGATTATTTATTTGAGATTTTTCTTGTTTCTTGAGGTAGGCTTGTATAGCTATAAACTTCCCTCTTAGAACTGCTTTTGCTGCATCCCATAGGTTTTGGATTGTAGTGTTTTCTTTTGTCTTTTGTCCCTAGGTACTTTTTGATTTCCTCTTTGATTCTTCAGTGATCTCTTGGTTGTTTAGTAACATAGTGTTTAGCCTCCACGTGTTTGTGTTTTTTACGTTTTTTCCCCTGTAATTCATTTCTAATCTCATAGCGTTGGGGTCAGAAAAGGTGCTTGATACGATTTCAATTTTCTTAAATTTACTGAGGCTTGATTTGTGACCCAAGATGTGATCTATCCTGGAGAATGTTCCATGCGCACTTGAGGAGAAAGTGTAATCTACTATTGTTGGATGGAACGTCCTATAAATATCAATTAAATCTATCTGGTCTATTGTGTCATTTAAAGCTTCTGTTTCCTTATTTATTTTCATTTTGGATGATCTGTCCATTGGTGTAAGTGAGGTGTTAGTCTCCCACTATAATTGTGTTACTGTCGATTTCCTCTTTTACAGCTGTTAGCAGTTGCCTTACGTATTGAGATGCTGCTATGTTGGGTGCATATATATTTATAATTGTTATATCTTCTTCTTGGATTGATCCCTTGATCATTATGTAGTGTCTTTCCTTGTCTCTTGTAACATTCTTTATTTTAAAGTCTATTTTATCTGAGATGAGGATTGCTACTCCAGCTTTCTTTTTTTTTCCGTTTGCATGGAATATCTCTTTCCATTCCCTCATTTTCAGGCTGTATATGTCCCTAGATCTAAAGTGGGTCTCTTGTAGACAGCATATGTATGGGTCTTGTTTTTTGTATCCATCCAGCAAGCCTGTGTCTTTTGGTTGGAGCGTTTAATCCATTCACGTTTAAGGTAATTATCGATATGTATGTTCCTATGATCATTTTCTTAATTGTTTGGGTTTGTTTTTGTAGGTCCTTTTCTTCTCTTGTGTTTCCCACTTAGAGAAGTTCCTTTAGCATTTGTTGTAGAGCTGGTTTGGTGGTGCTGAATTCTCTTAGCTTTTGCTTGTCTGTAAAGCTTTTGATTTCTCCATCGAATCTGTATGAGATCCTTGCCGGGTAGAGTAATCTTGGTTGTAGGTTCTTCCCTTTCATCACTTTAAGTATATCATGCCACTCCCTTCTGGCTTGCAGAGTTTCTGCTGAGAAATCAGCTGTTAACCTTATGGGAGTTCCCTTGTATGTTATTTGTTGTTTCTCCTTTGCTGCTTTCAATAATTTTTCTGTGTCTTTAATTTTTGCCGATTTGATTACTATGTGTCTTGGCGTGTTTGTCCTGCATGGGACTCGCTGCGCTTCCTGGACTTGGGTGGCTATTTCCTTTCCCATGTTAGGGAAGTTTTCGACTATAATCTCTTCAAATATTTTCTCCGGTCCTTTCTCTCTCTCTTTTCCTTCTGGGACCCCTATAATGCGAATGTTGTTTGCATTTAATGTTGTCCCAGAGGTCTCTTAGGCTGTCTTCATTTCTTTTCATTCTTTTTTCCTTATTCTGTTCCGCGGCAGTGAATTCCACCATTCTGTCTTCCAGGGCACTTATCCGTTCTTCTGCCTCAGTTATTCTGCTATTGATTCCTTCTAGTGTAGTTTTCATTTCAGTTATTGTATTGTTCATCTCTGTTTGTTTGTTCTTTAATTCTTCTAGGTCTTTGATAAACATTTCTTGCATCTTCTCGATCTTTGCCTCCATTCTTTTTCCGAGGTCCTGGATCATCTTCACTATCATTATTCTGAATTCTTTTTCTGGAAGGTTGCCTATCTCCACTTCATTTAGTTGTTTTTCTGGGGTTTTATCTTGTTCCTTCATCTGGCACATAGCCCTCTGCCTTTTCATCTTGTCTATCTTTCTGTGAATGTGGTTTTTGTTCCACAGGCTGCAGGACTGTAGTAGGTCTTCTTGCTTCTGCTCTCATTTCTGATGTTTGAGTTCTCTTTTTCTTGGTGAGTCTAGCCAAATGTTGTCAATTTTGTGTATCTTCAAAAACTAGCTTAGTTTCAATGATCTTTTAATTGTCTTTTTAGTCTACTTTATTTCTGCTTGATCTGTTATTTCCTTCCTTCCACAAACTTGGGATTCATTTGTTTTTTTTGTCTTTGAGGTGTAAAGTCAGGTCGTTTATTTGAGATCTTTCTTGTTTCTTTACATCGGCATTTATCAGTATGAACTTCCCTCTTAGAACTGCTTCTGGTGTCCCATAAGTTTTTGTGTGTTGTATTTCCATTTTCACTTGTCTTAATTTTTTATTTCTCTTTTGTATTCTTCTTTGACCCATTGGTTGTTCAGTAGCATGCTGTTTAATATCCACATATTTGTGAATTTTCCAGTTTTCTTCTTGTAACTGATTTCTAGTTTCATACCGTTGTGGTCAGAAACAATGTTCGATATGATTTCAGTCTTATTAAATTTGTTAAGACTTGTTTTGTGGCCTAACATCATATATCCTGGAAAATGTTTCATGTTAGCTTGAGAAAAATGTGTATCCTGTTGCTTTTGGATGGAATGTTCTGTATATGTTAAGTCCATCTGGTCTAACATGCAGTTTAAGTCCAATGTTTCCTTTTTGATTTTATGTCTGGATGTTGTATCCATTTATGAAAGTGGATTATTAAAGTCCCCTACTGTTGTTATACTGATGTCTACTTCTCCCTTTAGGGCTGTTAATATTTGCTTTATATATTTAGGTGCTCCTATGCTGTGTGTAATTTACACATTATATCCTCTTGTTGGATTATCATTTTATAATTACCTCTTGTCTCTTATTACAGTCTTTGTCTGGAAGTCAGTTTTACCTGATCAACATTTAGTTACCCCAGGCTTTTTTTTGTTTTCCATTTGTGCAGAATATCATTTCACATCCCTTCACTTTTCAGTGTGTCCTTACAACTGAAGGGAGTCTGTTGCAGGCAGCATGTAGATGGGTCTTGTTTTTTGTTTGTTTTTAAACCTATTCAGCCATGATATGTATTCTGATTGGAGAACTTAGTCCATTTACATTTTAGGTAATTATTGATAGGTATGTACTTACTGCCATTTTGTTAATTGTTTTCTGGCTGTTTTGTAATTCGTTTTTTTCCTTCTCTTGATCTCTTCATTTGTGTTTTGATGATCTTCTGTAGTGATATGCCTAGATTCCTTTATCTTTTGTGTATCTATCTATTACAGGTTTTTGCTTTGTTGTTACCATGAGGTTTAAATTTATAACAAGTCTCTTTTACGGTAGTAACAACTTAAGTTTGAATGTACTCTAACTCCAGTCTTTTTAATATCTGGAGAATTTAAAGCAATGTTTCCCTTTTCTTTTTTGGTGTTAATAATTTATTTCTCATTTTGTTCTTGATCAGTTTTGTTAGGTGTTTTTATCCTTTTTTTATTAGTTCCCCCCACCCCCCCACCCCCCCACCCCCCGAGAACTAACTTCTGGTGTTACTGACGTTTTTTGTATTACATATCTGCTTTCTGTTTCATGGGTTTCTCGTTTTATCTTTTATTCTTACAATTCAGTGGTTTTTAGTATATTCTGTTGTGTAACCATCACCACTATCTATTCCAGAACATTCTTATCACCCCAAAAGAAACCCCTATACCTTGGCAGTCATTTCCCAATTCTGTTCCTCCACTCTGTCCCCATCCTAGGCTCTTGTGACTGCTAACCCCTTTTCTGTCTCTGTGGTTTGCCTATTCTGGACATTTCACATAAATGGAATCATAATGTGTGGTCTTCTGCAACAGGCTTCTTTCTCTTAGCATGTGTTCCAAGTTCATCCATGTGGTTGTACATATCAGTAATTCTTCTTAATTTTCAAATAATTTTTCATTGTATGTATATACTACATTTATCTATCCACCCATTGGTTAATGGACATTTAGGTCGTTTCCATTTTTGGCTAGGATGAATAACACCACTATAAATATTTAAAGAAAAAATTTTGTGTGTATATATGTTTTGCTTCTCTTGGGTGTATACCTAGGAGTGGAAATGCTGGGTCATATGCTCACCCTTGATTTAACTTTCTGAAGAACTGCACTACTGTTTTTCTAAAGTGACTTCACTATTTTATATCCCCACCAATTTAAGATTTCCATTTCCTCCACATCTTTGCCAACACTCGTTACTATCTAGCTTTCTGATTTTAGACATCCTAGGGTAGGTAAAGTGGTATCTCATAGCTTTTAATTTCCCTAATGACTAATTTTGTTAAGCATGTTTTTGTGTTTACTGGCCCTTTGTATATCATCTTTGGAGATATATCTCTTCAAATCATTTGCCCATTTAAAAATATTTTTAATTTATGTGTTGTATAAGATTTTTTTATATATTCTGGATACAAATTCCTTATGAGGTATGGTTTTCAGGTATTTTCTCCCATTCTGTGGGTTGTCATCTCACCTTCTTGACGGTGTCCTTTGATACACAAAGGTTTTAATTTTGATGAAGTTCAATTTATCTTTGCTGCTGCTGTTGTGTTTTTTGTATTCTAAGAAACCATCATCTAACCCATTGTGATGAGGATTGTTTTTTTCTTTTATAGTTTTAGCTCTTACAGTTAGATCTCTGATCATTTTAAGTTAACTCTTACACATGGTGTGTAAAGTCCAAATTTGTTGTTTTGCATGTCAGTATCTCTTTTTATCTCATTATTTACTTTACTTTCAGTTTCTTGTTTTTGAGATGAAAGCTTAGCTTTCTAATTTCCAAACTTTCTATTTTTCTGCTGTATTTAAAGTTATACATTTCCCTTTGAGCACTGCTTTACTTACATTCCACAATTTTTACTATGTACTATTTTCATTATCATTCAGTAAAAAATATGTTCTAATTCCCACTGCAATTCCACTTTGACCCTTGGGTTATTCAGAAGTGTGCTGCTTAATTTCTAGACTCTTGGGGACTTTCCAAGTTTGTTTTATGGTCCAGCATATAGTCTGTTTTGGTAAGTGTCCCACTTGGACGTGAAGAGAAAACGTTATCTGCATTGTTTGTTTGATGTCGTGTGTGAGTGAGATCAAGCTAAGGCCCCAGTCGTGCCAGTCATGTGAGTTAAGAAACCTACAGTTTCCCAGCTGGGCCTCCAGATTGAGAGGCAGATAAGCCATGCCCACTGTATTCTGTTCAAACTCCTGAGCCACAGGCTTTGTAAAATGATTATGTTGTGGAATTTTGGGATGGTTTGCTATGAAGCAACTCTAAGGAGAAATGACTATATTGTAGGCTCAATGTTTGAGAAGAATCTATGCTTTTTCATAATCCTTATGGAATTTAGGACCAGAGTTAGGGATTAATTCTAGTATAATGTGTTTTACAGCCATTTGGTAATAGGCAAGATGTACCAAAAATACATTTTACAGCTGTAATTGTAGTAGCTAGTATCACACTCCTGAACACAGTGCTACCAAAAGTTGTTGTATATAAAATTTTGTGCTTTTTTCCTATGCTAAAATCTAATCATTGTAATTGTTAATGTCTATAAAAATATAAATAAAACCCCCAAGAGACTTATAGAGGAAACACATATTCAACTATACTGTTGAAGGTAAAGTTCAGTTCTGAAATTCATAAGAGGATATCTTGTTGGCTTCTCAAGTGAAGGAAAGAAAGTATTTTCTGGCTATTCACATTTCAAATTGCTGGGCAACAAACCTATCAATCAATCAATCAACATATAGTAAATCTCTCTCAGAAATGAACAGGATGGGGCTTCTGCAACTTTGTCCGCTGATGCAGACAGCTGCCCGTCAGGTTCTGGTGCTCCTGGCTGTCTGAGTTACAGAGGTCCTCGGTAAGCATAAGGTTTGGTCTCCCTTTTGAGGGGTCGTGTGCGTCCAGTAGGCGTCTGTTCTATGCTGTGCTCTCAGGGTTACTGGGCAGAATCATTTAAAAGTATTTGTTTATTTTGAGCCATGAATGTGAAAAATCAAGGATATGGTTGAAGGAAAAAAAGTGTTTATTTAGACCATCCACTAGGATCATAATAAATAATGCAATATACTAATGTAATAACAGATGTTCTCATGCATTTATCACATTTAAAATATACAAGAAAGCTGGCTTACAGGGCTGTTGGGACAAATTTGGAAAAGTGTATTTGGCAATACAGTGAAAGCTGACAGTCTTAAGACTATATCAGATTCTCTTTCCTCTATATGTCTGTGAATAAATGGTAATGTTCCCTTATAGCTTCTACTTTTTATAAACATGCCAGAGCTAAGCCAATTGTCAAAGATCCAGGTTGACAATTCGTTATTTATCAATGTTTCTAATGGAAACCAGATTTTTAGAAAATAACAAAGATAAACTCTTTTGCATTTCAGTGTGGAGGCTGATATATTGCATGCCAGAATCATTTAAATAAACTGTGCCTGAATGAAATAAAACCCCAAAGTAGTTTATAAATAGTAACTTTGATACTCAGTATTAAAATGTTATAATATGATGTTTGATATATGACCAAATTATCTGACTGCAACAGTGATAAACTTTGATTACAGCTTAGTTTTGCTAGTAAATTTCACATAAAGAGTTTAAATAGGGTAACCTTTAACTTAAAGCTTTAAAACAAATAATTTAAACATATCTTAAACACTGAAAATGTGTTTTCAATTGTTATTTACAGTCAATCAATGATACCAGTGTATAGCTTAATTGAGCCAACTGCCAGTCTTTCATCCCTCTTTCAACATCTGCTATTACAATCTTCCTTATAAATACTTCGGCAAATCAGTTTAGTGAAGGAGACCGATCTGTGGTCCAGAGTAATTCAATGTATGGCCATTTGGTTTGGAGACAGCGTTTAATAGGAGTGTCATCTGTCTGTAGCATGGGATCTTCAAAACCCATAACAACTGCAGTTCCTTCCACATACATTACCTGTTGAACAAAATAAAGCCACCAAGGTCAATCAATCAATATTCTTAGCAAAGTCTTGTGAGGGATACAGAACTTTTCATAGGCTAGCAAACAGGGCACTGTGTACTGTTTCATATGGAACTTTATATCTAATTTTATTTTGATAGAAATTATAAGCTAGAATATCTGCTAATGTGAAAATAAATCTGGAAACGAGATGGTGAAACAATTTTAACTACTAGCTGAATTTAGACTGTAAGAAAGATCATGATTTATAAGAAGTGTATGCAAATCCCAAGAACATACTATTTCTGATAAAAGAAAAATCATTCTTCCAATAATATATACCCCTTGAATCAATTTACAATTTTCTTTTCCTATTGCTTTAATATGGAGGCACTCAGCTATATATTCTGAGAAGGACTTTATTTTCTACTTTCAATTTAAATGTTGAATTTCCAGAGCTGCAAGCAAACTGGATGTTTGTCAATGAAATTTTCCATTACTGTATTAAATACTTCTGAAATGCTGTTCATGAATGTACTTTGTTCTGCATGAAATATCATGGAGAAAAAAAATTAAAGGACATCAGGTCAGAAACAAAAATCTCTATATGTAATGGCAATGACTATTAAAAAGATACACTGGCAGGTGGATATCAGAAAAGTTTTACTCTGATTTCTTCAAACAACTTTTAGAAGTCATCTGTGAAGTAACATACTAACTAAAGCCCTAACTCATTATAAGCGCCCACTGTAGACATTAGAGCATTCAGTCATGAATTTCGCTTTGTACCAAGAGAAATTCTAACTAACTGCGTAATTTAAAAGGAACAGATACAGATGACTGCCCTCTTCCAAAGTATGTGTAATGATTTTTACACTCAGTGGCTGATACACATGATTGTAATTACATTCTTCCAAGATAAAAGCTATAAACTATTTGACCAAGGAGCCAAGAGAAACAACTTGATTAGCCTTAAGCTGGAGTCTCCTTAAATAACATTAAATATGGGAATATTTTCTATCACTAGGCCAGATAATTTGGTTTCATAAATCTCCTTTTTTAGGAGGCTCTAAAGACATACTTTAATGTGAAACGAATACTTTTACTTTTTTGCATCTTTACTTTGGTTGCTGTATTACTTTCTAGTTTCGATGGAATAAATTTACTATTAAAACTGTAAGTCATGCTTTTCAGCTCTCCAGAGCAAAACTTTTTTCTGAAAAATTGTCCACGAAGAACACCCCTTGCTCATGGTGTTAGAGCAGACCTGCTTGGGTGGAGTACCCCGACCTGCCTGTGTGGCCGCCCTGGCCTGTGGCCCCTGGTGGGTCACATTCCCCTCCGCTTGGCCAGCCTTCTCCTGTTGTCTGTTTCCTCAGATATTTTTAATAGTACCCTTACTCTGTGGTCTACCAGATTTCTAGCTCCTGAGTAACTTTATGTTATACCTCTGCAACTTAATGGCATACGTGCTTCGTGTTAAGAGTGCTTACGTACTACTGTCATGTTAATAGTTCATCTTTGATTTCTGACCTCTTTGTTAGTATGTCAGACGCTTGTCATGAGCACGACTTGAAAACTTACTATATACAGGTAGCGTGGCCAAGCAGACCAAGGACACGATTGGGAATCAGGAACTCAGTTCCAATCCCTGCTCTGCCAATGACTTGCTGTGTGACCCTGGGTGAGTCACTTAATCTCCCTGTCTCAGAGGCCTCATCTGGAAAATACGGATAATATTTGACTGACCTACCTTGCAGGGATTGTGTAGGCAAGTAACTAAGTAGTGACTATAAAGTACCTTCTGTTACAAGGCTACATAAAACTTCAAAATCTAGAGGAAGCACTCATTTACACATATTAGAACAGAGCATACAAGTTTGCTTATTGACAATTTGTATCTTGCTATAGATATCAGTAAATCATTTTACTATGAAAAAGATCTTCAAACCTAATGTAATAAAAGTTCTAATATATATTGTTATGAAAATAAAAGTAAATTTTAGTCACAGGTTTAGATCTGCTCTAACTAAAATTATGCATCTAATATACATTATGATCTATTATTTTCTCTAGCCATCCTCGATTTAGATACATATGAAACCAGCATGGGTATTTCAAATTAAAAAGGCACGTTAGCCACCAAATGTAAAATAGCTAGTGGGAAGCAGCCGCATAGCACAGGGAGATCAGCTCTGTGCTTTGTGACCACCTAGAGGGGTGGGATAGGGAGGGAGACGCAAGAGGGAGGAGATATGGGGATAATATGTATACGTATAGCTGATTCACTTTGTTATACAGCAGCAACTAACACAACACTGTAAAGCAATTATACTCCAATAAAGACGTTAATCGTTTAAGGTATTAAAAACGGAACCACTTGCTTCAGGACAGTGGGGCCAGCTGCTGGCACTGGAAGAAGACACCGCTACCACAGTATTTCAAGAGACTGGAGGCCATTCATGAGGGAAGTAAAATAGGGGTTCAGCACCAACGGTCTCTACGGTACCTTCCAACTCAAAAGCCAGTGGGCGCTCCCCACTGTGAGGAGTGAGTCTGTAGAGGCTACCGGGGGCGGCCCCGCTCTCTGGAACACAGCACACTCAATTACCACTTTCTCTCATCATTTGTTCAAGTCTTCCTTTACTCCCCTAGTACAGTTTTATAGTTTATTATTTATTTTATTTGTATAAATACTTGGTTTTTTTGTTTGGTTTCTGCTTTCTGAGATTTAAAAGTTATAGTAAAATAAAGGAATAACTTAAACTTCCGTATTCCCACACACACAAAAAAAAGGCATGTTAGGCTTTAGCTATATCTACTGTGACTGTTACTGGCATAAATGCACACATAGGAGCTATATCTTAGGTGTAGACAAGGCTCATTAATCAATCAAAGAGGGTGAATTGGCGAGACCAAAGTTTTGATTTAAAGCGGGTGAGTATATCTGGACGTGAAGCACTGATGTGCCTTTGTCCGTGGAGCAAAGCATAGAGGGTGAGCCGCGGGCTCTGAGGGGGACGCCCTCGGCTCCCGTCCCAGCTCCGCCGTTTCCCAGCTGCCTGACTGCGGCAAGCTGCTTACCTCTCCCATGCGTCAGTTTCCTCCACTTTGTAAAAGGGGGATATACAGGCAATACTTACTTCATGGGATGGTGTTCAACTTCAGATAAAACAAAGTGCTTAAGACAATTCCAGGTAAATGCTCAATAAATGCTAGGTGTTATGGATATTAATTTAAATCCTTTAAAATATTTTTCTAAATCAAAAATCTCACTCTTACCCCTTCTTCCTCCGTTTAAATGGATCAGTAACTTTCAGCACACTAAACTTGATTTAGTTAACATCTACAACACCCAAGGGTAACAACATGTATGTAGATGGAGTTATCCTGTCCCAGTGAAAGTACTGCCCCAAAATTCCAATGAAGATCTCACTGAGTCCAGGTCTAAAATATGCTCTGATTACTAGTAAAGAGACGCCTCGAATAATCTCCTTCCTTAGGTAGCAAGTTTTTGGGAATCAAACATTGTCATATACTCCTATATTTTATCAAGCCAGGTGAAGACAAATTACAACGTGCGTTATCATACCTTTTCATTGTAATTTGATTGCTTCAGTCCATTGTAGTGGTAGACAGTAAAAGACTCTGGACCACTGGAACCCTGTTATAAACAAAGAACAATTAAAACTTTAAATCTTTATATCAGGCAATTTCTAATTAGCAACTGAAAGTAAAATGGAAGTTTCTTAATTCCACATCCTTTGATTACGGAATCATCTGACAAAGCAAGATACTTAGACTTACGCAGTTAACTACCATAAAACCTAAAAGCTGAAATTTGCTTCTGGGGAAGAGACAGGAAATTGGGGGAGTGCTGATTTTTATCATAAGCCCTTCTACAGTTTATATTTTTAAATACGTGCATGTATTACTGTAATTTTTTTAAAAAAAGGACACGGTTCTAAAATGCAAAACAATTTCCTAAACTGTATCTCTGCTTTTTTTCTGCTTATAAATAATTTGTTCCTCTCAATAAATACAGAAAAGCAGTGATACCACTTTCACTCAGATTACAAACATATGCACCAATACTTCCAATTCGGTCCATAGTATCAAATTGGGGGTTTCCATCCCCACAAAAATATCTTCTGAATATTGTAAACTTTAACTGTGAAAAGGAAACATAGTGCTTAGAGACTTAAACAACATTCAATAGAGAAAGGAAACTGAATAAATCATTATACTAACAACTTCCAGAGAAAGTGATCATGTCGTTCCCACTGTTCTAACTTTGGTTCTCAGTTCGGTAAAGCTCACGTTCACCTCTCTGAACGTAGCCTTGAAGGCCGTTAACGGTCGGGCCCCTGCAGGTGCCTGACTCCCAGTGATTGATTCCCTTTAGTGCCTACGGCTGAGTCTCCCCGTGCCCATCCCCCTTAAGGATCCTCCTGGTCACATCTGATTGTGACAAAAGTTGGGCCAGTGTCCCTCCTTGGAATTTTTTCCAGTTGGAACCAAGAGAAGAAGCTCCTTTCCAACGGGCAGGGATGAGACTCCTTCCAGCCCCAGAGGCTCCTGGCACCACCTTCCAGGCGCTGCTTCCTCTGTCCTTCCGTTGCTCCGAGCTACTCCTCCCACTTCCTATCTTTCCGGCCCACGTCAGGCAGTTCAGGCTGGGATTTGCAACCAAGAATCCTAAACGACAGGACCTAACCTACCCTTCCAGTCTTATCTCCAACCTCTCACCTTCCTGAATTCTGCTTGAGACAAGCACATTCCTCATCTTCCCATGAAGAGACCTTTGGTTGTTGGCTCTTCGCACATCTGTGATTTTTTTAAAACTCTTTTCTCGTTTTTCAAGATCTGGGGTAAATCTTACTTTGTAAAGTTTGCCTTAAATACACTATTTGGGTTCCTTATTACTTTGGGATCTTTCTAACAATTGTCTCAATTAATTTGTGAATCATATACTACACTTTGCATTATCTCTTCAGTTGTTATTTTGAAAGACTGTTTACATTTTTAACTGTTTTCAACTTTTCATGTCTAAAATCTAAGCTCATAATTTTTTGTATCCCCTTCAAATGCTTTACAAAACAGAAAAATCTAGAATTTATTCAATCATCTTAATTGTATACATGAGTCAGTGCAATTAGTCACTTAGATAATTTGGCTGTTGATTTTCAGAGTTAGTTAATATACTTTAACTTACAAAATAAATATTTTACTACAACTGAATACAATTTACATCTCCAGTTCTAGTAACTAACAACTGATATAAAATAAATAGCAACAAAAGGTAGTGTAAAACGGTGGTTAAAGTACTTTGTCTCTTTGCTTAGATACCCTACACTGGATCCTGAACTGGCCTCGTGCTAGCAGTATGACGTTAAGCCATTTTCTTAAGTTCTCTAATCCTCCGTTTCCTCCCTGACAAAATGGGGGAAAAATAACACCTAACGTATAAGGCGCACGGTGCCCGGGTGCAGAGAACATGCTTAATAAGCGGTAGCTGCTCCTGCGAGCCTTCCCATAAACCGTGCTGGTATCTGATGAAATGATCACAGTACACCTGGCTAAATCATTTGGGTGAGTGGTAAAACCCTGCACTCAGATAGGAAGACAAGCCAGGTGCAGGCTGTAGAATTAGCCAATGACACAGACATAACTTGAGCATACTGGGACGGCTATAGATCCTTATAAGTCAGCTCCCGTCACAGCCAGTGGAAGGCACGTCCCAGCATGAAGCGGCACAGCTCCACTCCAGTAAAAGGCTTTCCTTTTACTCAACTAAAATCCTCCTCGAACTTAGGGGCACTGGTAGCAGTTCGCACTACATACAGGCTCCTTTACCTTCTTTGCTAGTGTTTAGAAAGTTCTAAAAAGATACATACCAATCTATTAACAGCAGTCACCCGAGAGAAGGAAAATAGGGGTGGGAGTGGTTTAAGAGAATCTTTCTCCTTTTACTCCACAAACTTCTGAATTTGAATCTTCCTTTAGAAAAATAATATCAATGTGTCTATATTGGTGTATATACTCTCTTCCACCACCCCTCTTCCCCAATCAAAGTTTTGCGTTGCTATATTGGAACACACAACTCTTCTATCCTCTCTGTTGGGAAAGTATTTGCATGATAATAGTGCTTTATTAGTCTAATATCTGCATGTTAGAACATTTTTAACTAGTAGAAAAAAAATGCTGAAACAATCATAATATGATCCTCCCAACAGAACAAAACAATAACTATATTTCTTCAGCTATGTTACCTGATCAGGAAAAAATTCTTGAAGAAATGGACCCAATAATATGATTCCTAATCCTTCTGGATCTAATTTATTCTTCATGAGATTTATACTACGGGGAGAGAAAAAAGAAAAACAGTGGATACCAATGAAAAAAAAAAGCTTATTTTTCTCCTTTCATGATTAAATTACTAGTACTGTAACACATTTGACTGCCAAAAATCCTGACAGCTGTTCTTTTTAGACCCTTAATGACAAATACACAGGATGACATCTAATTTGCCAAAACTTGGTTATTTTTAAACCAGAGTAATCTGTTACTATTTAGAATTTAAATTATGATGATGACTTTGGAATATTGTTCCTTATTAGGTAAAGTAACTTAAAAACCCAGGCTTGTAAAAACAGGCTTATAACCTCCCAAAGGCACATTCTCTTTGCTTCATAGCTATGCCTGAATTTAACTATCAAAGGAGCCATTTAACTTAAAATAAACTTTTTTTTTTTTTTAAGCCCAAAGAGAAAAAGAAACAGCATCAAAAGCAGTGGTACATCAGATAATCAAAAACATCTAAAAAGCTTACTATCAAGAACCAAATGAGGCGGAGGCATAAAATTCTTAGACAGTGTAAACTGAAGGTTAAAAAAGGTAAGATATCTTAATTGTCAAAGAGCTGAAGTATAGGTGTAGCCAAGGTTGCTGAAAGGTACTATGTGTGACTAGAAAGAAGGTGGAGAAAAGTGGACTGCAGTTTGAAGAGAGTTTTAAAAATGAAAATGGTCTTTTCAGAAAATTTTCATTCTCCATGTTATCTTTCAAACTATAAATGTCAGGTTAAATACAACTTATTATTGAGCCTTGAATAACATGGGTTTGAACTTTCAGCACAGGTCCACGTATACATGGATTTTTTTTTTTTCAATAAATACATGTACCATAAGTAAAATCTCTTCCTTATGATTTTCCTAATAATATTTTCTTTTCTTTAGCTTACTTTAAGAATACAGTAATAGAATATATATAACATACCAAATATATGTTATAGACTGTTTATGTTACTGGTAAGGTTTCCAGTCAACAGTAGGCTATTAGTAGTTGAGTTTTGGGGAAGTCAAAAGTTACACAGGGATCTTCACCTGCGCGGGGGTCAGTGCCCCTAACCCCTGTGTTGTTCAAGGGTCAACTGTACAACATGCAAAGGATATGACGCTTTAATGGGTCTGAGTAATGCCAGGAGGTTATGACATGAAACAGAGGAAGGCAAGGTCATATTATATTTAATATAATTTATTAATCCTTGATAAGGCCCTGTTAGTTTATGGGCCATCACATATTATAAATGTGACTAGACCAAAGGACCGAATAAATAACTCAGTGCAATCTTTCAGCTACTTCTAGAAAAACAATTTGACTCTACTGTGCTAACTTTAAAATTCAGGGTATGTTATGTATTCTGATGAAACAAGGAAAATTAAGTAGATGACATATAGGCATCTACGTAAGAATCTGAAACAAAAAAACCAACTTTGCCTTTTTTTTCCTCCTTCCCATCTTAAGAATTGTTAGTAACCAAAATGACCTCAGTTCAATTCCCTTTTGCATATTAGAGCAATGTAAACAAGGTCTCCACTTGGTAATCAGTTGAGAAGAAATATGGTAGTTACTATTATACCATTTATTGGACTAGTTCAACTGTCTCTGAATTTCTCCTCTTTAAGTTAAGTTGGAATCAACAATTATGTCTACTAAGTAAGGGTAACATCACAGTGCTAGGTACTGACATTCAGACATACTAATTCAGATGTGATTAGTTTGCAAATGTTTATATGTATTTCTTACTTTCGAAGAAAACACACCCTAACTATTTATTTAAAAACAAACAGAACAGGATCAAGTTCTAAAAACTGTGTAACAATATGTTTTATGCTGCTTTTGCTGAATCCTTTCCTTAAATGTTTGTAAGCGAAAGTTTGTTCATTGTCAGATACATTTTCAGAAGGGGGAAATAACAAAACAAAACAACAACTGTGCAGAAAAAGGAAAAGTTAGTGTAGATCAAACGTGATTTTTAAATCACCTATATTTGATCAATCTATTATATATTTGATTACCAGATTTGATTAAAAGATCTATCCACTTAACCAGAGAGATATTTTCCCATGGATAATAAAGATCCCAAATTTATGCAAGAAGTTATAGATGTAATAATGTACATTAACGAAGACAACGACTGATATTAGTGTTAGGCAATACTGAAAATTATATTCTGTAACATACTGGGGCCACTTACAAAGGTTTCAGATCATTTAGAATGTTCAGGGTCTTTAAGACTGAATGTCAGAGGCCTGCTGGTTATTTAAGCAGGATGACTAGCAATATAGACATTCTACATAACTGTCACTACTTTAGCTGAAGGTACTAAAGACATGCACAAAATTTCAAAATATGGAAAAAGTTTCAGTGAGAAAAAACATATTTAATATGGAGAAAGGCATTTATATTTTTAGGACCCTTTTTTTAAAAACTAGACCATAAGTGCAGAGTGGGAAAGGAAGCTCATTTTAGGTAAGTCAAGTCTCTGCTATAATACTGATTGGTCTGACTGCTTCCTAAATCGTTGCTTAATATAAAGTGCTATGCTTCATATATACATAAACGCTTAGATTTTTTTAAAAAAGAGGCAATAATGTGTGTATAATGTTTTACACTTAACAGAATCAGAGTTGGTTAAATAATACTTTGTATGTAGCTTACTATTCAGGATCTGAAACAAGGTCCAATGCTTTCATCACATCTTCTAGAAGTGAATCAGGTATGAATCCATTATCTGGAAAAGAATTACAGAAACAATTTGGATTAAGTTTACTTCAAGAAATGCTATTATTGCTGCTCAGACAGACTCCAGCGAAGAATCACATAAGAGGGATACAAAGAATTAAGAAACAGCATATTAAGTTTATTTTGGGCACAATATTGTTATTAGGTACTCTCTTAGTTTTCTTGGGCACATAGGCAAAGATTTATTTTCAAGGTTAGTTTTCTAATACAAAAATGAACCACATGACTTCTCCCTGAGAACTCCAAGGAAACCTGAAAGCCAAATTACTTCTTAAACAGGCTTACAAATTTAAATGATACAAATTTTTTTCTACTTAAGTTTCTAACAGTTAGTTATCCAATTAAAATAAACCTTTACCAGTAAATTCTTTTTTGTCGCAATGTTTGTTATTTTAGCTTCTTGCAAGAATGTTCATGATCCATTGTTATTTAGATCTCTGACAATATACGGTCAAGAAAAGATATCTCTCGACTTAAATCAACAGACCTGATTTAAATAAAAGCCATAGATTTAATAGGGAAAAAAATTCAAAGTTGGAATGCAGAGTAGAATCAAATGTTGATGCAGAGTAGTTTATGGAAAATATTCCTTTTCTTGGGCTCGATGAGGAAATAGCATTGGTAAATGGCCCAAACTCAGATGATGCAATAGAACGTGACACACACAAAAAGCTTGTAGGGCAGTTTGAAATCACAGTACTTATAAACAAGCGACTTGTTGATTCCCTTAAATGTACAATGCCTGACTTCCTCTACCCATTTATTCTTTCCTGAAGACTGTGTCAGCTTTAAATCAACTTCCAACACAATAACCTTTTCAGGGATTAGGATAATTAAAGAAAAAAGAAAAAAAATCTTGTCCTGGAGGAGGAGATGTCCAAAAGCCCTGCTTCTATAATCAAACTATAAAGTGTAGTTGCTCTTCCTGCACATAGTGTGTCCTCTACCAGCAAGGAAATAAAGAAGTTATGATTTTTTTAAAAGTCTTTTCTTAAACCTCATAAGCACATGCTTACCCATGTGAAGACAGATTGGCCTTGACTAAAAGGCTAAGAATCATTTAGGATAATTAAAAATTATCCTAAATATAATTTTAGAAAGTGAACATTTAGAATAATTCCAGTTTGTCAAGTTACCAATAATTGAAGGTACAGAGAATAAAAAAACTTGTTTGAAGGCACCTGTGAAAAATATTCAAGCTTTGTAAGCCTAAGTTTGATAAGTTTGAAAGGTAGAAAATTACTCATTTTGCTTAGTTAGGTCACAGCTAAAAGCTTAGCATTTCCAAGTGTAAAACAGGCTTGATCTGGCTACTGGTAACCAGGAACAGTTATCTGGATAGGTTTCTATGTTTATGGGCTATCATGTGTATCCACTTGACAGAAGCAGTGTGTATTACAATATTCTTCTGAAGCACTGAATGGCAGGCAGCCTTCTCTCTTCTTACTGTAACCCGAGACGCAGCTCCCATCCCCAGAAAGGGCTAATGGGCTGTATACAGACACAAACAACAACTAGGAAAACAACACAATGACCTCTTTAACTCAAACGTGATTAACCTCAAGCTTAAACATTCCAACACATTTTTAAGGGGTCTAAGAGATTTACAACCTGTAAACACAGACATTCTGGAGTACAGCAATGACTACACCAAGCCAGTGACTCTAGTTTTTGTACATACAGTATTTTATAACTGGAGACTGCAGAATCATTTTTTTCAATACCTCAAAGACTTTTAATACACCCAAGATTAGAAGAGGAGATTTGGAATTACTTACCTTTTTAAAACACTGATTTTGAAATTACTTTATTCTTTAATAATCATACCTGTCAAGACAAATTCTTTAGAAAAAGCAGCCTTAAGTCTAAGCAGATCGAAACTCAACGCCATCTAGTATTTAGTCAGCTGGTTCCTCAGAGAATATGGAAACAGAGACACAGTGATAAGAAGACCTCAATACCAAGAGCAGAGGAAATCTGAGCGTACAATTTGTTGATTGCTCAAGCCGACCTAAGAAGCACCAAAGGAAAAAGTAGAACTTGAATGCATCGGTAATTTAACCACATGAATATAAAATGGACTTGTACAGGCTTTCAAGCTCAGAAGAATGGGGAGGATGGGCGGGGAGGGCAAGGGGGCATTGCCCGCGGTTGTGACGGAACGCAGCTACGGTGTCAATATTCACATACAGTTAAATTGTGTTTAAGACGTTTGAAAAGGAGGACAAAAGCTGTTCGTTTATAAATTTAAAAAAGAGGGGTTTTTTTTGTTTCTTTAAAACCCAGTAAACAGATGGCAAGAAGCGCCCAGCTCCTAGAGCTCGGGAAGAGGAACTCTGCGCAGAGCAGCGCTGGGTAGGGGTGCAACGGTGAAGTGAGTTAGCAGTTTGCTGGGTAGGGGGACCAGTTCAGAATGGTGAAGAAGTCGAGCTGGCCTCGAAGGAGAAGGAAGGACCCATCATGATTCCCGTTGGGAAAGACGGGGTGGGGGGAGACTGGCAGGCCTCCTAGCAGAGGCACCAGCTGAAGGGAGAGCTGCAGGAGATAGCAGGTGTCAGGAGGCCACAGCGGGACAAGAAACAGCGTGAGAGGAGATGGGGACCCAGCACTGGGGACAGTAACGTTTTCAAACCCCTGCAGGTGAGAAAGAGTACAGTTCCTTAGGAACAGAGGAGACAATCAAGATCAAGTTGAGGAGAATTTAAATGCTGTTGGTTTTAGTAAAAAATTAACAAATTATCTTATTTTTACTCAATGTTGTATCATACTTTACCTAGCTATTATTATTGACGCTTATAATAACATATCCCTACAATTTAATAGCACTCTTAGTGAAAAAATGTATGTGGCTTTTGCCCGGAGGCAAGGTTAGGACATTTTCGTAGTTGCGCTTGCACTGGTGTCTCCCTGCTGCTTCGTGCCTCTGGCCCCGTGAACGGAGGCCATGGACAGCAGGAATGCCATGACCCGGGGGCCGAGCACGGTGCTTGACACAAGTAGCTGCTCAATAACGTTTGTTACAATTATTCAAGCTAATCCTAACTTCAGATTTAAACAAACTGCTCTGTTCAGGCGCCATGGTTCAACCAAAAACAGCTTTGTGAATTGTACCTATGAAGTTTACAAAGAAATGAGTAGCTGCTTTATGGCCTGTCCTACAGAACCACTTCAATTATGTGATGGGAAAGTTGCAAACCAAACCAAACATGGTGCACAGGATACAAAAAAACTATGGCTGGGGCAGCAGGAAACAGTGAAGAGAATGGTACAGCAAGGCGAATGGCAGTGACGGAAGGGACGCAAAGGTAGAGAGAAGATGACGTGATTTAAAAGGAAGAGAAAAGACAGAATTAAACAAAAGGCAACTTCTAGATAATGTCTAAGGATGGGTGTATACTAAACTATCTACAACAAGTAAAATTAGTCTTAAAGAGTAAAAAAATGTACCACACTGAAATCATTCAGACAAAAGATGCTGTCAATATATTTTAGCAACCTAAAAAGAATACAAGGGCTCTTTAAAATCAAAATATATACTCCTTGTCCAAACAGGGTTGATGAAGTCTACAACGGGGCAGAGTGAAGAAAGAGAATAAGAGGGAGAGAGAGAGAAGAAAACAAAACAAACCTCATTACGGGTGATGCTAAAAATTTCAAATACCATCTGTGTAGAATTCAGTTCTTTGGAGATTACTGAATAAGCTCTATGCTACACAGTTTTGGATTTTTTTTCTTTTTTAAACAACAGTATGGTCAACTTATTGAGTACCTGAATAATGATGTAAAGTAGATACAAAGGCCATCTTACAGCTGAGGAAACTGAAGTTAAGGAACTTGCCCAACATCACACAGCTGAGTTTACAGAGGTGGGATTTAAATCCAGGTTGTCTGATACCCACTGGAATGCTTTTAGCATTTTAGAAAGCCATTTTCTGATACCTGGAGGCACTCCAAAGTTCCTCTCTTGTCCAGTATCTTTGATCACACTGATCAATTTACCTCTGTCCCTACTCTTTCATTATTTTTAAAAATTACTATAAAAAATGTATCTGAATACAAACCAAATATCCAAACTTTCCCCCACAAAAGAGATGTAAAAAACAAAATGAAACAAAACAAAACATAAAAACACCACCCCCCCCCCAACCCAAATCCCCAGGAAACAAAACTATGGACTTTCTCTGAAGCCCATACGTAACACTTTATAGAGGACCAGTACTTGATTCTCTTTAGGATCTGAGCACACACACTAGTGTTCATTTCCATTCCTGAATTTGGGATTCTTCATTAAAGGGACCACGTAATTAGAGATGGTATGTCAAGGTCCTGCTTGAAATTAAAATTCTGGAAGTATTACAAAGGAGAAACTAACAGCTAAAAATATATTTTTGAACTTATTTTATATGTATGCTTGGCATCAAAATAATTATTGAGCTCCTTAGATCCTAAAGACTCTGAAGTAGAGACTAACTGCTCAGTGGGAATGACAGTCAATATCATATCCGTATTCCAATAAATTAAAAATAGTTAAAAGTAGACAAAGACAAAAAGATACCCTCCTTGTACATTTCCTTTCTCAAGAAACTCATTCGCATCCAATTTCAATTTCAGTTCTAAAATTCTCACTAAAGAAACTAATGCAGAGGGATCCAAAAAGGCAGATTACAGAAAAGCCATACGTTTGGTTTGAGAATGGTCTGTAGTGGTTACACTGGGTGTAAAAGGATGCTTGATATCTTGGACAATCATTTCAAATCAAAATTAAGCAGCACTATAAAGACCTGACTGGAAACTCCGGAAAGATACCCAGTTTATCCATGTCATCTTACATACTTCATCCTATAATGTATTCCACTCTAGAAGGAATCCTCCTCTCATACAGTAACTATTATCAATATGGGTAGAAACATGTCACCTAATATATCTTGAAACAGAGCAGACATTTACACATGTATGTGTATACCACTTCACGACCACTCTCCACTGGGATATGAGGTATAGAAAAGGCAAACATCTAGAAGCGGGGTGAGAGATGGCAGGGGAAAAAAACCAAATACTTTAAATAAATCCTTAAGAGGCGGGTATGCCACAGGAAATCGCCCGACTCATTTTCTGAAATATATTTCTTTAAAATATAAATCCAAGCCTTGACCGTTAATTTCCTTGATTATTCCAATAACCACTTGCCTCTAAGCATCACTTCTCTTTAGTAAACGCTACCTAATTATTTTTCTTGTGTCCTGTCTTTCCATTCAAGTCAAACACTTTGCTGGCTATTCCTTGTATATAAATTTCTATCTCCTACCTCGTGTTCATGGGTATCATTTTCTCTTCTTTGTGCTTCCATTTGCCAACGTGATCGTACCTCCTCAGGTCTTCAATGATAGCTCTCTAGCTAATCTCAGTTCACTTTGATCACATTTCTTTTAATCTTATATTATTTATATCAATCTTATTTTCATTTTAACTTGCTACAGTTTCCAAAAACTGTACTTGATTAAGTTTGATCCTAACTCAAAATATATTAAAAGCATTTAGGAATAGAAATGATTTATTTCCTATCTTTTCCATCAGAGGATTCATATTGGTAAGAGAATGACTGTATTTGTCACCCTCCATGACATAGTTCAATGTGCTGCATATCCCAATGATTCCAGCTGAAGTTGTTAACTTACTATAAGACGAATTTCGTTCAGTGGTGGGAAAATATAAAGAAGTAAATTACTTTTACTTCTAAAGACTTAGAATGAAATGTTATTGGAATGAAATGTTATTGGAAGTTTAAAAGATTATTAATTCCAAGAAGAAAGCAACATTTATTTTTCTTAAGGTAGGGAAAAGGCACAGTGGTAGAAGCTAACTGAAGGTTAACTCACCAATACCAGCACCAATTAACTTGAGGTGTAGAGAGAGAGGAACTCACATTTATAAAGTACCTACTATGTGTTAAGGACTGGGCAGGTGCTTTCTACAATGCTATTCATTTAATCTTCATAAGGACTCTCAAGAAACAGGTGGTTATTATCATCTGATATATAAGAAAACAGATTTATAGACTGAAAAGTAACTAAAGTTATATGGTTACTAAGATTCCGAGAATTTGTATGACTGAAATTTTCAGAGATGGAAAGAGTAGATCTCCAAGAGTTAAAAATTTCAAGACAGAAGAAAGTGTATTTATAAAGATAACTGAGTCCATTCAGGAGTTGATAAGGATTAACCCAACAACGTAGGCTCCTTCATGGTAATTTACAGTGGAACGTAAGGCATGGCTCAGTTTTAAAGTTATACTGGAAAAGTCAGTGAGCTAGCTATCATAGTTTAGTCATAACCATTATCGAAGTACATAAATGCAAAGACGATTAAAATAACCTAGCTAACAATGACAGAGTTGACATTACAGTGACATATATGTGAACTTTTAAGACAACCTTTGTTAGTGCGGTAGAGAAGCTAATAAGCTCAGGCTCAAAAGAGCATCCTAAAGATGATTTTTCTTATCCTCCTTCTGTATTTTCTTCTGGCACAATCAATTATACAGAAATATTCTGGGGAGTGACGTCAGCAAGATGGAGGGCTAGGAGACCCCAGCTCATGTCTCCCACACAAGAAACCAACAAAAACAATAAACAAACAGCACAAACTGAAGAAAACAGCCCAGGGAAAGTACTGGGCTAGAAAGCAGCAGCAAAAAACCCTGTGGAGCTCCAAAATAAATCAAGGATAACTGCACAGGACAGTACAGAAGTGTACTACCTGAGTCAAGCCATTACCCAGTCAAGAGCAGCCTGGCACCCGGAGGGATGGCCTCAGAGGAAGTTCACCACACGGGGAAAAGGAGAACCCCTGCAGGCCTCTCCACTGGGGACATGTGCAGCCTTTGCTGCAGTGGTCTCCTACCAACATCGCTCCCAGCTGACGGAGCTGCCCACAGTGCTCCCCAGGCCCTGCACCTACTCCCAGAGGCTAGAGCCGTCGCTGCAGGAGACCTGCCCTCAGGGACCCCAGTCTCTCTGGAATGAGGTGCGCCTCAGCACCTCACCATATGCAGGACTGGAGCTCTGGGCCTCACCCATGGTTTCAGGGTCATGGCTTTGTCCCACCATTACCAGCACAGTGTCTGCTGCCCTGGGCCCCGCCTACTGGACACCAGGTTACAGCTCTGACCCGTCATCCTCAAGGATGCTCCATCACCCCCCATCCCAGGTTGAGGCTCTGACACGTCACTGCTAAGACCAGGCTGCAATGCCCTGAGCCCCGCTCCTGATGCTCGGCTTTAACACATCAGCATTGCAGCCGTGCTGCTGCTGCTGCCTCGTGACTGCCGCAGGGGGCCAAAAGTGAGACTCTGACCCACCATGCCCAGTCTATGCTGCTACTGCAGCCTGGGCCCAAGCCACCAGCACAGCTTGTCATCCCAGGGCCTGTGCCGCTGTCGCACACCCCCACGCCAGCGAGCCGCTATGGGGAGCCCCTGAAACTCAGGTCCCAGGTCCACGGAAGAGCTGTACGTATGTATACCGCAGACATCAGTGCCACATCTGCAGCAAGTGCACCTGTACCTCAGGACTACTGTGGTAGCTCTGTATGCACCAGAGCCTAGGACCCTGGCTCTGATACTATACTGCTCCACAAAGGACCCCGAATGAATAGCCAAAACGATCTTGAGAAAAAAAGAACAAAGCTGGAGGTAGCACACCTCCTGATTTCAAACTATATTACCAAACTATAGTCATCAAAACAGTATGGTATTGACCTAAGAACAGTCACACAGATCAAAGGAACAGAACAGAGAGCCCAGAGATAAACGTGCACTTAAATGGTCAATTAATTTACAACACAGGAGCCATGATGTACAATGGAGAAAGGCCAGTCTCTTCAATAAGTGGTACTGGGCAAACTGGACCACTATCTTACACCACACACAAAATATGATCTATTTTGAGTTAAGACTTGAATGTAAGACCAGAAACATTAAAATTCGTATTATGTAGCAAACACAGGTGGTAAGCTCCATGACATCACTCTTGGCAATGACTTTTTGGATTTAACACCAAAAGTGGGGGAGTAGGTGAAATGAGTGAAAGGTGTCAGAGGTACAAGCTTTCAGTTATAAAATAAGTGAGTCATGGGGATGTAAGGTACAGCATGGTGACTATAGTTAATAATACTCTATTGATTATTTGCAAGTCTCTAAGAGAACAAATCTTAAAAGTTCTCATCACACACATAAAAAAATTTGTAATTAGGTATGGTGATCAATGTTAATAGGCCTACTGAGGTGATCATTTTGCAATACATAAAAATACCAAATCATTATGTTGTGCACGTGAAAGTAATATAATATTAAACATCACTTACACCTGAAAAAAATAAAAATCCTGTAGTGGTGGTGTGTAAATCACTTTGAACTCTACCATACAGGCCAAGAGACAAGGGTTAAAAATAACTCTATCTACAATATTATGTTAATGGATACACAATAGAAAGAGATGTATACTGGGACATCAAAATAAATTATGGAGGTCACGTAAATGCATTGAACTTTCTTATGTAATTGAAGTTAAGTTGTTGTTAGCTTAAAATAATTATAAGACTAAGATGTGTTACAAAAGCCTCATGATAACCAAAGAGCAAAAACCTATAATAGACAGACAAACCATAAAGAGAAGAGAATCAAAGCATACTACTATAAAAAAATCAAGTCACAAAGAAACCAAAAGAAGAAGAAAGAAACTACAGAACCACAAAACAATTAATTAATTAATTAACAAAGTGGCAATAGTAATAAGTCCTTACCTATCAACATTTACTCTAAATGTAAATGGTTTTATTTCTCCAGTCAAAAGACACAGAGCGGCTGAATGGATAAAAGAACAAAACCCAACTATATGTGAGTCTATAAAGACTCACTTAAGCTTAAAGGACATGGACAGGCTGAAAGTGATGAGACGAAAAAGATATTGCATACAAATGGAAAACAAAAGAGAACTGGGGTAGCCATCCTTATGTCAGACAAAATATCTTCTAATCAAAAACTGTAACAAGAGACAAAGAAGGTCATTATGTAATGATAAAGGGATGAATGTATCAGGAGGATATAACAACTATAAACATATATGCACCATATATTGTAGCTCCTAAATGTATTAAATGATTATTAACAAATCTGAAGGGAGAACAGAGAGCAATGAAATAAAGTAGGGGACTTCAATACCCCACTTTCAACAACAGTTTGATCATGCAGACAGAAAATCAGTAAGGAAATAATGGATGTGAATTACACTTCAGACTGCATGTACCTAACAGACATATACAGAACACTCCATATACCAGCAGCAGAATATGCATTTCTTCTCAAGTGTACATAAAAGATTCTCCAGGATAGATCACATGATAAGGCATAAAACATGTCTTAGCAAATTTAAAAGGACTGAAATCACACCAAGTATTTTTTCCTACCACAATGACAGGAAACCAGAAATAAACAACAGGAAGAAAATGCAAAATATATGCAGATTAAACAACATGCTCCTGAACAACCAATGGGTCAAAGAAGAAATCAAAAGGGAAACCAAGAAATATCTTGAAACAAATGAAAATGGAAGTACAATGTATCAAAACCTAGGGATGCTGCAAAAGCAGTTTTAAGAAGTTTATACTGATAAATGCCTACATTAAGAAACAAAAAAGACCTCAAATAAACAACCTCACGTTACACCTTAAGGAACTAAAAAAAGAAAAACTACAACGGAGATATATGAAATAGAGAACAGAAATATAGAAAAAAGCAATAAAACTAACAGCTGACTTTGACAAGATAAACAAAACAGAGAGAATTAAAGAGGAGACATTATAACTGTTACCACAGAAACACAAAGAGTCAGAAGAGACTGCTATGAACAATAACACCAACAAATTGGACAACTGAGAAGAAACTGATTAATTTCTAGAAACATAAAACCTACTAAAACTGACTCATGAGGACAAAGAAAATCTTAATAGAGCAGTAACAAAAAGGAGACTGACAGTGTAATCCAAAACCTTCCAACAAAGAAAAGTCCAGGAACAGATGGTTTCACTGGTGAATCTACGAAACAACTAAAGAGGAATTAATGCCAATCCTTCTAAAAATCATCCAAAAAATTAAAGATGAGGGGATACTTCCAAATTCACTTTGAGACCAGCATTACTCTGATACCAAAGCCAAATATGGACACTACAAGAAAAGAAAACTGCAGATCATAATCCCTGATAAATACAGATACAAAATATTAGCAAACTGAATTCAACAGCAGATTAAAAGGACCATACACTATGAGCAAGTGGGATTTATTCCAGGTATGCAAGGATGGTTCAACATATGCAAATCAACAGATCTGATATACCACATTTATAAAAGAAAAAAATTGTATGATCATGTCAATATGCAGAAAAGGCACTTGATATAATACAAAATCCTTTCATAATAAAAACACTAAAAAATATGGTACAGAAGGAATGTTCCTCAGTGTAATATACAACAAACCTACAGCTAATATCATACTCAATGGTGAAAAGTTAAAATCCTTTCCTATGAGAACAGGAAACAGACAGGATTGCTCACTTTTGCCATTTCTATTCAGCATATTATTGGAAGTCCTAGCCATAGCAATTCGGCACAAAAAAGAAATAAAAGGCGTTCATACTGGAAAGGTAAAAGTAAAATGATCTCTGTTTGTGGATAACTTGGTCTTATATATAAACCCTAAAGACTCCACTAAAAGCCTGTTAGAAAAAATGATTTCAGTAAATTTGGAGGATACAAAATCAACATATTGTTATCAGTTGCATTTCTATACACCGACAAGAACTATCTGAAGTGAAATTAAAAAAGCAATTGCATTTACGATAGCATCAAAAACAATGAAACGCTCAGGCACACGTTTAACCAAAGAGGTATAAGACACTGAAAACTGTAAGACACCGATGAAAGAGATTGAAGAAAACAGAAATAAATGGAAGGATACACTGTGCTCATGGATTATATCAAGAATTAACAGTGTTAAAATGTCCACACTACCCAAAGTGATCTACACAGTCAATGCAATCCTTACCAATATTCCAATGACATTTTTCACAGAAATAGAAAAAACTATTCTAAACTTTATTTGGAACTGCAAAAGATACTGCACCGCCAAAGCCATCTTGAGAAAGAAGAACAAAGCCAGAGGCATCATGTTACCTGATTTCAAGCTATATTGCAAAGCTCTAATAATGAAAAGAATGTGCTACTGGCATAAAAACAAGCACATAGCCCAGTGTAACAGAATAGTAAGCCCTGACATAAATTCATGAATATATGGTCAGCTAATTTTTGATCAGAGTGCCACGAACATACAATTGGGAAAGGATAGTCTCTTCAATAAATGGAGTTGGGAAAAAATGGATATCCACATGCAAAAGAATGAAACTGGACCCCTATCTTACAGTATTCACAAAAAACAATTTGAAATGGATCAAAGACTTAAATGTAAGACTTGACACTGTAAAGCTACGAAAAGAAAATGTAGGGACAAAGGTCCTTGCCATTGGTCTTGGCAGTGATTTCCTGGATAAGACAGCAAAAGAACAGGCAGCAAAACTAAAATAAACAAGTGGGACTGCATTAAACTAAAGAGCTTCTGCACAGCAAAGGAAATAATAAAATTGAAAAAGCAACCTATAGAGTGGAAGAAAATATTTGCAAGCCATATATCTGATAAAAGGTTAATACACAAAATATATATAAAGCAAAATAGATAAAGACCTCAAGAGCAAAAACATAAATAATTCAATTAAAAAGTTAGCAATGGACCTGAATAGACATTTTTCTAAAGAAGACATACAAATATGGCCAATAGGTATATGAAAAAATGTTCAATATCACAAATCATCAGGAAAATGCAAATCAAAATCACAATGAGGTATCACCTCACACCTGTTAGGATGACCTTTATCAAAAAGACAAGAGACTGGACTTCGCTGGCGGTCCAGTGGTTAGGACTACGTGCTCCCAATGCAGGGGGCACGGGTTTGATCCCCGGTCAGGGAAGATCCCACATGCCACATGGCATGGCCAAAAAAAAAAAAAAAGACGAGATTAAATGTTGGTGAGTTCGTGGAGAAAGGGGAAACCTTATGCACTGTTGGTGAAAATATAAAACGGTATCTCTATTAAAGAAAACAGTACAGAGATTCTTCAAACAATTAAAAACAGAACTACCATATGATTCAGCAGTTCCACTCCTCGGTATATATCTGAAGGTAGTGAAATCAGTAGTTCAAAGAGATATCTGCACAACCACAATCACTGCAATATTATTCACAACAGCCAAGCTATGGAAACAGCCTAAGTGTTTGTCAATGGATAAAGATTACAGTGTGTATGCTTGTGTACACACACACAATGAGATATTATTTAGCCATGACAAAGAGGGAAATCCTACCTTTTGTGACAACATGGATAAACCTTGAGGACATTATGCTAAGTGAAGTAAATCAGACGTAGAAAGACAAATACTGTATGATATCACTTATATGTGGAATCTAGAAAAGCTGAATTTGTAAAAACAGAGTAGAGTGGTGGTTACCAGGGGCCTGAGGTAGGTTAATTGGGGAGATGTTGTTTAAAGGTAGAAACTTGCAACTAGTAGATAAATAAGTTCTGGAGAACTAATGAACAGCAATGGTGATTATAGTCAACAATACTGTATTATAAACTTCAAAATTGTTAACAGACCAGATCTTAACTGTTTTCACCACAAAAAAGAAGTAATTATGTGATGTGATAGAGGTGTTATACCTAATGCTAAAATAGTAATCATTTTGCAATATATAAATATATCAAAGCAACATGTTGTGTACCTTAAAACTTCCAGAATGTTATATGTCAATTATATCTCAATTATTAAAAAAAGAAATATTCTGAAATATTTATTCATTTGAATAAATAAATAAATGACTTAAGCTCTTTGAAAAGTTATTCAAGAGGTGGTATTTTTCCCTGTTTAACACCATCAGAGGTCAAGATTCAAGTAATCATAACTTTAGTACGACAAGAAACACAAAACCCTTATACCATGTGAAAATATGATCACTGAATTTTCCTATTTCTTTTGGTTCCCGTTTTCACCATTTCCTATTTAAAATTTTCAAGAAATACAAGCTACATTTCTTTCAATAATCCCATAACTCTTTAAAAATAAAACTCAGGGAAGTATCAATATATTTCAAACATATGAAGATATAAAACACAGAGTCAATGTTAATAAAAAATAAAATCTTTTACCTTCGGGATCGTAAGTTTGAAAAACTCTTCTGGCTTGTTCTGAAGGAGCCTCAGGGGCAACTAAAGCCATATCCTGAAAACATGAAAAAGCATGCTATCAACGAGCTACAATATCATGGCATTGAAAATAATGACTGATAGTTTTGCTTTATATTACTGTCCAAGTAAAAAATCTAACTGGAAGCATACTCTAGTTTTCAAATATTTAAAAGTTAAATCCAGAGATATGACAGCAAACAATTACATAGGAATGCATTTGAAATTTACTACTTTAGGAAGTATGTTACATCAATACCTAGGCACAGATCAATAATCAAGTTCTGCATGTTCAGAATTTTAACTTTTATTGAAGGAAATATCCAAAAGGCGGATTTCTTTTTCCCATAAAACTAACTCTCTATCATGACTAGTTTCTTTACAAAGTAAGCAATATTACAATTTACCAAAAATAAGCACAAAATTCACTGTTATCTTGGACTCTTCACAAACCTTTACTCCACATATATTAACTATTATGAAACTCTACACTTGACTGACATGAAACTAGAATCTAGGTTCTAACTGTTTTCCTCTATTCATAAATCTGGTCCAAGCATCTGCCTGGAATTGTGTTCACTCACACACACCTCATCAGAGAACAAGTTTCCAAGCATCCCTTTTTACCATCTTGAATCCTTTTTAAGAAGCGGGTATAAATGGAACATATCTCAACATGATAAAAACTATTTATGACAAATCCACAGCCAACATAATACTCAATGGTGAAAAGCTGAAAGCCTTCCCGCATATAAATTAATGCACTTAGAACACTCCCTCAACACCATACACAAAAATAAACTCAAAATGGCTTAAAGACTTTAATATAAGACATGACACTATAAAACTCCTAGAAGAGAACATAGGCAAAACATTCTGACATAAACCATAGCAATGTTTTCTTAGGTCAGTCTCCCAAGGCAATAGAAATAAAAGCAAAAATAAACAAATGGGACCTAATCAAACTTATAAGCTTTTGCACAGCAAAGGAAACCATAAAGAAAACAAAAAGACAACCTACAGAATGGGAAAAAATATTTGCAAATGATGCAACTGACAAGGGCTCAATTTCCAAAATATACAAACAGCTCATACAACTCAGTAACAGAAAAACAAACAACCCACTCAAAAAATGGGCAGAAGACCTAAATAGACATTTCTCCAAAGAAAACATACAGATGGCCAACAGGCACATGGAAACCTGCTCATCGCTAATTATCAGAGAAATGGATTCAGAACTACAATGAGGTACCACCTCACACTGGTCAGAATGGCCACATCATTAAAAAGTCTACAAATAATAAATGCTGGAGAGGGTGTGGAGAAAAGGGAACCCTCCTGCACTGTTGGTGGGAATGTAAGTTGGTACAGCCACTATGGAGAACAGTATGGAGGTTCCTTAAAAAAACTAAAAATAGAGCTACCATATGATCCAGCAATCCCACTCCTGGGCATGGATCTGGGGAAACCCATGGTTTGAAAGGATACATGCACCCCAATGTTCATAGCAGCACTGTTTACAATAGCCAAGACATGGAAGAAACCTAAATGCCCATTCACAGATGAATGGATATATATATATATACACACACACACACATACACACAATGGAATACTACTTAGCCATAAAAAAAGAATGAAATAATGCCGTTTGCAGTAACCTGGATGCACCTACAGATTATCATACTAAATTAAGCCAGAAAGAGAAAGTCAAATACTGTATGATATCACTTACATGTGCAATCTAAAATATGATACAAATGAACTTATTTCAGAACAGAAACAGACTCACAGACACAGAAAACAAACTTATGGTTACCAAAGGGGAAAGGGGGTGCGGGAGGGATAAATTCAGAGTTTCGGATTAGCTGATACAAACAACTATATATAAAATAGATAAACAACATGGTCTTCTGTATAGCATGGAGAACTATATTCAATATCCTGTAATAAACCATAATGGAAAAGAATATGAAAAAGAGTATATATATTTGTATAACTGAATCACTTTGCTGTACACCAGAAACTAACTCAATATTGTAAATCAACTATACTTCAATAAAAAAAAAAAAAAGAAGTCGTGGGGTATAAAAGTTAAAAAGTATTTAAACTGCTGTTTCTCTGTGGGAATACATTTTTGTAAGAAATGTACTAATTAACTTTTGTCCTAATCATCCCACCCTTACCTCAAAGATGAAGGAATAAACTCTAAGAGTCGATTAGAGTAGTTCCTTTTTAAAACTTAATTAATTAATTAATTAATTTTTGTCTGCGTTGGGTCTTCGTTGCTGCATGCAGGCTTTCTCTAGCTGTGGTGAGTGGGGGCTACTCTTCCCTGTGGTGCGCGGGCTTCTCTTGTTGCAGAGCATGGGCTCTAGGTGCGTGGGCTTCAGTAGTTGTGGCACACGGGCCAGTAGTTGTGGCTCATGGGCTCGGCAGTTGTGGCTCGCGGGCTCTAGAGCGCAGGCTCAGTAGTTGTGGCACACAGGCTTAGTTGCTCTGCGGCATGTGGGATCTTCCCGGACCAGGGCTTGAACCCATGTCCCCTGCGTTGGCAGGCAGATTCTTAACCACTGCGCCACCAGGGAAGCCCCTAGAGTAGTTCTTACTGGGCCATGCCTGAACACCTCAATAGTATGTTCGGTTCATATAGGAGTAGAAATCAAATGGGTACGGGAATCAAAACAATGGAATATATACAAGCTCCTACACAGTTTTAATGTGTTAAAATAAATGATAAAATACTTTTTAAAATGTTATTTTATGGGCTTCCCTGGTGGTGCAGTGCTTAAGAATCTGCGTGCCAATGCAGTGGACACGGGTTCGAGCCCTGGTCTGGGAAGATCCCACATGCCGCGGAGCAACTGGGCCCGTGAACCACAACTACTGAGCCTGCGCATCTGGAACCTGTGCTCCGCAACAAGAGAGGCCATGACAGTGAGAGGCCTGCGCACTGCGATGAAGAGTGGCCCCCACCCGCCGCAACTAGAGAAAGCCCTCGCGCAGAAACGAAGACCCAACACGGCCAAAAATAAATAAATAAATAAATTAATTAATTAAAAAAAATAGAACCATCTTTAAAAAAAAATCTGTTATTTTATAACAGTAAAATTTGGTAATGTACAATTATTTCCCTTTTACCATCCCGTGTTAGCAACTTTTAGGGTCTCCTTTTCGTGCATTTTCAATGTTATTTTGTAGCTAATACACATGTCAAGGGACATGCTTTCATCTGGTTCAACCTTCAATGCCTTTCTGATTTTATGATCCAGTCCTTTATTGCTGGACACTTGGATTGTGTCTAATCTTTTGCCATAACCAATGCTGCACCAAATAAACTTGAACATGTAATTTCATACATGAACAGTAGTATCTGCAGGACAGAGTTCCAGAGTAGGATTGCTGGGCCAAAGAAAGAAGGCATTTAAAATTCTCGTAGAATACTGCCAGATTCTTGGGTTAAATTTGTTCATTTAACCTATTTTTAACAATATTTCTTAAAGCGCTTTTCTTTGTCCAATACATCACCAGGACAGTCTTAGCTCTATAATTACCTTTATACCAAGGCTAGGATTGCAGCGTCAGCTCTCAGATTTAGGGAGCAATTACTAGCACAGGACTATCGTTATTATTACTCCTTAGCTTCTTTTACCACTCCCAAACCTGAACTGCAAACATTTCTACATGTATTCCAGAATAAGCTTTAGCCCCATGAACTATTTCCAACTCTCCTTTCTTTTTTCAATTCTTCCCTTTAGAATGGCTGTTGGAACTTGTGGATGAGTACTGTCACTGAAATTCTCATGGAGGAGAAGATATACAGCTGTAAATGAGATTTTACGCAAGGGGGAACACTTGGAGACACAAGATGAAGATATAGTCATTCTTCCTATTCACCATCTGCTGCATTTCAACCTTTATTACTAGTAAGTGATGAGGCACAGTTTGAAATGAGTTTTAAAACACTACTTCAAAATTTCTAAATATTAAGTAAAAGTATGATCTAAACAGAAGGAAAGGGAATATTGTTTTTCTTGGTCAAAATAAAACAAACACTCTTTTGGGGGAAGAGGTGGCAGAGAATATAAATGAAGCATCATTTTAATCTTCCTACAAAGTGAAGTTTTGGAAAATTACTACCATTTATAAAGTTGGGGGAACAAGGAAGATTCCATTTTTAGCCAGAGAAAAAGGTCCGCATCAAATTCTCCAGCATTAAAGATTTCAGAAAACGCAAAAAAAAAAAAAAAAAATTAACGTGAACGACCTGATGCCTCATCTCTAAGTTCCAAGTGCTACAAATAAAAAATATACTATGCTTCTGTAGAAAAAAATTAAACTTAATAAAATGTTTACTGCTTATCATCTGCCTCTGGTTATGAACATATAAAAAAATCAGGCTTCAGAGAATGTGTTCTTAGCTCTTGTTTGAATAGGCCTGGCCTGATATAGAAAGATCAGATGAAGCCTAGGGAAAACTCCTGGCATACTCTGGTTTAACAGGTGTTCATTTAGAGTAAGGGTTGCCAGATGTTTTCTGTAATGGGCCAAAAAGTAAATATTTTTGGCTTTGCAGGCCATAACATAGCATGATAATACAATGCATAGGCAGCAAGATGGTACAATATATAAACAAATGCACATGGCTGTGTTCCAATAAATTACAAAATAGGTGGTAGGGCTTGATTTGGCCTGTGGGCCATAGTTTGCTGACCCATGATTTAGAGAATATATTATATTTTTTCCCCAAATGCTCTAACACTTAGTAAACATGCCTTCTTTTGACACATCTGCAGATATAATGATATCTTAATCACCTTACTAGGTTTTACAAAGATGATATTTTAGGTCTCATCTGAGAGAGAAAAGAGGGTAGGACGTTCTAGCTGGCAGGAACAGAATCATGAGAGGCAGAAAGATGTGAATTAGCGTAGCACAAGGGGAACTGAAAGAGCTGAAGAGGACTGAGAACTGTGAGAGGCAAGGAGTAGTTAGGCAGGGAAATCAGCTTTGATGGGAGAATGAACTGACTCTGAACATGCAGAGTTTGGAGGTGATGCACACGTCTGTCTGGATACCTAGAAAGATGACTGACGTTGCAGTCCACACAACACTGGTCATCTAAGCTTGGTAGGCTTGGATTAGTATAAATGCAAAGTGAGGGACCTCCCTGACCCTACATTCCCCCAAATCCTACCTCCTTTCCTACTATTTTAAACAAGGTTTGACTGTGAAAAATAGTGAAAATATTCAATTTTTAATACTCTTAAGTTTTATCAAGCTTCACAGAGAAGTTCTTACTGTTCATTAAGTAACTGTTCTACTTCCACGAATAGGCTTTACATTCATGACTTGAATGTTCATGTTTAGCCTTTCATATCAAGATAAGCATGCAAACATAGTATAGTGAAGATGGTCTGGGGAGAAATGATTATTTCAGCTGGTACTGTACCTGATCCCAATTTCTGCTTCCATCTTAATCTCCTAGCACAACGAGTATGGTTCAGCCATACTGAACCAATTACTGTTCTCCAAATATAGCACGAAGTTTCCCATCCCACATCTCTTGCCTTTTTGCTTACTCTTTTCCCAAGACTAGACTACATTCTTCATTTCATCTAAGTCTAATACACATCATGTCCTTTAATTCAAGTATCATCCCTCTGCACACCCCTCCCCTCTTTCAGTCTGTTTCACACTAGAATAATAATTTGTTTGTTTTCCTAAGGGACAGAAGTAGCTAAAAGCTCGGGAGACAGAATCCTTGCTTTAGCCAGTAGGTGTTATTTTTCTCTGGCCCCAGAGTATAAAATGTAGATGAAAACGGAACGTATTTTACAGGGTTGCATTGAGGATTGAATGACAAATGCATGTAAGATGCTTATCATAGTGCCTGATACGTAGCAAACACTCAGTAGAATTACCTAGTAAACTATTATAATGTATTATTATTATTATTATTTTTGGCCGCACGGCGTGGCATTCGGGATCTTAGTTCCCCGACCAGGGATTGAACCCGTACCCCCTGCAGTGGAAGCGTGGAGTCTTAACCACTGGACTGCCAGGGAAGTCCCTATAATGTATTATTAATCCTTGCATTTCAACAGTACTTAGCACCATGCCCAGTGTTTGCTCTACTAGGTACTGGGGGAAAGCAGATAAATCCGGTAGTACCCCTGATCACAAGAAGGTAGAAAGTTTAAAGAAATTACAGGAGCATAAGGGAGTAAGAGAATCAGCAATCACATCACAAAAGATGTCAAGCAAGGCTGGACCATGAATGCTGAGCAGGATTTTGATCACAATCTGGGCAGATGATAACATAAACAACAGCACAGGAAAACAAACAAAATCATAAACTTGTTAATACTTACTATCATACATTAAGTATATGCTATAAGGCCTTTTCTGCTACCCACTCCATTTGCTACAATTATTTTCATCAATTCTAGACGGCCAGGTAGAGATGTGGACTCCTCAATGCTGATTCTAATGAAAACTCATGGACTTGACTCATAACAGAACGCCTTTAGGCCTTTATATCAGCGATACTTTATCTTGTTTGGACAATTATTTGGGTTCTACTGTAACAAAAAGTTATAAGAAACAAATTCAAATGGAAAGAGGGACTAATTTCAGTAAGCTGGGTGACATCACTGACATGACTGAGATAACTAAGAGAAAAAAATTCATAAAAACCAATACAGAAACATGACAAGTTATGAAAATTAATACTTTAGCTCTTAAATCCATTTCCTTTCTGTAGCAGATAAGGCATGAAATTTAAACAAATGCACAAACTCTAAAATTTACTTCGGATAAATGGCTGGGATGACTAAACCGCATTAATACATAGGAAAACCCTCCTATTTTACAAAATGCCCAACTGTGAATCTAATGATATTCCAACTCCCAAGACTTTTACACAGTAATTAAAGATACAAAGAAGTGAATTTTCTTTATAATAAATAAGATCTATAAAGCATCATTTTACTTCGTTTCCTTAAAACTGTGTGGATACATGTAGAGGAATGCATTAATGGTAAAGCTGAGCTGTCCAACTTTTGAACACCCTAAAAAAGGGCTCTATCGTGTAACTGCAGTCGTCTTGCTAAAGTTACGCCGAGGAGTGACACACAAAGGAGCTTGCTCTGTAGACAGAATCCCGTCTAGATTCCCAGGAGCAGATACCGCTGTAAAAGCAGTCTGCTCATGCAGCAACAGTTAAAAGTTTTGTTTCTCCTTTGCACTGAATTCAGTTTCTCTATATACTGTGCCTTTAAACAGAAGTGTGTTTTCATGTGTTCTTATCTAAAAGGAAAACTGCTTTGTCATAGGAAAGGTCAAAGGTGACACTCTGTATACACATGCAAAGAGTCCTTTCATAACCATAAAAGAGAACAAAAAGGAATGTAAAACTCATCTTCCCAACTTCAAAAGAAAGTCTGAAACGGATTACCAAGGAAATCAGTCACTGATCTTCTGAAGATGAAATGAGATGTTACAGGTAGGTTCCAACTACCTTTATGTTGGATCAGCAGCTGTCCTCCCAGAGATTCAAATGCACAAAACCAAAAACGACAAATTTATTTGTCTAACATTTTATATATATAATTCCAATAATATTAAAGTATCATATTTTCAAATTTAAAGGCCTCGTCTTGAATTTGCATTGAAAATTAATTCCGTAATTAGTTCCAATTCAAGGGGAAAATATGAAAGTGACCCAAGTAATTTAATCTTAGGCCCCAAATATAAAAAAGGAAGTCAATGAGGCAAAGGAAAAAATGATGATTAGAGAGAAGAAAAACATAACAGGACAAATGTCCAAATGTTCTATCAGGTAATATTTGAGCATTTAAAGTATATTAACATGTCTCAGTATGAAAAGGCCTGGCTTCTAAAAGGAGAAAAGATTTAATATATTATAAAACAAATGTTACACCATCTTGTTTTAACAATAAAGTTCTAAATTCCTTAAGCATCAACTATTCAAAATCATTTCTTTTACCTGTGCAGGAGATCTGCAAGTTTTCAACTAACTCATGAAGAGTACCATGGTATATCTGCATACCCTGCCCATGCACACAGGGCTCGCTCCCTCACAAGGTACAGATCCAAAGGTTTTATTCTGCCATAGTTCAGAAGGCCTGCTTGGAACACCCTCTATCCTACTTAATAGAAATTGTTTCCTTCTTTGAAGAAGTCCGTTTATGTACACTGTACTACAATTCACCTCACCGACATCCTTTCCCCCCAACAAAGGTCGTTTTATTGTAAGACCATAAATACAACACTGAGATGAAATCATTTAAGCAACTGATCCTCCCTAACCATTAAAAGGATGTCTTTTTGCCTTGGCATCAACCAACTGGGAAATAATGTTGCAAGAATTCGGAGGCTAGGGGGTGCTGAATTTCGGGCAGGGGCTTTTGGCGATTTAAGGAACCAAGTGGAACCTTCCTCTTCTCCCTGGGAATGTCCCACTTTTGGACAAGAACAGACAGGTAAAAAGAACAACATTTAAACAGCTCAGTTTTAGATTTTATTACTTCGTAAAAATGTTTTTTTTTTTTCTGTTCCTTCCCTCCATTTGTAAAAATCTTTTTTTTTTTTTTTCTGTTCCTTCCCTCCATTTGACATCAGTAAAAGTTTTAAACACCACAAAACTGATTTGGCTGTAAATGGCAAACGGTACCAAAACGAAATGAAACCAAAAATCCAAAGGACAAACAGAAAAAAAGCCTAAATAAACCCTCAAGTTTGGTCTTGGGGGTTTACATATCACAAGAACCGTCAACTCAACCCCCATGCAACGTGACTCCTTGGATAACTGCTGGGTCCACACCAATGACACAGGAGACCAGAAACAACGTCTTTTGTTAATTAACACAGCAAGGGTGACACTAGGTAACTTTTTTTCTTAAATACAGTACACTGTACACAGGTCCCAAGAAAACCCTGCATAAGCCCCTTGTGGAGACTTGAGCCAAAGCACTGGCTGTTTATAAAAATATTGTGTTGCTACAGAAGTATAAATTAATGCTACTGGTATTAAGAAATATCAAACACATAAAACTTATAACGATTAAGAAAAATATTTATTAGTACCTGTAGAAAACTCTGGCCTAAAAAAGATTTTTTTGTGTGTGTTTTGTTTTTTTGTAAATTTTTTTTTGTATTTTTTTAAGATGACTTGAGTTTCTTGCACTCAGAGAGAGACACAGTCAGCTGTGCCTATGGCATTGCCTAGAACGTCTTAACTGCTGAGAAAGGCTGGGGGTGCACACGCATGGGTACTGAGTGGGGCCCGGGAGGGAGGGGCACCAAGGCTTTCCCAAGATTCACCTGATGTGAAAGAATCACTGGTGCGAAGTCACGGGGAAAAGAAAACGGCAGGATCATCACAGAACAACTGAGAATAATTTATGCTTTTTAAATAATATCTCTGCTTCAGGTGGTTGCACAAAATGATTTCCTGATGCTTGGCATCTGAATGGCCCTGGACACACTGCCCGGCGGGGCTGGGAGCCTCCAGCCCCGTGCCAGTCCGCGAGCTCGCTCACCGCTTTGGAACCCGGCCCCCCGGCTGGGTGGGAGGGAAGGGTCCCAGGTAGGGACCGGCTGGCACCTGGGTTGCTGGAGGAGCCCCCCTTCCGGCTGGCCTCAGACCCCATGGTCTCTTGCCAACCTGGACTTCAGGAAGCGCCACAGGGGTCCCAGGCCCCTGAGGTTGAGGACCAGGCCGGGCTGTGCCCCTTTCAGGAACTTTGGTTCGAAGAGTCAAGGTGCCCGGTGGGATGCGTGGGTGGGGAGGACCCCCATGGGTCCTGATGCTGACACCCAACTGCAAACTTAGCAAATCCTTCTCTGTACAGGAGCTGAACCTTTAAAGCATCGCCCGTGGTGGTGGAGGGGCATGAATATAACAAACGGCAACCCGCTGCCCTTCACCCTCATCAAAGCGGGAGCAGGTGCCTCTTCGCACAGAAACCACAGCGTCCCTCCAGGGGATGGCGGGGCTCCACTGACCACGATTCTCAAACGCAAATGAGAGAGGAAGAGAAACAACAACAACAAAATCCTCCAGAAACCCTGAAAAGGGGAAACTAGGAGGGAAACAAGAGGGAACACACTGCATCACTGGTGCACCGTAACTGGCCTAGCAAACACTAGCCACAGTGAAGAGGGGGCAGGCCCCTTCCCAGTTCTCCCACTGGCCCGGCTGGATACAGGGGGCTGAGGCGGGGCTGGCGGCGCTGAGACAGGAGCCCCCCAGCCACTGTCTCCAGCGGACAGCCTGAGCCTTACTTAGCCTCCTGGTTTCATCTAAACCAGCAGCCTTTCTAGAGGCCCTCCCTCACGTACGTCCCAGGGACAGAGGCGCTGCCGCTGTGCCCAAGGCAAGGGCAGAGCTATGAACTTGTGCGGCTCAGTGGGCAGGAGGAGACCGCCGGCCGAGCTTCGGGTGCCTCCTCTTCCCGCCTCTGCAGGCACATCCATCGTCACGGCAACACCCAAGTACGGTCCCCTTCTGGGCCATGGCTCACAGGACCTCCCTTCTCCTTCTGCAGCCCAGGTTCATTCCAAACCTTTCTTGTGAACCTGTGCCCCCAAGAGTGCATGCTGCATCCCTGACGGCTCTTCAGGTGCCCACTTTCCAAGGGGTCTAGTCCAAGTCCAGGCGCAAGCCTAGGGGACCCCTGAAGGCAGAGGGTCTGCTTCACAGTGGAAAACACGCCTTGCAGAGTTTTTCTCTGGTGCTTCTCGAAAGTGCAGGAGAGAAAGGAGCAAACTGAAGGAGAAGACGCTTGCCAGCCTACAGAGCTGGTGTCAAAAAAGTCCTTCCCAGAAATCTGGAGATGCAGAACGTCTCTACTGTGTCATTGGACTGTCCTCTCTTCACCAGGAAACCTTCTATTGCGGGTTTTGTGAAACCCCTGCTGCTTGATGACTGAGTTCCTAAAAGGTCCCTGCAGTTAGATTCTGTGCTTTTCCCCCTCAATATTAAGTAGAAAACTCCTATTTACATAGGATAGCAAGCTACATTTTTTTCAACCACATTCTCTAAAATACATCAGAACACAATATCATATTTTTTGCTTCACACAGATGTTAAGATTAAAAAGATGACCGTGTCTACATTGGATAGAAAAGTTGATTTATAAAACATGGCAGAGTTCAATTTAAAACTTTAAAGATTACATAGAGAAGATGGTCATAAATTATCTGAAGTTTTACAACCTGTTCATAAAGGTTATTAAATTTATTTTCAACATTGACATTCAAATAAAACTCAATTGTGAAAAGTCTCTCCCAGTCCTACAAAATGTGTTCAGTGATTCTCTATGGGTCAAGAAGACGGTTCCAATGATATAAAAATAAGTTCTGGGCCATTGGACATCTCAAATATCAAGTGATTTTATTAAGTAAACACATTGGCACTGAAATTTAAAATGACAAACTTATACCTCTTTTTAAAAAATTGTAATTACTTAGACTCCTAAAGATAAACTGTTCATCTCAAAAAGAAAAACCAAAACAGTTATTTCACTGAATAGAAACAATTTTCTTACCCATCCTCAAACCATGAAGGCAAATTTTAAATATGATGGCGTATATAATGTGACAATGTCTACTTACAAATACTCATCAAAATTGTTTTTATTCACTAATCTGGAAAAAGAATCTGTGTATGTTATATGTATTTAAGTTGATCAGGCAGAAGAATAAAAGCAAGTTATTCTGTTTTTGTCTCCATATAGGATACTGCATGCATTAACTGTTATTTCTTGATTTATAAGATTAGGGATCTATTGAATAATTTTTTTTTAACAACTTTATGGGAGTATAATTGCTTTACAATGGTATGTTAATTTCTGCTTTTATAACAAAGTGAAACAGCTATACATATACATATATCCCCATATCTCCTCTCTCTTCCGTCTCCCTCCCACCCTCCCTATCCCATACCTCTAGGTGGTTGTCTCCCTCCCACCCTCCCTATTCCATCCCTCTAGGTGGTCACAAAGCACCGAGCTGATCTCCCTGTGCTACGCGGCTGCTTCCCACTAGCTATCTAGTTTACATTTGGTAGTGTATATATGTCCATGCCACTCTCTCACTTCGTCCCAGCTTACCCTTCCCCCTCCCCGTGTCAAGTCCATTCTCTATGACTGTGTCTTTATTCCTGTCCTGGCCCTAGGTTCATCAGAACCATTTTTTTTTTTTTTAGATTCCAGATATATGCGTTAGCACACGGTATTTGTTTTTCTCTTTCTGACTTACTTCACTCTGTATGACAGACTCTAGGTCCATCCACCTCACTACAAATAACTCAATTGCGTTTCTTTTTATGGCTGAGTAATATTCCGTTGTATATATGAGCCACATCTTCTTTATCCATTCATCTGTTGATGGACACTTACATTGCTTCCATGTCCTGGCTATTGTAAATAGAGCTGCAATGAACATTGTGGTACATGACTCTTTTTGAATTACGGTTTTCTCAGGGTATATGTCCATCAGTGGGATTGCTGGGTCATATGGTAGTTCTATTTGTAGTTTTTTAAGGAACCTCCATACTGTTCTCCATAGTGGCTGTATCAATTTACATTCCCACCAACAGTGCAAGAGGGTTCCCTTTTCCCTACACCCTCTCCAGCATTTATTGTTTGTAGATTTTTTGATGATGCCCATTCTGACTGGTGTTAGTTGATACCTCACTGTAGTTTTGATTTGCATTTCTCTAATGATTAGTGATGTTGAGCATCCTTTCATGTGTTTGTTGGCCATCTGTACATCTTCTTTGGAGAAATGTCTGTTTAGGTCTTCTGCCCATTTTTGGATTGGGTTGTTTGTTTTTTTGATTTTCAGCTGCATGAGCTGTTTTGAAATTTTGGAGATTAATCCTTTGTCAGTTGCTTCATTTGCAAATATTCTCTCCCATTCTGAGGGTCCTCTTCTGTATTGTTTATGGTTTCCTTTGCTGTGCAAAAGCTTTTAAGTTTCATTAGGTCCCATTTGTTTATTTTTATTTCCATTTCTCTAGGAGGTGGGTCAAAAAGGATCTTGCTGTGATTTCTGTCATAGAGTGTTCTGCCTATGTTTTCCTCTAAGAGTTTTATAGTGTCTGGCCTTACATTTAGCTCTTTAATCTCTTTTGAGTTTATTTTTGTGTCTGGTGTTAGGGAGTGTACTAATTTCATTATTTTACATGTAGCTGTCCAGTATTCCCAGCACCACTGATTGAAGAGGATGTCTTTTCTCCACTGTATATTCTTGCCTCCTTTATCAAAAATAAGGTGACCATAGGTGCGTGGGTTTATCTCTGGACTTTCTATCCTTTGACATATGTTTCTGTTTTTGTGCCAGTACCATACTGTCTTGATTACTGTAGCTCTGTAGTACAGTCTGAAGTCTGGGAGCCTGATTCCTCCAGCTCCATTTTTCTTTCTCAAGATTGCTTTGGCTATTTGGGGTCTTTTGTGTTTCCGTACAAATTGTGAAACTTATTGTTCCAGTTCTCTGAAAAATGCCATTGGTAGTTTGATAGGGATTGCATTGAACCTGTAGATTGCTTTGGGTAGTAGAGTCATTTTCACAATGTTGATTCTTCCAATCCAAGACCATGGTATATCTCTCCATCTGTTAGTATCATCTTTAATTTCTTTCATCAGTGTCTTATAGTTTCCTGCATACAGGTCTTTTGTCTCCTTAGGTAGGTTTATTCCTAGGCATTTTATTCTTTTTGTTGCAGTGGTAAATGGGAGTGTTTCCTTAATTTCTCTTTCAGATTTTTCATCATTTGTGTATAGGAATGCAAGAGACTTCTGTGCATTAATTTTGTATCCTGCTACTTTACCAAATTCATTGATTAGCTCTGGTAGTTTTCTGGTAGCATCTCTAGGATTCTCTATGTATAGTATCATGTCATCTGCAAACAGTGACAGTTTTACTTCTTCTTTTCTGATTTGGATTCCTTTTGTTTTTCACCAGTGAGAACGATGTTGTCTGTGGGTTTGTCACATGTGGCCTTTATTATGTCAAGGTAGGTTCCCTCTATGCCTACTTTCTGGAGAGTTTTTTAAAATCATAAATGGGTGTTGAATTTTGTCAAAAGCTTTTTCTGCATCTATTGAGATGCTCATATGGTTTGTATTCCTTAATTTGTTAATATGGTGTATCACACTGACTGATTTGCATATATTGAAGAATCCTTGCATTCCTGGGATAATCCCCGCTTGATCATGGTGTATGATTCTTTGGATTAATGTGCTGTTGGATTCTGTTTGCTAGTATTTTGTGGAGGATTTCTGCATCTATGTTCATCAGTGATACTGGCCTGTAGTTTTCTTTCTTTGTGACATCTTTGTCTGGTTTCGCTATCAGGGTGATGGTGGCCTCGTAGAATGAGTTGGGGAGTGTTCCTCCCTCTGCTATATTTTGGAAGAGTTGGAGAAGGATAGGTGTTAGCTCTTCTCGAAATGTTTGATAGAATTCACCTGTGAAGCCATCTGGTCCTGGGCTTTTGCTTGTTGGAAGACTTTTAACCCCAGTCTCAATTTCAGTGCTTGTGATTGGTCTGTTTATATTTTCTGTTTCTTCCTGGTTCAGTCTCAGAAGGTTGTCCTTTTCTAAGAAATTGTCCATTTCTTCCAGGTTGTCCATTTTATTGGCATAGAGTTGCCTGTGTAATCTTTCATGATCCTTTGTATTTCTGCATTGTCAGTTGTTACTTCTCCTTTTTCATTTCTAATTCTGTTGATTTGAGTCTTCTGCATTTTTTTCCTGATGAGTCTGGCTAACAGTATATCAATTTTTTTAATCTTCTCAATGAAACAGCTGTTAGTTTTATTGATCTTTGCTATTGTTTCCTTCATTTATTTTTCATTTATTTCTGATCTGATCTTTATGATTTCTTTCCTTCTGTTAATTTTGGGGGTTTCTTGTTTTTCTTTCTCTAAATGCTTTAGGTGAAAGGTTAGGTTATTTGAGATTTCCTTGTTTCTTGACGTAGGATTGTATTGCTATAAACTTCCCTCTTAGAACTGCTTTTGCTGCATCCCATAGGTTTTCGGTGGTTGTGTTTTCATTGTCATTTGTCTCTAGGTATTTTTTTGAGTTCTTCAGTGATCTCTTGGTTATTTAGTAGCGTATTGTTTAGCGGCCATGTGTTTGTATTTTTTACAGTTTTTTTCTTGTAATTGATAGCTAGTCTCACAGCATTGTGGTCGGAAAAGATACTTGATATGATTTCAGTAGTCTTAAATTTACCAAGGCTTCATTTGTGACCCAAATATGATCTATCCTGGAGAATGTTCCATGAGCACTTGAGAAGAAAGTGTATTCTGCTGTTTTTGGATGGAATGTCCTATAAATATCAACTAAGTCCATCTTGTTTAATGTATCATTTAAAGCTTGTGTTTCCTTATTTATTTTCATTTTGGATGATCTGTCCATTGGTGAAAGTGGGGTGTTAAAGTCCCCTACTATGATTGTGTTACTGTCAGTTTCCCCTTTTATGGCTGTTAGCATTAGCCTTATGTATTGAGGTGCTCCTATGTTGGGTGCATAAATATTTATAATTGTTATATCTTCTTCTTGGATTGATCCCTTGATCATTATGTAATATCCTTCTCTGTCTCTTGTAAAAGTCTTTACTTTAAAGTCTATTTTGTCCGATAAGAGAATTGCTACTCCAGCTTTCTTTTCATTTCCATTTGCATGGAATATCTTTTTCCATCCCCTCACTTTCAGTCTGTACGTGTCCCTAGGTCTGAAGTGGGTCTCTTGTAGACAGCAGATATACAGGTCTTGTTTTTGTATCCATTCAGCCAGTCTATGTCTTTTGGTTGGAGCATTTAATCCATTTACATTTAAGGTAGTTATTGATATATATGTTCCTATTACCATTTTCTTAATCGTTTTGTGTTTGTTATTGTAGGTCTTTTCGTTCTCTTGTGGTTTCCTGCCTAGAGAAGTTCCTTTAGCATCTGTTGTAAAGCTGGTTTGGTGGTGCTGAATTCTCTTAGCTTTTGCTTATCTGTAAAGGTTTTGATTTCTCCTTCGAATCTGAATGAGATCCTTGCTGCATACAGTAATCTTGGTTGTAGGTTTTTCCCTTTCATCACTTTAAATATGTCCTGCCACTCCCTTCTGGCTTGCAGAGTTTCTGCTGAAAGATTAGCTGTTAACCTTATATGGATTCCCTTCTATGTTATTTGTTGTTTTTCCCTTGCTGCTTTTAATATTTTTTCTTTGTATTTAATTTTTGATAGTTTAATATATGTCTTGGCGTATTTCTCCTTGGATTTATCCTGTGTGGGACTCTGCGCTTCCTGGCCTTGATTGACTATTTCCTTCCCCATATTAGGGAAGTTTTCAACGATAATCTCTTCAAATATTTCCTCAGTCCCTTCATCTTTCTCTTCTTCTTCTGGGATCCCTATAATTTGAATGTTGGTGCGTTTAATGTTGTTCCAGAGGTCTCTGAGACTGTCCTCAATTCTTTTCATTCTTTTTTCTTTATTCTGCTCTGTGGTATTATTTCCACTATTTTATCTTCCAGGTCACTTATCCGTTCTTCTGCTTCAGTTATTCTGCTACTGATTCCTTCTAGAGAACTTTTAATTTCATTTATTGTGTTGTTCATCATTGTTTGTTTGCTCTTTAGTTCTTCTAGGTCCTTGTTAAACGTTTCTCGTATGTTCTCCATTCTATTTCCAAGATTTTGGATCATCTTTACTATCATTACTCTGAATTCTTTTTCAGGTAGACTGCTTATTTCCTCTTCATTTGTTTGGTCCGGTGGGTTTTTACCTTGCTCCTTCATCTGCTGTGTGTTTCTCTACCTTCTCATTTTGCTTAACTTACTGTGTTTAGGGTCTCCTTTTCGCAGGTTCGTAGTTCCCATTGTTTTTGGTGTCTGCCCCCAGTGGGTAAGGGTGGTTCAGTGGGTTGTGTAGGCTTCCTGGTGGAGGGTACTGGTGCCTGTGTTCTGGTGGATGAGGCTGGATCTTGTCTTTCTGGTGGGCAGGACCACATCCAGTGGTGTGTTTTGAGGTGTCTGTGAACTTAGTATGATTTTAGGCAGCCTCTGTGCTAATGGGTGGGGTTGTGTTCCTGTCTTGCTAGTTGTTTGGCATAGGGTGCCCAGCACTGTAGCCTGCTGGTCGTTGAATGGAGCTGGGTCTTAGCGTTGAGATGGAGATCTCTGGGAGAGCTTTTGCCGTTTGATATTACGTGGAGCTGGGAGGTCACTGGTGGACCAATGTCCTGAACTCGGCTCTCCCACCTCAGAGCCACAGGCCTGACACCCGGCCGGATCCCTGACACCTGTCAGCCACATGGCCGGGATCAGCTCCACGGACCGTGGGGGCCTTCAGGGGCACCCAGGCACCAGGGGCGGACCATCCTCCCACAGCAGCCTCCAGGGTATGGCCCATGTCAGACCACCGGGATCTACTGAATTCTTGTGATCGAAGACAACTTGGCACACTTAAGTCCCCTTTTCCCCCTTTATCAAGTACCAACATGCTTATATCACAATGTGAAATAAATCTTCAGTGTTTTCTGCTAATTTATTTCTTTAACAGCAATCTATAGAGCACGAGCACTGTGCCTGACACTGTTCTTGGTGTTAGGAAACAGAAACAAAACAGACCAAAATCCTGCTGTCATAAAGCTTACTAGTGAGACAGGTAATACATAAAACAAATAAGTAAGATATATAGTATGTGCCTAGTAACCAGGATTTATTAAAATCTTACATTTCAATAAAAAGACAAACAACCCAATTCGAAAATACACAAGGGACCTGAATAGACAATTCTCCAAAGAAGATACACAAATGGCCAAAAAGACATAAAAAGATGATCAACATCATCAGTCATGAGGAAAATGTAAATCAAACCACAATGACCACTTAGCTGCAACTAAGAGTCCACATGCCGCAACTAAGAAGTCTACATGCTGCAAATAAGAGCCTGCAGGCCGCAACCAACACCCAGTGCAGCCAAAATGAATAAATATGTAAATATTTTTTTTAAAAATCTATTTTTGAGGGAATTCCCTGGTGGTGCAGTGGTTGGGACTCCGCACTTTCACTGCCAATGGTGTGGGCTCAATCCCTGGGCAGGGAACCAAAATCCTGCAAGCTGCCTGGTGCAGCATGGCCCCCCCCAACCCCGCCAAAAAATCTATTTTCGAGAATGAGTGCGAGAGAGAATGTTAATGAAAAGGGGGAAAGGATGGAGTTGAACTTTTAGAAAAGGTGGCCAGAGAAGGCCTCACTAAGGAGGTGACACTTGAATGCTGACCTGAAGGTAGGAAGGAATCCTTCATACAGACATCTGATGCAAGATCCTAAAGGGAAGAGCAGGGGCAGAGGGCTTGCCTCACTTTTGAGGCAGAGGAAAGGCCACCGTGGCCAAGCAAGACAGGAGGGGAGAGTAGCAGGAAATGGGATTAGAGGGCAACAGGGAATCTGATTAGTGGAGGAAGGGCCTAGGGGGTCATTCTAAGGACTTTGACTTTTACTTTTAGTGAAAAGGGAGCCAATGACGTGAAGTGACTTACATTTTAATGGGCTCATTTTAGTCATGAATTGAGAAGCTACTACAGACCCATGAAGGGCCACAGCATGGTCTAGTCATCAGTTAGGAAGCTACAGCAATGATGGAGGAAAGAGAATTCTCCAATTTGTCTTTCAATTCTTTCAGTAAGTTTTCAGTTTCTCTTTCGTCCTTCAAATGTTCTGTCCTCATGGCCTCCATAGTTTCATGGATATAATAACTTCTCTTATGGTTTTTGGTTTTCTGAAGTTTTGTTTTGATGCCTTCACTGTCTCTTAATCTTTTCGGTTGCTTTTTCCTTATTTGCTCTTATTTCTGTTTTTCTTTTTCTTTTTTTTGGCCAAGCCACTTGGTTTGTGGGATCTTAGTTCCCCAACCAGGGACTGAACCCGTGCCCCCTGCAGGAAGAGCGTGGGGTTCTAACCACTGGACCACCAGGGAAGTCCCTGATTTCTGTTTTTCACGTTAGCATTCCTCAAATGTCTGATGATCCTTGGTGGTCTGCTAATATGTGGAAAAACTAAAAAGCACTGTCTGTCTGGGCAGGACTTGGAAACCTCACTGTGGGATTATTTGGTTGGGCCGTTTCATTGCAGTATCTTGACCTGGTCAATTTGGCCAAAGAAAAATAAATTGCTTTAATCATGAGTGGGTACATTCAACAAGTGCAAAGCTGCTGAGATCTAATCATTAAAAACACACATCTCATGAGGTTTCTCACCCATCATCTATCCGAGCCAATCTATCACCAAGTCCTGTTAGCTTAACTGAGGTATAAATCTCTCAAATTTATATACAGTCGATCCTTGAACAATGCAGGGGTTAGGGGCGCTGACCCTCAGCACCATCGAAAACTCACATTTGTAACTTATAATCGGTCCTATGTATCCATGGTTCCTCTGTATCTGTGGTTCTGCATCCATGGATTCAACCACCTGGGGATTCAACCAACTGGGAATTGTGTAGGATTTACTATGGAAAAATAATCCGTGTGTAAGTGGACCCGCTCAGTTCAAACCTGGTGTTGTTCAAGGGTCAGTTGTACTTCTATCCATCTCTATCATCATTCCCCTGGACCAAACTACACTCTTTGCTCACCAGGAAGACTACCGGAGTCTTGTTCACCTACTCCTAGGATATCCTTCAGTGTGTGTCTTCCACAATTGGCCAGAGTGATCTTTACAAAATGCATTTTTAGTCCTGTTCCCTTCCTTCATTATCTTCCCCCGCAAACTACTCCCACCGATTTTTAAAGTCTAGTGGCGGTCCTTACTCTTAGAAGAGAGTCGCACGCGCTGCCTACCTTTGCGCAGCCTCCTCTTGCCCCCTGCCCCGCCCCCAGTTCTCAGCGCTCCCGCTCTTCTCTCAGTTGTTCACACCACAGTCCTTTCTTCTACGGCTGTTTGCTTGCTCCAACTGTTTCTTTAGGCGGGAATGCTCTTTTTTCCCTCCCCCTGTAGTTTCATCTTACTGATGCCTCAGGGCTCATTTTCAACATCAATTCCTCAAGGAGACGTTCCTGATCTTCCTTAAAGCTTTACAGACCTGTGTTTTGTTAGCATCCATCACAGCTGTAATTTTATAAGTGTGACTCTTTGATTAACGCCTCCCCCATTAAAATGCACACTTCCATAAAAACAGGTGCCTAATCCTTTCCCTTACCATGTATTCACAGCACCCTGCATAATGCCAGGCGCGTATTATACGCCCTGTAAATATCTGACAAGTGGGTATATCATGAAGGAAGAGAACTGCAGCTATTACCACCTCCAGTGTGTAAGTCACATGAAGAAGGCGATTGCTTTTCAAAGGCATCTTACAATGCCAAATTACAGACTGCCTTGAAAACTGTGACCTTAAAACATGTTTTTTTACTTCATCATAATCAGTACAAAGAAATCAGCACACAAAATACATTTCCAGACAAACAAACACACCAGTTTTATAGAAAAAGATATAAACATTCACATTAAGGTCTGGGGCAGGTGGGGGGCCGGGAACAAAACTCTGTTGTTCATTTCAGGCCAAGAACATAAAGTGAACCTACCTACCAGAAACAAAGAAACCAAAAATCAAACAGAATAACAAAAACAAAGCCACAGCCAAAATTACTTGTGCAAATACATAAATATCCAAGAAAGAGTGACCAAATAATGGATCTTGTTGTAACATAAAGAAAAGCAAAATTTACAGTATTTTCTATATGGTAAAAACTATATAAATACTGCTTCATTTAAAAAAATTTAAAATTGGACCTAGTAAATGCTATCAAGTATCATCAATGTTATTTACCATTTACATGTTCTTCCAGCTTTAGAATACTTTATTTCAAAGGGAAAAATTATTTACCTGTAACTCTATAAAGATAACATGTTCAAGCAATCCAAATTCAATTGTGCTAAAATTCACGGAAAAGGAAGTACCCGTGCTTTTAAGAAGCTTCAGAGTGAGTCATGAGGAAATATTTTTAGAAGATATAAATGTCACTGGAACCCAACTGTAGAAAATTCGTGCAAAGGCTTTATTCATTAAACTAATGAGTTCTCTACACTATGTGCCAGTCTATATACCAGATGGGGAAAACACAAAGGTAAGTATCAAAACAATCAGTACAAAATTTAAGAGTTCTAAAAGAGAGATAAGGTATTTGAAATACCTGGTTTTTATGATTTATAACAGTAGAAGAACCTGAAATCTTAACGTTAAGCTTTTCTATAATCACTTTATGTGTGTGTGCACTTTCCTATCAGGATTATTAGTAGCTTCAAGGATGCAAATACATGAAGACAGATTTAAAAACCTTGACTGACGTCCACGGTGTACGCTGAGTGTGTTTTGTCAGGTCCACAACTGGTGTGGCAGGGTTTTTAAAGTTTTTCTATGTACTTCATGGCTCAATTCCACTTTTCAATGCAGTGGCTGAGGCCTACGGATAAGAAGATGAAAGAGAGAGTCCCTGCCCCACACAAGGCTCACTGCTGACCACGGGCCACGCAAAGAAAGGCGCAGGAAGTAGCAACGGTGCATCATGTGATAAATGCAACAGCACAATGGACCCACTGCTATGGGAACAACAAAGAATACCAGGACAGGTAGGTAAGGAGTGTCTACTCCACAGAAAGGCGGGTATCGTTCACTCCCATGACTCTCTCAACATACCTAACATTTCGATGTTTGAAAACAAAATGTCTGCATATTTACATAGCGCAAGTGACACTGTTCCTTCTATTAACCTCCCGCGAAACCTCTTCTGCTGTTTTGACAACAAAATCATTCCTTAAATATCAATCATAAAATTTAAGGTTTAAAATATTTTTATCTTACTATCTTTTATATTTGACACATATAGTTTGATAGAATTTATTAGTTTTCCTAATGTTAAAGAATAGGGTTGGTGATAAAAATAATAATTGGCTTGAAAATACATTTCTGTATGTGAATTGGAACTGATTTCCTTTTCTGGAAATTTATAACACTTGACACTAAAATGAGTCAAATGATGAAATCCTCAGGCAGGAATCAGTTGTTTAGGTTCTGTCGTTTACATTTGCTTTTAACTTCTTCCTCTCTACTTCAGGAGGAAAATATATAGCAAAAGCTGTCAGACGAAATGTAACCAATCAGTACGGTCTGTACTCTTACAGTTGTATTTTATAGCTTTCCCTGTTTAAGGAAAGGTAAGTATGTATCTTTCACTAAATCCACTAGCTGGACGTTTGCCAGCACAATAAAAATGAATACAGTAATAAATAATGAAATAGATCCACAAAACTTAGCACTGTCAGTTCAGTCTTTGGTACAATTTATACAATTCATATACTTCTTACAGACACAAATAAAGTACTCTAACAAGTACAAGCTGAAAAAGCACGTTGAGTAATCAGGAAAGTGCAACAGAATTAAGAAACGTCAAAAATATAATTATATATTTTCTTCCTTTAGTCCAACATCTAGCAACTCTACGTAGGCGTACCAGAAATGTTTAGTAAATGCAGAATAATGAAAACGGCAATGATGATGGTGACAACAGCTAAGATTTGCTGGGCATTTAACTTGTACTAGGTACTGCTAATTGTTTAATATTTAAGCCTGACAACAGTCCTAAGAGCAAGGCACTATTATTAATCCCTATTTTAAAGACATGGGGGAAGAGGCTGCCCCGTGTTAGGAAGTGGCATGGCTGGGATTCTAACTTCAAGGTTCTTAACCACTCGACTGTGGAAAAAGAAATATTATAAAGGCTGGGATTTAGCAACAGTTTTGTTGCAAGAATTTTATAACAAACATATGCAAATGTATTTAATCTATTTCAATACTGTAATATTGTATCTACTAAAACTGTAGGAAATATTCCATCCTGAAAGAGCAACTGACTTCTATACCACTGAACTATTAATAGATTTTCAAATGCTTTTTCCTAGATGTTATAACTAAAACTGTTTTATGTCGCGTAAGTTAGATTTTTATCCTCTCTACAAAAGAGTAACCCAAAACATTTAATTTCAATGATTTTCACCATAACACAAATGATTTCTGAAAAAAATCAAAAGCCAAAGTTCTAAAGTTGGAAAAGATAAAGAAATTATAACTAAATCATGACTGATTTTACTGAAATGATTCCAAAACCAAAGCAGTACAACAGTATGTCCTTTAGTATTAATTTTTTAGATTTTGAAACAATCCACTTCACAGTGGGAATACACTGAAGTCTGTACAAAGATCCAAACTAAACATGGACTTATATTACTTGTTTGCCTGATGTCATACTAACAAAAAAAACCAAAAAAAATCCTGCTATAAGCATACCTTGGCAAAAAATACGGTGAGGTGAGTTTCACTGCCAACAATCCAAATAGGGAATTTTGGAGATTTCAAGTAAGAACCAACCTAGAACAAATGTAGCAAAATAAATAAACAAATGAAAATTTTATACTGCCTGTTAAATACCTGCCAACGAATATCTGAAGCATAACTGAAGTGTCTAATTCATATTTAACGGGAATAATGGATTGTGCCAGAATGCCTTACCCATAATGGTCAAATGCTAAGTGTAAAAATGCATGTTATAAAGACTGTCAGGGCTAAGTTTGTACTGCACCTTTCCACTAGAAGAATAACACAGATTTAACACAGCTAAAAAGAATTAGTTTAGCTCTAACAATCATTCTCAGGTTTCACTAAAGATCCTAGATAAAATGACCACTTCTAGAATTTCAGCTTGGTATCTCAAACCCTAAAACTATAAACTTGACAACAATTACTTTATCAGGAAAATAATTATAAATTAACAAGTGAGTAGATATATGAATAAATAAGGGGAAAAACCTTAAGAACATTCTGTCTCCAAAGAACCTGGGGCAACACAGTAATCTCTCTAAAGCAAAACACACACTCCCAAACATTTAAGAATATAAAAGAATCCTGTCATTTGATTCTTCATGATAGGAAGTAAATTCAAAGTTTTACAGTATTACGTCTCTTTAAAATACGCAAGAAGTTATACTTTATAGCCTGCCTTCGAGGTTATATATTTAATATAAAAATGACAGTACCCAAAATTTGAGAGTATCATTTTTTTGTGCGTGACAGAGGAAAAAAAAAGCTTAAAATTCAACAGACTTGTGAAACCCGACCATGTTCACATTAACCATCCACACTCTTAGATGGACAAAGACTGACTGCAAAACAACTAACCTTACCAATCACATTTGCTGACTTTTCTTTTCTCACACAGACTCCCTAGAACGGGAGAATTCCAAGTGGCTGCCCGCAGCGGTCAGGGCCAACTGTTCGCCCCTAAGCAGCCAAAAGCCCTGCTCTGGTACCCGGCTTTCAACCACCCTTTCGACCTGCCTGCTATCATGAGGAGGGAAGTGGGAAAGAGGCAGGTACTCTTTTGTATTCGGGATCGTAAAGCTAGTATCTCTGACCTGCGATGGGAGGGATGAGCGCTGTGCTAACGGCAGTGGTGACCCAGCAGAGGAGGAAGGATGGTTTGCGGACAACAGAAAAGTGTTAGCAGCAAAAGGACAAAGACACAGGAGAAGCTCTGGGCACAGTTCAGAGTGAAGGGATTTTAGAGGTGTTCAGTGCAAGGCCTTCCACTTTACATAAGGAAGCTGCGAACTCCGCAGGACCTGTGCTTGGCCTCAATTCAGACAGCTAACTAGTACAGAGCTGGGGTTAAAGCTCAGGTTGTATAACTCCTCATGTGGCAGCTTTCTATTACATCACGCTGCCTCTTGTGGTGAAAAGTTTAGGTGCTGTTTAACTTCTCTTTTCGAAAAAGTGTGTGTGTATATATATGTGTGTGAGTTTAAGGTAGAAGTAAAACATGAGGATAAAATGACAAACAGTGGGATCAAAGGGTAAATGAGTGCCGAGCTCACAAAGTGTTTGTAATAAGGAAAATAAATAAAAGGCAGCATAAATGGAGCAACCACTTTGGAAAACAGCTTGACAGTTCCTCCAAAAGCTACGTACATAATTACCATATGACCAAGTAATTTCATTCCTGGGTATACACTCAAGACAAATAAAAACATGCTCACAAAAGACTTATACATTAATGTTCACAGCAGTATTATGCATAATAGCCAAAAATCAGAAACAAGCCAAATGTCCATCAACTGATAAATAGAAAAATGAAACTGATATAAACTGATATATCATACAATAGAATATTATTTGGTCATACAAAGGAATGAAGTACTCATACATGTTAAAACATGAATGAACACTGAGAACATTATGCTAAGTGAAAGAAGCCAGACACTAAAGGCCACATACTGCAGGATTCCATTTAAATGAAATGTCCAAAACAGGCAAAACTGCAGAGACAGAAAGTTGCCAGGGGCTGGGGAGGAAGGAGGAGGTGACAGCTAAAGGGTTTAGAGCAGCGGTCCCCAACCTTTCTGGCACCAGGGAGCGGTTACGTGGAAGACAGTTTTTTCCATGGACCGGGGCTGCAGGGCAGTGGTGGGGGGCGGGGGGGTGGGGCGGGTGGCTCAGGCGGTAATGCGAGCGATGGGGAGCAGCGGGGAGCCGCAGATGAAGCCTCGCTCGCTCTTCCGCCCGCCCGCCCGCCGCTTACTTCCTGCCGTGCGGCCTGGGGGTTGGGGACCCCTGGTTTACAGGATCTTTTTGGAGCGAGTAAAACATACTGAAATTAGATAGTGGTCATGATGGCACAGCCCTATGAATGTACGAAAAACCACTCAATAACAAACTTTAAAATGGTGAATTTTATGCATGAGTTATATATGAGTTTTTTAAAAGGTGCACAGCCAAAAGCACTCAAGTCACCTTTTATCTCGCGCGCGCACGCATACAGGGGCAGGAGAGGGAAAGAGAGAGAGAGAGAGACCTAGAGAGCCAGTGAGAGAGACTGTTTCATTTGTCTTAATGAACATATATGATCAAAATGATATGAAAATGTTAATTTCAATTCTAAAGGCCAATTTGCTACACTACCAAAGAACAGGGAGATGTTCAGATTCACACAACTAATTACAAACACAATTATTCCCTTAACGCCATTTCTCTAAATGTCTGATGATAAGTGAACGTATATATATTTTCAGAAGGATATCTACAGTTATATACAGATGAGCACCAGAGTGTAAGAGAGAGTGTTTTTTTGTTTTTGTTTTGTTTCTTTAACGCTGTCTTAACTCAGCTTTGAGGCCCTGACTGGGGGCTGGTCAATTCCCTTAAAAAAGACAGCTCGTAAGTAAGTCCAAACCCCAGCCACCTCCCAACATGTCTCCCCACCCCAGGCCACTCTGCATGGCCCTAATCGCTCTGGAGCCAGGCCCCAGACAACAAGGGACAACGCCCAAGCCCAGAGCTCACCCAGACTATTCAAACCAGCCAGGTCACAGGGAGCCCAGGCAACCCAGCTAACTCCATCCCAATTTCCGCACGTAAGCTGCTCCCTAGGGCTGCAGCTGTTGCCTTGTCCCCAGGTATAATTCTCTTCTTGGCCCTGCCTGGTAGCATTCTCTTGTTTGGAGCTGTAGGTCACAGAGTTCTGCCTTTCATCTATCTGAGTATCAGCGTGCTGTATCCCACCATTAAAAATATCTTTAAACCTAGAAAACACCATAGTTACTCCTAGAACACTACAGCAGTAACACTAGGTTGGCACTAGAGCAATAATACTGGAGTAACAGGAGAATATACGGCAGCTAATGACTTCCCACTAAGATCTAGGGGATAAAACAGACATTCCTCTGTTCTAACAGTTACAGAAAAGCAAATGCACATATTTTGAAAATTACAATTCTGGTGAAATTGTCTGCTCATTCATTCAACAAATATTGACTGGGCATCTAATATGTACCCAGAAAGACAATGTGCCTGCCTTCAAAGAGTTTATATGCCATTAGGGACAACAGAAAAACAAATTCAAGATTAGAAAAAGATAACTAAATCAATAAAAAAGATCATTGCAAAGTGATTATTCTTATGAAATAATGTGAAAAAGAGTCACTGAGGGAATGGTCCAGGAAAGGGTCTTCGAGGCACAGTCTGAAGTAGAGTCTGAAGGAGAGAGTGAGCCGTCCATTTAAGAGCTGGAGTATTCCAGGCAGATATGAAGGAAGTACGAAGGCTCATCAGGCAGGAAAGGGCCTGGCGTGTATGAAAAACTGACAGGAGACCAGCAATGGCGAGAGTGCAACGCAACTCCGCAAGGACAGACAGAATCCAGACCATCAGGGCCTTAAGGCCACAGGGTGAAGATTTCAAAATATACCATCTTCACACCCTATCTGCCTGCAAACCACACACCACACACTTTTTAGAAAACAGCTTCACTGATGTATCTTTGACATACAAAAATTGTATGTATTTAAGGTGCACAACTTGATACTTTGATATATGTATACACCGTAAAAAGATCACCACAATCAAGCTAAGTAACAAATCCATCGTCTCTATGTGGTTACCATTTTTTAATGTGCACACACACTTTTAGGAATGTGAACGTCTGTGGGTGTGTTGGGGAGGAGGAGACGCAGTTTGATTCTCTGGTCGCTAGGCTGCCTCAGAATAGCTTTAACTTGTGTAATTAAAGTCACTGAAAATATGAGTTGCTACTGTTTGACTGTACAATTACTACTAATGAATAAGGGCAGGATGACACCTATTTGATTATCATATCCGTGTCACCCCTGTCCAAGTGTTGTCATGAAAGAGGAATGCTGTCTGGTAAAAAAGAAAGGGAGGGAAGGAAGGAAGAAAGGAAAAAAGAAAGAAAGGCACTGTTATTGTTACTAAAAATAATCACCACCAGAACCACTGCTATGGAACCACCATTCTAAAATGGAAAAGAATATGAGATCTACTTCTTTCTTTCCCCAAAATCAGCACATCTTATTAAGCGCAAATCATTAACGATTTAAACTCCATCTAAAACTATTTGGAATATCCAATAGTTATTTCAGTTTGTGCAGGAAAGCTATGAAATATATATCAAAAAACGAGAGTTTCATGGCAGTTCCTAATTCTAGCACACGTGTTAAAGAGTTTAATGCCGTGAAATGCTTGGATTTTGTTTTTTAGTGCGAAATCAGTTTTCAGATGAAAAAGACAAGTTAGAATTTCAGGCATTTAGCAAATTCTTTTTCTTTGCCTGATAAAGTATTATCAGTTGTTTCAGCTAAGCATACTGTTAGTGAGGAACAAACACGGCATTCCTTCCCCTCAGTTTACCCAAAACTATATTTATATTCGATGATGGATATCTGTTTTTATAAATTATTTCATGCTGGGTTCTGCCCCCGACCCTCAAAAAGGAACAAGCCTCAAAAAATAAGGAGACTCAGCATGGTCAGCCAGCTTAACTCCATCCTTGATAAGCCTGTCAGTTCAGGAAGGGAGGTCAGAAAAGAACTGAGAGTACACACTGTCAGTAGTAAGCTAAAATATGTTGTCACGGGAGAAAAATGCTCTCTGCAACAGTGGACATGTGAATAAAAACCATTCAAAGTACCTTAAAAATCAACTTACCTTACAGTATCTCAACGCTTCCATTAGTGTTAAGAATCCTACAGCTGCTTGTTCATGTATACCAAGAAGTTCTGCAACAAAAAAGTTAGCATTGCATTAGCATATAAATCTGAGAAGCACTTCAATGTAAATATATATGTACACATATATATATTCTACACCAGAACTTTTTCTTTTACCCAAAACTTTAAAGCCCAGCATATAGTTATTAAGAGTTCACATCAAGTCATCATGACAGTACTACTCACTATAAAATACCATTAAATTAGGTAGTGGGTAATGTGATCCTTCAGATGCACATTAAATATATTTATAAAACTTTATATTCAACGTTAACTTTTGATGGACATTTGATACCATTCCTCTCTTCTATAAACAAACACAAGCAGCATGCTTAAGACTGGGGAAATAAAGATGAACAGAACACAGTAACTGCTTTACAAAGGCTAAGAGCTTATCAAAGGAGACAGATGGAAAACCCTGTGCTCTCTGTTTACATGAACACACACATCTTACAGTAGTATTAAAGCATCTGCTTACTGTGTTAGGGAAGGTGTACACAAGTGGTAACATCTGAGTTGAATCTTGTAGCATATGTAGGAATTTTCCAGGCCAAGAAGAGGATAAGAAGAAAATTCAAAGCAGAAGAAATGGCAAAGAAGTATGATAAATCAATGTATCTTCCTTGAAAGGAAGGAATGTATCTTCCTTGAAACCTTCCTTAAAGGTTTCTAGCCTGGGGAACCTGATAAATGGTGATTAACTAAGAGAAAGAATTAAGAAGAAGTAGGTTCTAAAGTGGCGTGAAGAGAGAACATGAGTTTGGTTTTAGACAAGCTAGGATTGAGGCGCCATTAGGACTTCCAGCTAGAGAACCACTATAATAGTAATTTGGGTCCACACATATTTCTAAAAAGCATGTTTTTTTCCGGTTAAAAATTATGTCCACTGTAAACACAGTGTATATATAACTCTACATCCTTTTTACCATCTGGTTATAGATCATCCATTTTCCTATTAGGATATTACGTTTTTCTTATCAATTAATGTAATAATATCAACTTATTTGCTTTTGTTGTAAATATTTTACTGTGTATCCTGAAGTACAACATCCAGATGGTGTAAACCAAGAACTTGTTGTTTAAGCTTTAAGATTTGTAAATTCAAAATTAATAGAAGGCACGTATATATATAGTTTGTATTTTTTCACAAACTTCTTACAGGCAGAGAAGACACAGCAATAGTTCCCAGATTTTGGGTGCGATCCTTAGGGATGCCTAAGTCCCTTTTAGAGACGACATGAAACCGAAATGATTTACATGAGAAGACGTTAATTGTCTTTTTCACTCTTACTCTCTTGTGAGTGTATAGTGGGGTTTTCCAGAGGCTAACGGATACGTTATTTCCCAACAGACTGAATCTATAAACAGATTATGAGAATCCAGCTGTCTGCTAATAAAACTAGACATTAAAGGGACTGGCAAAATTTTAAAACAATGTCACTCTTCTTACTAAATTTTTTTCTTATTTGGGAAGATAGCTTAATTAAAAATATTTATATTTAAAGTAATTTTAAAATGAATACATCTTTTAAAATTTCTGTCTTAATTTTTAACAAAAAACCCAGTGATTATTATTTTCTTATAAACCAAATAAGCGAAAGCTTCTTGGGATCCTCACTATATTTAATAGTGTAAAGGTCATGAGACCAAAAAAATCTGAGAATCGTCGAATTATAGCATTCAAAGGAAAAAGAGGAAGTGAGGGTGAGCAGCCCAAATAGGCAGAGATGGTACTCCACAGCCTTTCAAATTGTTTCCTCCTCTTCCTTCCGAAATGTAAGCAGCACTAAATATTTTCAAGTTCAAAGAATACATGTTAAGAAACATTTTCACACTTTAATTTCTAAAATCAGTTACCACCACCTAGTGTTACAACTTGATACTACATCATCTATTTCCTTAGAATTGTAAACAAATGTCTAGACTAGTATATTTATAATAATATCATGCTACTGAATATAGCAAATCAGCTGTTCATAATTCTTGAATAATGAATTGTTCAGATTAGGTCGGTAATCACATGTGTAGGTATGTTGTTTGAATGGTAGCATTTTTAAAATGTGTTAACTCCTATTTCCTTGAACAGGACATGTACTTACAACTTTTATCTTCTTTTGATGGCTAAAGTGCATCATTAAGAATATTTATTATTGTACAAAGTTGTAATTATAGTGAGGATATACTATCCTCATATTAAAACTTACAGAATTTAGTTATAAGAGACTTAATAAGTCTCAAAGAAGTCCGCTTACATTTGCAGAAAATTCTAATAATCATGTCATTACCTTTCAGAATTTTCTAACTTCGTTTTCTTAGCCTAGCGTTTAAGACTAATCCTGGTGAGTGTCTATCAACCCTGCTGTTCAGTCAGTGGCACTGTACCGAAATGCAGAGTTTCATATTCCTGAGTTTGCTTTTTTATACCCTTCTCCTCCACTCCCAACTACCACTTCTCACTACTGTCAGGGTGTCTACAGAGGTCCTTCTTGGGCCTTTCAAACTTGACGCTGACTTGGAAAGCAGAAAACTGCACTACATTTATTTAACAAACATGCCCTGGGTGCCAAGTATGGAAAAGAACAATGCTAAGCACAGTGCAGGAATACAAAGGTACCACTGGGAATATGAAGACGAAGAAGCAAAGAGCCTCTCTGCAAACCAGGTATCTGATGAGGGGTTAATATCCACAATATATAAGGAACTCCTACATCTCAGCTGCAAAAGACCAAATCACCCAGAAAGCAAAACAAGACGCCAACACAAAAAAATCTGGGCAAAGGACTTAGACATTTCCCTAAAGGATACACAAAACGGCCAACGGTATATGGAAAGATGCTGAACATCACTGATCGTCAGAGAGGTGCAAACTGAAACCACAATGTTAGGCTAAGCATTCTCAAGAACACAAAAGATAAATGCTGGGGAGGGTGAGTAGAATCTGAATCCTTGTACACTGTTGGTGGGGATCTAAAACGGAAAACAGGATGGAGGGTCCTCAAAAAATTAAAAATAGAACCACCGTACGATCCAACAGTTCCACTTCGGTGTATTTAGTCCAAAAGAATGAAATCAGGATCTCAAAGAGATATCTGCATTCCCATGCTCACTGCAGCGCTGTTCACAATAGCTGAGAAGCTGAAACAACCTAAATGTCTAGCAACAAATAAATGGATAAAGAAACTGCGCAATATCCATACAATGGAATATTATTCAGGCTTACAAAAGAAGGAAATCTTATTATATGTGCACATGTATGAACCTCGAGGACCTTATGCTAAGTGACATATGCCAGTCACAGGAGGAGAAATACTGCATGATTCCACTTAGACGAGGTTTCTAAAATAGTCAAACTCATAGAAGCCAAGAGTACAATGGTGGTTGCCAGGAGCTGGGAGGAGGAGGAGATAGGGAGCTGCTATTCCACAGACAGAAAGTTTCAGTTACGTAAGATGAATAAGTCGTAAAGATCTGCTGCACAATCTTGTACCTATAGTTAATACCATACTTAAAAATTCGTTACAGGATAGATCTCATGTTAAATGTTCTTGCTACAGTTAAAAAAATTCAACCCCTCCCCCACCCCCCCACCAAAAAAACCAAAGTAGAATGTGGTAAGTGCCATGAAGGCAAAGTGCTCAGAGGCAGGATGGATGACCTGCAGCTGTGGGAATCAGGAAGTGCCCCGGGGAAGGGAGGGCCCATGAAGTGCGAGCTGAAGGACTGGACAAGCACAGATTCGAGGGATACAGGTCTTCAGGCACAGGGAGGGGCATGAACAAAGAAATGAAAGCAAGCAGCATGATTCTGTTCAAGCACAGGTTCATGATGGCTGAAAAATTAAGCTGGGGTGAGATTATGTAGGGTCCTTGAGTAAGTAAGGTAAAGAATCTATAGTTAAAAATATGGAAAAAAAAAAAAAAAAAGGACTTTAAGGACGTTAGAATACCTCAAATAAAAAACAATAAAATACAGAAAAAGGCTTGGTTGTCTCACTTATAGGTAAAGGTACATGCAATTTGAGCCATAAACTTTGTGAAATCTATTTTTAAAGTGAGGAGCTTTTTAAAACCCCCTTATTAGCTGTCTGTCATATTCCTGAGAAGTCAGGTTGCTAGAGAGTTGGCATCTAGCCAGGGTTGCCAGATCTAGCAAATAAAAACACAAGATGTCCAGTTAAATATAAATTTCAGATACAAAATATAATTTTTCAGTATAAGTATATTCCAAATACTGAATGGGACATACACTAAAAATGATTGTTTATTTGAAATTCAAATTTAAACGGGAGTCCTGCATTTTGTCTGGCAACTTAGTTCCAGCTAACTTAATATATTTTTACAACTAATAGAATTTGGAGAAAAGGAGCACTTCTGATCTTTCCTCACATAAATTCTGATAAACCAAATACGTTTCAAATTTGTATAGCACCTGGCCACTAATTGCAATTCACATTAATTACTTAAAAATATGAAAATTTTAGGGCTTCCCTGGTGGCGCAGTGGTTGAGAATCTGCCTGCCAATGCAGGGGACACGGGTTCGAGCCCTGGTCTGGGAAGATCTCACATGCCGCGGAGCAACTAGGCCCGTGAGCCACAGCTACTGAGCCTGCGCGTCTGGAGCCTGTGCTCCGCAACAAGAGAGGCCGCGATAGTGAGAGGCTCGTGCACCGCGATGAAGAGTGGCCCCCGCTCGCCGCAACTAGAGAAAGCCCTCGCACAGAAACGAAGACCCAACACAGCCATAAATAAATAAATAATAAATAAATAAACCCAAAGTTAAAAAAAAAAAAAAATGAAAATTTCAAAATGATCTTAATCTTCAGAGTTTAGATTCTCTTACTGTCTATGTATCATGAGTCTATCAGCTTTCAATTAACTATGCCTGGAAGGACTGCCATAGTGATTTCTATCAAAAGAAAAACGAAACGAAGAATGTGGGTTTCTGATTTATAAGACCTGACTCTATTTCAATCCCATAAAATGAAGAAAACATTAAAATAAAAATAATCATCAAATAAACATACGAAAGCAATAAATGTACAATACATAAAAAAAAGAGAGGGTACGCAAATGCTGAGGGATTTGTTTAAGAAAGAAAGGAGGCCATGGGAAGACTGATCTATGGGAAAATAAAATCAAAGAAAACCTCAGCTCAAAATACAGCCAACAGTAAAAATGAAGATATCTGGCAGGTTAATAGGGGCCAGACCACAAAAGGATTTTAAGACCTTGCTAAGAAGTTTGGATTTTCTTTTAAGTGCATGGGGAAGCCAGCTATTGAATGGTTTTAAGTGAGAGAATATCATGATCTGATTTAGTGTTTAAAATACCAGGCTAGTTACTGTGAAGGACTGAGGCGTGGGCAAGAATGAATTCAGTGATTAGTTCTATTGCAGTTTTATTTGTACTCTATGGCAGAAGCAAAAGCTAGTTTTAACAACTGAGGTAGAATAATGTACATGAATTCAAGAACTATATGATCAACAATATATACTTTCATTTAAAGATATAAAAAACTATCTAGATGGGAAGACCTAATATTGTAAAGATGTCAGTTCTCTAAAATAATATACAAATTTACTGTAACCTCAAGCAAAATGTTTATAGAGATTTCTTAAAACTAGAAATTAAAAAGCTGGAAAAGCATTTAATTGGAATAGATAGTATGGAAAGGACCATGATAAATTTGAAAAAGTACAATATTAGGGAATGTGCTAATAAATATCAAAGTGTATTATGTAACTATGTAATGGTGTAGTTTTGGCAGAAGAACTCACAAACAGATTAGTGGAATAGAAGACTCCAAAAAATGACTCATACCTATGGGAAAATCTGTTATTTGATAAAGCAGGTGTTTCGTATCTGTGGAGAATTGACTGGAATTAGGATATTAGGAAATTCTTTGGGAAAAAGTAAAAAGGTAGATCCCTACTTCATACCACTCATAAATAAATAATCAGATGGATTAATGAGCTAAACACTTAAAAAAAAATAACGTCTACAAAAGCATTTTAAGAAAATACTAGAGTATTGGTTTTAATCTTGGGTAGGAGAAACATAAAACAGATACAAGGAAAAAATTTAAAAACAAAAGCCATAACGGAAGAGATCAAATGATTTAATCTCATAAAAATGAAAAGCTTTGGTATATAAAAGATACCAGTGGCAAAGTTAAAGGAGACAGAAAAGGCTGAGAGAAAATATTTGCAACACAGATTTAACACACAAAGAACAAAGAATTTATAAAGCATCCCTAGAAATTGTAAATAAAAGAAAATAAATAACCTCTCCCCTGAAAATGCCAAAAGATAGAAAGAGACAATTCCCAGAAGAAGAAACCCTGCAAGTTGAGAAACATATGAAAAGATGATCAAGTGCAGCCTCACTAGGAATCAGAGAAACGTGAATCAAAATAGGCTACCAGGTGTCAATAAACTGATGGACAAAATATTAAAGAGGGAGAGCTCTGAGTGTTGGCCAGTATGCAGAAAAACAGGGAACTCTCCTACATGCTGGAAGCATAAGTTTATACTTCTCTAGTTGGTAAAGCAAATTTTAGAAGGTAATTTGGCATTATTTATCAAAGTTTAACAGGTGTTCCTTAAAAGGTTAAGTAAACACAGAATTATCATATGACCCAGGATTTTCACTCCTGGGAAGAGGCTAAAGAAAAATAAAAACATATTCTCACAAACATTTGTACATAAATCTTCCTAACCACATTACTCATCACAACCAAGTGGAAACAAGCCAAATGTCCATCAACTGATGAACGAAAAAAGAAAATGTGGTATAAACCATACAATGAAATATTGTTCAATAAAATTGAGTGCTGGTACATGCTAAAACATGGATGAACCTTGAAAACATTATGCTAAGTGAAATAAGCTGGTACAGAAGACCAGATATTGAAGACATGAGTCTGTTACCAGAAATGTCCAGAACAGGCAAACCTACAGAGACAGGAAGTAGATTAATGGCTGCTAAGGGTTTTGGGGAAGTGACTGCTAATGGGTTCAAGGCTTATTGCGGAGATAATACAAACGAACGTTCTAAAATTGATGTGGTGATGGCTGTGCAACACTTAAGAACACACTAAAACCAGTGGCTTGCACATTTTAAATGGGAGACGTGTAAGGTATGTGAATTACATCTCAATAATCCATTTAGTTAAAAAAAAAAAAACAAAAAAAAACCCAGAAGCCTAAATTTTTTTTAACATACGTTCTGCTTTTAGGAATCTATCCTACAGGAATACTTGAATTTGAACAGAGAGATATATACAAAAATGTTCATTGCAGAATTGTTTGTAACAGCCCAAAATGGTAGTACCATCTAAACGTTCATAAAAAATAAACTAGGGGCAAAAGACAAACTGGGGAAAAAATGTTTACTACGTATATGACAGATCAAGCATTGATATCCTTTACAAATAAAGGTGAGAAAACTGCCCATTTATCTTTCATTGAAACTTCTTGGCCTTTCCTGGATAAACACGTAATGTCCATTTTCTTTCCCACCGCCAGATTGATGATTATTGCTAGGAAAAAGCCTAATTATAAGCTTTACTGGTTAGATCCACTCTAAATAATTCTACGTAACCTCATCTCAGCTCTTAATTCTGATTGCACTTTTAAAAACTTCTTTCATAATCCATCTTTATATTCCTTCTTAAAGCAGTTGATTCAAACTCTTTCTCTCCTTTATATGCCTCTAACTTTCTCTGTCCACTCATTCTCAGCTACTTCAAACTCTCAAGAGTTCTCCCAATTCAAATCTTGCATATTTCAAAATGCCTTTTTCTTTCCTCAACACATTCTTTCTTCCCGTTTTAGAAGAACTGTGCATCTTTCCAAGGTCACTGTTACTCTTGACTCCATTTACTATCTCTTCTATTAAAAGCAGTTCCCTTCCTAACAAACAATTTAGGTGACTTCCATCCCTTAAAACAATACCTGTGTATACCATCTCTTGGCCTTATTTTGACCAGGCAATGAACTCCTGTTTCCATCCTTTCACCAGCAAAGTTTCCTTGCTTACACTGCTAAAATACTGACTCCCTATGATACGGCTTCTATCTCAACTGCTCTTTTAAAGGAAAGAGCTAAATTGCTCTTTTAATTGCTAAATTCATACATAGCCTACTCCTAGCCCTCATTCACCTTGATTGAGAGATACAGCACAGCTCATTCACTAACTCTGTATCATGGACAAAAATCTTTGGATTAAATTCTCAATCTCAGCTTCTCTCTATAAATGAGGCAAATAACTACCTCTCAGGGCTACTGTGAAACTTAATAAAATAAACTTCGTCCACATCATCCTACATATTTATTTTCACACTGAAGACTCTGTTAAGTATAGTTTAAGAGGCTGTATATATCATGATGATTAAGTATGCTGGTTGCAGGGAACCAGACTACTGTGGTTGAAATCCCAACTCTGCTGTTTACTAAACTGTATGGATGAAGCAAGATACTTAATTTGGTGCCTTACTTTCCTTTATTCTATGACCTTCATAGAGTAGTTATAAGAACGAAGTGAGAAAATGGGAAAAAAAAAAAAAAAAAGACAGTCATTAAATACTAAGAACAGAGCTTGGCATTGTTAAAATACTGTTTGTCACTGCTGCATAATGGGCATTCTTAACAATCGTCAACAGTTGTAACTGCTCTTGAAAGAAAATGAAATACTTGAGGAAAAGGATTGTTTTCTGTCACCAAAACATACACAGTGACTTAAAGCTGACTTCCCATGATGTTTCTTTCACGTGTTCATTTATTCATAAACTTTATTTGAAAACCTATTGGTTATTTGTACCTTACCCTCATCTGTCTAGTTCATAGCTGAATTCTACAAATTCTACTTTCCCACAGGCTCTTTCACAGAGGAAGAGTGGTCCAGGAGGAGAATGTGCTACGGGGGACTGAGCGCAGGCCTTGGCTGTGGTCAAAAGCTGTGTATGCCTGCCGTTGGACACTGGGCAAATTACTAAATTTCTCTGAGCCTCAGTTTTCTTACCTGTATATATTGAGGTTGAGAAGATACATATCCAAAACATACTGCTTAGCACAAAGTACCCAAATCCTAGTGGCTCTGTTTCTCTTCCTTTGCCATGCCTATTGCATCTCGTTACCTCCCAGCTGTCTTGACTATGTGCTATAGCTTTCAACTTGTCATCCCATCCCATTCCAATGCATTCTACAAGCTGACAGATTAGTGTTCTTATCTTGTGTCTTACGTTATTGCTCTGTTTAAATGCCTTCAATGACTCTCTTCCTAACGTTTGCCAGCTAATGTTTAAACTTCTTCCAATCAAGATCCTCTGGGTTCTTACCCAGCCCTACGTTTATGATCTTCCCTCCCACTGTCTCCTTCACAGAAGCCAATGCTCTTGTCGCCTCAAAACTGGCTGCACATTAAAACCATCTAGGGGTAATTTTAAAATGATCCATGTCCAGACCCCACTACCTAGGAATTCTAATTTGTTTGTTTACTCTCAGCTGGGGCCTGAGCACTGACTTACTCTTAGGCACCCTGAGTGATAACGCAGAGTCGGGATTAAGATACACTGTTCTAATCAGACTCATCTGTCTCCCTGTCCCTGTAGACACAACCTATATTTTTCCCTCTCTCTCATTCCACGTGGCCCCATTAAAAGGGTAACTCTTACTTTATGGCTCTCCACCTATCCCAAAGGTTTTCTCCTTCCCCTGAATTCTGTAACACTTTATTTCAACATGCTTCATTTTACCTCGCATTATAGTCATTTGTGTGCATGTTCTTGTTTTCCTCTTTTGAGGGAAAGCCAAGTTCTTCCCATGGGCCAGGTGAGGCATTTTAGAAATTTAATCTAACAACCCTTTGAGGAAGATATTACCTCCCTACTAGCCAAGAGAAGTAAAGCAGCTTGCCTAAAGATTTATAAAACTAGTAACTCTTTAATTATAATTTTTCTTTGTATATTACATATATCACAACCTCCTCCCATGTTGTCAGAAAAATATCCAATAAATGCTGAATGAATGTATGGGTTTTTATTTTAAGTTTGGTGACTGAAAACAGATTCAACCTCAAGTCAACATTTCTAACGATTAAGGGAAAATGCACGAAATATACCCTGCCTATTTTCTTTTCCAAGATAATTATTTCAAAGTCATTGCTTAGTTTTGATATTTAAACTATACTTAAAAAAAAATCCACAGCAAGACAACAGCTTTGAAAGCTAATATTTCAAGAAACAGAAAAGGATGAATTAGTACACATCAAGACGCTAAACTGGAATAATTGACCAATATCCTGTAAAGGAAGTACACAGCATGAAGAAGAGCCTATGGCAGACTTGAGAGACTGACATGCCTTTAACCAGCAGGATTAAATACTTTCAGCTATCAATCAGAATGAGGGCTCAAGAATAGGATGGGCTCAATTACCAAAAAAAAAAAAAAAAAAATAGAGCAAGAAAACCTGGCTACTTTTTTTGTCAGTGAATTTTACTGCTTAAATTTTGACCTTTACCAGAAATCACCTAAATTAGGTTCTCATCCTAACCTCAACACTCAGATAATTTTGCATATATTATCTAACGTAGGAAGGAAGGGTAGCTCTTAAATTTCTTAAACAGTAAAATGAAGGGTTGGATTGTGTTAAGGTGCTTTTTAATTTTGAAATTCATTAATTTTTACTGATTTTTTTCCCTTAATATTGTATTCTTTCATGTTTCTGTTAATTAACTTTGTGTCTTTCTAAAATTTGAGAGAACTTCAAATTTAAGATCAAGATTCACTCACTTAAATGGGAGCAAAAAGCAGTAACTATTATTTTCTCAATCATAATCTTTGCTTCTGTCATTTGGTGACAGTTTTATCTAATTATAGAAGAAAAAATAAATTTCCCTGTGAACCATAGGAGCCATGATGCTTTCTGTTCTGTACCACATACTTCAAGAGGAGGTACACGGCAGTTATTCAGTAGAAATGAAAGCAGGCTGACTGAGTAAGAACAAACCAAAGGGAATCTCTTCGGGGCTGTGTGTCAGCCCTGCCTACTGGATGGCCTGGTCAAAGGGGTTTCATGCCAACATCCCTGGCAACAACATGAAGCTACAGGCAAGAAATGACGAAGGCCAGAAATGGAGGCGATCGATGGTGGTTTAAAATGCTCGGATAACCTTAAATGTGCCCCACGTTTTAAAGGAAATTACGAACATTAAAAGTAATACAGGAAAAAAACCACTAGCCTCTTAAAGCAAATATTTCAAATCACAATACTTGTAATTCTCAATTTCAAGCAAAATGCAATAGTGTTCCAGACTCACAGATACCACTGGATAAATATGTACTAACTTTACGTATATTAAGAGGACTACCTATTACTTTTTCAAAGAAGTTAGTCCTACAATCCTAGTTTTATACTAGAGAAAACTAAAGGCTTGAGAAGTAACTTGACTCAAGTCATACACTTGGGATTTGAACCCAAGTTTGTCTGCCTCCAAAGTCTACGCTCTTCACGTTACAGCACCTTGAAAACTGTAAGGGATTCTCCTATAACAAAGCATTTATCTTAACCTCTAAGTAACGCAGAGCCACTAAACAGATTAATTAACCATCAACTGTATTCTAGTGAAATATTAATCATAAACAAGATAAACACAATGAAGAACATACTTACTCATTCCTGAGCATTCTCTATCACCGTCCCATACGTTAGAAACTGCGTGTCCCGTTAGAAGGAGGTTAATTAAACTTTGGCTATTAATAAAAATTAAAAAGTAATTAAAATACGAATACACTAATTTTCAAAACAAATGATTCCTAAGGTAAGGCATAAAATAATGACTTTTTACATTCAATTATATTGTTTAGAAAACCAAGTTAGAGAGAAACCTTATAGTTCTCATTTTATGTACTTTGCTGAACAACCACCTTGCTAAATGTGTCACTTGCTGTTATCACCGCAATGGTATCTATTGTTCTACATGTGCATAATAAACTTAACAACTTTATCCAAGACATCGTATTTAAATGGATGAAAAAAAATGATACTTAGACTAACACTTTACTAAATATTTATAATCGTCTTAAAAAATACATATGTAATTGTAAAATTCGTGTTTGATGGAAGATACGTGAATTTTAACCTCTGAGGCAGAAAGATCTAAAGAAAAGGACTTATGTTTTAGAGTGAGTTAACAATCGATCACTGTGTTATTAATTTTACTAGAAATAGCTATAAAGAGCTTGAGAGGGAGGGTATTCTCAGAGAAAAATAAATAAAAATTTTTTTTCACCCAAGCAGGAAAGCATTTACAAATAAGGGTATACTTATTTCTAAGTCGAAATGAGTAAATTTCATCTATTAGAAAATTTCATGAACAGAATATCAAGCAGAATTTGTTAAAATATCCCCAGTGTCATCTTAAAACAAAATATTTCCTATAATAAATCCAATGCACATAAACCTAAAGTGGAAATTAACACTTCATACCTAAAGCAAACACTGCATAAAGCATAAGACTGCTCAAGTTCATAGACTTTATGCTGTTAGCACTGACAGACAAAATTATTTGACCCAGTAGTGTTTTATCTTAGGTCAAGTCCCTAAAAACAAAAGTCCCTATGAGGAAATAATAGATTTTAGTTAATTACCTGCCATGTCCATACACAGGATCTATCAAAGGTTCACTTGAATCTTCAATTTCATTTTTTATGTTTTCAATGCCCTAAAGAAACCAAGAATTCATTGGCTTATTTTAAAAACTAAAAATGAAAATTATGGCAGTTTAAAAACTGATCAATTTATACTATAAATTAATAAAACACAATTACTTAATTAACTTTTCTCCCAAAGAATTACCCAGATCTGAAATGGGGGGTGCATTTGAGATGATAATGGTGAGCAGTAGTCACTCAAGAGTCTTTTATTTTCTTCCATGGGCTCTACATAAGAACACAGGTAACAGATCCAATGTTGGTATGTGGGTTAAAGGGATAGAGAGAGAAAAAGAATGTTTAAGCTTCAAAAGGAGGGAGGAGAAAATTATTGTATCCGAAAGTTAATACTCACTTAACTTCAGGTGAAACTGTATTCAAACCTAATATTCCTGCTAAGGCGTCTGATGTATTTTCTTAGATCACTAAAAAAACTTATTGGTACTAAATACATACACACATGAGTGCTGATAAAGATATGAATTTAAATACACAAAAGGTATATCTGGTACATAAGAAAACGGAAGGTTTGCTTCTGATTGTGTGTTCTTACATATTGGTAATTCAAACGTGCACTGACAAAATAAAATGTAGACTGGGGGCAGGAAGATTCCTATTTTCCTGAAAGCCAATTTTCAGATATTTTTAATCCCCCAAAAGAGCATCCAAATCCCTGAAGTCTAGATACTGGATAAGTACAAGAAGAACTAGGCATTTTAACTCCATCAATTCCAAAATGACAAAGATAAACTGCCATTCGTTGTGCTATTCACCTAACTTTAACCATTGGTTCTATCTGATAACAGGCCATTTCTAAGAACTAAAGAGATGATAATCAATAATCAAAATAGTAATGATTGTGTAAATATTATAGAAGGATACAAACAAGTGTGAGATCTTGCACTGGCCTTCTTTGTAAACAACTATACAAAACAGACTATGATACAGCCATGATGAATAATATGAACAAATGACATAATCACTGGGGAGAGAGGGCTCATCATTTTAAAGACCAGCTCAAGGAAGAACAACTAGACATGATGGTTTTATTGGCTGTAAAGGACAAGAGACAGAGGAGGTATCAAAATTTTTGAGCATAAAAAACTGGGAGAATACTGAACGGTCACGACGAACTCATAAGAAACCAGTCATCTTAGATACCTCCATCACTGCCATTCCCCACTGCTAACGAACTACCAAGTACTTTAAGTTCTTTCTCTTAAATATTCTCCTAAATGTGTTAAAATTTCTACGTTTAAAACATGCTTCTAAACATGCTCCTTTTCTTTTCCATGGTCACGGCTCTGGCTTAGGTTCACCTATTTCAGTAACTACTTTTCCATTTTTTCCTGACTCTAGTCTTGTACCCCACACACCAACCCCCTCCAGTACAACTCTGATACCAATTTAAAGAATCTTTTATCAACCAAAAGATCTCGTTACCCCATTGTTCACAATTTTTGTTTTGTTCTAAGTTTGGCCACATGAAAGGAAATCTTAAGTATTTCTGCACAGTATACAAGGATCTTCATATTCTGAGTCTTTTCTACGTAAATGCCCAGTCTCGTCTTCCACAACTGCCTTTCTGGTACATCATGCTACACTAATACTGAACTACTCAGAGTTTCCCAAATGTGTGTTACATCCCCAATTATAAAGGCATAATCATATGCCTTTATACTTGCAGTTCCCACAGCTTGGAATATCCTCCCACAGCTATTCCATCCAAAAAACTTCTCCTCATCCATCAAATGATCCCTACAATATAAGGTCTGCCCTTGACTTCACCAAATGAACTTTGGCATTCCTTCTCCTATTTCCCACCATGCTTTGTGCATGCAACAAACAACTAAACACCAAAACACACTGCCACGATGGAAGTAACTATTAATGTGTCCACTTTTTTTTGTTTGTTTACAACACTGAAGAGGAATGATTTTAAAAAACTGTATCCCATATTATAAGTTTAGTTCCTAGCACAGCGTCAATGCCCAATAAACATTTGTCAAATGAATGAAGTCTGATTTCAGATACGGCAAATCTAGCAGGATAACTGAGACTTAACAGGCTGCAAGAGATGTGAGGTTGGCACTTGGGGAAAAGGGTAGGACTGGAAGTGCACATGTTGGAATTAACCACATAAAGGTAAGCTGAGAGAATAAAAGACGTAAACAACAGGAAAAGATGGAAATGAAGCTATAAGCAAAAATGTAATTATGAGGCATTACAGAAAGAGAACTAGTGATGTATCAGGCAAGTTAAGAAGGGAGTGGGGTTTAGAAAGAGCTTCCGGAAGGGGTTAAGGGGTCAAGTGCCAGACACTGCTAATATCAAAGAAAATAAAATTCCAAAGAACTGACTGTTCTTCATAATTAGAACATTACTGATAATCTCTGCAGTCCAGAAGATCATGGGTGAAAGCTGGAACAGATGAGTGAAGAAACAGAAGTCAATTCTTCATTATCAGCATAAGAGATTTTAATTCTGAGATTTAGAAACAACATGAAGAATAAAATTTCTCTTCGCCTCAGGAAAAATACTAAATTCAAACTAATAAAAAACAGAAGAAGTATCTTCTTGAACAAACCTTTGTCAGTAACACAGAATACAGAAAAAGCAATACTCCAAATTTGTTTCCCCACACTGAATACTGGTCGAAGACAGCATCTTTTAATTCTGATAAACTTCTGAATGATCTTTTTCTGGGGAGGCGGAAAAGAATTAAGTATTAACACCATGATGAGACTGACTACATTCATAAATAGGAAAAATTTTTAATTGTTTTCTACATTAAAATGCATACATACAAACAGGAGATTTTTGTAAGCGTATCAAATTTTAAAATACAAATTTAGCCATTAAAGGCAAAAGCTACTGCTGACAACTGTCCCTATCTATAATAGATACCATTAAAGTAGAATGCCTACGTAGTAGGGACCTCTTCACCTCTTAGGTGAACTATCTGGCATCAACAACTTCTTCAATGATCATACAGTTATTTAAGGAATGAGGTGGCCCTCTTCTAGGATATGGTTAAGAACAAAGAAAACTTGACTTTCTAAAGCCTGAAAGTTATTTAACAAATATCTGAACACCAAAGATAAGGTGTACATTTGTGGCTTCTTTTAACATAATGTTATATTTCAAATCAAATGCCACCCGTAATTCTATCGATATAGCTATCCTTACCTTTTATTTTATAACAAAAAATTTAAATACTCTGATGAAAATATGGCGCTTTTAATGAAAATTATAGAAAGCATATTTTGGCAAACAATAAATAATAATGCAAATATTTATCACAGTAGAAATCTTTATATTCACTCAGACAGAAACATTAAGCTAAAATGATTTTTTCATTATAATGATGAAAAAGCTTTTAATGTTATGAAAGGGTATATTTCCATAGTTAATTTGGGAATCAGAATATTTTAAGTACACATTTACAAATTATTCTTTTTTTGAAATCTGAAAACAAATTAATCTTCAAGCATGCAAATCTAACTACCTTTCCGCAGTATGAACAGACTTAAAATGGCAATGTGTCCACAAGGTAAGTATTTTAAATGTTCCAATGTTACTTACTGAATTAATGCATGAAATCGCTCAAAGCCAAGCTCTTCGACAGCCAAGGCAGCTATACATAAAAGACACTTTTCAGCACTACACATGGCAAATAAATGACACAAGATACACACAGCAGGCTGTAAATACTTTCAAGCAGTTAAAAGTTTCCCTCTTTCCTTACTCCCTTAAAATTCTCAGTTTATTTTCAACTTTACTGTAACATAAATTTATATTTCAACATCTTAGTTACCATGAGTATAACTAAAATGGATTTAATACTGAGAATGGAGAAGGGTGATTAATTAATAAACATTTCTTTTTTCATTCAGTTGTGCTGAAATCATTAAAATATGAGAAATTATTGACAATCACAGTGCTTCACACATAGTTGTAATGTGTCCTGCACTTTAAATAATCCTTCAATTCATAGCGCCAAGTAAAATCCTCATAGCTAACCTTCCTCCTACATAATATAAAATCTTTAGGCTTGATGCTTAATTATTAAACAGATATATATAAAAAGGCAGAGCACTCTGAAAGTACACAGGTTCAACGACAGCTTTAAGTTTGTTTCCGCGTTTATTTGTATAACCGTTGGGAAGTTTTCAGTAACTTATTTTGATTACGTTTATTAATACAGTACAATTATAAATGTTTAAGAAATCAAAGGTAAAGCTTACTGAACACTTTTCTAAGTGCCAGGCCCCTTTCTAAGTGCTCTACGGGCCTTAACCTCATTTAATCCTCAAACAACACTATTACCCCATTTTACAGAGGAGGAACCTGAAGCCCAGAGAAGAATCCTCCCAAGAGCACAAAGCAACAAACAGCAGAGCTGAGACCCGAACCCAGATAGTCGCGGCTGCCCAAGGATGAAGTCTTTAAAGATATCCTACACGGATCAAAATGCCTACTCTCATTTATCACAATGAACAATTTCATATATAATTTATAAAGTAAATCTTAGTACTTTCAAATATTAATTCTCACTAGAGAACTGAATTGATTCGTTATGAAATCAAAATTAAAATTTTGATTTACAATGTAAAATGTCACATTATTCTACCCTTCCAAAGTCCAGTTTTAATTTTCAAACGTTTCAGATTACTTTTTTAAATCTTTAAAAGTCCAAAAGGATTAATTTAAATAATCTTTTGATTTGTGTGTGGGAAACAAACTGAAATTGAACCTGAATATTCACTACTGCAAACAAGTGTGCATTACCAAAAGCCAAAACTACACACCACACAAGCCAATGAAATTAACGTTTGTACAGAATGTAATACTGACAAGGAGGAAAACAGTTCATGTTTAAAATTTCAGGATAAAATAAAAATCCTACCTAATCTTTTCCAAACTGTAATTGTTCTGCAGTGCCTGATTATCTAAATCATTTTACTGGGTATATACTATGAAAGTTGACATCAAGATAGTAATTTAGAGAAAAGAGGCAAGCAAAATAAAAAGCTTAGCAGGCAGGATGGTGGAAAGATATAACATGAAAAAAAGAACATAGCTGGGAATAAAGGAAGGAACAGGTAAAACAGATTGTTATATGGAATAAAAATTTTAATATAAGTTCATTTCATTGTCAACATCTAAGGTGAATTTTCAAATTTTCAGTTACCAAAACTTTTCAAATTTATACCACATTAAAAACGAATATAGTTTCATTTCATGTCCATTTTTAAAATGAGACAAAGTAAATTGGAAAATTACTAAACTATGTTTTTTGGAGGGGAATTCAATATAATATGCCCACCTAAATTAATTACTGAAGTGCCAAAGTTAATGAATCATGAGGCCATTTAACCTAAAGCGATTTAACCTATCAACATAGAAATGTACAGCACATCCCAGGGAGCACACGGTATACTAAGATACTAATGAAAAATGTTACAAGAAAAGATCTCACTATTTTCTTACCTATTAATACGCAGACCAGTTTTAAGCGCATATTCTTTAAAACAACTTCTAACTAGTTCAACTATTCCTATGAAAATTTTAGTATCTTAAACAACACTATTAACCATGCTTACATGCAACCCAGTAAAACCTGGAAAGTGTTTTAAAACCAGTGCCAATGACACATTTTTTGACTATCAACCTTGTGAAAACTTTCCACTTGTTTTCTTCAACTGTCATTATCAACTCTAAAAATATATTAAATTCTCTTTGAAAGGCCTGAAAAGGAAATGCCATTCAACTGTTTAAATTTTAAAAATTATTCCTTGCAAATGCACTATTAGTAGAATCTGCCACTGTAACTGCAAAGGTGAGAGAGAGAAGGCGCTGACATCACAGAGATGGTTCAGCTCAAGGAGGCAATATGCCTCACAGACAATCCCACCGGGAAAGCCAGGCGTGTGTCTCAAGCAACTGAAATCTACTTTCTAGAAACTGGGTGTCTAGTTTCTCTAAAAACAAGTTCCGCAGAGATGATAGTTAATGGATTGCACCACAGGTAGATTAAGTCACTTATTCAATATAAGCACCTGGAACTACCAATTATCAAAAGCAACCTACTGGCAAGTTAATTCCTGCAAAGAAAACCAGAAAAGCAACTCTTTTTATCTAGTTTCTGTACCATCAGAAGGCTCCATTTTACTAGCTCATTCTGGCAGTTTTTAGGTCAACTATGTAAGAATTTTCAAATACTAAAGACCATAGAATCCTTGTGAATGAGAACAGCTGTTATTTAATTTATCTTAGAGAGAAATCTTCAAAGTATGAAAAACTTAAATGAATGCAAAATTAATACTCATAATTAAAACTATCTTAAAATAATTCATCCATAGTAACCACGTCCAAAAAGTTCAGGAGGAAAAGAAACATGTAGTGAAGAAAAATGTCCCCTTCTTTACTTTAGGAAACAACTAAAGATATTTATTAAGACATTTTCTAATGTTAAAAAAAAACAACAACTCCTTTTTCCCCAATACCACAGAAAACATTAAGGTATTTGAAATGAAAGAATATAGAAACATGTTATTTAAGCTTTCTAAATGAGAGTTCCAAAGCTCAAAAGAGATTGTCATCAAGCAGAAATTAACTAGAACTTTTACCTAAGTTTATTTTTAGAGATGCATTTCCTGTTTTTTTCAAAAATGAAAGAAAAAATAAACAATGTAATATCCTCTAGTTAATTAAAATAATCAAAAGGGAAATGAAAAATACTAACAAAGCTCATGAATTAAGCTTAGGCTGAAAAAGAGACCTTATAAAATGTTTAAAGCTTTTTTCCTTTAAAATTTTCAATAGTTTTATTTAAACACACATACAAGAAATTACTTCAGGAAATCAAAGTGTATCTTACAGGAATGGTCCACTTGGCAGCTGGACTGTGCAGGACTCCCAGGAAGACCAGCAGCCTCCTCCGCTGTCTTTCCTCTTAGCCATGAAGCCAAGCAGTACGGTCCAGAGTCGCTACAACAAGCACTTTCTAAAATAGCACATAAGGTGTGACAAAGGAGTTCCTTCCGCTCTCCCTCTAAAAATAACCACAAGGTAAGTAAGTTATAATGGTCGTCAGTAGGGAAGAAAATCCTGTCATAAATAACAATATTAAGAATGCATTAATTTAATGATGAAAATCAAGCATTTTTAGTGGGGGAAAAATCCGTAAACCACTGATCTTAAACTACAGTTCAGAAAAGCTATGTGCTTGAGGGTTAAAATGTCACCTCTGTTAAATATTTCCATTAATGAGAAAAAGAATCCTGGAAAATGCAGAATTAAACATCAGAAGAAAGAATATGCTACGTGGAATAACCTGATACTGATCGCCCCTTTCTTAGGCTGCAAACGGAGCCTTTCAGCCATGAGGATTCCTCTGTTGTAGAACCAGGCCAGCGTATGGGCCTGCTGAGACCTCTGATTTTCCCCATTTCTGAATTAGTCTAACGTCTTTAATCTCCCAGTCCCACAGGGGTAAGGATAATAAGATAACACACCGTCAGCACATACAATACCACCATCCCTTACATTAGCGGAGCCCACAGCGATTATGCTGCATGATACAGAAACCACCGATACTGGATTGCAGTGATTTGAGCACTAGACGTTTATAGAAAATAGCACAAATGCGCAATTTCTTCCTGAACCTTAGCCACCCTCCCCCTTTCAAGCAGTATTAATCTCCAGAAGTAGTACCATTTTCTGAAACTTTCAAACAAAGGGGATAAGATGTATACACATCTTATGTAAAATTTTATGCCGGAACAAGCTTTCTTTCTCTCCTAATTAAAAGTCCTTTAAAGGCAGGAACTGTGCCATTCACCCTCTAGCCACCACAGTGTTTACGACATTTACGACAATCCTACATAAACTTTTTTATCCATATGAATATATTTCTGTGCAAGGAATATTATAAATTTTATTAATAAAATGCCCATGTTAATAATAGTATTTTTTGAATAGTTTCTTCTCTCCTCAAATTTATTTTGCATTTCGGCTATTAATTAATTAAAAATACATGACAGTGACACTTTTAACTCAAGTTCACAACCACCAGTAGAGTCTACACGCATGGTTTGGAATGGAAGCTGTTTTGCCCTTATATACAAAACCACAATAATATCCTACCTTCTTTCAGCAGTTACTGTGAGTTCACATAAAACTGTGCAAGTGAAGGAAATATCTTTGTAAACTGTCAAGCAGGATGCAAATGTTTGTTATTATCAGGTAGCACATACAGCTCTCTGACTTAATCATATTGCAGAAGCCATGAGAGCTTCATTTGCGATTTAATTCAGAATTACCTGAGGTATTATCTGAATTGTGTAAGGCGTTATACTAAAAGATGCAGGAATACAAAGGTACTTCTGACTTTTTGCTCAAAGCTAAGTAAGACAAAACAAACATACATGACTATCCTTATAGTGTGCTATCATTTAACAGTTCAGGGAAATGCCCCAAAGGATTTTTCCCTTAGTGTAATATCCTGTCTTATACCTCTTGGGAAAGACAAATTTGGAAATACACATTTTAAAATTCGGAGTCATCCGTGAAACTTTCTGAAACATTTAAAAAGTAAATCTCAGGGAAAAGTAACCCATTGATAGTTCACTTTTGAAGACAGATAATTTCAACTGAATTACTGCCAATGAAATACGACTGCATGGATCATCCATAAAACAGAAGATGGAGTAGAAGTTGATAAACGACAGCTATCATACCTTGGCAGTCCCTCCAAGAAGACTTCTCAGAAGAAAACAGGAGCTTCTTCAAAAGAAATGCCTTTATACAATTGAAGCAATACTTATTAGAATGCATGATAAACATACCTTATATCATTCTTTTATTTTAAAATGGAAAAAAAAAACTAACTTGTACCTCCTTTCTGAGCTTTTGAATAGTGCTATAAAAATTTCAAATGGCTTCCCTTCACGTTCAACAGTAACTGAGCATAATTACTTACTCAGAATATACTACTATAAGCGTGATTCTAGAGCCATACAATTCTTCCTCCTTTATAATGCATATTTTCTGTCACAGAGAAAAACTGACTCAAAATAATAACCACACAACTAGAAAACTAAAGAAATTTACCGCTCCATTCACAGAGTGAAGGCCCTTTAGACCAGGAAAAATCTATATTTCTCTTTGATTCCTTCGGGGAAAAGAAATCTAAATACAAAAGTGGTTCTGCTCTACCAGCTCTGATTTATGACACAAGATGACCACGGTGTGGGTCATCACTTTATTATAAGGAGCTCCTAACTTGCTGGTTTAACTCATAAAGCTTTAAGATTCCAAAGAAAAAACAAACTCATTTCTAACATTTCCTTAAGTGAGCCAACGATGTTACATTGGTGATTTGATAGATAACAGTTCAGTGTGTAACAGTGTTTCCTTCTCAAAGTGTAGCTCAAGGGCTATTTGCATCCTAGTCACCTGACTTGTTTCTTTAAAAGGCAGATTCTGACACTCCACCTATTTTATCTCTAGGGGGCAGATTCAAGAAAAAAGAGGTTACTATGGTGATTCTTACTCACAGGTGTTTGAAAACAGTAGTATTCAGATAAGAGGACTGCTTATAGTCAGACAGACCTAGATTTGAATCCTGGTTTCATTACTTTACTAATTTAAAATAATAATAGCACAAACATTAAAAGGTTGTAGTGAGGATTATATGAGATAAACTATTAATACACTTAGCACAGTACCTGGTACCTAATAAGCAATCAATTCAAAGTATTTTAACAAAAAAAATAAGTAACATTCTATAATATTCACATTGAAATAAAATCTACAAATACTACAACCAAGTGCTTCTGATTCCCCCCCACCCCCAATAACAAAAACCATAAAATATAACTACACCTCAAAACTTTGGAATGGTGAGGTGGGACAAGCATTATTTCACCACTAATAGAACCACCATTAGCATTTTGATATACTTCCTTCCAGTCTTCCTTTCATACCTGTTTTAAATTTTAAGTGAGAAGCATAATGGGTACGTGATTGTTTTCCACTTTTCTGTTTTCCCACACAATTCATAACTTTAACTCTTAATCTCTAAATGTCTATTCAAGCTATTAAAATTTATTTAAACGTTAGTCCATGTTTAAACTACATTACTGTGCATTAGGTTGTTTGCAATTTTTTTATACTATAAAATATATAATATATATATAAATATATGTTTTATATATATATATATAAATACATATAAAATATATCTGGACTTGCTCTAAAAAAAGCTCCTTCTTGAATACAACCTTTTCCATATTAAGGATTATTTCTTTAGGAAAGAGCCACAGAAGTACAATTATTCTCATCAAAGAATCTGCATTATCATGGTTCCAATTAATAACGTAAAATTCCTTCCCTAGGTCAAAGTACCAATTTGTACTACATAGAGATATCTGAGTATGCCAGCATCACCCTACCCTTACATGCACCGGCAATTATTTTATATCTAAAGATTAGAAAGAGTAAGCAATAGAATCTAGTTAAAGTTTTAATTGTACTTTCTTGGATTCCTAGTGAGGCTGGACATCTCGATTCTTTGGTTGTCCAGCATCATACCACCTGTCATGATTGCATACACTTGCCCGTTTCACCGCTGAGGTTTTAGTGTTTTTCTAACCAGTTTGTAGGAGTTCTCTGTATAAGAAAGACACTGATTTATTGCTAATATTACCTCACATTTTTTTTCTGAGCCTGGAACTCATCTTTTTATCTTAGTTGGTAATGCATTATTTTCAGCTTTCTGTGCTTAAGTATTATATCAAGAATAAACTTGGTATATGCTATGAGATGACCTAAATTCAGTTTTTCCCCTCAAATTATCAACCAGTCATATCAGTGACACTTACTAAACATTTTATTCCACCACTGATTTATACTCCTTCTTATCATGGTATGTGATTAATTCTTGGTAAATTATTGTATGTAATGTGGTCTACTACTGTATTATCTATCTGGTTCCATAATATGCCTATTCTTCTAGCAAAAGTGTCATGTTCTAGTTTATATAGTTTAAAAAAGTTTTAATATCTGGACTCGCACATTTCTCTTCATTACTCTTAGTAATTTAGTTTTGACTTTTATATTGAAATATTAATATAAACAAAATTCTTCTATGATTGAAAACATTTATGTGACTATGAAGCTAAATTACTACCTCAAAGATACATCACGGTTTTGAACACTACAATTATCCCTTGTTACATAGCAACCCCACTTGTAAAAATAACTACCATTTTGGAAATATACTAAATTTTATAAACATGAAACTGCTGTGGTTTACTTTGATTTAACTATATTCAAAGACTTGCAATAAAGACCCTAAGGGTTTTATTATGGTCCAAGAGGGTCTATGTTAATATAATCTAACATGCATATGAACAGGACAAGTAATCTTCAAATTCAGGTAAGATTCCTACTAGCAACCAAAATCTGTCTCAATTACTCGACATAACAGCCTCATAACTAATTTATAGTTAAATTTTATTTTTTATACTCTGTAATCCCCAGGCAAAGCTCAAACATTCAAGTTTTTCTTAAATTTTTTTTGTAAATCTACTAATGAAAAAAATGTATGAACTTTATTCTTCAAAGAAATAAAATAATTACCTACAAAGGGTATATCTTAGAATGAACCATAAAGGAAAAATTTTTTTCTCCTTCAGAAAATACATTTTAAATTTAATAATGTAAGTGTATGGAGTATAAGGTTTGAGAGACAAATTTACTTTGCAGCTAACAGTTCAGGAATGCATTCTTTATGCCCAATAAATAATAAATACCACATTAAATATGTATTTTCAAAATGTGCTGATTAAAACAAACAATAAATTCAAGCTTCTTTTATAACGGTTCTGAAGTTATACTCCTGTTTAGACATTGTAAATATTACAGCAAACTGAAAATTCAATTCTCCGTTTCAATAATGTAATGGTTTATAGCAAATCAGCCTTTGAATTTCAAACAATGCAACACATAAAGATTCAAAATCAAATACATACACTGAGATTCACTCTACCTTTTGCTCAAAGAAAAAAATCTCTTTTTATTTTGGGGATTCTGTTTGAAATTGGTTGCTACTAATTTTATTTTAAAGACCAAAGCTAGAGCCTAAAACAGTATATATTGTCAACTTATTTTAAAATTTGATGAAGTTTTAGGCCATGAAAATATTAACAATCTTCAACTTTTTAGAAAAATCGTTTTTAAAGATAGAACAAATGTAAATAGTACCACTGCTATGGTGTCACTATCTTTGGCATAAAATGTTATTACTCAATAGATTACTGCATAAGAAAGATGTCATGATCATTAACTCCAAATTTTCTGAAAGTCAGAGAACATCTACTATGTTTTCTTGAAAATAACGACAGCCAAATGGCTACTGCTGTGTAACCTACTCATGTTCTGAAATCATTTTTATTTTGGATATTTAAAGCAATTTACATGAACAAAAGTTAAGAGGTAACTGATCATGCCTCATGATTACAGAGTACAGGTATTAGAAAACAGAAAGTAAAGCATGAAACGTTTGAACACGTCCCTCTAAGGAGTTGGTAAAGTAGTCTATGTTACCTGAACGGGTGCAATAACAGCACAGGGGCCACCTTCAAACTGTTCTAATGCAGATCCCTCTGATTCACTAAACACAAACCCTAAAAATGAAAGCAAGTAGCAAAGATTAAAAATGTAATTCAAGTAGTAGCTAAAAGAATTTTTAATGTACTTTGCTTTGAGAAAGATCACTTATCACAACAGCAAAATATCCTCAAGTCAGTCAAGTGCAGTGGTTCTTAACTTTTTGGAGGATAAAGGAACCCTTTGAAAAAAGATACGGAACCTAGGCTCCCTGCCAAATGCACATAAACACACACACACACACAATTTTGCATCCAGGGACCCCTCTAAGTGGACCCGAGAGATGAAGTGTGGCCTTCAGTAAAAGGACACTAAATCTGATTTTTAAATAATTTACTGAAAGGAAGACTAGACAGTCTACCTACTGAATTTAAACAGGTATTTTAGGACCCTTTTCAGAGAGAGTCTTTTTCAGTTTCAATCTTTGAGTCACATTCTCTAAGCTAAAAATTAAAGAACATCATACACAGTGAATGTGGCCACATTGGTTCTATCTTAATTTAAACACCACCCAACTAGCACTGACTGAGAGTATCTAGTACAAGTTCTCACAGAGAGCACTGGCACACTGCAGAGAGCGTGGGGCCGGAAGTCAGGAGAAGTGAGTTACTATCTGTATAACCTTCAGGAAATCATTTCACCTCCCTAGGCCTCAGTGCACTTAGCTTTAAAATGATCACTTCCAATTCCAACATGCTAGGAGTATGTGAAATTTCACTAATGGTCATAATTCTGTCATTTATTTAACAAACATTTAATGGCCCTGAGATACTATACCAAGCATCTACGATATATAAATGACGTGAACGACAAAGTCCCTAGTCTGGAGAAGCCAACAGTCCAGGTGAAGACAGACATATGAACAAATAATTACTAAAATGAAGGGATAAATGAATGTTATAACAGAAATACGAAGTGTTGCGGATACAGAAAGTAGTGACTTGGTCTGAGTCAAGTCATACGAGCTAACTTTAAGGCTGACCTTGAACAGAAATTTATCAGAGAGGCAAGGGTGGGAGAATGACTCTCAGGTAAAGAAAATACCTTTATTAAAGGAAAGAGATTTCGTAAGAGCAGGACAAGTTTATGGATCAGAGGGAACGTTAATGCAGCCAAAGGGCAGTATGGAGGCGGACGGGAGAGATGGGAAAGGGGAGGAGGGAGAGATGACAGGATGTTAATACTGGGAAGGGCCACACCATGACAAGTACTAATTAAAGCAGTAATACAATCATACTGGTATTTTTTTCTTTTTTCAAGGACCAGAATGGGGAAGAGGCCGTTTCAACAGACCTATGCAGTGCCAAACTAATAAAAGAAACTTGTGTGTGGAGGGAAGACACTAGATCCAAACAGTATTTCTAAGGTTAAAATTAATATTTGATGAATATGTGCAAGTGGGGCAAGGCTTGGGACATAAGAAATTAGAACTGACTGAAGTTTCTAGCTTGAGACACTAGATAGCAGGACAGAGAAGAAACAGTATGGAGCTTGCCATTCCATCCCACCTCCTCTCTCTTTACCCTTCAATCTCTCTTTCAAACAGTATTTAAACGTATCTCACGTATTTAAAAACAAAAAAAAATTCTCTTCAAGATTCTACCGAAAGGTCCTTGGTATTTACCCAAACGAGTTGAAAACTTATGTCCACACACAAAAACCTGCACACATTGTTTACTGCACCTTTATTCCTAATTGCCAAAACGTGCAAGCAGCCAAGGTGTCCTTCAGTAGGTGAATGGATAAATAGTACATACTATTCAGCATTTAAAAAATATTAGCTTGCAAGTTGTGAAAAGACATGGAGGAACCTTAATTACATATTACTAAGTGAAAGAAACCAATCTGAAAAGGCTACATACCATATGATTCCAACCATATGACAGTCTGAAAAAGGCAAAACTATGCAGACAGTAAAAAGATCGGTGGCTGACAAGAGGAGGGGAGTGAGCGAAGGGTTGAACAGACAAGGCACAGAGGATTTTTAGGGCAGTGAAAATACTCTATGATCTTGTAATGATGGATACGTTCCATTACACATTTGTCTCGACCCATAGGATGTGCCACACCAAGAATGAAAACTGTGGACTTTGGGTGATAATGATGAGTCCACGCAGGTTCAGAACTGTAACCAACGTACCACTCTGGTGGGGGACACTGACAGTGGGGTGGGGGGCTGTGCATGTTGAGGGAGCAGGAGGTATGTGGGGAATCTCCGTATCTTGCCCACAGTTTTGCTGTGAACCTAAGATTGTTCTAAAAAGTAAAGTCTTAATTTAAAAAACCATTTGACCATAAAAACAACAACAACAACCTTCCACCCAAAACTCCAAACACCACTCTCTCAAAGCCCACCTAATTGTCTACATGCACTGTCTCAATTTCCTTACCTCCTAATTTACCCAACCCACAATAATTTGGTTTTCAACCTGTGACTGCACCAAACTCATTCTCACCAAATTCATCAATGACCAGACAGGCTATTTCTCAAGTCTTTCTTATTTCAGATGAATCTCCCAGAGAATCATCTGAAATGCTGACCACTGGCTTCTGAAAATCTTTTGGCCCTTGGTTCTAGTGGTCCATCTTGTTCCAAATTTTCCTTTTCTGTTTCTTCTCAGTATCAGCGGTGATCAACTCCTTCTAAATGCTCATGTTCCTCAGGTCTTGGCTTTAGAATCTTTTTTCTTTGCATTCTACATGTTCTCCCTGTGTAACTCATCTACTCCCAAGGTTTCCATTATGGGTGATAATCAGGTAAATCCCAAATACAGCTCAGATGAGAACTCCAGGCACAGACAGAATCCAAATTCCTCAACATGGTCTTGCATGGTCCGGCTTCTGCCTATATCTCCTCCCTCATCCTTTGCTACTCTACTTCTTTAGGCTCTAGGCATGCTGAACTTCTTTCAGGCCCTCAAATATCCATTTTCTCTCTGGTTTCTTACACTTTGAACACGTTGTTCCCTCCGCATGAAACACTTGCTAACACTTTCTCTGAAAAAATCTGACTTACCTTTAAGGCTTCACCTTAAGCTAAGGCCCTCTTGGTTCAAGGACCCAAAACAGAGCTCTACCCCATTTCTAGTCCACCTTCAGGTTCAAACCACCATCATCTTTCACTTAGAACACTGTTAAGAGTTTCCAACCAGGTCCCCCCATTCTGCCCACATTCCCACTCCCACCACACCCCTTATTTATTCACCATAGTTACCAGAGAAATATTTTAGAAATGGACATCAGGTTTTGTCACACCCTGCAATGGCTTCTCATTGCAATTACAATAAAACTCATGGCCTAAGAGACACTGTATGATCTATCAACCCCACCTTCCCTCAGTTCACTCTTACCTTCATCATCTACAGTGATCTTAGGCCCTCAGAACATCCCAAGGTCTTTACCTGGGGCCTTGATGCTTGCTGTTCCCTCTGCATGAAATGCTCTTTTTCCTTCTCTTGTCATATAGCTGAATCCTTCTCATCCTTAAAGACCCAGTTTAGGTGTTAACTCCTCAGAGAGATATTCCCTGATAGGCCTATCTAAGTCGATCTTTCTTTCCATCCCTCAGCACAACCAGTACTTATCATCATCTGTAATTATATGTTTGTTCACTTGTTTATTGTTTGTCTTGCCTAACAGGTATCTTGCCTGCTCTATTAACTACTGTTTTCCTAGTACGTTATATAGTTAATACTCAATAAATGCTTGCTGAAGTTTTGGGAGTGAAGATAATGGGGGTGTTTGCTTCTAAATTCAGTCTCTAAAATGTGAAACAACAATTTGGTTGGGGAAACATGGGTCTGGAGCCCAGGGCAGGGTTTAGGATTAGAGATAGCAAGTTGAATCACCCTAAACATGGCAGTTAAAGTGAATGAGAACATGTAGAACAAAGATAATGAAACCGGTTAACATTAAAAAAAAAAAAAAAAAAAAAAAAAAGTGAGCAGACGCTGAGTCAGCAAAGGAGATTGATAAAGACTTGAAAGGTAAGAGAAAAAACACTGAGGTCCTAGAAAGGAAAAATCAGCAGTCACCTGTTACAAATGTTGAGTGGAATAAAAACATAAATGAAAATACTGGATTAAGCATGTCATTGGGAATACTAAAAAAAGAAATTTAGAATGCTGGGAAGAGCAGCCAAATTTTAAAGGGTTGAGGCGTGATTCAGAATACAAGGAGAAAGAGAAAATGCAAAGTATTTGTTAAGCAAGTGAAGGGGAAAAGGATGATGGCTTGAAGGGTAGTTGGATAAGGAATTATTATTTTACAGAGGGAAGGGCATGAGTTTAAAAGAAGGAAAAGAGTGATTAAATGGGAAAGAGAGAGTTTAAGGACTCCAAGTCCTGAAAGAACTGAGACAGTGCGGTGTGGTAGTGGTGGTGGTGGTGGACGGAATAAAGATAGGTTCTCAAGGTGTGGCCTACAGACCCCAGGAAGTTCCAGAGACCCTTTAGGGGACCTGCTAGAGGTGAAAATCATTTTTATTATAATACTAACATATTTGCCCTTTTCACTGTGTTGATATTCACAGCGATAGTACAAAATGAATAGCAGGTTACGTTACTGGTGCCTTAACACACATTAAGTGACATTAAGCTGACCAGCAGTCACTGTACTAGGAAACACCACAATATGCTCTCAAACACACAAAAAAGCCAATTTAACTTAAAAAAGCCCTTACTAATGCTAATCTTATTAAATCTTGACTTTGAATACAATGTACTTTAAAAAAACAGTCTGTGTGACAAAATGGAAACTACCCATAAAGCACCTCTGCTACATACCTTGTGCAATGATAGACAGATTCTCAAAGCACATGTGTAATTCTCTGAACTGTGAGCTGAACTAACAGCTTTTCTGTGGAATGCTGTTTTTACTTTGAAGAGCTACTAACAAATTATGATTATTTAGACTTTTTCTCAGAAGTGAATGAAGTGAGCCTGATACTTCAAGAAAAATAACTTGACAGTATTTCTGCCAGTGATAAAATCTCAAGCTTTCAAGTAACAACTAAACTTCTGGAAAACTCAAGTCCAGCACTGTAGCCTGACAGCTTCTCAACACTCAGAGATTTTTCTGACAAGATCAGAAATAATAAATGTGACTTTTGATATTGTATAACAATATGTGTTAACATTTAGAAGATCTGCATAAACCAGCAGACCGATAACTTCCAAATGACCAATGCATGCTGTTACAAATTAATGCATGGGTAAAAGATCCAGTCAAAGTACAAGACAAACCAATGGATTTCAATTTAACAGAGGACGAAAAGTTCATTGATGTGGCTTCAGATTCTTTATTTCATGTAACCGCTAAGAACTACCACTTGTTGAGTTTTGGTGTAGTATCAAAAAAGAATATCCACAATTATCTGAAAAGGCTATTACAAGACTCCTATATTACCAACTGCATATCTGTGAGACGCTGGATTTTCCGCAGATACTTCAACCGAAACAACATATTGTAACAGATGGAATGGAGAAGCAAGTGGGAGAGTCCACCTGTCTTCCTATGAGTTAGACACTGAAGAGATTTTTTAAAATGCAAAATAATGCCACAGGCCTCATTAATTTTTTTTTATTTTTCACACTGAAGCCTGTAATAGTTTTTAAGAGTGTAACAGGACCCTGAGTTTAACAAACTTGAGAAAAAGGAAATCTTAGCAGGCTTCCAAGTTAGACATGCAGGCAAAGAGGAAGGGAAGAGATGCTGTTGATTGCGAGTGGGGGGCATGAAGGCATAGAAGATTGAGGAGAATGTTAATTCCAAAACACATAAGAAAAGCAGACAGGATAAAGAACTAAGAGAAATACTGGGGACTCGGCTAAGGTTTAATTACTACATGTGCATTGACGCTGACCACAATTTTCCCCAGCAACACACACCACCACCTTGGGAAGAACAGAATAGAGGAGAAGAAAAATGCAGGATAAGAAATAAGTATGGTGGATGGGGCAAATTTAATAAGGACAAATGAGAACTGAGGGTGCTGGTTATCGCATCAAGACAACCAAATCTGAGAGCCAATCTAGAAACAAGGTGAAGGCAAGGGGCCTCTGCTCTTCGTCTACCTCTTCTCCTACTGGGAAGAAAGGGTTACTGGTGTTGGGCCTAAGTGCAGAGGTGAAACTAGGCTCTTTCAAACTTTCAGCGTATGTGATAAACAGGTCTCAGTAATGGATTCTTGCCTTCCTTAAAATGACTAATACTGTAACTCAATTTTCAAGATCCATGGGTGGGGCTTTTAGATGGAAACGCATTCTGATAAACTGCTTTTGTACTTTAGAGATAAAAACCCCAGGGAGAGAATTCTAGGCAGATCTGCTTTATGCCAAGTTCCGTTTAATTACAGTATATATGCTTGAGTGTGTTATTTGGTAATGAACAAAGGCTCTTAGAGCTTAAAAATGAAATAAAATTAGACAAATGGAAATTAACTATTCTATCCTAAAACAGGATTATGCTAAGTAGGCACCCCCTTTTATAATAAGGTTTCACTTGAGTTTGAATTGTTTAGGATATAGAGTTATTTTTCTTGTCAAGTGTTCTCATATTCATCTTATTTCCTAGTTTTAAGAGGAATTAACTTATCACAAAATGGCTGATTTACTAATTAGATCTGAAATAGGCCATCTAAAGCATCTGATCCTAAATATACGATTTTGTATCACATTCCACAGCACTACAGACATAGAAGTCTTTCTCAGTTCTACAGCTCATAACTAATTTAAACCTGAGCCATGAACCTCTTTGCAATTTCCCAGTCTTTTATTTTCATATGACTGACTGACATTATTCAAACCAGTTTGACAACTACTGCCTCTATAGTTCTAGCCTTCCATGTTAACAAAAGGCCACAGAAAGACTTCATTTGTCATTATAAGTCAGATAATACTGGTTGAGTGGAATCTGAACTGAGCCTTAGTTTCCTCACCTACAAAAAGGAGGGTAACTATTGATACATTTATCCTTTGCTATCTCTTGGGGTTGCTGTAAGGATTAAGTAAGATTTTCAAAACCTGTAAAGCCTAATACAGACGTAAGGTATTATAATAGATGCGTTGAGCTGAAAAACACATTATGTACTCAAAAGTACCAAGAAATTAACTTCGTCACATAAGCTTCCAAATTGTGAGTTTAAAAAAATTGGTTTTTAAGTGACATATTATGTAGGTAGGTGGGAGAAAGTAAAACCTATATTTGAAATAAAAGGCTTCCATCAACAACAAAAATCTCTGAAATGATATGATCCACAATATTAATTGACCTTCACTTTGGAAGACAAATTAATGATACTGGCGTATCATTTTAGTACTTTGGTAAAATGTTAAATCACATTATAATAGACATCATACTTTTGGACTTCAATCCAAACACTTTAACTCCTGCATACATTTTATGCTTACATTTTAACTGATCCCTCACTTTTCCAAAGTTACTTAGAATCTTTTTTTTTCATATTACATAACAAAAATTGTCCTATATCGGAAAGTCCGAAACTCTAATTTCAATCCACTACAGTTCCCTCCCCATCTCTACCCCAAAACACCACTGAACTGCTATAAACTGCCAAATTGGGTTTCTCTTCTAGCTAATCTTTAGGTGAAACAACGAAGTAACTTAAAACTTGAAGGAAGGGGGCCAAGAAAAGGAAAAAATGGGTTCTCAGAGTTTATAATGTAGATCAGGGTTGGCCTGCTTTTTAAATGCAGTTTTGGAACACAGCCATGCCCTTATTATCCAGGGCTGCTTTTGCTGCAATGGCAGAGATGAGACAGAGACAATAGAGGTACTGGCCCTTTAAAGAAAACATTTGCCAAACACTGGCTAGACAATCAGTAATGAAAAGAAAACAAATTCTCAATAAGTCAAAATGTCTGCCTTTATAATAAGATTAACACTTACTTTTGTTAGATCTAGATGACTCTTGTTTTGCTTCTGCTGGATGAGGTCAACGTGACCACCTCCTACTCTCCTGGCCTAAGCCATGGTCTTTTACCCTCGGACTACTGCAACTGTCTCTCATTTGGTCTTGCTGTCTCACTCAATACACTACTGTCTATCCTCAAACTTAGCAGTCAGATCAGCCCTTTAAAAACCTGTCCTGTCGTGTCTCTCCTCTGCTCCAAACCTTCCAATGACCTCTCATCTCATTTAGAATAAAAACCAAAGTCCTTACAATGGCCTATAAAATCTTAGTGATTTGGGCCATATTATTTCTTACATCATCTTTATCACTGACCCGTTCCCTCATTCCCTCTCCAGCCAAACTAACCTCCTTCCCGTTCCTTGAACAAAAAGCCAGACGTATTCTGCATTAAGTCATTAAATCTTTTACAACGGCCATCCTCACTGCCTGGAACACTCTTCAGATACCTGCATGACTAACTCAGTTACTTCAACAGTCTGCTCAAATCTCACCTTAAAATGAGGCCTGTCCAGGCTACTTTATCCTATAATTCCTTATTTCTCTACCTTCTAGTATATATGCTTAACTTATGCTATATTATATTTATCATTTGTCTTCCCTCCCACCCTATCAAGTCTAGGTCTGGAACACTGGTCAGTTTGTGGGAGAAGGGAAAGAAGGATAAATGTGCTTACAAATAAGGAGGTAGAAAATATACGCTTTTCTTTAAAAAGTATTATAGGCAATTGAGCAGGAGGGAAGCAGGCAGGAGTAGGGAGTAAATTTCCAAGTTAAAAAACAAAACAACTTCAAAGCTTTAAATAATGTGACTTATTGCCTTTAAAACAAAAACTGTTAAAACAAAAAAACAAAAAAAAACCCCCAAACCAAAACCCTACTTCTTTTTCTTAAGAAAAAGTATTTGCAGAAGAGAATTATCTAAAACTGCCAAATGAATTTTAAACGAACAAAAAAATACTATGTGCCACTCCTGCACTTACTGCTTTAACATATTATCTAAAACTGCCATATCAATTAAAAGAGAGAGAAAAAAAAAAAACCCAACTGCTGCAGCTGTTCAACATATCAAAGGAATTTAACATGACCAATCAATACAGTTTCATAAATGGAATATCCCTGGACATAGTTCTATGTTCTCTTTACCCCAAGCACCTCACACCTATAACTTGTTTCCAAAAGACTAATGAGATTACAGCTGTCAATTCAAAGCACAGATATAGATGATGAAATAAAGCCAAAGCTGATGTCACATTACGAATGCAGTAAGGCAAGCGCAGCAAAGCAGTGTCCTGTGCCCGTTCCCACAATCCCAAGTCACTGCCACAGCAATCGTCAGCAATGGTCTCTGCCTCCTCTAAGAATGGATAAATGAATACAAAGTTAACACAGCAAGACCGATGACAACATCCCTCTGAGTCAGAGGTGACAACTTAAAAGTACATATTTGGTTGCCTTAAAAATCATGATCAGTTTAAGACCTTGAAGAATTACATAGCCACAATATAACCACACTCTCTATAGAGCAATAAATAAATAAATAATCCTTTATTTTGAAAAGGTATTGATTGAACAAATCTTATAAAGGAACTTCTGTATGACTACAAGGTGGCAGAGCATTCTAATATGTCATTACGAAGTTCTCTTTTAGTGATTATCCATCAAATTAACAACAACTTCTTGCAATTGTCAGGGCATGGCCAGACTGCGATCTTCGGCTTGGTTTACAATTAAAACACTTTTTAAATCAAGCTACCCTTTTCTGAGCGTTTACTCCACGTCAGATATTGTGCTAAGTGCCTAAACGAATTCACCTGCCTTTAATCCTCACAACAACCCTGTAAGATTGGCACTACTATTATCTGCACTCCACAGAGAAGGAAACTGAGGCTTAAATAAGCTAAAAACCTTGAACCTAGAACCCAAGTATGCCTATTCCAAAGCCTGTTCTTAACCATCATTAGAACTGCCTCTCTGAATTCTCCTTGCCTCTGCATCACAGTACTAAAATAAATGAGGCTGAATATCACCTTATCCTGTGTTGTATTACTAATTAATTAACAGGAAGTAAAACTTTTCTCAATCCTTCACAGTCTTGTGTACTTTAGGGCTGGCTGTTCACTATTAGGATAAATAAGACAAACTGGAAAATAAATTTTAAAGTCTGCAAATGTGGATGTCCAACATTTCAGAAAATACTAGTTAAGCGACATAATTAAATCTGTAAAAAAAAAAAAAAAGCCAAACTAATTACATGCCTGGTTGAGCAACACAAAGGAAAACAACAAAGACAGAGCTGAATTAGGAGATGCGAGAGTTGGAATTCGTTCCCAGTTCTATCAATTTGTGCAACTTTGGCCTGGTCATTTAACCCTTCACAACTCATTTTTCTCATCTTCAGAACAAGAGTAATGGACTAAATAACCTACCTGACTGTAATATATTACGATTCTAATTTTACCAGCTCTTACAAGTATCTGGGAGGAAGGAAGGGATTACTTAAACCCTGAATTTTTGTTACTAAATACGCATTACGAAGTAAGGACTTAGATTTACTATGCTAAATTTCCCCCAAACCCTCTGAGAATCGGTATTTTCTAAATAAATATTTTAATAACAAAATGTTTTAGTAACAGTACTAAAGAGCTATTATTTGTGTGCTTGTGATGTTTTACCTACAGCCATCACCCATCCTCCTGACTCCAAACACTACGCTCTTAACCTCAACCTCACCATTGTCCCTTTTAAGTCACCTGAAGTAATGTGCCCGTTGTGTTTTAATATTAAAACTTACGAGTTAGGGATGATGGCTAATAAATATCAATAGACGGTGTTTTCTCATTTCACAATTACTCGTAGTATTAACAAAACTTCTTATATAACTCAAAAGCCTGTCTGGGTAATTAGATCGGCACAGGAAGTCCTATGGGCCGTATTCCTTTGAACTGGAACAGATCCTACACCACCTCAAAACCGGGGACACTTCGGGTCAAGGGATCAAACACTCTGCAGCCGCAACATTCCATTTCTGCACCGAGTACCACGCCTAACCCCGCCTTACTGAAATACAAGCAACACAATCGCTTTCTGGAATTAACCACTGCGACTTTCACGTGGACTTCCCTCTCTCCAAAATGAGACCAAACGACCAGACTCGCTAGGGGGTAAAGATCCAGGCGGCCGGAGCCCTGCTGGAGGAACGGACGCCGGGGCACAGGGCACACCTTCCGTGTCACCCGCTGCAGCCCGGCAGCCGCCCCCTCCTCCTCTCCAGCCCAAAGGCAGCCCAGGGAGTGGCACGGGCGCCTCGGGTCTTTGGCGGCCCACTGGCACCGTTCCCCTACTCAGCCTCTAACCCTCAGGGCAGGCAGGGCTTTTCTAGGAAGTCCCGTTTCTGAGCTGAGCAGGGGAACCGGGGCGGAGCGCGGGGCACGCGAGCCGGCTGGCGCGAGAGGCGTCACGGCTCGACTCTCGCGGGGCCAAAGGGAGCGGCGGCCGGAAGCCAGAGTCCAGCCAGGGTACCTTGCGTCCAGCGGCAGAAGATGGTGTCAGAGAGACCGGGGCTGCTCTTGGCGCCCCACACCAGCTCCATCAGCTCTTTAGTCAGTTCGGACATGATGGGGTACCGGCGAGCGGGCCTTGGCTTTCCGGACTCCTGCCCCGGCACATGGGGAAGGGGCGGCTTCGGAGACCGGCGTGGCGGGACGGCAGCGGCAAACGAGCTGGAAGGCTAGACGGGAGGAAGGCAACAGGAGAGAGACCTACTTCCAGGGACCGCGCCTGTCAAGCCCGCTCGGAGCGGCAGCGAGTTTCCCGCACCGGAAGTACTGGGGCCGCTTCCGGCTTCTCTTTCACTACCGCCCCCAAGGCCGGAGGGGCAGGCGGCGCCTCCCCGGAAGCGGAAGTGGGGGGGTTGGGAAGAGCCGAGGGCGGCTTGGCGAGCACCTGGCGGTTTCCGAGCTCAGTCCCAGGGCCCGGTGGTGCGGTGGCGTCTTTTGTGTTGGGAGGAGCATCGCGTCCCGTGGGCGTTGGCATATTTCTACCCCTGGAATACCTCCTTCCTGTCCGCACTGCTTTGGACTTAGCTGGGGTGTCTGAGGCCCAAGCCCTAGGGCCCAGAAACGTGGCCTATACCTTAAAATGTGAAATATTAATTCTGCCAAACCAGAGCTTTGAGAACGATGGTTGAATCTCCATGAGGAAACATCCGTGTCTGTGTCGAGGAGCCGCCGATAAATTGAAGGCTGTCAGTCTCTTGATCAGTCATATAAAGTCAAACCAACTATTAACAGAACCGAAAAATGTCGCGTAATGGGCACTGGAAATGTCTCTCCCAGGTGTCTAACGCAGAATTACAAAGCTACTTAGAGGAAAACAGATTCAAAGCGGCCTGTTTGTAAATGGTAGAGCAATTTCATCTACAGTTTTCTAGACTGTAGGGTGTGTGGGCTAAAGACCAGGTTATAAATCATTGACAAGCATTCAGTTAAATTTAGTTTGGGTGAAAACTTCTATCTGTGCTGCTTCAAAAGAAGGGAATTTATTCTGGCTGACCTTTGAATTTACAACGAAAAGGCAAACCCTGATGGGTTTCTTTCAGGTAGCAAGTAAGAAGGTTTGCTAATTTATACTTTATTTCCGACTTAAGCAACCTTTGCTGTAGTTAAAAGGAACTGTTCAAAGTGCCTGAACCATATCCATAGCCTTCCTCCTAGTTGTTATTCCCTTCGGAATATCCTTTAGCTTACTATTTTTTCAAACCAAATCTTACCCATTCTTCAGGACGTAGTGTAAGTGGCACATTGTAGTAAAGCTTTCTCCAGTTATTACAACGTAAAGGAAAAATTGTAGCTTCTGAAATTTCATAGTACCTTATCTATTACTGGCTTATATTTGCAAAGAATTATTTACTCCTCTCATGCGGTATACGTTTATGGAAGCCAAGGACCTGTCTTATTCATAGTACCTAATACAGAGCCTTGAATATACCTGGGTCTCAGTAGCTGTTAGATGACAGAATGAAACTTGTCTTTATTGGAACTTAAGAATTCACTATCTTTCAGTAAGTGAGGGAACCAGGGGAAGTACCATTGACTGGTCCAATTAAATATCTAATATTTGCATGGGTGATTTACAATTTGCATAATTATTTCACTTCCTGAAAGACAGAGAAGGGTCAATGTTCATAGATCCTGTAAGTGGCAGAACTCTAAGTTCAGAGCTGTTTGCCACATTTGGTTTCCTTCCATTAATATACAGATAGTAGTTATAGATTTGATTAACTGTCCATAGATAGAAAGAAAAAGCTATACTTTCAAAATGTATTTTTGAAAATGAATTCTTTCTTGATCTGTGATTTTTCTTAGTTTCCGGCTGTGGGGAAGCTGGCAGAATCTTGGGTAGACATTGATACGTATGTTCTTTCCACCTTTAGATTATAGTCTTTATTTGCAGTGTTCTACATTTTTTAATTAGCAGGACATATTTTTAAGGAGGAATATTTGACTAATGTTAAATTATTTATGTTCCTTAATTATTCATTACTTACTACATTTAAATCGTGAACTTAAATTAGAGTAAAAATGCAAATTGATTGTCATTTAAAATGTTCTTATTCAGTAATTACATAGGAAAATAAAAATTGCAAACAGTCAAGTTTGTTGCATATATTTCTGGTACAGGACAATACAGCCTTTTTCTTTTTTATAATGACTTGGAAATTATGTAAATTTCCTTCGGAGTATTTATCTTACTCCATACTTTAGCATACTATTATTTTTTTTCCTTAGGACCATCAATGGTTTTGATTAAATTGATGTGTCTCATTAAGATGCACATAGGTTGCATAAAAGATCTTTAATCCTAAAAGAGAGTTTTAAAATATCAGAAACTTCCTGTTCACACATTAAGTTTTATTTGTGGTATTTCTCTTTCTTTCAAATTCAAGTCAGGGCACTTCCATAAAACTGGGCTTAGATTTCCATAATAATTAATTCTCTTTAGCCATCTTTACTACTTCACAGAAGCAGTATTAATTACTCATTATCAAACACTAACTCTGTGCTTAATTATCTTCTTGTCTTTCCCCAAATTTCCCTGTCAACTAAAAGCAAAACAGCTTGATTACCAGGTTCTTAGCAAGTATCATGAAAAGAACAATTCTCTAACTAGAAGCCCTCGACTCCTAATTTAGTGTATTTGCACTACCACTTATTTAGGAGAAATCAATCTTTCAAAAAACCTACCCTACAATAAGATTAATACGTTCTAGGCAGGTTGATAAGACAATCCCCTACTCATTTATTAATAAAACTATTTAATTTATATGCCCTATGTCTTCCAATAACAGTGTAAATCTATCAAGCAAATGAAACTCTTTCCTTTGCATGACCCTAACCTCATCTCAGCAGGATAATTTTCCTATCAAGCATACCAAGTTCCTTTTAAACCCACCATTGTCATACTCAAGTATAACACAGTGTATCATTTCCCAAAGCATTTCCTACGAACATTAATACCTGGTGGAAAAGGGGTTCTATCATTAAATGTGGGGCTAAATAAAGTTAAACAAGAGATGGGATTATATTCAGGGTTAAAAGACACATTTGAATCATTTTGTTCACTGACCTTCTCACAGTTTATGTTCTGCAGAATACTGTTTGGGAATCACTGATATAATGGAATAGACTTTTGATAGGAATTAGAAAACTGAATGTTAGTTTTTATTTGGGTACTGTGACCTTGGATGAGTCACTTAACTCGCTATACCGTGCTTTCTTCATCTATAGAGAGGACTAACTTTGATCATCTCTTAATATCCCATTTACTTTAGATCCTGCTCAACTTCTATGATTTAAAAAATTGGCTGTTTAGAAGTTTAAATGTATGGAAGGAGTGAGAAGGAAAAGAATGTTGAGCAAGCATAAAGAGTAAACAAATAATTTAACATTATTCTTCACTAACACAGAATAAAAGAGGTTAGTCATTTGCCACTGATCACTTACTTGTGCTAACATATTAACTAAGATCAAATCCAAACTTGCGTATTAATCCAGAACTAGCTATATTAGATGAGTACATAATATATGCACACTTGCCTGTGTCATAGGTGCTTCAAGCTCAGTATGTGCCAAATCAAACATCTTTCCCCATAAAACCTGCTCCCCTTTCAATGTTTCATAATCAGTGAATGGTGCCATTATCCATAAAAAAGCATATTTTTAAAAACATCTCTATTGGAGTATAATTGTTTTACAATGTTGTGTTAGTTTCTGCTATATAACAAAGGGAATCAGCCATACATATACATATATCCCCATATCCCCTCCCTCTTGCATCTCCCTCCCTCCCACCCTCCCTTATCCCACCCCTCTAGGTGGTCACAAAGCACCGAGCTGATCTCCCCGTGCGATGCAGCAAAAGCACATTTTCTAATGGCACCAATAAATAACTTCTTTGAGCCTCAGTTGCCACATACATAAAATAAGCTTATTAATAAGAATTACATCGTACAATGATTATGGAATTTAACAGAGTACGTTGTATGTAAAAGAAATATGCACAATGAAAAACCCTATTCTTATATTAGCTATATTAATGGTTTGAACAAGGAAGCGTAGGAGGAAAGGTGGAAGATGAACTATTCCTGCATTTGAGCTGGAGAAGGCATCAGAGAAGTTTGAACTGGATAGAATTTTGACTAGAGAAGAAAGGGAGGATGTACATTTAGGCATGAAATAACCCATTGTGGCAGGAGCCTGGTATTTGTGTCACTAGAGAGAGATGAGTGAAGAATGTCAGGTTAAGGAGGGTTCCATAGACTGAATTGTGTCTCTTCTGAATTCATATGTTGAAGCTCTCACCTCAATGGGACTGAATTTGGAGATAGTGCCTTTAAAGAGGTAATTAAGGTTAAATGAGGTCATAAAAATGGGGCCCTAATCCAATAGAACTGGTGTCCTAATAAGAAGAGGAAGAGACACCAGGTCTCTCCCTCTCTCTACTTCTCTCTCTCTCTCTGTCTGTCTCCATATATACACAGACAAAAGGCCATGTGAGGGCACAGTAAAAAGGCAGCATTCTCTAAGCCAGGAAGAGAGGCTTTACCATTAACCAATGCTGACAGCACCTTGGTCTTGTACTTGCAGCTTCCAGAACTGTGAGAACATTAATTTCTATTGTTTAGACCACTCAATTTCTGGCATTTTGTTAGGGCAGTCTGAATAGAATATCGAGAGCCAGAATCTTAAGAATATTGAATACTATCTTACACAGTTATAGAAGCAAATATTGATTGAGCACAAATTGCCAGTTACTGTACTAAGCTCCTTACATGTATTACAGTACAAAACCCTCAAAACTCAGTGAAGTACTACAATGATCTCCTAGAAGGATAAGGACTTTGCCCTGAATCATGCAGTAAATGGAAAAACCAGGATGTAAACCTAGGTTTTTCTGACCTAGAATCTGTGCTGAAACAAGGTTCAGAACACAGGTGATTTGATTCCAGGGTCTATGGCCTTGGTCCTTAATAAACAAACTTTATTCTAAATATAACAGGAGCTAGTTAAGATTTTTTAATAGGGGAGTGATAACATCATCTTTCAATTTTATAATGCTACCTGGAAGAATGCAGTGAGATGAGAAAGCCTGGAAACATCTAAACCAGTTAGGAAGGAAGTTATTGGAATAAATGCAATCATGAAGAGATGCTTAGCACTTGACTAGAGAAGTCCATGGAGATTTCAACGAGGGGCAAATTCCGTGGACATTTTAGAAGCACAACAGATAAAACTTGGTGATCTACTAAGAAAAGACGGTGCTATTAAAAAGTTAATAAAACACAACTCTGCGTCAATACAAAATTAGCATTTCTGTTGACCAGAAACATACTAGAAACACGAATGGGGATTAAAGCTGTAGGTTCCAGGTGTGGGAGTAGGACTAGATGAACAAGAGTTTGACTTCTGAAGGCTGAAGTTGACTGAAGCCAGTACATGAGAACTGGAGTTGTTCCAGTTCCACCTTTAAGGACTCATGATTACATTGAGTTGTTCCTCTTCCACTTTTAAGGACTCATGATTACCTTGAGCCCACCCAGCTACTCTGGGATAATCTCTTTATTTTAAGGTCAGCTAATCAGCAATCTTAATTTTATCTGAAGCCTGATTCCCCAATTACATAGGTTATATTCCCAAATTGCAGGGATTAGGACATGAGCATCTTTGGAGGGGTGCACCCCTCTGCCTATCGCAGGGCATGGGAGATAATGACTGATCAGTGTCTTGGAAGCAATGAGATGAAGATATTCATTAGGCAATTAAAATCTGGGGTCATTCACCCAATAACTATATATATATATATATATACATATATATATATATATATATATATATATATATATGGGATCAAGCAGTTTAAAAAAATGGACAAATATCCTTGCCCTCATTGAATTTACACTCTAATGTGAATGACATGGAGAAAAACATATAAATGAAGTATATAGTGTGTTACATTAAATTCTCTGGGAAAAAATAAAGCAGAGAAAGAAGAATAGAGTGGTGGGTGAGGAGTAGGGGACTGCAATATTAAATAGCGCCCATCCCTGACTCACAATAAAGTGGTGTGTAAGCAGAGACGTGTAAGCATGAGCCAAGATGTGTGATGAAGGGGTATTTCAGGCAGAGGAAATAGCAAGTACGAAGAAAAATCGAGAGTTTGCCAGGACAGTTGGCAAAGCTGCAAGGAGAATCCTGAAGTTGGGGACAAGTGAGGAACTGGCCTTTGTTCTGTGCTGCAAATTTCCTACTGGGGTGCATTGCGGGTCCACCCAGCTTTTTTCTTCCCCACAGATATGTTATCTTGGGAACCACAAGGGCTGTAAGATTATATGGAGGAAGGGGCAGAGTTGCTTTAACTGTAGCCTGACCTTGCAGCAAGGTGTCTTCTTGCTCTAGGCTCCACTCAAAACTTCTGTTTCACATGATGAATGAGACTGAACACTATACTCAAGTATGGAATGTATTGCTTCTGAAGCATAAAGCAAGCTACGCAGCATTGTTCCTTCTCAGTGGCAGGAGGTGCAAGGTACAATAACTTGTCCTTTATTTTGGAGGGATGTCTTGAAATGCCCAGACAGTGGAACCCAATAAGATTTCACTGATTTGGTAGGCCCTTGAATCTTTGTAGAGTTTATCTCTTACCCTCTTCAGGCATCCAGAGTACTTGCCACTTCTTAGTTAACAGGTCCAGTTAACAAGGTGTCCTGTGCAGTAGCCAGCCTCCAAGGATGTCCCCAGTGGTTCTCTCCTCCTGCTACTCCTGCATTTGTGTATTCCCTTTTCACAATGAATAGAGCTATCGTTCCCAAGTCAAGGTCATGAAAGTTTCTTCCTTACTTTCTTAGGGGATGCGAGCTGCCATGTTATAAAGACACTCAAGTAGCCCTAAGGAGAGATCCATGTGATGAGGAACTGGGGTTTTCTGTCTATAGCTAGCACCCACTCACCAGTCATGTGTGTGAGCCTAGGTGAAAGTGGGACCTCTACCACCAGGCAGGACATCAGATGACTGCCGTCCTGACCAACACCTTGACTGTAAACTCATCAGAGACCTTGAGCCACAACCTCTGAGCTAAGTTGCTCCCAAATTCCTGACCAACAGAAACTACGTGAGATAATAAATATTTATTGTCATTTTAAGTCACTAAGCTTTGGGGCCCTTTGTTACGCAGCAATAGATAATGCACCATCGATATACTGTATCCATGTGCTGTTCTGTGCAATTTCTAGATAGTCCCAATCTCTTGGGGTATACAGTAACAGAGAGCAGCAAAATAAATACAAATCTGGGGCCAGACGGTGCATATGTACTGTTGTCCATCCTGTGTGAACGAGAACTCTCTCCGATCCTCCTTCCAGATAGGCAATGACAAGACACATTCATCACGTCAATAGCCATATTCCATGTACCCAAAGTCGTTTTAATCAACTGTGGTAAAGATACCACAGCCTGTGCAGCAGCTGCAATCAGGGCCACTCTTTAGCTAAGTTTGTAGTAATCTGCTGACATCCACCTTTACCCATCCAGTTTCGGGAGGGGCCAGACTGGTGAATTAAATGGAGAACATGCTGGCCACCATTACCCCAGCATCCTTTAAGTCTTCTAGTGTGGCACTAATCTTTGACATTCCCCTCAGGATGCCATGTTGTACTTGATGTTCTGTCTCAGCTGGAGGAGCAGTCCCAGGGGCTTCCACTTGACCTTTCCTACTTCCTACTCTTATTCTTTGAATAGAAATCCAAATATGAAAAGTCTGATGAATGTCAAGAATGTCTGGGGTGGCCAGCCTCCAAGAGGGCTCCCAGTGACCCTTATCTCCTGCTGTTCATGTCCTGCGTAGTCCCTTCCAAGAAGTGACCAATAAGATATTGCACAAGTGACACTGTGTGATTTCTGCAGCTAAGTCATAAAGGGGACTGCAGTTTCCGCGTTTGTTCGTTAGGATCCCCCCCCTCAGGGAGAAGCCAGCTGCTGTGTCATAAGCATGTGGATAGTCCAGTGGAAAGGCTCACATACAGAAGAACTAAAACGTTCCCCCAGCAGCCAAACACCTCGACAGCCATGTGAGTGAGTCACCTTGACATGGGTGCCCCAGTCCCACTCCTGCCCTTAGATCACTGCAGCCCCAGCTGACATCTGACTGAACCTCATGAGAACCGCTCAGCCAGAACTGCCCAGCCAAGCTGCACCCAAATTCCTGCCTAAAGAAGCTAGGAGGTGATACATGTTTATTTTTATTCTAAATCACGAAATTTGAAGGTAATTGGTTATGTGGCAATAGATAATTAGTACAGGTTTTGATACTGGGAGTGTGGTGCTACTCTAAAAATCTAGGAATTGCTTTGAGTCTAGGCAGTGGGTAAAAGCAGAAGGCCTTTTTTATTTATTTTTTTCACATCTTTATTGGAGTATAAATGCTTTACAACGTTGTGTTAGTTTCTGCTGTACAACAGTGTGTATCAACTCAATGTATACATATATCCCCATATCTCCTCCTGCTTGTGTCTCCCTCCCACCCTCCCTATCTCACCCCTCTAGGGGGTCACAAAGCACCGAGCTGATCTCCCTGTGCTATGCTGCTGCTTTCCACTAGCCATCCATTTTACATTTGGTAGTGTGTATACGTCAATGCTACTCTCACTTCATCCCAGCTTCCCCTTCCTGCACACCCCATGCCCTCAATTCTGTTCTCTACGTCTGCGTCTTTTTTCCTGCCTTGCCGCTAGGTTCATCAGTACCGCTTCTTAAAATTCCATATATATGCGTTAGCATACAGTATTTGTTTTTCTCTTTCTGACTTACTTCACTCTGTATGACAGATTCTAGGTCCATCCACCTCACTACAAATAACTCAATTTCATTCCTTTTTATGGCTGAGTAATATTCCATTGTATATATGTGCCACATAGAAGGTCTTTAAAAGGAATGTTAGTGAAAGCCTAAATGGCAGCAAAGAGACTATTAGTGGAAGCCTGGTGGTTCCAAGGAGACCAACAGTGAGGAAAGTGAGAAAAGGAAAGTGAGAAAAATATTGGAAACTACAGAGGAAGGGATCCCTGTGTAACATGCTATCTCCTGCAGTAATGCAGAAAGTAGAAAATTTCCGTAGTGAACCAGGTGATCTAGCTTAGAAGATTTCCAGGCACAGTCTTGAATGTGCCAGCTGGCTTCTTCTTGTCACCTGTAGTAAAATGCAAGAGGAGAGCAACATGCTCCGGAAATAACGGTTAAGCATAAAAGAGCTAGGCCTTGCTGGTTTGGAGAATCCCTAGACTTTCCGTATGACAAATGATGTAAAAGTTAAGAAATGGCTTCCAGGGGAAGATTAAATACAGGGAAATGTAAAAAAACATGATCTAAAGATGAAAAGAAGAATGTGACTGTAAAAACCTTAGAAAAATCAAGCAAACAAAAGACGCTCTAAAGATTTTAAGGGTGTGTGTCTCATGGATCTTCTACTTTAAACAGAAGGGCTTCTAAGAATCTAAAGTATGTTATACTTCAGCAGCCTCACTGGGAAGTCCAATTAGAAAAAGGCTTATCTCAAAGAGAGCCATAGTGTGGCTATTTTCCAATAGATTAAATTCTGATAAGATTCACAGGAGACCCACAAAGTTTAAAAAATAATCATACTTATAGAAACAGCACCAGTTTGGACAGAAAGGATTAGAGACAATAAAAATAAAACTTGGACTTTGAACCCTTAAATTTATATAGGAAGAAGGCTGAGAAAACTACCTAGCTGTAAACATGAGATACCTTTCACGGTAAAAGGAAGGGTGACTAAAAAAACCAAGAGCTCAGAGAGCAGACCCAAAACTACAGTGAATCATCCCCAGGACTTAAGTCCTAAATCGAGGAACTATCAACACATGTCCCATTGTGTCCTTCTATATTTCAGAAATGTTAGGGACCCATAACTCCTGTACACCTCCTCTTTTACCAGTTTTGGATGGAAGATACTATTGTGATTATCCTATCCTGCCCCACCATTGTGATGGGTGTATGGACCAGGCAACTTGTCTCAGCTCCCAAGTCTTCAGAAACTACAGGCAAGGAAGCTCATACCCACCTAATTTAGATAAGGTTCATGGAGTTCAAGCTGATGCTATAATGGTATGAGACTCTTAGGGCCTTTAGGCAGGGAATAAATAGATGTTACATGTAGGAGAGACTTATTATTAGAGGACAAAGGTTGGTCTGTGGGACCTCCAAGACGGCAACCATGATCCCTGCCCTTGAGTAGTCCCCTCCTACACTGAATGGGGCTGAACTGTGTGACCCACACAATATTGTGGAAGTAACGATACGTGATTTCTAAAACTCAGTCATGAAAGGTATTGCAGTTCTGCCTGATCTCTTAGAGATTCCACTTTGTGGGAAACCAACTGCCATAATGTGAGGATACTCAAGCTGTCTGTGAACCGGCACACGTATTGAGAAACCGAGGCTAGATACGTCCTTCCCAAATCTCTGAATCCCACTTCTTTATGATCAGGGCCCTGACTTGGACAAGGAGAAGTTGGTCTTCTCTGAAGTTCTGCTACTCTCACAAATAAATTGTATATCTGGCCTTCAGGTTTGTTTGTTCCCTCATTGCAGAAAATGAGTTTTTGGTTTTTTTTTTTTAAAATGCTGCCTAGGAGAATTTTTGAGTTGCATACTTTGTCTTAGATTGCTGATTAATGAACATGAGCCTACATGTCCTTCAGTGTCTCATTGGTATTTACAAAGTGTTCAGTCTTTGCAATCCCGTGTGTGTCAGTCATTCGACACTGGTTGCCCCAGGAGCTCCAGTTCGGTCAAGGGTAACTTTTTGTAGAAAGGGGCAACTGTAAACTTTAACTGACGATAATTTCCAGTAGCTGGGGAATGACTACACTGACCGGTTCAATGAAAGGAATCTGGGTAGAGACTAATAGCATCCATTACAGGTACCAAAAACAAAAAAGCCTTTGGCAACATCATACTTAGTGGAGGAACTAGAACATTTTCCCTTTTAGACTGGCAACAAATTATGGATGCCTACTATCATGACTTTTATTCAACACAAAAAGGAGGTCCTAGTCAGCAAGGCAAGAAAAAGAAATGAAAGGATTGATAAAGTGGAAAAAAAACCATCATTATTCATAGCCTGCCTCATGTTTTATTCTATAGATAGCGCTTTTTCTGGAGTTCTATAGCACAGTTTGCCTTTAATGCTCAAGACCTTTCTTTCCCACTGTTACTAGTGATTTCTTCTAGGGCTTGCCTGAGTCCCTCACAGCATTTACTGAATCCCCTTTGGGCAGGTTGAGACTGTAATAAATGAATATGGAATTGAGCTGCTTAATTTTTTGCCCGTCTAATATCTAATTCTTCATCTATATTCTGGAAGAAGAATGGCAATTTCTGTTGGGTAAAGCTCAGAAACTGGATAGAACGGGACAGCCAGAAAAGAACATGCTACTGGTTTTAAACGAAGTCAGCAGTGGTAAAACTGGATAGGAAAATTGGTTCCCTGAGTTGAAGCTGCTTTGAATTTTATCCTGGACTGTCTCCACAGCTTTTCTGGATATCTTCAGTGGGAGCTGTCCAAGTCTGCTTGACTCAGAGTTGACATTGGAATGCTGTGTACAAAACCAGAGGAGGAAAAGGTGTATGATCATCACCTCTCTGGTTCATTTAGCGTCAGGAATCGACTAGCAGGGCTTCTGCTCAGGCAGAATGCCACACCCGCTGAAGGATGAATGACGTCTGCTCCTGAATCTTTTGGTGCTACACGTTCTGCAACATTGGGAGGCAGCCATAGGTGAGACTGGAGTCTAGACAGACAGAGGTCTGGTTCACATTAACCCCTTCTAAAGCAAACAATAGTAGAGCCCCAAGGCTGCTTCTATTTTCTTTGGTTTTCACTTGTGAAACTTGTTATTATAAAAAAGATTTTAAACATACAAAAAAAATAAAAAGAGGAGAGGATTATAAATATCTCTGTCCTAGATTTAACAATGAAGTCATTTGTTTCATCTATTTTTGGTAAATTTTTGAATATAAATTACAGATATCGTAACAAGATACCTGTAATTATTTCAGTATGCATCTCTAAATTTAAGATACTTTTCTACATAATCATAACAGCATGATCACGTCTAACAAAATTAATAATAGTTCCCTAAAATAATATTATTTCACATTACTCAGATGTCTCCAGTAGTTCATACAATGCTCTTTAAAGCTAGTTGCTTCAGACCATGGTTCAATCAATGACAATATGTGGCGTTTCTCTAAAGAATATGTTAATATACAACATTCCTCTTCTCTCTCCTCTTTCCATGACATTAATTTTTTGAAGAGACTGGATCAATTTTACTTTAGAATATCTGATTTTTTAAAATGTGTATGATTGTTTCCTTGTGGGGATTATTTGACTTGTACCTTACTATACATTTTGGTACTTCCTGTAAATTGAAAGTTTAGGGGTAAATATTTTATTTGATTAATTTGAATAAATTAATTCGACGGCAAAACACTTCTTTGTAAGAACACTTTAAGAATAAAGCTATGTATTTCTCATTGTATCACATCAAAGGGCTGGGTGTCTAATTATTGTTGTTAAAATTGATCACTTGAGGAAGGTGTCACCAGTGGGTAATCTGTAGGCTCTACTTTAGCTCTGTGTCCATTCAATTTTCTGTCAACCTTTTATCTAATGGTTAAGCATCCATTGAAAATCCTTGCCTGAGTCAATTAATTCATTAGGAGTTGCAAAATGATCATGTTCTGGTTTTTTGTTGTTCTTTTTCCTAACTTCTTGAGTTGAATGGTTAGTTCACTATTTTTCAATCTTTTTAATGTAGCATTTAGTGCTACAAAATTACTATCTAAGAATTATACAAGTTTTGATATATAGCATGTTCATAATTATCATTCAGTTCAAATATTTAATGATTCCCATGATTTTTCTTTCTTAACTCATTGGTTATTTCCAAGTAAATTTTAAATCTTCAAATATTTCTTAGAGGAATCTATTTATTATTAACTTCTGGTTTAATTATATTCTGTTCAGCAGACACACATTTTTGTGATTCTGATACTCTGGTATTTGGTGAGACTTGCTTTCAGGCTTAGTTCATGGTGAATTTTTATAAAAGTTTTGTGCATGATTGAGAAGAATATCTGCTCTCTGATTTTTTGGTACAAGCTTCTGTGTATTACTAGTAAATTAAAATGTCAGTTCATTGTTTTATCCATCCACAGCCTTAAAACTTTAAAAAAAATCTAGTTCATTAGTCATCTGGGGAGGAGAATGTTAGATCTCCCATGGTTAGTACAGATTTGCCAGTATTTTTTCTTGTGCCAAGCATTGCTTTATATATATATTCCTATATTATATATTAGGTGTTTACACATTTGGAATTGTTATATCTATCTGGAAAATTATCCTTTTTTCTGTAAGTAATAAACTGAATAAGTAGTGGTGGTGTCCAATACTTAGTTTTCCCATGTTTAAGTCATCTATAAATTATGTTTCTCTTTTTTATACTTAAGGTTTATTTTTGTTTACCATCCCTTCTTTTAGGATTTAACTTCTTACTTCCTAAAGCATATCTTTTCTGAATTCTGCTAATGAGAAGCTTTTTGTGGTCACTATATATTTGTTTGTAAGAATGTCTTATTCTTCAGTGATAGTTTCGTTAGGTACAAAATACAAGTTCAGGTTCTTCCTTGCTATATGTCTTTGAGAATACTACTTTACCTCAATGTTCCTCAATTTTCTTATCAGTGAAATGAAAGTTTAAAATTGTACCTACATTATGGGCTTATGAGGCTTAAATTATGTCAGTTAAATGGGTTAACATTTGTAAGGTCCTAAAGAGTGCTGGCTCATGGTAAGTGCCATGTAAATGTTTGTTAAATAAAAATAAAATGTATGAATAAGGTGGGAGTTGTTTTCTCTTACTCCTTAAAGATAACATTCTACAGTTGTCTGTAGTTTATTGTTACTTTTGAGAAGTCTTTAGTTTATCTAATGGTCATTTGTTTTTAGGAAATCTGTCTTGTCTCTCTGTTTGCATTTGAGAACATGTCTTTATCTTTGGTTTTCTATTGTGTTATCTCGGTATGGTTCACTTCTATTTATCCTGCTTGGTGTTTGTTGTACATTTTCAAATTGGAAAATCAGGTCTTTCATCAATTTGGAAAAGGTTTCAGCCATTTAATTTTTAATATTTTCACTCAGCCATTATTTATTTATTTATTTTAAAAATTTATTTATTTTTGGCTGTGTTGGGTCTTTGTTCTGCACGCGGGCTTTCTCTAGCTGCGACTACTCTTTGTTGCGGTGCACGGGCTTCCTATTGCAGTGGCTTCTCTTGTTGTGGAGCAAGGGCTGTAGGCGTGTGAGCTTCAGTAGTTGGGGCACGTGGGCTCAGTAGTTGTGGTGCACGGGCTTAGCTGCTCTGCGGCATGTGGGATATTCCCGGACCAGGGATTGAACCCGTGTTCCCTGCATTGGCAGGCGGATTCTTAACCACTGTGCCACCAGGGAAGTCCCTCTCTCAGTCATTATTGTCTGTCTCTGGAAATCTGAAGAGACATACGTTGGGTTTAGTCATTCCATCTTCTATGCCTCAACTTGTCTTCTGTATTTTCTGTTTATTTTTCTCTACAAAATTATATATAATTTTGTGAAATAAAGTCTTCTATTTATTAATCTCTGCTTACCTCTGTCTTTCCTGCTTTTAGCCAACTTAACTGAATTTTAAATCAGTTATTTTATTTTTATTTACACAAATCAAAACCTTTGATTGTTTTCCAGATTTTCCAGAACTTTTATAATAGTATTTTCTGACTCACTTATGAGGCAAAGTTTTCTTGTTAGTTTTATGATTTGGATTATGAGGACTTTTTTTTTGGCCACGCTGTGTGGCTTATGGTATCTCAGGTCCCTGACCAGGTATTGACCCCAGGCCACAGCAGTGAAAGCCCAGAATCCTAACCACTAGGACACCAGGGAACTCCCAAGCTTATTTTCAATTAAGTTTTATTTGTGGGAACCGTGTATGGCTGTAATATCTAGATCGAATATTTGTCCCCCAAAGAGATTTTGAATTTGGAGTATTGTGCAGCCATAGACCAATTTTAAGATGCTTTCTGAGCTGAAATATTCCTGGACCACATAGAGAGTGGAAATAAGAACTTCATCCTATGTGAGGAAAACCCCTTATCACAAATTCTCAAATCTGACTTTTTATTGATCCATCTAGATTCTGTGTCAAGACAGACAAGCTTACTTATTTGTTTTTTGAGTGTTGGGCATATTTTCTTTTTATTCTATGCTTTCACTAAAGGTACAGCCATTTGAAAGTCTCAGTTTCAATTAGTGACATCACACAAGTTCAAGTTACCATCTTTTGACTTGATGCCTTAAAAACCCAAGAATTTTGTTTTTGTATCTTTATTGGAGTATAATTACTTCACAATGGTGTGTTAGTTTCTGCTGTACAACAAAGCGAATCAGCTATATATATACATATATCCCCGTATCCCCTCGCTCTTGAGCCTCCCTCCGACCCTCCCTATCCCACCCCTCTAGGTCATCACAAAGCATCGAACTGATTTCCCTGTGCTATGCAGCAGCTTTCCACTAGCCATCCATTTTACATTTGGTAGTGTATGTATGTCAATGCTACTCTCTCACTTCGTCCCTGCTTCCCCTTCCCCCCGTGTTTTCAAGTCCATTCTCTATGTCTGTGTCTTTATTCCTGCCCTGCCACTAGGTTTATCAGTACCGTTTTTTAAGATTCCATATATGTGCATTAGCATACAGTATTTGTCTTTCTCTTTCTGACTTACTTCACTCTGTATGACAGACTCTAGGTCCATCCACCTCATTACAAATAACTCAGTTTCATTCTTTCATATGGCTGAGTAATATTCCACTGTATATATGTGCCACATCTTCTTTATCCATTCATCTGTCGATGGACACTTAGGTTGCTTCCATGTCCTGGCTATTGTAAATAGTGCTGTAATGAACATTGAGGTACATGACTCTTTCTGAATTATGAAAACCCAAGAATTTTGAAAGCAAACCCCAACCCCCAACACACACATGCCTTCCTCCAGGACAGCTGGGGAATATCCAACTCATTGGATTATTGGTCTTTTTTTGGAGCTCTTCTTTAGGTTTGGTCCATGGGGTTATCTCTTATTTTCTTGCAAGTACTAGTATGCTGCTGAGAGTATGTTCTATAAAGTTATTTTTAAACATTCTGTAGATTCCGAATGTTCAATCCAATGTCACTATGTGTTATGTAAAAAATCAATCTTACAGTATTTTTCCTCTAAAATTTGCTTTAAAATTTATATAAGGAAACTAATCTTGAGTTATTTGTAGTGACGTTGATGGACCTAGAGTCTGTCGTACAGAGTGAAGTAAGTCAGAAAGAGAAAAACAAATACCATATGCTAACGCATATATATGGAATCTAAAAAAAAAAAAAATGGTACTGATGAACCTACTGGCAGGGCAGGAATAAAGACGTAGACATAGAGAATGGATTGAGGACATGGGGTGGGGGAGGTGGAAGCTGGGGCGAAGTGAGAGTAGCAGCGACATATATACACTACCAAATGTAAAACAGTTAGCTAGTGTGAAGCAGCAGCATAGCACAGGGAAATCAATTCGATATTTTCTGACAACCTAGAGGGGTGGGGTAGGGAGGGTGGGAGGGAGATGCAAAAGGGAGGGGATATGGGAATAGATGTATGCATATGGCTGATTTACTCTGTTGTACAACAGAAACTAACTCAGTATTGTGAAGCAATTATACTCCAATAAAGATCTATTAAAAAAATAGAAAACTAATCTTACATCACAACAAAGTAGGATTCATCCCAGGTTCACAAGGATGCTTCAACATATGCACATGAATCAATGTGATGCACCACATAAACAAAAGAAAAGATAAAAACCACATGATCATTTCAATAAATGCAGAAAAAGCATCTGACAAAATTGAACACCCATTCATGATTAAAAATTCTTACCAAAGTGGGTGTAGAGGGAACATATCTCAATATAATAAAAGCTACTTATGACAAACCCACATCCAACATAATACTCAATGGTGAAAAGCTGAAGACCTTCTCACTAAAATCTGGAACAAGATAAGGATGCCCACTCTCACCTCTTCTAGTCAACACAGTATTGCAAGTCCTAGCCACAGCAATCAGACAAGAAAAAGAAATAAATGGTATCCAAATTGGAAAGGAAGAAGTAAAATTTTCATTATATGCAGATGATATGATACTATATATAGAAAGCCCTAAAGACTCCACACAAAAACTACTAGAACTGATAAATGATTTCAGCAAGTTAGCAGGATACAAGATTAGCATACAGAAATTGGTTGCATTTTTTTACACCAAAAATGAAATATCAGAAACGGAATGTAAAAAAAAAAAACCTTTTAAAATCACACCCCCAAAAATAAAATACTTAGGAATAAACCTGACCAAGGAGGTGAAAAACTTATACACTGAGAACTATAGAACATTAATAAAGGAAATGGAAGATGATTCAAAGAAATGGAAAGATATTCCATGCTCTTGCATTGTAAGAATTAATACTATTAAAATGGCCATACTACCCAAAGTAATCTACAGATTTAACGCAATCCTTCTCAAATTACCTAAGACATTTTTCACAGAACTAGAACAAATAATCCAAAAATTCATGTGGAACCATAAAAGACCGAGAATTGCCAAAGTAATCCTGAAGAAAAAGAACAAAGCAGGAGGCATAACCCTCCCAGACTTCAGACAATCCTGCAAAGCTACAGTAATCAAAACAGCGTGGTGCTGGCACAAAAACAGACATATAAATCAATGGAACAGAATAGAGAGCCCATAAGTACACCCACACACCTACGGCCAATGAATCTTCAACACAGGAGGCAAGAATATACCACGGGAAATAGGCAGTCCCTTCAGCAAGTGGTGTTGGGAAAGTTGGACAGCTGTATGTAAATCAATGAAGTTAGAACACACCCTCTCACCATACTCAAAAATAAACTCAACATGGCTTAAAGACCTAAACATAAGACATGAAACCAAAAAACTCCTAGAAGAGATCATAGGCAAAACATTCTCTGACATAAATTGTACCAATGTTTTCTTAGGTCAGTTTCCCAAGGCAATACAAATAAAAACAAAAATAAACAAATGAGACCCAATCAAACTTATAAGCTTTTGCACAGCAAAGGAAACCATAAACAAAACAAAAAGACAACCTACAGAATGGGAAAAAATATTTGCAAATGATGCAACTGACAAGGGCTTAATTTCCAAAATAGATGAACAGCTCATACAACTCAACAACAAAAAAATAAACAACCCACTCAAAAAATGGGCAGAAGACCTAAATAGACATTTCTCCAAAGAAGAAATACACATGGCCAATAGACACATGAAACGATGCTCAACATCGCTAATTATTAGAGAAATGCAAATTAAAATTACAGTGTGGTACCACCTCATACCGGTCAGAATGGCTATCATTAAAAAGTCTACAAATAACAAACTCTGGAGAGGGTGTGGCAAAAAGGGAACCCTCCTACACTGTTGGTGGGAGTGTAAGTTGGTGTAACAACTTACATTCTGAAAAACAGTATGGAGGTTCCTCAGAAAACTAAAATAGAATTACCATATGATCCAGCAACCCTACTCCTGGGTATATATCCAGACAAAACTATAACTCAAAAAGATACATGCACCCCTATGCTCATAGCAGCACTATTCACAATGGCCAAGACATGGAAACAACCTAAATGTCCATCAACAGATGAATGGATAAAGAAGATGTGGTACATATATACAATGGAATACTACTCAGCCATAAAGTATGAAATACGGCCATTTGCAGCAAAATGGATGCAACTAGAGATTATCATACTAAGTGAATTAAGTCAGAAGGAGAAAGACAAATATCATATGATATCACTTAGATATGACACAAATGAACCTACCTATGAAACAAAAACAGAATAACAGACTGGTGGTTGCCAAGGGGGAGGGGGTTGGGGGAGGGATGGAGTGGGAGGTTGGGGTGAGCAGATGTAAGCTTTTACATATAGAATGGATAAACAACAAGGTCCTACTGTATAGCACAGGGAACTATATTCAATATCCCATGATAAACCATAATGGAAAATAATATATAAAAAAAGAATATATATATATATGTGTATGTATAACTGAATTACTTTGCTATAAAACAGAACTTAACACAACACTGTGAATCAACTATACTTCAGTTTAAAAATATTGAAAACTGATCTTAATCATATATTTTCTGTTTAAAATTTAATTAAATTAATTTATTTTTAACATCTTTATTGGAGTATAATTGCTTTATAATGGTGTGTTAGTTTCTGCTTTATAACAAAGTGAATCAGCTATACGTATACATATATCCCCGTATCCCCTCCCTCTTGTGTCTCCCTCCCAACCTCCCTATCCCACCCCTCTAGGTGGTCACAAAGCACCGAGCTGATCTCCCTGTGCTATGCGGCTGCTTCCCACTAGCTATCTATTTTACATTTGGTAGTTATATATTTTCTTATGTTCAAGAAATGATTAGCCCTTGAAGAAATGCTGTGCCATATCACAGAATGCCAGAAAGTCAAAGAACAATTGATGTAAGCAAATCAGTTACCACCTAACTATCTCACTGATAGATGTCATCTAATCACTGATCAGTGATGTATGTTCTATAACTTGATTTATACGTCCAATAAATATTTGATATTGTGTTGTTTGTAATTTTAGGATTTCAATTCTGCCATTCCATCAACAGGTGGTGCCATTGTATTATAGTTTGACTTCTGTGGGGGGCAGGGGAAACCCTTTTGGACTAGTTGTACCTGTAAGTATCTCCCCTTTTCTAGAGGCTTCTGTCATTGCTTATGTACCTTAAGAACTTTGATTTTATGGTTTCTTTTAAAAAAATTTATATTGTTAAAATTATCTTGTGTAATAAACTTGGCTGGATTCTTCTAATATATATTATACTTCTAGAAATTGCAGGACATATGTGTGCTGTTTTGTTTACAAAGCAATTAATAACCAAAAATAATAGCTATGTATTCTGATATCTACAGGACCAATGAATGCTTTCTAATTTTAGATTATCACAAGCTCTCATTTTATAAAGAAAGCTACAAGCCAATATCCCTGACTAATATAGATGCAAAAACACTCAATAAAATACTAGCCAACAGAATTCAGAAGCACATTAAAAGAATCAATCACCACGAGCAAGTGAGATTTATCCCTGGGATGCAAGGATGGTTCAACATACACAAATCAATCAATGTGATCCATCACATTAATAGAATAAAAAAAAAAGAATCATATGATCATCTCAATAGGCACAGAAAAATCATGTGACAAAATTCAACATCGATTCATGATAAAAACTCTTAAATTAGGCATAGAAGGAACATATTTCAACATAAAAGGCCATATATGACAAGGCCACAGATAATTTTATAATATTTAAAATACTCCTTTGTATTTGTAACAAAAAACTCTTAATTTTTTTTATACTGAGAAAAGCAAGTCAATACCCAATGCCTATTTGTGTGTGTGTGTTTTTTTAAAGATGCTATTAAATATTACATTGGTCTCAGCTCTGTCAAAAGATCTGTTTCTAGTTAAGTGTTCCCAGAAATAACACCACTGGGAAGATTCCTTCATGTTGCAGCAAGTCATGCACGGTCAGCTTGGAATGGAATGGGCAACCCCATATGCACTGGCATAAAGAGAATGAAAGGCTTTATCCCTTTTCGAATTCTGCCTTTGGTTCACTATGTAAACTGACAAAGCTATTTCCTCAAGGGTGCTTGTCAAAGTCACAGCATGATCACAGAAGGTGGTAATAACGCGTTGGGACTCACTGACAGAGAGATTACTTTGAGGCTTCTTGTGATTCTCCTCAGTGATTTCAGGAACAGCTAGCTCTTCTTTTTTTTTTTAATATAAATTTATTTATTTATTTATTTTTGGCTGTGTTGGGTCTTCATTGCTGCGTGTGAGCTTTCTCTAGTTGTGGTGAGTGGGGGCTACTCTTCGTTGCAGTGCGCCGGCTTCTCATTGCAGTGGCTTCTCTTGTTGCAGAACACGGGCTCTAGGCGCACGGGCTTCAGTAGTTGTGGCACATGGGTTCAGTAGTTGTGGCTCGTGGGCTCTAGAGTGAAGGCTCAGAAGTTGTGGCACACAGGCTTATTTGCTCCACGGCCTGTGGGATCTTCAGGGCTCAAACCCGTGTCTCCTGCATTGGCAGGTGGATTCTTAACCACTGCACCACCAGGGAAGTCCCAGGAACAGCTACCTCCTTAGAGGCCCCATCTCCAAATAGGCCTGGTTCTTTCTAGTAGATTCAAGCTGTATCTTGCAGCTCATTCAAAGCACAGGCCTTTTCTTCCTTTATCAGACCCAGCACTTTCCTGACTGTGTTATATTGTGACTTATCCTTGTTATAGGCCTGGACACCTGAGAGGAGGTGGGACAGATCTTGGGAAGGCACTAAAAAACTTAGTAACTAAGGAAGGAATAAAATGACCCTCATGTGAACAAATACTCTACTGCTCTAGAGATCAAAGGACTACACCATAAAATAAGATACTGTCTTCCTTCCTACTGACAATAATTTTAAATCTTTATAGCTATTCTGATGAATTGTTACACATTTCTTTGGACAATTTGTCAACATGCCTCAAAAGTCTTACAAGAAGTACCTACTCTTTGATCCAGCATGTGTGCTACTATAAGTTTATCCTAAGGAAATTATCAAATAATTGATAATTATTTAGTGTGCAAAAATATATATGTAAGGATTTTTTTGAGTGCAAAAACTGTACAAAAATAGAAATTGGTTGAATAAATTATGGAGCATTTATTAACACAAAACTATGCAGTAACTAATGTAGATGAAGTAAAAGTATATTTATTAATATAAAGATATTCTTGGTATTACTGAAAGAGAAAGGGTAGGTTATTAAATGTGTGTGTGCGCATATGCATGTGTGCATGTATTTGCACAGGAAAGAAACCAAGCTGAGCTAGCTAAAGCAAAAGAAAGGGAATTTATCATAAATAAAGGGATGTCTCCAAGATTCCAAAGCTACTTTTTAGGAGAAACTTCTTAGGAAAAGACTAAACCACATATTAAAAACTTATAAGCATTCTTCATCTCTCTTCTCTGTTTCTCTATTCCTACGTGCTTACTCTATGATCCATGTGATGAATTTGTTTATCCTAGAACTCCCAATTTTATATATTAAAGTCCAGCTATACCTAGAAACTGCCTGGTGTTCTGTAAATTCCAGCTCCAAATTCCTAGAGAGATTTTGGTCTAAGAATACATGAATATATGATGTCATTCCTTAGTGTATTAAGTATGGCCAGAGGAATAAAATTGTGTCAGAAAAATGTGGCTGCCAGGAACCCACTAGGTTTAGAAAGTTGATGTCATCACTTGAAAAAGGGGAATTATTATGGGTGGGCAGAAAACCCACAGGAGGTATCATAAAATATGTAGATGTATTATTCATAAAAAGCTGAATCACCTATTGGTCTTTATTCAAATAAATGGCACTATAAAATTCTCCAACAATTTGAAAATACATTTTAAAGTTTGTAGTGACATACTCAGCACACATTTCTTAAAGTTCCCCCCACCATATATACACCCCACACCTGATACTAAAAACTTTATCTTTCCTCTTTCCAGATCACCTAAATTCTCTCTCTTTACAATCTTCTTTTTCTCTTCCTTCCATATCCCAGATCTACTTCATTCTCTTTCAATGCCCTTTCCGATGTAAATCATTCAAATCAGTCTTGCTTCTTTTTAAAAAAAATTGTGGTAAGAACACGACACTAGATCTACTCTCAACACTTCAAATGTTTAGGTGCACAATGTAGTATTGTCCACTATGGGTATGGTGTTGTACAGCAGATCTCTAGAACTTATTCCTCTTATGTAACTGAAATTTTATACCCATTAAACGGCAACCCCTCATTATCTTTTCCCCGCAGCCCCTGGCTACCACCATTCTACTCTTTGTTACTGAGTTTGACTATTTCAGATACCTCATATAAGTGGAATCATGCAATATTTCTCCTTCTGTGACTGGCTAATAAACGGAAAGACATCCCATGGTTGTGGATTAGAACACTTAATATTGTTAAAATGTCCATACTACCCAGAGAGATCTACAGATTCAATACAATCACTATCAAAATCTCAATGGCATTTTTTACAGAAACAGAAAAAAACCCCTAACAAAACTCTAAAATTTATATGGAACCACAAAAGACACTGAATAGCCAAAACAATCTTGAAAAAGAAGAACAAACCTGGAGGGATCACATTTCCTGATTTCAAAATACATTAGAAAGCTACAGTAATTAAAACAGTATGGTACTGGAATAAAAATAGACTTATCAGCCAATAGAATAGAATGCATATACAGTCAACTGATTTTCCACAAGGTACCAAGAATACAATTGGAAAAGGATAGTCTCCTGAACAAATAATGTTGAGGAAACTGGACATCCACTTGCAAAAGAATGAAACTGGGCCCTTACACCATATACAAAAACAATTCAAAATGGTTTAAAGATTAAATGTAAGACCTGAATCTATAAAACTCCTAGAAAAAAACATAGGGGAAAAGCTTCGTGATATTGGGCTAAGGCAATGATTTTTTTGAATATGATACCAAAAGCACAAGAAACAAAAGGAGACAAGAGGTAAGTGATATTACCATCTTGCTTCCTTCATGTCTCCTGTCTCCTATGACTGTACCCTGCACCAAGGAGTTCCTCTGACACAGTACCATTCTGAGCCAGCACAGAACTACTGATGTTTTATTTTTTCCCTGCCACATATGTAGGGGAAAAAATGGAAAGATATAAAATAAAGCCTTACTACTGTTTATCACCAGAATATGAAATTACAGATAATTAAAAAATGTATTTTATTTTTCTTATCTGTTTTTATACTTTCTTAAAATGATAAGTATGCATTAGTTGTAAAATAAATTAAAATCCATGTATGGAAAATAAACATATAGATACTTATCTTGTGCCAATGATTCTCATTAATATTGCTAACCTATTTTAATTTCATCTCTATTTTATCCCAAGCAGATCAAAGCCTTCAAATCAAATACCTAGTAAAACTCCTTACTTATAATAGTGGTTTAATAAATAATTATTTTAAAAATGAACAAGTACATACACAAATGCATAAAATAAAACTTAATCCTATAGTTTACATGGCAGCCAAAACAGAAATACCTATAGAAATCATGTAACCAGGGCTAATATTGTTTTAAGTCACAAAAAGACCTAATGTAACCATTACATAAAATTGATTTCCACCAAGAAGTAACTCCATCATTTTGCAAAATGTTGTCAAAAATTAATACCCTATACTCAGCTGGAGTTGGATAAGAGTTAAACAAAATCCACTATTAGAAATAATATAATGTACCAAGCTAGAAGCTATCCACTTACTGTGGGGTTCTGTTGTTGTATGTTGTTAAAAAGTTGATTTTTCTATTTTGTTTTAGGACTTTACTTTCAATATATTTTTTAACATTGTGAGAAATCCTGGAATGAAACTGGACACTTATCTTACACCATGTGCAAAAATCAACCCAAAATGGATTTGAGACTTGGGAATTTTCCACTGGTACATCCACCTGTCTGTCCCTGGCAGCTGTCCCTCCCCCTTCTGTTTTATTTGACTTTACCCAGTAACTATTCCTCTCCATTCCTCCTGATAGAATCAAGCTGTGTGAACAATGGCTGCTAATATGCAGGAACAATTCCTCCACTCCCAGCACTAGCTGACTTTGGTGATGTTCTCCCCCTAGATCTCTGTAAAACATCCTGCCCTTCTTTCCAAGAGAAGACACCTCTTGGAAGCCTTCTCTTGCCAGGCATTGGTGAACAAAGGCTTAGGCTAAGAGTGTTCTGGTAGAGTTTCTTCCAAAATATGAATAATGATTAATATTAGGGGAATTCAGTTAAAAGAGTATATTCTTAAAATATTTGCTGATAGAACAAGGCTTCTATCTGATTTCAAGGAGTGGGTCTTAGAGCAGTAGAACCGGCTCAGTATAGGCATGATATCATTACTTTCAATATGCCTATATTGCATGCAAAATGTAAGATTAGGTACTCAACACCAAGAAAATCACTCATAAACCATCTCCCATCGCTCTTGGTAGCAAGAGTAGAAACTATTTGCCAGACAGCAGACGTCCAACCAAAGATAGGTGTTCTAGTTTGCACTAAACTTTTGTGAATTTGGACCTTGTTGGTAGCTTAAATGAATTGAATTTTACTCTTGAAGTGGGGAAGGGTGTAGTGAACTGTGTTGGTGATTAAAAGGACAATTACATAAATAATTTGAGTACAGAAAAGAAGGGGCTAAGGGCTCTAAGAAAGGCAAAAATCAATCAGATTCCTCAGAGGAGGAAGATTTAGTATGTGGTTGGGAAGATCATTTCATTCACAAGAGCCAAGATATGGAAACAACCTCAACTGATGAAGATAAAGAAGATGTGGTATACACATGTACACAATGGAAAATTATTTAGCCGTGAGAAAGAAGGAAATACTTTCAACTACATGGGTGGACATTGGAGGTATTATACTAAGTGAAATAAGTCAGACAGAGCAGGACAAATATTGTATGATTTCAATAAAAAAGCTGAAATCATAGGAAGAGAGAGTAGAATGGTGGTTACCAGGGGCTGGGGGTGTGGGAAATGGGACATGTTGGTCAAAGAATACAAACTTCCAGTTATAAGATGAATAAGTTCTGGGGGTCTAAAGTACAGCATGGTGATTATAGTTAATAATAATGTTTTATATGTGTGAAAGTTGGTAAGAAAATAAATCTTAAATGTTCTCACCATAAAACAAAACAATTATATGATGTGATGGAGGTGTTACCTAACACCATGGTGGTAATCATTTTGCAATATGTAAGTGTATCACATCAACACGTTGTACACTTTACATTTACACAATACTGTATGCCAGCTATATCTCAATAAAGCTGAAACAAAATGAAAAAGCAAAAATAAAATTTTTAAAAAAGCTTCCCATGGTGGGTTGGCAATTGAAGGTTGAATAGAACTCCTAACACTCTATTCTAAAATAAAATCTGACAAGGTGGCTTGTTCTCTATTGTATTTCCCATGCCTAGTATAATACTGTCACACAGTAGGTCCTCAGAAAATATTTTTGGTTGAATAAAATAAAATATATTTTGAGAAATTTAGATATTTCAGAAGGTAAGTTTTAGAAACTCTAAAATTTCCCATTACCTTGTAGCAATATGAATTTCTGAAATTATATCTACAGGGAAGATGACATTATGCTTCTTTAAATTTTTACTAATACTTTGACTTTTGATCTTTCCTATTTAAAAATGTTCACCTATCTTTTTGTAAGTCAGGAAGCTTGAATGCTCAGGCTCCTTTATTTCTCTACCTCATGGATTTTGACGATAAACTCCATTCTGGGGAAAGAATAGTTGAGCTTAAACTTCAAATAGAATCTCATGAGTCATACTCATGTCTGCTAACAGGAGGGAGACAAGGAGAGATGTACAAGTACAGAAGATAATGGGAAGGGAGTTGCTTACTTTATTTTCTTCTCCTCTTAATCAGGAAGTAGTTGTTCCTTCCCCACTTTTATTTTTTTGAACAATATATTTCACCGACAAGAAGAAACTTAATGATGAGTCAATTTCAGGAAGCAGGAATTTGATTTTTTAAATACTTAATTCTTTATAGTTAGAAGGGATCCAATGGTGACATTTAAAAATGATTCTGTTTCTGGAACTTGGCTACTCTTTAAAATAAAAGGCCGATGTATGTGGAATGGTGTACACCTACACGATAATTCATGTCAACCATGCACTTACTACAAACTCTCAAACACTTCCTCACATAAATCAGTTCTGAGACCTAAGAATCTCACTCATTAAAATTTACTTGAGGTTCCTGTAACCTTTTCTCAGGAAGCAACAGCAGGTATAAAATGTGCAGATTTTTTTTTTTTTTAAATGTGTGCAAAGCTTTAATTCCAGTCTATAAAAGAAAACATTTTCTGATGGGTAGTTGAAAGCCTGGCAGAGGGTGGGGCGGAAAGTCATGGAATTTTGGAAGTATGACATGGTAGATTATGGCAAATTAGAAATTTGTCAAAGAATACTGATGGAGGAGATGCCAGGCTGAGTCAGATTTTCCCAGTGCTTGGGCAATGATCTGGTTATAACTTAGGCTCCTTTGAAAACTGCACTAACATATTTGGTCCCTAGGTTATTAGAATTCATTTCTCCCAAATGCAGCAATGATAATAGTCAGTTTGCATATGGTGTAGCTGGTGTTATACTATTTATTGCTAGTGATAATTTCATAAACTGGGTGTCAAGTGTTTGGAAGAATCTCATATCATTCTTTTGTTTAGTAACTACCAATGACTCTGCTTCAGCTACAGAATAAAGTAAAAATTCTGAAGCATGACATGCAAATCCCCCTGGGGTCTGGTATGTTGCTTAGATCTTATCACCTCGTTCTACTACTCACCTAGCTCCTACATCAAGATTCAGATCCATGTCTCCCTTCTTTTTTCCACTGCTGTACCTTTAGAGTCACTGTTACTGCATTCATCACAGTAAATACTTATTCAGAAGTTAACCTCCCTGAGGGAAGGAGCTATGGTTTACTAATCTTTGTATCAACAGCACCCAGTACATAGTTGGAGTGTCATAAATGTTTGTTCAGTTAATAAATTTATTCTCAGTCTTTAAAAAAAATAAAGCATAATTTGACACATGAGGTCGGCAAAATCTAAGAAGGACCCTAATAATCCTCACCTTTGTGTACTCCCCTCCCCTTTAAATGTGGTCACACCTCTGCATGTCATGAGATACCACTCCCATGATTATATTATCATGATTATGTTACATGGCAAAAGGGAGATGATCTGGTTGGGCCTAATCTAATTTCACAAGCTCTTTAAAAGCAGAGTGTCAACTGACTGGTGGGAGAAAAGGAAGTCAGAGATCCCGAGTTTGAGGGACATTGGATGCATCATTATTGGTTTTGAAGATGGAGGGGACCCCATGCCAAGGAATGCTGGTGACCTTGGGGAGCTAATGGTGGCTCCCAGCTGACAGCCAGCCAGGAAACGGGGACCTCAGTCCTACACCCACAGAGGAACTGGATTCCGCCAACAACCTGAATGAACTGGGAAGTGGATTCTCCTAGATCCTTCAGATAATGGACCAGCCTGCTGATACCTGGATTTCAGCCTTGTGAGAACCTAAGTACACAATCCAGTCACGTCGTCCCAGACTTCTGACCTACCCAACCAGGAGATAACCAATGGGTACTGTCGAAAGCCAGTAAGTTTGTAGTAATTTGCTTTGCAGCAACAGAAAACGAGTAGAGCTAGTGTGCAACCTCATCAGACAAACTAGATACATATACTCTCCTCCGTTTTGGTTTATTAATTTAATTAATGGAAAATAGCTGTACCCACATCCAGCTTATGCTGGTTAACTAGGTAACAATGCTTAGTCCAAGGCAGTTTGGTCATTTCAAATAAAGTAACAAACTGTTATCAAATATACTCCACATTTCATGCACTAGGTGGGGTTCTGGCTGAAATTCAGTTCTAAATATAATATTCAGAGTCAGAACAGCTTGACGTTCTAGCTCATGATAGCAGGGACATCACTGCAGACAAACATTTTATGTCAAAGAAGTCAACACGATAGCCTTTAAGTTTGAATATTCAGGGGGCTTCTGCTGTAGCAAGTACATTTGTTTTATAATTACTGAAGTTCTGTTTGGTTCTGTGTCAAATACGCCTGGCATTTAAAATTTTTAAAAAATTTTGGAAAATATCTTCTCTTATTTTTAAGAAATAGACCTAAATGTTTCTAATACTAAAAAAACAAACAAAAAACCCTCCATTTATGATGATTATGAGATAATTGGAAATTTGAATACTGGGTATTTAATAATATCAAGGAATGTTTTATATGTAATGTTGTATTTGGTTTTGTTAAAAGAAGAAAGTCATTCCTTTTAGAAATTCATATGTAAATACATATGGATGATATAAGGGATTTGCTTTCAAATAATAGTGGCTGGAGGGAAGTGGATGGCAGTTTGGATAAGGCCATGGGTTGGCTATAGGTTGATGATTGTTGGGCTAAGTGATGGGTACATGGGAGGTTATTTTTTAAAATGTTGTCTTTGATACATCCAAAAGGATATTTGCTAATTTTTACATAGCACTTATAATGCTTTAGTGTTGGTATTTTCAGGTTAACTGGTTAGTTGTATAGCTAGGAATGAAAGTATTAATGAATTCTTTAGGTTTGGAATTGGTGAAGAAGTGACTTTATGTTAAGTAAAGTACGCTTCTATTGAAGCCATATATATATATATGCACTGTACCCTAGCAGCCTGAAAACATTCATATGATATTATCAAAATGCTGAATTTATAGTCCCTTTAATATCTTTGGACTAGAAATAGTAGGCAACAGATGATGATCGCTCATGACTGTGGTAAACTCCTCCAGTATTTATCACAGAGCTTTAGAGTACACTGAATCATGATAGGTCCCATGGCGTACACAGAAGTTAAAATACCTGGACATTTCAGTTGGGTAGCCAAGACCTACCTCTAATACACATAGCACTGGCCATGAGCTAGGCTGGCCCCACCTGCACTCTTACATCTGTAGGGTGTGCTGAGCATCAGAAGAAAATTACTAAGACTGAGAAGATCTTATTACAAAGATTTTTCTAAGAATATGCTCTGTGTGTGGTTGGAATAAGTATTTTTTTTTTTTTCACACACACACACACTGTATTTTATTTTTACAAGAGATAAATAGACTGACACCAAGCATTGTACATGGATGACCACAACAAAAGCAACGATGATTGCAATTACCAAACATGAAACACACTCATACTATGTCATAATATTGACATGGAATAAGTATTTTTGAGTAACTCCTTGATGGTGAGAACAGTGGTGAGACCCCCTAGTGGGCATGCCATACTGCAGGGCTTGTGTTTTGGGGAGCGGGGTAGGACAGTTTGGGGAATAGTGGAACAGTGGCTAAGCTCTGTGGTCCTCCTGTGTTCTTCTCCTGTAACACATCAGTCTCTCCTTTACAAAGTGGTTGAACTAATATTTAACTAGTATGATTTAGAAGGCTGCCAAATTGTTAGCCTGCCAGGGGTGCGCACATACACGTTGGCCCATAAATTGATAAGAAACCAGTAAATACTCTACGGCATTTGGGAGCAGGACTAAAACATGAAGAACATATAGGATTCAGAGAGTTAAGACCATAGTAAGCCATAAAAGTCAGTACAGGAGGTGTTGAGACTTGAGGCAGACATCAGAAGAAGTGGAGAACTAACATTTTCCTGCAGGGGTCATTGTTCTGCGGGGAGATGCATGGCAGGGTGGGGACCAATGAAAGAGAAGCCCAGCTGGCATCGGGGCCTTGGATGGGGATGTGAGCAAATGTGATGAGACCAGCTGGTGGAGAGCCTGAACTCCTGCCAGAGGGAGGTTTTAGAGTTGATCTAATAGACAATAGGGAGCCGCTTGCTTTTGTTAAACAGGTGGTGCTAATTAATTGAGGATAATCAGGAGTCAGCTGTTCAGCAGCAAGTTAGTAGCTGAAGAGTTTTAGTTTATTAAAGAAGATTTGCACTGGAGAAGTGTTTCCCAAACTGGTCTGAGAAGAATCCCTCGGGGACAACGGTTAAAAGCGCACATTGGCAAGTCCCTCTCCTAGTGCTGGTGTTTTAGTGGATTTGGGATAAAAACAGGGTTTTTTTTTTTTTTTTTTTTTTAAACATCTTTATTGAAGTATAATTGCCTTACAATGGTGTGTTAGCTTCTGCTTTATAACAAAGTGAATCAGTTATACATATACAATATGTTCCCATTTCTCTTCCCTCTTGCATCTCCCTCCCTCCCACCCTCCCCATCCCACCCCTCTAGGTGGTCAAAAAGCACCGAGCTGATCTCCCTGTGCTATGCGGCTGCTTCCCACTAGTTATCTATTTTACATTTGGTAGTGTATATATGTCCATGACACTCTCTTACCCTGTCACATCTCACCCCACCCCCTCCCCATATCCTCAAGTCCATTCTCTAGTAGGTCTGTGTCTTTATTCCCGTCTTGCCACTAGGTTCTTCATGGCCTTTTTTTTTTTTTTTTTTTTTTTTCCTTAGATTCCGTATATATGTGTTAGCATACTGTATTTGTTTTTCTCTTTCTGACTTACTTCACTCTGTATGACAGACTCTAACTCCATCCACCTCATTACAAATACCTCCATTTCATTTCTTTTTATGGCTGAGTAATATTCCATTGTATATATGTGCCACATCTTCTTTATCCATTCATCTGTCGATGGACATTTAGGTTGCTTCCATGTCCTGGCTATTGTAAATAGAGCTGCAATGAACATTTTGGTACATGACTCTTTTTGACCTATGGTTTTCTCAGGGTATATGCCCAGTATTGGGATTGCTGGGTTGTATGGTAGTTCTATTTGTAGTTTTTTCAGGAACCTCCATACTGTTCTCCATAGTGGCTGTATCAATTTACATTCCCACCAACAGTGCAAGAGTGTTCCCTTTCCTCCACACCCTCTCCAGCATTTATTGTTTCTAGATTTTTTGATGATGGCCATTCTGACCGGCGTGAGATGATATCTCATTGTAGTTTTGATTTGCATTTCTCTAATGATTAATGATGTTGAGCATTCTTTCATGTGTCTGTAGGCCATCTGTATATCTTCTTTGGAGAAATGTCTATTTAGGTCTTCTGCCCATTTTTGGATTGGGTTGTTGGTTTTTTTGTTATTGAGCTGCATGAGCTGCTTGTAAATCTTGGAGATTAATCCTTTGTCAGTTGCTTCATTTGCAAATATTTTCTCCCATTCTGATGGTTGTCTTTTGGTCTTGTTTATGGTTTCCTTTGCTGTGCAAAAGCTTTTAAGTTTCATTAGGTCCCATTTGTTTATTTGTGTTCTTATTTCCATTTCTCTGGGAGCTGGGTCAAAAAGAATCTTGCTGTGATGTATGTCATAGAGTGTTCTGCCTATGTTTTCCTCCAAGAGTTTGATAGTGTCTGCCCTTACACTTAGGTCTTTAATCCATTTTGAGTTTATTTTTGTGCATGGTGTCAGGGAGTGTTCTAATTTCATACTTTTACATGTACCTGTCCAATTTTCCCAGCACCACTTATTGAAGAGGCTGTCTTTTCTCCACTGTATATTCTTGCCACCTTTATCAAAGATAAGGTGACCATATGTGTGTGGGTTTATCTCTGGGCTTTCTATCCTGTTCCATTGATCTATATTTCTGTTTTTGTGCCAGTACCAAACTGTCTTGATTACTGAAGCTTTGTAATATAGTCTGAAGTCAGGGAGCCTGATTCCCCCAGCTCCATTTTTCGTTCTCAAGATTGCTTTGGCTATTCGGGGTCTTTTGTGTTTCCATACAAATTGTGAAATTTTTTGTTCTAGTTCTGTGAAAAATGCCAGTGGTAGTTTGATAGGGACTGCATTGAATCTGTAGATTGCTTTGGGTAGTAGAGTCATTTTCACAATGTTGATTCTTCCAATCCAGGAACATGGTATATCTCTCCATCTATTTGTATCATCTTTAATTTCTTTCATCAGTGTCTTATAATTTTCTGCATACAGGTCTTTTGTCTCCTTAGGTAGGTTTATTCCTAGATATTTTATTCTTTTTGTTGCAATGGTAAATGGGAGTGTTTTCTTAATTTCACTTTCAGATTTTTCGTCATTAGTGTATAGAAATGCAAGAGATTTCTGTGCATTTATTTTGTATCCTGCTACTTTACCAAATTCATTGATTAGCTCTAGGAGTTTTCTGGTAGCATCTTTAGGATTCTCTATGTACAGTATCATGTCATCTGCAAATAGTGACAGCTTTACTTCTTCTTTTCCGATTTGGATTCCTTTTATTTCTTTGTCTTCTCTGATTGCTGTGGCTAGCACTTCCAAAACTATGTTGAATAATAGTGGTGAGAGTGGGCAACCTTGTCTTGTTCCTGATCTTAGTGGAAATGGTTTCAGTTTTTCACCACTGAGGACAATGTTGGCTGTGGGTTTGTCATATATGGCCTTTATTATGTTGAGGAAAGTTCCCTCTATGCCTGCTTTCTGCAGGGCTTTTATCATAAATGGATGTTGAATTTTGTCGAAAGCTTTCTCTGCATCTATTGAGATGATCATATGGTTTTTCTCCTTCAATTTGTTAATATGGTGTATCACATTGATTGATTTGCGTATATTGAAGAATCCTTGCATTCCTGGGATAAACCCCACTTGATCATGGTGTATGATCCTTTTAATGTGCTGTTGGATTCTGTTTGCTAGTATTTTGTTGAGGATTTTTGCATCTATGTTCATCAGTGATATTGGCCTGTAGTTTTCTTTCTTTGTGACATCTTTGTCTGGTTTTGGTATCAGGGTGATGGTGGCCTCGTAGAATGAGTTTGGGAGTGTTCCTCCCTCTGCAATATTTTGGAAGAGTTTGAGAAGGATAGGTGTTAGCTCGTCTCTAAATGAAAAACAGGGTTTTTTAATAAGCTCTCAGAGTGAGTCATTTATGCATAACTCTCTTCTAGGTAGTTAGAAAATGAATTTAATAACAGATTTAGGGTTTGCTGTGACTATCAGTGGGATTAGGCAGAAAAGGCAAGGGTGGTGAGGAAGAAAGAACTTTGGTGAGCTTCATTTAACCACTTTGACATTTTCCAATTAATGGCTTTAAATGCTTCCCCTGACTTTTTGAGTCTTTTCTCTTACTAACAAGTTTCTGAATTGTGGTATATAGAAAAAAAGAAAATGTTATGTTTAGCTTAAAAGAATATATTCCAAGATATTGCTATTATTATCAGGCAGTTCATAATGAAATATCCAGTCTTTGTTCTAACCCATTACGTTTATTTCTGAAATCAACTGAGGATTTTCTAGTTTCGACCAGTAGAGAGAGCTATAACTCTTGCTATAAATAGCAGTCTTTTTTTCTAGGCAGAAATAACCACCACCAACCTATAGTATATTACTGAACTATTATACTCTAGAATTTATAATAAATATCCTAGAAGTGAACTGTGGTACATCCTTCATAATTTATAACTTGGGTCTTGTACATACATTGTTCATGATGCTCCTTTTTACGTATCTCCCAGTATGAACTCCTTTGCTAGTCAAAATGGACTACATTACCAGGATATTTTTGGCCCTTTCTTTCCCATCCACATTTATGTAGGCTTTCCCCCTTTTCTGGAACAAAAATGGTTATCATTTGTCTAAATTTGACTTGTTTGCTTGAGACCAAATTCAGAAACAACTCTTTAATGAATCCTTCTCTGATCTCCCACCTCTCAACTTGTATTACACGGTATCTCGTAACCTGAATCATAAGCACTTTCACTGCAAAGTTTTTGTCTTGTTCATATTCATAACCATAGAACACAGTGTCAACTTATAGTGGTTGTTCAATCAATGAAATGGTCAAAATGTAATATGTGGTTAAATTATTATAATACAAAGGATTACTACTTTTAAACACAGTAATAAATTATCTACATCAGTATTGCACTAATGTGTTGACAGTGAATTTTTAGTCATTCTAAAAAAGAAAATAGTTGTAAGAAAGAACTCTGTGCTAATTAGAAACCTAAGGATTTAAAAATGAAAATTGGAGGGAACATTTGAAAGATATTCAAGTGTCTTAAAATAACTCTTTCAGTGGTTAAGAAACATTATGTGGTTAAGAAACTTCTCTTGCAGAATGATTATGGATTTCTTTCAAGAAAAAAAGTGTATTGTACAAGATGCATTGTGTTGAATCAAGAAATAAGTTATACAAAGACGGTACCTATGCTACTCATTGTACTTTGCCTTTGAAAAGGACAGAAAAAGTGTTGTATAAGAACTACTCTGTTTAAAGAAATAAATTCTGTGTACTTAATCTTAAATATCTATAAGACTGGTTGCCTTAAACCAAACCTAGGGTATTTCTCTACCAATTTCTTAAGCTTTTTGACTTACTAACCTAGAAAAGATAGAGCAAACATTCATAATTTTTCTCTATCAAAATGTAAATACTGTATAGTTTTAAAAACCTCCTTTAAACAGTTGAAAGTCATATGTTGGAAAATCTTATGACCAAGTTCCATTATACTCAGTGTGAAATGACATTAGTATGTAGAGAGATGAAATTACACTGATACAGCCAATTTAAAAGCATAGTAGTCTAAAACAATTGATTCACACACACACACACACAGACACTCACAAGTGACAGAAAGGTGAAAACAATTTAAATCTCATTAGTAGCAAATTCACTTTATAATAACAATGTGATAAAATTCTTCACCTATCAGCTACAATGAAAAAAAAAGATACTGCTCACTATTGGCAATACTTATAGACTGTTGGTGGGTGTGAGAACTGGTACACTCTCTCTAGGAAGGATTTTGGTTACGGGTATGTATATTACAGACCTTAAAAAATTCTACACTTTACCTAGTAAGAGCCCTTTAATAAATTCTTGCTAACAAGATATACAGAAAATCATACAAAGGCCAACGTGCAGATAATCCCATTACATTTTGAGGAAGGAAGGGGTGTTCACGGTTCTTGATGACGGGGCCGGAAGTCACTCTCGGAGCCCCCTTACTGGCCTCTTCTGCTCTTGGTCAACAGGCAATATGGGCCCAAGGTATGCCTTTTCACATGGGATTCTTCATTTCTGGCCCTGCTGTTGCCTCCCATTGAGATCTACTCCCCCGGCCCCCCTTCCCTTGTATCTTAAATCCCCAGCCCTCCTGTGTGGATGACATTATGGGGGTCATAGCACTCCTGGGTGGCTTATAAACAAGATATACTTATTTTTCACAGTTCCGGAGGCTGTAAGGCTGAGATCAAGGCACCTGCAGATTCTGTGTCTGGTGAGGGCCCTCTTCTTCATAGACGGCATCTTCTCACTGTGTCCTCACATGGTAGAATGGGTGAGGGGGAGCCATGAAGTCTGGAGTCTCTTCTTTTTTGGGGGACGGGGGGGCGTGTCTCGTGGCATGCGGGATCTTAGTTCCCTGACCAGGGACTGAACTCACGCCCCCTGCAGTGGAAGTGCGGAGTCTTACCACTGGACCTCTAGGGAAGTCTCTATGGAGTCTCTTCTTAAAAGGGCATGATTTGACTCATGTGGGTTCCACCTTCATGACCTAATCACCTCCCAAATGCCCCACCTCCAAATGCCATCACATTGGGGATTAGGTTTCAACATGTGACTTCTGGGTGGACACCAATATTCAGTCTCTAGTGCACTTGGGAGGGAGTGGCATAGAGGCCGACTTTGCTCCTATTCTTGTGGCCTGGGCAGAGGGACGCTTTCCTCCATCCCTTTTCAGGGTGACAACTGAGACAGGTTGGAGGTGTCAAGATTAGGAATTACATGTCCATCTGTACTGACCCCTACAGTGGATTGGAGGAAGCACAAAGGGCTGGTGGAAAAGTGGACATCCGGGTAGATTTTCCCAGTGTTCAGGATGGATGGCAGTAGATTCAACTTGGTGCCTCTGACAACTCTTACACTCCTCGTTCCTTACCCTCCTAGTTCCTTGATCTAAGGGAGGCTGTAATTGAAGGCTTTTCCATAATTATATTTTTCTCTGAGAATAAGGTCCACTCCACCCCTTTGTCAACCATATTATATGCATACTGTCTAATTTGTAGACATTCAAATTTGAAATGCGGGCTTCCCTGGTGGTGCAGTGGTTAAAAATCCACCTGCCAATGAAGGAGACACAGGTTCGAGCCCTGGTCCGGGAAGATCCCACATGCCGTGGAGCAACTATGCCCGTGCGCCACAACTATTGAGCCTGTGCTCTAGAGCCCATGTGTCACAACTACTGAGCCTGTGCTCTAGAGCCTGCGAGCCACAACTACTGAGCCTGCGTGCCACAACTACTGAAGCCCATGCGCCTAGAGCCCGTGCTCCGCCAGAAGAGAAGCCACTGCAGTGAGAAGCCTGCGCACCGCAACGAAGTGTAGCCCCTGCTCGCCGCAACTAGAGAAAGCCCACGCACAGCAATGGAGACCCAACGCAGCCAAAAATAAATAAATAATTTTTAAAAATTTGAAATGCATTTTCACGAGAAACTTTAAAATTACTAATCTTTCAATTTATAAATTGGGGACTAGGAATCCTAAATTGAACAATTTTTCCCCCCATAGCCTGCTGTTTTACAAATAAATCTTCCAAATTGTATTCAGCAATTTTGTAGACCTTTTGGAATTCCAACCACTTTCAGCATTCTTCCAATATATATTTAATTAATTTTTTCTGCTGTGTTACAATAGAATAATTTATTTCCACATTGTTCCTTACGGTCATTAAAAATTTAAAATATCAGGTATCTGGTTCTTACCTGTTCAAAATGAATCCAGATGTTCAACTACTGAAAGGGTGCCAGTTTTTTGTTTTCTATCCTACATTTAACTTTGGAGAATAAATTTGGAACCGTTCTGTAGGGACTATTGGTCGCAGATGGCTGAGTGATAATAAATCCTCAGGTTGAGATACAGTCCTTCTGGATTGCAGCACTTGAACTGTTTTAATAATTCAGAGTACTCTTCATCATCCAAGTAAACAAAAGGTATCTCTTAAGTATTTCATTTTTTTTAAAGATATGTAATTAGCTTATGACACCTTAATTTTTTTCTTACTCTTAATTTCTTTCTTACTTTTAATTCAGCACTCTGACGTTTCCTCCAGGATTGTTGCTCCTTTCTTCCAGGCCATAAAAGAGTTCAATTTATTCCATGTTAAAAAAAAAAAAAAAAAAAATCCCTCTTCCTGCAGGAAGCTTTCACTTGTATCCCAGGCTGAGTTTTTATAATTCTTTCTCTCTTACTTATCATCATATTTGCCACACGACTTACGCATCTGAGCTCCTTAGAGGCGGGGACTGTTTCTTATCAATTTTTGCATCTCCACAGCTTAGCAGCGTGCCTGGTATACAGTAGATGCTCAATAAAGAATGAAGGATAGTCCTTTAAGTCAGAGGTTGATATCGAATCACTGATACTGTCCAGTGAAGGACCTAATCACGTCCCCAAAAGTCCTACCTAATACCATCACCTTTGGGGGTTAGGATTTCAACATATGAATTTTGGAGGGGGGGGCCCATAAACATTCAGACCATAGAATTAACAGATTATGTAACTGATGACCCTGTACCTCTAAAGAAAAGTACTAATATTAAAGCCTTGACTTCTTGATCTATCTCTGTGTAGCTTTGGGATATATTTTGCCCCACTTACATAGCTTTTGCTGGTCAATTTCCACTATAATATATAGCCTTTGAGGATAAGTACCATGTTCCTTTTATTCTTTGTATTCTCAGCTTCTAACACAGTGTGTGGCAAGTAGTTAAAGCTCACTATGTATTTGTTGACTAGATGAGGTTACTATGGCTGGGGAAAAGATAGGTTTCACATCTCATTATTGACTAGATCCTATTCTAAGTGTTTCCATTCCTCCTCTTATGATCTTCCCTTTCAATGACAACTAAGCAGAATTCTGATTTGTAAGAACTTGTAACCTGATGAAAACATGTCATGCAACAGTGCTTTTCTGTTGCAGTGGCAGTAAATGTGATGCTTATTCTCCATGTTTTGATTAGAGTAAGAGATACAGAATAAGCCATTAGACATGTCACCTAGTGGACTTCTTTGGGTCGCCTTTGTTATTTAAGGCAGATTCAATGTCAAGTCATAAAATGATGAGCATATGGTCTTATTAGTTTTCTCTGGAATCCAGTCTCTTTATATATGACAAAAATCTGTTACTAATATTTTTTGAGCCAAAGAGTCTCTATAACCTATAAATTTAAATCTGATCTTGACTGCAATATATGCCTCCTGTAGGTAGAAAAGATGTTCCTATTAACACTGGTACAGTTCCTTTGGATTATGATTTTCAGTGTCATGTTTTTTCAAATAAAGCGTTTTAATTTTCTTTCATCTGAGCACTGCGAGCTTTATTTTTAGGACCAAAGATTTAATTCCAACAGGATATGTTTAGAACTCTCATGTACTGGCTTTCTGAAAACACTGAGTTTCATCTTATTATGAAACGTGTAAACAGGTTATAGCTCAGAAACAGGTGCTAGAACCCTCAGCTCTTTGAACTTCATAGGGATGTCTTCCAGCAGAGCACAGCAGACTGTTCACATGTGATTTCAAAGAGCACTGCATTTAAATCTCACATCTTTCTATCGTTTTCCACCCTTTGTTTGTTAGCTGGCAATACACAACGTAAACTTCATTCATATGTTAAATAAAAAAGCATCCCCTTCCCGATTTTGTCAACATACTTCCAGAGGAGACCACTTGTCAAACTAAGCAAAGGAAATCTTCAAAGGAAAATTTTCACAAACAATTGTGATTTAGTACAAGTGTGCCCCCCCCCCCTTTTTGACATGTAACCATGTTTACTGAGCATCCACTAAGTGCCATGTATTCTTCGAAGGTGAAGGGTACAATTGTAAATATGACAGGCAAGATCCCACATCTCATAGAACTTGCATTTTGAAGGAAGGAGTTGAGTGAGCAACCAATCAACCAAATAATGAAACAACCAAACAACCAAGACTTTACAGCTAATGACAACTATCATGGAGAAAATAACACAACACTTGCTAGAGAGTGACCTAGGACTGGGTGCCTGGGAGGGTGTGGGGCAGTTAGAATAAGGACACTCTTTTTTTTTTTTTTTTTTTTTTTTTTTTTTTTTTTTTATGGCTGTGTTGGGTCTTCGTTTCTGTGCGAGGGCTTTCTCTATTTGCGGCAAGTGGGGGCCACTCTTCATCGCGGTGCGCAGGCCTCTCACTATCGCGGCCTCTCTTGTTGCGGAGCACAGGCTCCAGACGCACAGGCTCAGTAGTTGTGGCTCACGGGCCTAGTTGCTCCGCGGCATGTGGGACCTTCCCAGACCAGGGCTCGAACCCGTGTCCCCTGCATTGGCAGGCAGATTCTCAACCACTGCGCCACCAGGGAACCCGGACACTCTTTTTTTAATGCTTGTTATTCAAAAGCATTTAAAAGCAATTTCCTGATGTTATAATATTTCCCACATAAAAAATGAATATGCATTTCTGAAAAGTAAAGACATTATACCACATAGATAAAATAACATAACATTATCATACTTAATAAAATTAATAATTATTCCTTAGTGTTATCTAATAGTCAATCCATATTTACATTTACCCTATTGTTCCCCAAATGTCCTTCACAGTTGGTTTGTATGAACATTATTGAATCCAGGGCCACATATTGAATTTTATGTCTCTTTTAATCAAAAACTATTTCATGACACAGGAACCTAACTGTGTCTTGTGGAATATTCTACCTATGGACGTTACCTCATTTCTTCTGCATGCTGTAATTTAACTTTATAATTTAATAGCTTGTATTTCCTGAAACCTAGAATTTAGTTTCAGTCTTGATTAGATTGAGTTAAGCATTTTTAGGTAGAATGCATCATAAGTGATGTTGTATATTTCATAATGCATTATATCTGGAAACACATAATACCTGGTTGTCCTACCATTTTTTAAACTAAAAATTGGCCACCAGGTTAGGAAGAATACAGCCTTGTTCCTTTATTGCACATTAAAAATTCCCTTTACAACCAGGAAATAATCTGTGTAGTATACTTTGGCACCATATACACATCCATTTCTTAATCAACGATTTGTGTAATGGTTTTAAAATCAATTTGTAATCCTTGTCTGGATACTTAATTTCATTGGACTTTGAAAAATGGTGACTCTTTTCTAATTTTATGCTTCCTTCTGTGATTATTTGCTGGTCATCTTAGGTAAAGTAGAGGTTTTCCTCATGAATTAGGGTCATATGTTTACTTCAAAATACAGTTCCTATTGAAAAGGCAAAGATACATGCATTTAATTTTCCTTTTTGATTTCTAATTTTCAAAGAAAAAATTGATTTAATAGCCAATGTAAAAGGAAGCAATGAGTTTTTTTCCCCCATTTTTTCCTTTTTTGGGGGTATTATTACAGATTATTGGGTTTTTACTGATTTAATGTTTTATCAAACATTCAACAATCATAACATCTTACTCTTTTCAATGCTCAAAATTGTAACAGTTTTGGCCAGTGGAATACTCTTAAGGCTGGATTTGGGTCCTTTTAACATGGCTTCATTGTGGCATTGGTTAGGAAAAATTTTCATAAAGAGGACAAAGAAATCACATCCATAAAATTAAAAAAAATTGATAAAATGGGCTTCATTAAAAAAACAAAAACAAACCTTTGCTTATGTAGAAAAAGTCAACAAATTACAACATCTTTTCATGATAAAAGCCTTCAACACATTGGGTATAGAAGGAACATACCTTAACATAATAAAGGCCATATATGACAGACGCTCAGCTAACATTATACTCAACAGAGAGAAATTGAAAGTTTTTCCTCTAAGATTAGGAAAAAGACAAAGATGTCACTCTCACCACTCTTATTCAATATAGTACTGGAAGTCCTCACTAGAGAAATTATGCACACAAAGAAATACAAGGCATCCAAATAGGAAACAAGTAGTAAAATTTTTGCTATTTGCAGACGATATAATTTTGTATATAGAAAATCCCAAAGAATCAACCAAAAAGGTTTTGGAACTAATCAGTGATATCTGTAAAGCTGCAGCATATAAAATCAACATACAGAAATCAGTTGCATTTCTATACACTAATAAAGAAACATCTGAAAAAATAAATAAAATGATCTAATTCACAAGAGCATCAAAATCAATAAAATACCTAGGAATACATTTAACCAAGGAAGTGAAATATCTGCAGAATAAAACTATGAGACTTTGTGGAAAGAAACTGAATACACAAAAAAATGGAAAGATACCCTGGTTCATGGATTGAAAGAATATTGATAAACTGTTTATACTACTCAAAGCCATCTATAGATTCAACATAATCCCCACCAAAATACCCATGATGTTCTTCACAGAAGTATAAAAAAATTCTAAAATCTTTATGGAACCACAAAAGACCCCAGAGAGCCAAAGCAAACCTGAGGAAAAAGAACAAAGCCTGAGGTATCACACTTTCTGATTTCAAGTTATACTACAAAGCTTTACTAATAAAAACAGTATGGGACTAGCATAAAAATAAACACATAGACCAATGGAACAGAATAGAGAGCCCAGAATTAAACCTCTGCATATCCAGTCAACTAATATTCAACAAGAAAGCCAAGAACACACAATGGGGAAAAACAAATGGTGCTGGAAAAACAGGATAAACACATGCAGAACAATGATATTTCACCCTTATCTTATATATACCACTCACAAAAATTAACTCCAAGTGGATCAAGGACTTAAACATAAGATGAAATACCATAAAATTCCTAGAAGAAAAAATAGGGAAGAAGCTCCTCAACACTGGTCTTGGCAATGATTTTCTGGATATGACACCAAAAGCACAAACAACAAGAATAAAAATCAACAAATGGGATTACATCAAACTTAAAAGGTTCTACATAGCAAAAGAAACAATTAAAATGAAAAGGTAAACTACAGAATGGGAGAAAAGTTTGCAAACCATATATCAGATAAAGGGTTAATATCCAAAATACATAAAGAACGCATGCAACTCAATAACAAAAACAAAAAACCAAACAATCTAATTTGAAAATGGGCTGAGGAACTAAACAGATATTTTTCCAAAGGAGACATCCAATGACCCCAAGAGGTACATGAAAAGATACTCAACATCACTAATTATTAGGGAGTGTAAATCAACACCACAGTGACATATCACCTCACATGTTAGAATGGGTATCATCAAGAAAACAGAAGATAATGAGTGCTGGTGAGGATGTGGAGAAAAGGGAACCCTTGTAGACTGTTGGTGGGAATGAAAATTGCTTTAACCATTATGGAAAACAGTATGGTGGTCCCTCAAAAAATTAAAATAGAACTAACATATGATGTATCAATTCCTCTTTTAGATATATATATATATATCTCCATCCAAAGGAAATGAAAATAGGATATCAAAGAAATATATGCACTCCCATGTTTATTGCGCCATTATTCACAAGAGCCAAGATATGGAAACAAGTGTCCTTCAATGGATGAATGGATAAAAAATATATATACAATGGAATATTATTCAGCTATGAGACATAAGGGCATCTTGCCATTTGCATCAACAAGTATGGACCTTGAGCATTTTATGCTAAGTGATATAAGTCAGACAGAGAAAGACAAATACTGTATGATACCCCTTAACATAAAAAAGCCAAGCTCATAAAAACAGAAAGTAAAATGGTGGTTACCAGGGGATGGGGAATGGAGGATAGGACAGATGTAGTTTAAGGATACAACCTTGCAATTAGCAGTAAATAAGCACTAGAATATAGACAACTATATAATATTATAATCATCAAACTTGTTAAGAGACTAGAACATAATGATTCCAACCACTTGAAAGAAAGGATAATTATGTAATGTGCTAGAGGTGCTAATTATTGCTACAATGGTAATCATATAATATAAAGTATCAAATTAACATACTGTATACCTTAAAGCTACACAATATTATATGTCAAATATATTTCAATAAAAAATAAAATTTTAAAAGATAGAAAAAAATCTTGTTCTTCCCAAGACATCATTAACATAATGTAAACACATTTACTGAATAGACCTAGGGTCAGTAAACTACCTTGATGTGTGAATTTCAGCCCACCACCTGTTTTTATAAATAAAGTTTTATTGAAACACAGACACATTCATCATTTAGGATTGTCTCTGGCTGCTTTCCTGCTACAACAGCAGAGTAGAGTAATCTTGTCAGAGACCTTATGTTTTCCCCTAAGCCTAACATATTTACTATCTGCCCTTTTGCAGATAGTTTGCTGACCCCCGGTTGGGACCATGAAAATTTCAAGCAATATGACATTTTTTGTTTGATGTTGTTTCATGGGTTCATCTTGTTTTTTTCTAACCAAATTTTTAGCTGCTACTTAAGAGCAGGAATGGTGTCTTACATTTTGTCTGTATCTTTCATAATCCCCAGGCACTCCGTAAATACTTGATTGGTTTATCTACTGAAAGTGTACTTTCACAGATGTTTTTTCGTTTGCTTTTAACAAAGAATATCTGTTGATTCAAAGTAATGAAGCTTCTAGACACGTGTATATTCAGTGTATTGGAATAATATGTGAATGTCCTGGAATTATTGTGAGTGAAAGAAATCAATTTTCTGTACCCTTTATATTACATTACAGAGATGACCCTATGTTTCTACGTATTCCACAAATTTGCCTTTTAGAAGACAATAATTTCTTTCACCAACTCACTGAAGTCATTGTTATTTCACGACTAGGTAATATGAGATGACTTTAGTCTTTAGAATGAAATTTCTGTACTGGAAAAGCCTTTAACTTTGCAGGGGGAAACATTAAGGTCAGTGTCTGTGGCTCTCAAGGGCTTTTGCTCAGCTTGACATAGAAAGAAATTAAAAAGAAAGAAATCCATACTGGACAGAGCAATAAAAATTAGTGCACAGTTTAGCTCTAAGGAAGACTCTCACTGGGCATAGACAGAAAATTCACTGAAAGGACAGAAGCTACCATCGACTTTAAACAACCTGTTTTACCTTTCCTATGTGCAGAGTGCCCGTGGATTTATATATGAACAACTTTGCTAAAATTCAGTGCAAGGATAGGCTGTGTCTATTCGCAATGGGAATGTTGGAAGAACTTGAATTTATTTCTATTGGTCCTTCTGTGTTTAGTGGTTTATGATTCTTGTCATCTTGTTTGGCAAAAGTGATAGCCAAGCATCCACTGGTGTACATTCAGATTTTTTCCACATCTTGGCTAATGTGAACAGTGCTGTAATGACCATATGACCACAGGAATACTGATATTTCTTTGAGATCCTGAATTTGTTTCTTTTGGATAAATACCCAGCAGTGGCATTGCTTGATCATCTGGTAGTTCTATTTTTAATTTTTTGAGGAATCTTCATACTGTTTTCCATCATTTTATATTCCCACCAGCAGTGTACAAGCGTCCCTATTTCTCCACATCTTCACCAGTACTTGTTATATTTAGTATTTTTTGGGGGGATAATACTAAATTGTACACTTAAATTTGTTAAAAAGGTAGATCCCATGTTAAGTGTTCTTATCACAATAAAATAAAATTTAAAAGAAGTGACAACCAACAACGGGGGTCTATTACTGTGGTTGGTATTTGTAGTATTTGTTACGTATGTGTATTAGAATTAATGATTTGCTCAGTGTAAATCACAATTTAGCTTCTCTTTTTGAAGTAGTGACATCTATATGGAACTAAAGTCTATTAAATAAATACGATTTCTGTGCAACAGGCAAATTATTTCTTGTGCTATTGTTCATAAATAATGGAGAACTGTAAAATGAATACTTAAAGAAATATAGACCTATTAAAATAATGCACCATTTGCCTAAGTTCATGCAGTTACAGGATTTACTATAACTGTAAATTATTTCAAAACTGACTGCAGTGTTCCATAAATTTAATGTGTGGATAGTTTGGCAAGCAGCTTATTAACAAAACAGGAGAAGCACTAACTCGTTTCATCTACTTTTCCTAAGTTAGAAGTATAAACCACTGTTTGTCATGTTAAAGACTTCTATAGACAGTCTAATATATTTGATATTTCTTAACTTTTCTGTAAAATTATATCTGAGTGCTATACATATCTGTGTGTATATATATATATATATACATAAGTATGTGTGTATGTATATGTGTGTGTTTATAGATATACATATATGTGTGTATATGTGTATATATATGTCTGTGTATATATGCATACACATATATGTGTGAGTGTGTATGTTTGTATGTATATAAATATGTATGTGTGTTTATGTGTGTGTGTATATATATATATATCTATATCATGAAAAAAGTTCTTAGATTACAAAGAGGCTTTATTTTTCTTTTTTTAAAACTTTGGTTTATACATCTTAAAACTTAGAAACCCAAACTGGATCATGTTTTTGTTTTTGTTTTTGTTTTTGTTTTTGCCCTGGGACTACTGCTCTTGGGTTAGTTCCATTTTGATGAAATCTGTTGTTGATAAAAGAGAGTTCAAACTCCTCTAAACCAATTAAAATGTTTTTTGCCTCAGGAAGTAAATAAAAGCACATGATAGAACTAAAGCAGAATGGAGAGTGGTAATCAGTATAGTAGTTCAGTATTGAACAATATTGAACAGTGTAACAATAACACCTAATAAATCATTCTGAAAGGTACATTGGATATATTTTTTTCAAGGACAAATAAAGTATACTCATGAGGATCAAAAAAATGCCTGTGTTACTTTTATGGTCTATTTTAGAAAGTATTGAAGATTTCTTCTAAAGTAAACTTTAAATTCCTTTATTATATGAAACATTCCTCAAAATATTTGAAACCTGTCATAGTATGTTTACATACATTATGAATTGAGATGTAAATCGACTTAGAGATTTCTGTAAATCTATTTGGAACCCTACTTAAATAATTTTAAAGCCTTTATGTTTAAAAAATATTTGTACTACTTTGATCACAAAAGACTTTTTAGTGTTGAATGCAAAGCATAGCTGTTACTAATTTTTCTTTCCAGAATATATTTTTCATTTAGTTTCAGAAAACAGAACTGTTAAAATTGTTTTCATAATAAAATTGACACTAATGGTTTGCTTCTGCCTTTTCTTACTGCTTTTTTTTTTTTGATAAGAATTTTCCAATTATCTATGGCTTAATGATTATGATGCCACGATTAGAAGATCATGACTTTGAGAGAGGCTATAAACATAGCGGTTTTTAAGAAACATGTTTGGTTCATTCATTCGTTTATCCATCCGTCCTTCTGTCTATTCATCTATTCATTCTATCACCTATTCATCATCTAACAACTCATCCATCCTCCTATGTATCTATCAATCATCCATCCATTCATCCTTCCATCTGTCCATCCACCTACCCACCCATCCATCCTTCCACCTAGCCTCCAATGTTTTTGAGCCCCTGCTATGACAGGCACTTTTTTTTTTTTTCCTGGAAAATGACTTTACTAATAGAAACAGAAGGAAACCCTGAATTCCACAGTAATTTTGGAAGAAATAAAGTATGCAGGACAAATGTCAGTTAACTTATTTCAAGTTTGATGGGAAGCATACGTACTTGAGAGCAAATATCTTCCTTAACCAGATATTTAGCACTGCTATTTAAAGAAAACTGGTTAAAACTTCAATAGCACTTTTCTCTAACAAATTTTTATAAATATTTAGATACGTTAAGAATTTGGTACAGAACTAGCTCTGTAACTTGGTTATAGTAATGTAATTGCACTAATTAAAGCTAGAGATAAAAATTCTCTTCCACACAAATTAAGTACGATAATGACCATGAAAGCCTTGAATGCTGTGTTCATACAATGTATGAGAATGGCTATTTCCTCACACCCTTGCCAACAGTGGGTATTATCATTCTTTTTATCCTTGCTAGTATAAATGGAAAAAAATCCACTGTTCTCCTAGTTAAAATTTCTCTGATTATTTATGATGCTAAGCAGTGTATACTTAGTGGTCACTTGCATTTCTATTTCAGTAAATTGTGTATTCATGCATTGATATTTGCCCATTTTTCTATTTATGTCTTTTTTTCTGACTGATTCATGAGAGCACATTGTATACTAAAGACACTAACTCTTGGTCATCTATATTACAAATATATAAAATATGTTTATTTTAATTTCACATATACATCAGTTTAAGCTTTATATGGTCAAATTTATTAATATTTATAAATTAATATTTTATTGCTATTTTGGTGTTATGCTTAAGAAAGATCTTCCCACATTATACAGATATCCTTGTGTATTTTATTCTAATAAAATACAATTTCAATTTTTACATATAACTTGTCATTTTCCTGAAAATAATGCCAGTTTGTTATGCTAGGTGGGGAGCACTCTTTATTTTATATCATCCTAAACTTCCAAGGTCATGTACTTAACTAAAGTCCAAAAATGAAGCTGGATTCTCTAGCCCAATTTGGCCTCTCTATATTGTTATTTTAGTCCCTACATTCAAATTGTTATGTATTTCTCAGTGTTCCCTACCCGAGGCGCTGGATTATAATATCACTATGAGATGAATTTACTATCCCCTTCCCCAAACTTCCCATCAAGGGGAGAGCCTAACTCTTTAAATCTTATGGTTTGGCTGAGACAGCAGAACATTGGTCTCCTGTGGGCAGCTGGGTCCCTTCCATATGGGAAAAAGGGATGATTGACAAGCAAAAGGTAGTGGCATTCTGTGAGTCGTGCTCTTGCATGGGGGACAAGAGCAGGAAGGGGAAGCAGCTTTTTCTCCTCCACCCCCTCCTGCCCTTGTTTATTGGCTTGCTTGAGTCTGTCTTTCATATCTACTGCATTTTCCCCATTATACTCACTGTTTTTCCCCATTGCACTTATAATAACTGTTCTCTTCATTACAGTTAATTTTCTGCACCCTGTGTTTTGTCTTCTACTTTATTTCGAGTATTCCTGTATTCATTTCTTTTTGTTTTATTTTAGCCCCCTTTTCCCCCATCTTACGTTTTATTCCCAGACTATTCTGACACCCCATTCCTGTTTCTTAATGGATATAGCTTCTTGCATTCTATGGGGTTCACTAACAGTTTTACACTTCAATACAGAAATTTCTCGTGGATCACATAGTGGGTTAGTCTCAAAGGCACATGGATATTCTTCCCTCCCTCCTGTTCTGCAGTATTTAATTCACAGTCTCCTTTTCTCCCAATGTTGCTTCACCTCCTACTCATGCTCAAATGAAGGAATCTTTCCTGACTCAATATTTTTAGACAAGTCTTATGGGTGAATTGCCTTTCATCTTGTTCTTTGCTCGAATGTTTGGTACTTTAATTCCTCCTTAGATCTATGATTGTAGAACAGGTTGAGACGTACAGGTTTTGGTCAGTTCTCTAGTTTCCAGCCTGATTTTACTTCTGTTCAACAGAACCAGCATTGTCCAGCTCCCTGGTTCTTAGGGACTCTGATAGGATACATGAAACATTAACTTCTAGTATTCAGTTGTACTAAATTCTTCCTTCAGCTGCCTTCAGAATGTTGCTTTGGCTATACAATATGAATATGAATTTAACTACCAAGACATTTTCTCCTGAAATGCAACAGGATCCTGTGGGGCTCCTGGGCACAAAAGCCTTTCTGTGCCCCCCACTGCTTGATTATAGGAAATAAGCTTCATTCAGCCTCTGACTTTCCATGAGCTCCAAGGAACAAGTTCAAACAGTTGCTAATTAGGGAAGGGAGGGGATGCAGAGACAAGGGAGGAACAGTCAAAAGAAACTACAGTGCAGCCTTGGGGCAGGGTCCTGGTTCCCCCTCAAGGGATACACAGAACAATATCTCTGGGCTGTTTGGCAGATACTGAAACCCCCTCCAGGTGGGAGAAGTTAACTGTGTGCTGTCCACAAGCACGGAGATCCCAGACCGGTTGGAACCAGAAGGTTGATGATGCCGACTCCCACTTACCTCCCCACCAACCAATCAGAGGAATGTCCATGAGCTGATCACGCCTTCTTTGAACCATTTCTATAAAACTCCTTACTATCCACTCCAGGTTGGGACACAGTTTTGAGGGCATTATCCTGCTGTGGCCCCCTTTGCCTGGCAAAGCAATAAAGCTATTCTTTTCTACTTTACCCCAAACTCTGCCTTCAAGATTTAATTTGGTGTCGGGGCACAGAGGCCGGATTCAGCTTCACTTCCTGCTAAATCATGAAATTTTTCTGCAAGGATGGGAAAAGTTGGTGGATGGGGAGGCTATGAGAGTGAGGGTAAGTATGGAGAAATAATCCAGAAGCTACTAGGCAATACAGCACCTGCAGGTAGAAAGGTAAAATTGCTAGACCTCATTGTGTAAGAGTCTCTAAGTATCTGAATGTTGGGAAAATGGTGGAAAAAATATGAAGCATAGTGTTACCACTGACTGTACAATTACCAATTCCCAGCAGACCCTGGTATTAGATTTTCAGTTTTAGTTTTCATTGTTTGAATTCTTATCACCACTTTTTGTATTCTTCTTTCTCTTTTTTCTCATCTTATAATAATTTAGGGACAAGCTAGTTTTGGCTTTACATCATTGTGGACCTAAACTTTGTTCAGTGTTTTGTCCACACTCTAGTTTTGACCATACATGTCTCATGAGACACTGTTCTGCAGAAAATTGTTCTTAAGCATCTTAGTAAATGTGCCTTCGAAAGTGTTCTATATTCAATATGCTTTGAAAATACTGTGTTGAAATTACAGAGGTTCATCTATTACAGGACTTCCCAACAGCTTTAAAATGCCAGGGTATATGTATTGTGAACCACCAAGAGGCATCACCAAGCATCATGCCCCTAACTTGTTTGACCATGAATCTATTATTCCTGAACAATGTTCTGCAGATCACTACTTTAAGAAACAGTGTACTCACTGTGTACTCTGTACTTAAATGCCCCAGAGTCCTTACTACTCTCTGGTTACAAGGAAGACACTTGGAGACACTTAATTTATTCAGGTTTCCTGGTTATCATTTTCTGCACTTACGCAGAAAGACATTTAGCTCTTGACCTTACATTAAACTTATTGACTACACCTTTAGTTTAAAAATTATTGTTTGAGTCAATGACACAGTTTGATTCAGTTCCAAGGTCTCCATGTAATATATAGAAAAAGCGTGGACTCAATGAATTTCTTTTATTCACTTACATTATCCCAGGTAGTCTTCTGTATTTGCTTTATCAACCCTAAATAAGGTTTAAGACTAAACACTTTGTTCCATATAATTAGAAACACACATATACATTTGTGTCATAGTGTTGTACTTTATAAGAACTTGATACCTACTGACTGATTTATTAAACCAACACCTAAGGATGGCAGAATTCAACCTTTGGCTCTGGTTATTCTAATGTGATCTCTAGAGTGGCACATATAGTAAAACAAACTGGCATTTATATTGTTTAATTATATACATTAACTAACAAGTCTAGACTCAACACTGATTTTGGAAGTGCTGTAGAGAGGTAAATCAAACAACTGTAGAAATAAAGTGTTATGTCTCTAATTAAATGCTTTAAAAAATAAACTGAAAGATATTCAGGATTTGAAGAACTTCAACAAGAATGTAGAACCAGTTCAGTAAAACTACCATAAAATTATTTTGCATTAAATTAAAGAGGAGAAAAGGACATTCAGGTAATAAAGTTCTTTTATGGTATTGAACTTTAAAAAATTAAGTAAAACAAATAAAATTGAAAATAAAAATTCCTCTGTAGCTTTTCTCCTCTGACCTCTCAAAACGAGCAGTTCTGAAACATGAGCCATGTGATAATGCTAATTCTTCTGATGATCATTTTGACAGATCTTTTTAAGAAATTGCTTTCAAAGTCATTTAAATGAGGAAGAAGGCAACTATGCACAACTCAAAATTTTCAACTGCCAGAATGACCCCCTGATTTCTCTCCCATATTACATATTTATTTTATTAAGTTTATTTAGCCTGGGGTTACTTCCTAACATCATTTAGTTGAATGTACAAGCCCGGCCTTTATTATGTACAGTAGGGAAATTATTTTCCTGGCCTGAGATGGAGCCATAATTTCATCTCTTCAGAGGAACTGAAGAGATATGTCTGGTCTTGTTAGATGCTCAAGCTGTAGCAGAATATTCTGTGCCAACATCAGCACACTTGCCAGAGGCGCGGAGAGCCCCTGGACTGTGACCTGAGCTGAAGCTCCAGCAATAAATTGGAAAGTCAAGGGAACACAGAAGGTACTGGAAGAGCTTTAATTAGCACATTCAAGAGGAAACACTGTATTAGATTTTTATTGCTTTATAGCATATTACCACAAAGGTAGTGGCTTAAAACAACTCACACTTGTCATCTCAGAGTTTCTGTGGGGCAGATGTCAGGGCATGGCTTAGCTAGGTCCACTGCCTAAGGTCTCATATAGTTGTAATTAAGATGTTGGAGGAGATGCATCCTCACCCAGAGGCTTGACTAAGGAAAAGCCGCCCTCTTCCAAGTTCACTCAGGTCACTGGCAGAATTCATTTCCTTTCGGTTGTAGGACTGAGGACCCTGCATCTATTGGCTGTCAGCTGGAAGCTGCCCTCAGCATCCAGAGGCCACCCACAACTCTTTGCCAAGTGGAATCTCAAACATGGCTCCTTAACTGTTTCACATGCAGCTAGGAAGGGAGGGTCTTTAGAATGAGCCTGCTACAAAGATGGAATCTTATGTAACGTAACATAATCATGAGAGTGATATCCAACCCTTTGCCATATTCTGTTGGTTAGAAGAGAGTCATAGATCCTGTCCACACTCGAGGGGAAGGGATTACACAAAAGTGGGAACACCGAGAGGCAAAGATCATGTTGGGGGGGGCAACCTCTGAGTCTTTAGCCACAAATACTGGGCTCTTACTTAAGGAAGAATCCCTCCAAATAAAAAAAAAAAAAAGCCTTAGCATTCAGTAGAGTGGTATCAAACACTAACATAAAAAATGATGACTGCCTTCTGCTTCCCACTCCTGGGCCTATAACCAGACAAAGCTATAATTCGAAAAGATACATGTGCCCCCATGTTGATAGCAGCACTATTCACAATAGCCAAGACATGGTAACAACTTAAATGTCCATCAACAGATGAATGGCTAAAGAAGATGTGGTATATATCTACAACGAAATACTACTCAACCATAAAAAGAAATAGTGCCATTTGCAGCATCATGGATGGACCTAGAGATGATCATACTTAGTGAAGTAAGTCAGCAAGAGAAAGACAAATACCATATATCACTTATATGTAGAATCTAAAATATGACACAAATGAACATATCTACAAAGCAGAAACAGACTCACAGACATAGAGAACAGACTGTGGTTGCCAAGGGGGAGGGGGGTGGGAGAAGGATGGACTGGGAGTTTGGGATTAGCAGATGCAAATTAGTGTATATAGGATGGATAAACAACAGTGTCCTTCTGTATAGCACAGGGAACTATATTCAATATCCTGTGATAAATCATAATGGAAAAGAATATGAAAAAGAATATATATATATATATATATATATATATATATATATAACTGAGTCACTTTGCTGTACAGCAGAAATGAACACATTATAAATCAACAGCACTTCAATAAAATTTTTTTAAAAAAGGAAAGAAAATGATGACTGTCACAATTTTGCAATGATTTTGCAATGTTTCAGTAACTCCTTGACCTTGCTTATGAAACTGAAATTTCTGTGTTTTCCAAGTGACTTCTAAGGTCAATGAATAAGTTCTCTGGTGAGGCAGTAACAGTGTCTGTCATTCAGTCAGACTGTTCTTTGTATGCTTCAGCTTCTGCTACGAATTTGCCAGTTTGTTGATCTTCTTTGATATAAACACAAATATTTACCCTTGGTAAGAAATAAAACATTGAACACAAAACTTAATTGTTTGGTCAGAAAAAAGATCACAACCTTGCAAAAATAGTTGAAATATTATAGGGAAACTGTGGAGTAAAATTTCAAACAATGTATTAAAAAAATTGAAGGAAAATTTATATATAGTGAACTACACAGATCTTAAACATACAACTTGGTGAGTTTTGACAAATACAAACGCCTGACTAATCAACACCCCAATCGAGAAATAACACATGTCTATCAACCCAGAAAGTTCACTTATGCTTCCTTCCCTGTTACCCTTATATAACCATTGTTCTGATGCCTATCATCATAGACTAATTTTGCCTGTACTTAAAAAAAATGTTTTAAACATTAAGATAAAACTGAAGTACACTACACACATTTAAAGTGTACAATTAGATCAGTTTCTACATGTATCTATACCAGTAAAACCATCACCACAATAAAGATTACAAACATTTCTGTCACTCCTAGAAGCTACTCGTGTCCCTTCTGTAATCCAATCCTCCCTCTATCTCATCACTGTTACCCCAGGCAACGAATGATTTGATTTCTGTCACTTTAGATTAGTTTGGATATTCTATAATTTAAAAACATGCTCAGCATCATTAGGCATCAAGGATATTCAAATTAAAACCATAATGAGATATATTATAAACTCATTAGGATGACTAAAAAATGAAAAACTAACCATATCAAGTGTTGCTAAGAATGTAGAACAGGTGGAACTTTACTTTGTTGCTGATGGGAATACAATATGGTACAACCACCTTAGAAAACAGTTTGACAGTTTCTTAAAAATTGATACATTTACCTATCATAGAATCCAACTATTCTACTGTTAGGTTTTTACCCAAGAGAATAAAAAATATACGTTTACATGAAGACTTATACACAAATGTCCACAGCAGCTTTACTTGTCATAGGCAAGAGCTGAAAGTAGCCCAAATGTCCAAGAACAGGTGAATGAATAAACAGACTGAAATGATCACCCAACAAAGCACCACTCAGCAATAAAAGTGAATGAACAACTGATAAATGCAACAACAAAATGAATCTCAGAAAATTCCTATGCTGAGTAGTAGTTTTGCCTATTTTTGAATTTCATACACATGGGATAGTTACAGCGTTTGTACTGTTGCACTTCTTTTGCTCCACAAAGAGTTATTCACTGTGTTGCTAATTCAGTAGTGTATCACTTTTCATTGTCAAATAACTGACTTTTGAAATTAAAATACTCTCCATACCATACAGAGATTATACACACATACAACACTAGAGACGTGCAGAGCTCAGCAAAGGCAATCTATTACATTTAAGAGATTAGAGGTCGAGTATATTTTAATTTGCCTTTCTTTTTAACACTGGTTACCTATTTACAAGCCCTACTTGTTTGTTACCTTGAACTTTACCTTAAAAGAAAAAGGCCTAGGCGTGCTCCTCAGCCATGGAAGCGTGTGCTTAGCTTCCTGAGGCACCCCTTTCCCCTTTGCGAGTAGAGCCTGTGTACAGAATGTCACCATCCTTTGCCTGATTTCATCAAACAAGCCTTCTGACAGGTCTCCCATCCTCTAGCTTTCTCCTGGTTTCAGTCCATCTTCTCCAGGATGACCCAGGGTCTTGGTGCTCCAGCCAGGTGTCAGGCCTGAGCGTCTGAGGTGGGAGAGCTGAGTTCAGGACATTGGTCCATCAGAGACATCCCAGCCCCTTGTAATATCAATCAGCAAAAGCTCTCACAGAGATCTCCATCTCATCTCTAAGACCCAGCTCCACTCAACGACCAGCAAGCTCTAGTGCTGGACACCTCCTGCAAGCAACTAGCAAGACAGGAACACAACCCCACCCATTAGCAGACAGGCTGCCTAAAATCATAATAAGTTCACAGACACCCCAAAACACACCACGGGATGTGGTCCTGACCACCAGAAAGAAAAGATCCAGCCTCATCCTTCAGAACACAGGCACCAATCCCCTCCACCAGGACGCCTACACAACCCACTGAACCAACCTTACTCACTGGGGGCAGACACCAAAAACAGTGGGAACTACGAACTGGCAGCCTGTGAAAAGGAGACCCCAAACACAGTAAGTTAGGCAAAATGAGAAGACAGAGAAATACGCAGCAGATGAAGGAGCAAGGTAAAAACCCACCAGACCAAACAAATGAAGAGGAAATAGGCAGTCTACCTGAAAAAGAATTCAGAATAATGGTAGTAAAGATGATCCAAAATCTTGGAAATAGAATGGAGAAAATACAAGAAACGTTTAACAAGGACTTAGAAGAACTAAAGAGCAAACAAACCATGGTGAACAAGACTATAAGGAAATTAAAAATTCTCTAGAAGGAACCAACAGCAGAATAACTGAGGCAGAAGAACAGATAAGTGACCTGGAAGAGAAAAGAGTGGAAATAACTACTGCAGAGCAGAATAAAGAAAAAAGAAGGAAAATAATTGAGGACAGTCTCAGAGTTCTCTGGGACAACATTAAACTCACCAACATTCGAATTATAGGGGTCCCAGAAGAAGAAGAGAAAAAGAAAGGGTCTGAGAAAATACTTGAAGACATTATAGTTGAAAACTTCCCTAATATGGGAGAGGAAATAGTCAATCAAGTCCAGGAAGTGCAGAGTCCCATACAGGACAAATCCAAGGAGAAACATGCCAAGACACTTATTAATCAAATGCTCAAAAATTAAATACAAAGAAAAAATATTAAAAGCAGCAAGGAAAAAACAACAAATAACATACAAGGGAATAGCCATAAGGTTAATAGCTGATCTTTCAGCAGAAACTCTGCAAGTCAGAAGGGTGTGGCAGGACATATTTAAAGTGATGAAAGGGAAAAAACCTACAACCAAGACTACTCTACACAGCAAGGATCTCATTCAGATTCAATGGAGAAATTAAAACCTTTACAGACAAGCAAAAGCTAAGAGAATTCACCACCACCAAACCAGATTTACAACAAATGCTAAAGGAACTTCTCTAGGCAGGAAACACAAGGGAAGGAAAAGACCTACAATAACAAACCCTAAACAACTAAGAAAATGGTAATAGGAACATACATATTGATAATTACCTTAAATGTAAATGGATTAAACGCTCAAACCGAAAGACACAGACTGGCTGAATGGATACAAAACACAAGACCCGTAAATATGCTGCCTACAAGAAACCCACTTCAGACCTAGGGACACGTACAGATTGAAAGTGAGGGGATGGAAAAAGATATTCCATGCAAATGGAAAGCAAAAGAAAGCTGGAATAGCAGTTCTCATATCAGACAAAATAGACCTTAAAATAAAGACTATTACAAGAGACAAAGAAGGACACTACATAATGATCAAGGGATCAATCCAAGAAGAAGATATAACAATTGTAAATATTCATGCACCCAACAGAGGAGCACCTCAATACATAAGGCAAATACTAACAGCCATAAAAGGGGAAATCTACAGTAACAAAATCATAGTAGGGGACTTTAACACCCCACTTTCACCAATGGACAGATCATCCAAAATGAAAATAAATAAGGAAACACAAGCTTTAAATGATACATTAAACAAGATGGACCTAACTGATATTTATAGGACATTCCACCCAAAAACAACAGAATACACTTTCTTCTCAGGTGCTCATGGAACATTCTGCAGGAGAGATCATACCTTGGATCGCAAATCAAGCCTTGGTAAATTTAAGAAAATCGAAATCATATGAAGTATCTTTTCCGAACACAACACTATAAGACTAGATAACAATTACAGGAAAAAAACTGTAAAAAATACAAACACATGGAGGCTAAACAATACATGACTAAATAACCAAGAGATCACTGAAGAAATCAAAGAGGAAATAAAAAAATACCTGGAAAAAAATGACAATGAAAACACAACGACCCAAAACCTATGGGATGCAGAAAAAGCAGTTCTAAGAGGGAAGTTTATAGCAATACAGTCCTACCTCAAGAAACAAGAAACATCTCAAATAAACAACGTAAGCTTACACCTAAAGCAATTAGAGAAAGAAGAACAAAAAAAACCCCAAAGTTAGCAGAAGGAAAGAAATCATAAAGATCAGATCAGAAATAAATGAAAAATAAATGAAGGAAACAATAGCAAAGATCAATAAAACTAAAAGCTGGTTCTTTGAGACGATAAACAAAATTGATAAACCATTAGCCAGACTCATCAGGAAAAAGAGGGAGAAGACTCAAATCAATAGAATTAGCAATGAAAAAGGAGAAGTAACAACTGACACTGCAGAAATACAAAGGATCATGAGAGATTACTACAAGCAACTATATGCCAATAAAATGGACAATCTGGAAGAAATGGACAAATTCTTAGAAAAGCACAACCTTCTGAGACAGAACCAGGAAGAAATAGAAAATATAAACAGACCAATCACAAGCACTGAAATTGAAACTGTGATTTAAAATCTTCCAACAAACAAAAGCTCAGGACCAGAGGGCTTCACAGGCAAATTCTATCAAACATTTAGAGAAGAGTTAACACCTATCCTTCTCAAACTTTTCCAAAATACAGCAGAGGGAGGAATAGTCCCAAACTCATTCTATGCGGCCACCGTCACCCTGATACCAAAACCAGAAAAAGATGTCACAAAGAAAGAAAACTACAGGCCAATACCACTGATGAACATAGATGCAAAAATCCTCAACAAAACACTAGCAAACAGAATCCAACAGCACATTAAAAGGATCATACACCATGATCAAGTGGGGTTTATCCCAGGAATGCAAAGATTCTTCAATATATGCAAATCAATCAATGTGATACACCATATTAACAAATTGAAGAATGAAAACCATATGATCATCTCAATAGATGCAGAAAAAGCTTTTGACGAAATTCAACACCCATTTATGATAAAAACCCACCAGAAAGTATGCTTAGTGGGAACTTACCTCAACATAATAAAGGCCATATATGACAAACCAACAGCCAACATCGTTCTCAATGGTGAAAAACTGAAACCATTTCCTCTAAGATCAGGAGCGAGACAAGGTTGTCCACTCTCACCACTATTATTCAACATAGATTTGGAAGTTTTAGTCACAGCAATCAGAGAAGAAAAAGAAATAAAAGGAATCCAAATCGGAAAAGAAGAAGTAAAACTGTCACTGTTTGCAGATGACATGATTCTACACATAGAGAATCCTAAAGATGCTACCAGAAAACTACTAGAGCTAATCAATGAATTTGGTAAAGTAGCAGGATACAAAATTAATGCACAGAAGTCTCTTGCATTCCTATACACTAATGATGAAAAATCTGAAAGAGAAATTAAGAAAACACTCCCGTTTACCACTGCAACAAAAAGAATAAAATACCTAGGAATAAACCTACCTAAGGAGACAAAAGACCTGTATGCAGAAAACTATAAGACACTGATGAAAGAAATTAAATATGATACGAACAGATGGAGAGATATACCATGTTCTTGGATTGGAAGAATCAACATTGTGAAAATGACTATGCTACCCAAAGCAATGTACAGATTCAATGCAATCCCTATCAAACTACCACTGGCATTTTTCACAGAACTAAAACAAAAATTTCACAATTTGTATGGAAACACAAAAGACCCCGAATAGCCAAAGCAATCTTGAGAAGGAAAAATGGAACTGGAGGAATCAGGCTCCCTGACTTCAGACTATACTACAAAGCTACAGTAATCAAGATAGTATGGTACTGGCACAAAAACAGAAATATAGATCAATGGAACTGGATAGAAAGCCCAGAGGTAAACCCACACACATATGGTCACCATATCTTTGAAAAAGGAGGCAAAAATATACAATGGAGAAAAGACATCCTCTTCAGTAAGTGATGCTGGGAAAACTGGACAGCTACATGTAAAAGAATGAAATTAGAATTCTCCCTCACACCATCCACAAAAATAAACTAAAAATGGACTGCAGACCTAAATGTAAGGCCAGACATTATAAAACTCTTAAAGGAAAACGTAGGCAGAACACTCTATGACATAAATCACAGCAAGATCCTTTCTGACCCACCTCCTAGAGAAAGGGAAATAAAAACAAAATTAAGCAAATGGGCCCTAATGAAACTTAAAAGCTTTTTCACAGCAAAGGAAACCATAAAGAAGACAAAAAGACAATGCTCAGAATGGGAGAAAATATTTGCAAATGAAGCAACTGACAAAGGATTAATCTCCAAAATATACAAACAGCTCATGCAGCTCAATATCAAAAAAACAAACAACCCAATCCAAAAATCGGCAGAAGACCTAAATAGACATTTCTCCAAAGAAGATATACAGATTGCCAACAAACACATGGATGCTCAACATCACTAATCATTAGAGAAATGCAAATCAAAACTACAATGATGTATCACCTCACACCAGTCAGAATGGTCACCATCAAAAAGTCTACAAACAATAAATGTTTGAGAGGGTGTGGAGAAAAGGGAATCCTCTTGCACTGTTGGTGCGAATGTAAATTGATACAGCCACTACGGAGAACCGTATGGAGGTTCCTTAAAAAACTAAAAATAGAACTACCATATGACCCAAGAATCCCACTAATGGGAATATACCCTTAGAAAACCATAATTCAAAAAGAGTCATGTACCACAATGTTAATTGCAGCTCTATTTGCAATAATCAGGACATGGAAGCAACCTAAGTGTGCATCAAAAGATGAATGGATAAAGAAGATGTGGTACATATATACAATGGAATATTAGTCAGCCATAAAAAGAAACGAAATTGAGTTATTTGTAGTGAGGTGGATGGACCTAGAGTCAGTCAGAGTGAGGTAAGTCAGAAAGAGAGAAACAAATACCATATGCTAACACATAACATGGAATCTTAAAGAAAAAAAGGTTCTGAAGAACCTAGGGGCAGGACAGGAATAAAGATGCAGATGTAGAGATTGGACTTGAGGACACTGGGAGGGGGGAGGGTAAGCTGGGACGAAGTGAGAGAGTGGCATGGACATATATACACTACCAAATGTAAAATAGCTAGTGGGAAGTAGCCGCACAGCACAGGGAGATCAGCTCGGTGTTTTGTGACCACCTAGGGTGTGGGATAGGGAGGGTGGGAGGGAGATGCAAGAGGGAGGGGATATGGGGATAGCTGTATACGTGTAGCTGATTCACTTTGTGATACAGCAGAAACTAACACACTGTTGTAAAGCAATTATACTCCAATAATGATGTTAAAAAAGAAAAGAAAAGAAAAAGGCCTAAGACTCAAGTTATGCTCTGTAGGAGTATTATGAAAAACTTTGTGATCAATTTATTAGTGTTTTCCTTTAGTGACATTCTAAAATTATCATTTTTTAATTTCACTGATCATGTCTTTGGATTATTCTAAACAAGCCTCTATCCATTTCTTTTTCACAATTTAAAAATACTCGTAACTATCACAGTACTTTTTCATTCAGCAAAAATAATTTTGTATATATTTAGTCCTCTTCATTTTTTTTTATAAATCAGTAATTCTAGGCTCTAAATTTTTAGCTGTCACTTGTGTCTAAATTTCTGTTTTCAATAGTTTCCTGATATTTCCATAGCATTATTTTAGGTACATAACAATAATGAGTAGATTAAAGGACTATTAAGGCATTGGTGTTACAAGTCACACTCTCATCAGAGATTCCGGTATCCTCCAGTTTAACCAATGTGATGCTCTGACATTAAGTATTTTTAAGAAGTTCAAAAAGTTCGAGGTAAGTTATTAAGCTGTATTATAGATATTATTTTATTAGGTATCTATGGTACATCTCCCTGAATTTTCAAGATTCATTTATATGGTATTAGGGCTATTAAGTGAACTGTAAATCCTTTTATTGAGAGGTTTATTATTGCCTGAATTTGCCTACAGTACAGGTCAAACAATATCCTCTAAAAAAAAAAACAACTTTGAAATTCTTAAAAATGTTCCTAAAATGGGTCTGGGTCCTGTTTCCCCAACCTTATAATACAGTTTCTCATACAATCCAAGGCTTCTTGAGACTCTCATTAGAAAACAGCTTCTTCGGCTTCCCTGGTGGTGCAGTGGTTGGGAGTCTGCCTGCCAGTGCAGGGGACGCCGGTTCGGGCCCTGGTCTGGGAGGATCCCGCATGCCGCGGAGCAACTGGGCCCGTGAGCCACAACTACTGAGCCTGCGCGTCTGGAGCCTGTGCTCCGCAACAAGAGAGGCCGCGATAATGAGAGGCCCGCGCACCGCGATGAAGAGTGGCCCCCACTTGCCGCAACTAGAGAAAGCCCTCGTGCTGAAACGAAGACCCAACACAGCCATAAATAATAAATAAATAAATTAAAAAAAAAAAAAGTAGAGGAATTAAAAAAAAAAAAAAGAAAACAGCTTCTTCAAACTGGTTGATATATATACATATATATGTGTGTGTGTGTGTGTGTGTGTGTGTGTGTGTATATATATATATATATATAAATAGACTATAGATATATAGACTATCTGTTTAGACTATCTGCCTTGTAGTTGCCATACTCCCTGAGATCTCGAATGATCAAAATTGCCTATTGAGTTTTATTTTATTGAGATGTAATTCACATGCCTTGTAATTCACCACTTAAAGTGTACAATTAACTGGCTTTCAGTATATTCATAGAGTTGCAGGACCATTACCACGGTCAGTTTTAGAACACTTTCATCAACCCCCAAAGATCCTCCACACCTCCAAGCTGCCACCTCCAATCCCCCCATCATCCCAGCCCTAGGAAATCACTAATCTATTTTCTGTCTCTATAGATTTACTTATTCTGGATACTTTGTATAAATGGAACCATACAGTATGTGGCCCTTTGTGACCAGATTCTTCCACTTAGCGCGATGTTTTCAAGATTCAGCCATGTTGTAGCATGTATCAGTATTTTATTTCTTTCTACAGCCTGATACCATTCCATTGCATGGACATGCCATATTGCAGGGGTCCCCAACCCCCGGGCCGAGGACTGCTACTGGTCTGCAGCCTGTTAGGAACTGGGCCACACAGCAGGAGGTGAGCGGCTGGCAAGCGAGTGAAGCTTCAAATGCAGCTCCCCATCGCTCGCGTTACCACCTGAACCAACACCCCCACCCCTGCCGTCCGTGAAAATATTGTCTTCCACGAAACCAGTCCCTAGTGCCAAAAAGGTTGGGGACCGCTGCCATATTGTATTTATCCATTCATCAGCTGATGGACATCGGGTTGTTTCAATCTTTCAGCTACTGTGAATAATGCTGCTATGAACATCCGTGTACAAGTTTCTGTGTGGATGTAAGTTTTCAATTCTCTTGGTATATTCCTAGGAGTGGAATTGCTGGGTCATGTGGGAACCCTGTGTCTAACCTGTTGGGGAGATGCAACACTGTTTTCCAAAGGGAACGCACCATTCTGCATTCTGACCAGTAGTGTATGAGGATTCTGATTTCTCCACATCCTCCACAACACTTGCCGTTATCTCTTTTTCATTACAGCCATCCTCATGAGTATGAAGTGGGATTTCATTGTGGGTCTGATGGCTAATGACGTTGAGCATCTTTTCATGGGCTTATTGGCCATTTGCACATTTTCTTTATAGAAAAGTCTGTTCAGATCCTTTGCCCACATTTTTATTGGGTTCTTTGTTTATTATTGAGTTGTCAGAGTTCTCAAGTATTCTAGATACAAATTCCGTATCAGATACATGACTTGTAAAACTTTTGTCCAATTCTATGGGTCGTCTTTTCACTTTCTTGACGGTGTCCTTTGACATACAGAAGTTTTTAATTTTAATTTAAAACTTAGGTATCATTTATTCTTATTTATCTGTTCTTTTCTTTGGCTGCTCGTGCTTTTGGTGACATATCTAAGAAACCACTGCTTGATCCAAGGTCATGAGAATTTATACCTGTCTATTGTTTTTAAATGTTCATGACGTCTTGGCTTGGTATTAAGTTCTTAGGTCACTCCTTTTTTATTTAAGGATTTTGTATACGTTTCTTTCATATGAAAGATCTATGAGGGTTTTCTCTCAGCCTTACCTTTTCTAATATTCTTCAGGGTCAAACACAGTTCATGGATATTGCTAAAGCTTTTCCAACATCTTTCTGTTCTAAGAAAAAGGTCATTTCTAGGCCCTTCAGAGCAGTTTCACCTACAGGAGATTTGGCAAGCAAGACGCATGTGATATCGAAGATCTAAGCCTTCACTTAATACCTCCCTCACTTCACTCCAAATTTTACTGTATCTGGCTGGCAGCTGCTCTTCAGAATTGTTGTCCAATGTTGTGACTATTTCCTATTCTATTGAAATTGGAAGCTTCTTTGCTTTTTTCTTAAAATAAATTGTTTGTTTATTTATTTATGGCTGCATTGGGTCTTCGTTTTTGCGTGCGGGCTTTCTCTAGTCGCGGTGAGCAGGGGCTACTCTTCGTTGCGGTGCACAGGCTTCTCACTGCAGTGGCTTTTCTTGTTGCAGAGCACAGGCTTCAGTAGTTGTGGCATGCAGGCTCTAGAGCGCAGGTTCAGTAGGTGTGGCACACGGGCTTAGTTGCTCCGAGGGCATGTGGGACCTTTCCGGACTAGGGCTCAAACCCATGTCCCCTGCACTGGAAGGCAGATTCTTAACCACTGTGTCACCAGGGAAGTCCCTTCTTTGTTGTTTTAACTATTGTTTGAACTTTGTTTCACAGAAGATAATGAGGTAGAAAGACTCTTAATGCACAATCATATTTTGACTACTTTAAAAGTGGTTGAGAAGAGATTGATAAGATTAAAACAGAGCTATCATAGTTAACGGAGTAAGTTGGTACTTATTGAATGTGAACTATATGACAGGCTACCCTGGTCACCCATTCTGAGGTTGGTAATAATATTCACATTTTTATAGGCGAGTAAGCCAAGGTGCTGACGGGGATGGATGTTGGAGAAGAAAACTGGAAGAATCCAAGCAAGACTACAAATGATCTTCCCATCGAAATGGAGTGGAGGTTTCTGGAGAGGGTGGGAAGGGAATGACCTGAGAGGAAGGAGAAAGTTGGAGGAACTTTGGTATAGAGAAATCATGCAGACAAGCAGAAAACCGTAAAGACTCCTGGGAGGTAGAGAAAGCCAGGGACGGAAATTTGAGGTGAAGAAAAGATGCTCTAAGAGCATTTGGGGGGAAATTTTGCCATGCGTTGTACAATGTAATTCACGTTTCACTGTCTCCTCAAGAGGTGTTCAGTAAAAAGTTACATTAGTTTTCATGAGTTTTTGAATCCATCTGTGTTTCAAATTTGACACTGGGATAACACTGTCAGTGAGTGACCCAAGTTTTGAAAAAAGTTGGGTGATATTACTAATGTTTATCTTAAAAAATAGTGTTTTTGTATTTCCTAGAGGTTTTTTGTGATTTCCTTAGCCTGGGAGCAAGTTTTTAATATACCTCCTACAAGCCTTAGCCTTTCCTATGGATACTTAAAAAATAGTAAGCGTCAATATTTAAGTATCATTAAGAAGGGCCAAAAGTTTATTTAGCACAAATTTAAGCCTCCTAATAAATTCAACAGAAACCCATAATTTAGTCCAGTATTGAGTTGTAAAAATAAAGGTTTTAAATTCCACACATTAAAAAATAACCTTCTAATTAATATTTTAGTATGCCCTTTGAGTGACTTTTCTCTGACAAAGTAATACATTCATTGCAGAAAATCTGAGTAATACAAAAAGTATAAAGAAGAAAATTAAAATCACCCATAATCTTGTCACTTAGTAAATATTTTGTAGCATACTGTTTTATACATGTGTATATCTGTGTTACGTATGTGTGTATATTCCTTTAAAAAATCTATTTTTACTTGATGTATTTTTACATCTCTGCTTTTAAAAATATTCTCTTAAGACATAATTTTAAGTGTTTTCATACCTATCGTTTTTTTTTAAAATAAATTTTATTTATTTATTTATTATTATTATTATTAATTTTTGGCCGTGTTGGGTCTTCGTTTCCGGGCGAGGGCTTTCTCCAGTTGCGGCGAGCGGGGGCCACTCTTCATCGCGGTGCGCGGGCCTCTCACTGTCACGGCCTCTCTCGTTGCGGAGCGCAGGCTCCAGACGCGCAGGCTCAGTAGTTGTGGCTCACGGGCCCAGTTGCCCCGCGGCACGTGGGATCTTCCCAGACCAGGGCTCGAACCCGTGTCCCCTGCAGTGGCAGGCAGACTCTCAACCACTGCGCCCCCAGGGAAGCCCATACCTATCGTTTTTAAAAAATAATTTTTGACAATTCATTGTATAGATGATCTATATTTCATTTAACCAATCCCTTATTTTATAAATAGTAACGGGATGAGTATCCTTAAATGTACATATTTCTCTTTAGCTCAATTTATTTCATTCCAGTTATCTTATAACTGGAAATTTGGCAATGCTCTCTTAATTGTTTCTAGTCTTTTCTTTTCTTCCATCCTACCCGTCCTACCCACCAACACAAACAAGCGTGATATTTTGCCTTGATTTTTGCCCTTTGCTTTCTTTCTCAGCTAAGAGGCCATTTTCTGGCTCTCCAACTTTCTAAGTTTTATAAATTGAAATCAGGCCTTAGTGCAGTCTCCTTGTATACAGTAGGTGATTTAAAAGATGTACTGGCCTTTTCTAAGGCACTTAATGAATAATGAATGGAAAAATTTAAATGAATAAAAAAAAGTTTAATTTTACTTTGAGCTGTGATGATACAGGTCTTTTTCATGTTAGAAACATGAAAATCTACTTGATTAGTCTTTCTTTGGTTCTTATTACAGTATGAACGTGTGTGTGCACATGCATGTGCATATATGTGTGTGCGCGTGTGTGTGTGTGTTGCCTTTAATTCAAAGAAACAGTCTAGTAAATTCTCCCTCTCCTTCCATTGGCTTAGCATGTAGCAATTAAAAACATTACTTATTTGAAACACACTTGAATTTTACTTAGCTCTAGCTTGGAATTGGATAAAAGGACTGATAAAATTACAGAAATAATTTTAAAACTACCCAGAATTGGATAGGGGTTTAACTTCTTTCATCACAAGTATGGTACAATATCACTATATCCATTGAGAGTAGGTGGCCTGAGAAATTATTAGTAGTTATTTACAAAGCTAGTTCTTGAATTTCAAAGGTTTCAAACTAATCTTAAATGCAAAAGCCTATGAAAGAATGCAGAATGAAGGAATTAAAGAGTTAAGTTCTAATATCAAACTTAAATTTACATTCTGCCAACATGATAGAAAAATTAGGCACTAGAACATTTCAGGATGTAAAAGGATGGACAGATCCATTTTAAAAGGTTTGAGTTTTAGTATTAGCTATATTATTTCCAATTAACAGTGGGAACGTATTGATATATTTCCCATTAGTGCAAAGGTAAAAGTATTTCTCCACTATGACTCAGACAACACTGATTGAGGACACCGACACCAAACCATTCCCTCGACAAGAGTCATGACAAGAGTATTAATAAGACGACTGAAAGCTGAAGGTAGAGCTCTGGTTCCTAACGCCTCTGTATAATCGTGATTTCCTTTGTGTTGGATTTTTTAAATGAAGCCCGGTACTTTTTGAGGGCTGGGGGGAGTGTGGCTATGGGGCAAGAAATTACAGTGGAAGATCTGGTGGAGACACCCCAGAGACATTCCAGGGTCAGCGTGTTCAGAAAGGATTCCCCAGGTAACTGGAGGCAATGTTATTTAAAAGGGGAACAGCTCTCAGATCAGAATCTGAATGCTTCCAAAAAAAAAGAAAAACTCCGCTATTCCTGTACTCGACCTGTTAGGCACTCTCTTCCCTCTTAATTGCTTTGTCTTTTTGAAAATTATGGTCTCTCCATGCAAAACATTGCTGGAGAAAGAATTTTTGATCAGGAAAATGAGTAGCTTATTAAAAGGGAAACAGGAAAATGTAATTCCATTTCAGGGACTTCTCAGCACAATTTTCAGGAATTATGACGGCTTTGTTATAAATCCAGGCCTATACAGTCTCATTTCATTTCATACCTGCTGATTCCTAGTCCAGCAATATTTAAGATAGTTCCTGTCTGAGATGGTGTAAATATACATGTGCATATCTAGGAACAGAGGCAAAGTACCTTGTAGTTTCTAGTAATTTATTAAATATTTGTATTTAACCTATCACGTACCAGGAACTGTGATAGGTTTTGAGACTATTATCACACACAATCTAGTGGGGAGGGAAAAGTTAACAAATGATATCAACTATCACCAATGGAACATATCACATACCAGGCACCTTCCTGAGCTTCACAAAGATGATCTCAATACAACAGCCCTTTGAAGTAGATACCATTATTACTGCTATTTTACAGATAGAAGTCCTGAGGCAGAGAGGTTTAGTGGATTTTCTAGATCACACAGCTAGTTACTGCTGAAGTCATGTTTTGAACATAGATTCCAGAGTCCACACTCCTATTATATCTGTTTATTTATAATATACAATATAGTATATGTGCCTGTGTACACACACAGACACTAAAACTTCACTTAACCTGAATTAGTTACCTGACAACCTCATCTATCTTTGATAAAACTAAGGAAATTGAGCAAACAAGAGCTCTGAAAACCCTAAATAATTTTATTCATTCAACAAAGTGAGTAAGTGAGCCAGCCTCTAGGTGCTCATACACAACTTTGATCAAGACTGACTCAGCCTGACCCAGGGCTTTTGTACCGAAGCTTGTACACACTTTCCTAATGAAGAGACACCTTAGATTTTCACTCTTACCTCTTATTTCCCAGGCAACTTGTATATATTACAAGTGGCAGGTTTCAAGGATGGGAGAGTTGAAGTAGAAAAGGCTAGAGATGGGAACAGTAATATTATGAAAAAGAGGAAATCAAAAAAGACATAAGTAGGACTAAGATATTAAGAAAATAACATTAAAAGCCAAGAACCCTATATTTTCCATAGATCCTAATTATATTGGAATATAGCCTATTCTGACAACAGAGATTCCTAACGATTACCCTCAAGTAATAAGAACAGAGGAGATGATATGATTATCAGTGAAGATACAATAAACTACAGGAGAAAGTTCAACAAAAGGTTAAAATTGTAATTTTGACATTTACAGCTGTTTACAGGGGTGAACCATAATCGACTTATGATGAACACATCCTTCTGTACCAAGTGCAATATGAATAAGACACAGTCGTAATTCACATATTAAGAAAGATGTAGTGGACATCTCTGTTGCTATCCTGTCTTTTTGTGGCAACAGTCCTGCTGTTTTTAAAGGGACTTCCTCCCCCTGCCTGCGGCCCCGTCGCAGATAGCCTGGGTTCAGGCTCTACGTCTAGTCCTGGGAGAGCATGTGACCCAGACGTAAGTCAATCAAGGAACCACATTTTCACAGCCATACAGAGTTACGTTCAAAAACGTGGTCAGTTGGTCTAGTAGGGGTCAACCTCAGAACTGTCACTGTGAATGCTACAACAAGGCTCTGTCTCTTTCCTGTTGGATCTCAAGCTGGAGGAAGGCAACTCTAGGAGTTTCTGGCCACCATCCTGTGACCAGAAGGGGAGAGCCAAGCTGAGAATGAGGTCAACAGGGAGGAAGGAAGCTGAGAGAGAAAGAGAGAGAAACCAAGTCTTGATAATATCGTATAACTTGGTGAGCAAATCTATTCCCTTTTTTGGTTGAGTAGCTGGGTAGCTCTCTTTTTAAAATTGGAATGGGCAGAATCCTCACTAATTGGATAGATAACATATATACAGCAAATATGAAAATTTGAAATATGAAAATCGCTATTATAGGTGGGCGTAGGGGAAAAGTATACATAAATACATTGAGGTAGATGTAAAAAGCATTACAGTCTTTCTGGGAACATCAATTTGTGTTTTTATATAAATTATATATTTCTCTATATAATTATATATTTCATGCTACTCCTGGGAATTTGTGCCTTAGAAACTAAAACATACATAGGACATATATTTCTAAGAATTGAAGTTGTTTATTGCAGCATTTTTCATAGTAGCCAAAAGATGGAAGCAAAATGAATGTCCCTGAGTGAGGGAATGGCTGAGCACGTTATAGCACAGTCACCAGTATGGACGGTTAGGACTACTGTGTAGCTTTAAAAGAATGAATTAAAAGCCGTATCGGATGCCTTGGAAGAATTTCTACAAGGTATTGTAGGATGAAAATCAAGATGTAGAGAACCAGACCACTATGACTTCATTTTTAAAAATCAAGATAATCCCCACTGTGTGACTATGCATAACTACATAGGATTATAGGAGTATAGAAAAAAATATGCATAGTATTAGATTTTAAACATGGATTATTTGGAGGAGGGTATTTGACATCAATGAAGAAGGAAGTATAAAGGAAGGAGGAGACAAGCAGAAAAGAAATCCAAAAATGTATACTAGAAATAAGCATGTGTATGCTTATGCATGTATGTAAAATTATATATATATGGAGTATATGCATAAATATTGGGTGTTCTAAATTTTGTGTATATATGTATAAAAATTGAATACAAAAAGATATTTTAAGTAGACTCTAATTTTACTGTTTTATCCCATTAAAAAAAAGTCTTGGCTGCCTGAGTTTGAAGGCATGCGTGTCCGTTTTTTTATGGGTACCAGATTGGCTGTACCCAACCTTGGAGAGTAGTCCAAGGCTGGTGCTTCTAGCTCACTGTGCTTGGCTTCTTATGACCTGGCCTTCACAGAAAAATTATTTGGGGTTCTGGATGTGTTCATCCCATGGTAACACCAAGGAAGAGAAACAGAGTGGGGCAAAAGACAGAAGCTCTGTTCTCACATCTCTGGTTCCCAAAACACTGGTTTTACAGTCAATTTCTGGTGACTGGTGTGATCTGATCCCAGCTGTATTTTCCATATCTATTCCAGGGTCATGTCAGGTCATGTAATAACACTTCATACTCTAGCATGTATCATACTATTACATTCTACTTATATTGAATTATATTATGTTACAGTATGCTATGTTGTGTTGTGGTATGTTATATTTTTACTACATCACTCTTTTGGTGGTAATGCCTTTTATTAACATTTTGAATTTCCCATGTAGTGATTTATTTTTCTATTTTGTTTACATTTAGGCCTTAGGTCTGGGCTGTAACTTTTTTGAATCTTTTTCTTCCTTAATATCAGCTTTGCTGAAATACAATTCATATACCATAAAAACAACCATTTTAAAGTGTACAATTCACTGCTTTTAGCTTATTCACAGAGTGGTATGATTATCACCACTATCTAATTTTAGATTATTTACATCACCCCTACAATAAACTCCTTAGCCATTAGCCATCACTCTCCTTTCTCCCATCTCCCCTATCCTTGGCTCCCACTAATCTACTTTCTAACTCTATGGGTTTACACCTTTTCTATACATTTCATATAAATGGAATCATAAATATATGGTCTTTTGTGACGGGCTTCTATAAGTTACACTATTGTTTTCGAAGTTTCTCCATGTTGTAGCATGTATCTAGTGCTTTACTCCTTTTCATTAGGAAATAATATTCCGTTGTATGGCTATACCACATATATTTATTCATCAGTTGATGGACATTAAGGTTGTTCCACATTTTTACTATTAATAATAATGCTGCTATAAACACTGATGTACAAGTTTTTGAGTGGATGTATTATATTTTTATTTCTCTTGGGTATATACCTAGGAGTGAAATCCTAAGTCAAATGGTAACAATATTTAACATTTTAAGAAATCACCAAATTACTTTCCAAAGTGGCTGCATCAGTTTTACAGTCAAGCCAGCAATGTATGAGGATTCTGATATCTACACATCCTGGCCAACACTTATTATCTCTCTTTTTGAACACTGCCATCCTAGCGGGTATGAAGTGGTATCTCATGGCAGTTTTGATTTGAATTCCCTAATTATAATGATGCTTAACATCTTTTTGCGTGCTTATTTTCCATTTGTATGTCTTCTTTGGAGAAAAGTCTATTCAAATCCTTTGCCATTTTTTAAAGTGGGCTATCCACCTCTTCATTATTGAGTTTTAACATTTCTTTACATATTATGAATATCAACACCTTATCAGTTGCATCAAAAAGAATAAACTATCTAGGAATAAATTTAGCCAAGGAGGTGAAAGAACTGTACACTGAAAACTATAAGACACTGATGAAAGAAATGGAAGATGACATAAACAAATGGAATGATTTTATGTGCTCATGGATTGGAAGAATAAATATTGTTAAAATGGCCACACTACCCAAAGCAACCTAAAGATTCAATGCAATCCCTATCAAAATTCCAATGGCATTTTTCACAGAAATAGAGCAAACAACCTAAAATTCGTATGGAGCCACAAAAGACTCTGAATAGCCAAAGCCATCTTGAGAAAGAAGAACAAAGATGAAGGCATCACAGTTTCTGATTTCAAACTGTATTTTAAATCTATATAGTAATCAAAACAATGTGGTATTGGCATAAAAGCAGACACAGAGATCAATGGAACAAAATGGAGAGCCCAGAAATAAATCCATGCATATATGGTCAATTAATTTATGACAAAGGAGCCAAGAATATACAATGGGGAAAAGACAGTCTCTTCAATAAATGGTGTTGGGAAAACTGAACAGCACATACAAAATAATGAAACTGGACTACTATCTCACACTATACGAAAAAATTAACTCAAAACGGATTAAAGGCTTGAACATAGACCTGAAACCATGAAGCTTCTAGAAGAAAATAAAGGTAATAACTTTTTCCACATTGGTCTTGGTGATGATTTTTTGGATTTTACATCAAAAGCAAAGGCAACAAAAGCAAAAATAAACAAGTGGGAGTACATCAAATTAAAAGCTTCTGCACAACAAAGGAAATCATCAACAAAATGAAAAGGTAACCTATCAAATGAGAGAAAATATTTGCAAATTATATATCTGATAAGGGGTAAATATTCAAAATATATAAAGAACTCATATAACTCAATAGAAAAAAGGCCAAACAATCTAATCATAAAATTGGAACTAAAGAGACATTTTTTCCATAGAAGACATACGAGTGGCCAACAGGAACATGAAAATGTGCTCAGCTTCATTAATCATCAGAGAAATGCACATAAAAATCACAATGATATAACCCAATCAAAACATGGGTAGAAGTTCTAAATAGACATTTCTCCAAAGAAGATATACAGATGGCCAAAAAGCCCATGAAAAGATGCTCAACATCACTAATTATTAGAGAAATGCAAATCAAAACTACAGTGAGGTATCACCTCACACCGGTCAGAATGGCCATCATCAAAAAATCTACAAACAATGAATGCAAGAGAGGCTGTGGAGAAAAGGGAGCCCTCTTGCACTGTTGGTGGGAATGTAAATTGATACAGCCACTATGGAGAACAGTATGGAGGTTCCTCAAAAAACTTAAAATAGAACTACCACATGACCCAGCAATCCCATTCCTGGGCATATATCTGGAGAAAACTCTAATTTGAAAAGATACATGGACCCCAATGTTTACAGAAGCACTATTTACAATAGCCAAGATATGGAAGCCATCTAAATGTCCATCGACAGAGGACTGGATAAAGAAGTTGTGGTACATATATACAATGGAATATTACTCAGCCATAAAAAAGAACAAAATAATGCCATTTGCAGCAACAGGGATGGACCTAGAGATTATCATACTGAGTGAAGTTAGACAGAGAAAGACAAATATCATACGATATCACTTATATGTAGAATCTAAAAAAACGGTACAAATGAACTTATTTACAAAACAGGAGTAGAGTCACAGATGTAGAAAACAAACTCATGGTTACCAGGGGGATAAGGCAGGGGAGGGATAAATTGGGAGACTGGGACTGACATATACACACTACTGTATATAAAATAGATAATAAGAACCTGCTGTAGAGCACAGGGAACTCTACACAATACTCTGTAATGGCCTATATGGGAAAAGAATCTAAGAAAAAAAGAAAAGAGTGGATAGATGTATATGTATAACTGAATCACTTTGCTGTACTCCTGAAACTAACACAACGTTGTAAATCAGCTATACTCCAATAAAATTTTTTTTAAAAAATCACAATAATATATTACCTCATACCTGTTAGAATGCCTATTATCAAAAAGATAAGGGGCTTCCCTGGTGGCGCAGTGGTTGAGAATCTGCCTGCCAATGCAGGGGACACGGGTTCGAGCCCTGGTCTGGGAAGATCCCACATGCCGCGGAGCAACTAGGCCCGTGAGCCACAATTACTGAGCCTGCGCGTCTGGAGCCTGTGCTTTGCAACAAGAGAGGCCGCGATAATGAGAGGCCCGCGCACTGCGATGAAGAGTGGCCCCCACTTGCCACAACTAGAGAAAGCCCTCGCACAGAAACGAAGACCCAACACAGTCATAAATAAATAAATAAATACTTAAAAAAAAAAAAGTAAAAAAAAAAAAAGATAAGAAATGACAAGTGCTGGTGAGGGTGTGGAGGAAAGGGAACCCTCATGCACAGTTGGTGGGAATGTAAACTGGTGCAGCCACTACGGAAAATAAGATGGAGGTTCCTCAACAAATTAACAATAAAAAGACCATATAATCCAACAATTCCACCTCTGTGTATTTACCCAAAGAAAACAAAAACACTAACTCAAAAGATATATACACCCCCATGTTTATTGCAGCATTATTTACAGTAGCCAAGAAATGAAAACAACCTAGGTGTCCAATGATGGACGAATGGATAAAGAAACTGTGGTATATATATACAATGGAATATTCAGCCATAAAAAAGAAGGAAATCTTGCCGTTTGCAACAACATGGATGGACCCTGAGGGCGTTATGCTAAGTGAAATAAGTCAGAGAGAGAAAGGTAAATACCATTTCATCTAACTTATATGTGGAATCTAAAAACAATAACAAACAAAACAAAACTGAGCTCCTAGATACAGAGAATTGATTGGTGGTTCCCAGAGGTGGTAGGTGGGGGGATGGGTAAAATGGGTGAAGGTGGTCAAAAGCAAAAACATCCGTGTATAAAATAAGAAAAAAAATTCTTTATCAGATATAGAATTTACAAATATTTTCTCTCTTTCTGTGGGTCGTCTTTTCAGTTTCTTGATACCGTGTTTTGAAGCACAAAAGTTTTAAATTTTGATGCAGTCTAACTTATATACATATATATATATATATATTTTTTTTCCCTTATGCTTTTGGTGTCATACCTAAGAAATTATTGCCTAAGCCAAGGCCATGAAGATTTACATTTAGGTTTATCGATTTTGAGTTAATTTTTGGGTATGATATAAATTAAGATCCAACTTCATTCTTTTGTAAGTAAATGTTTAGTTGCCCCAACACCATTTGTTGAAAAGGCTGTTCTTTTCCCATTAATTTTTTTGAAAATCAATTGACGATGAATGTAAGGGTTTACATCCAAACTCCAATTCTATTCCACTGGGATATACGTGTATCCTCAAGCCAGTACCATATTGTCTTAATTACAGTAGATTTATAGTAAGTTTTGAAAGCAGAAAATGTAATTTCTTCAACTTTGTTTTTTTTAAGGACATTTTGACTCCTAGATCTCTTGCATTTTCAAATGGATTCTGGGATCACCCTGTCAATTTTTTAAAAAGAGGCGTCTAGGATTTTGATAGGAAATTCACTGAATCTGTAGATCAGTTTGGAGAGTAGTGCCATCGTAATAATATTGTCTTCTTATCCATGAACATAGGATTTCTTTCTACTTATTTAAATCTTTAATTTTTCAACGTTTTGTAGTGTTTAGTATGCAAGTCTTGTACTTCTTTTGTTAAATTTATTCACAAGTATTTTATTCCTTTGCATACTACTGTAAACAGAATGGTTTCCTTAATTTATTTTCAGATTGTTCGTTGCTAGTATATTGGATTGACCTTGTTTCCTGCAAACTTGCTAAACTCACTTATTAATTCTAATAGCTTTGTGGATTTGTTTGGATTTTCTGTATGTAAAATCATGTCAACTATGATTAGAGATAATTTTACTTCTTCATTTCCAATCTGGGTATCTTTTATTTCTTTTTCTTGCCTAATTTCCCCAGATAGAACCTGCATCACAATGTTGAATAGATGTGGCAAGAGCAGATATCCTTGTTTTCATGAAATGATTGCCTTTTTCTATTTCTGCCTCTTTTGAGATGATCATTTTTTGTACTTTTTTCTATTGGTGGTGTAGTACATTAATTGAATTTTGGACATTAAACCAACCTTACATTTCTGGAATAAACTCCAATTGGTCATGGTGTATAATTCTTGTTATGTCATGCTAGATTCTGTTGATGAGTTTTTCATGTTTTTCATTCATAAGGGACATTGGTTTGTAGTTTTCCTCTGTTGTTTTTGTCTGGGTTCAGTGTCACGGTAATATTGCCATTAGAGAATTAGTTGGGAATTGTTCTCTATTCTTGTGTTTTTTGAAGAGTTTATGAAAATAAGTATTAATTTTTTAATGCATTTTGTAGGATTCATCAGTAAGCCACCTGGGTCTGAGCTTTCTTTTGCGGGAATTTTTAAATTAATAATTCAATCTCTTTACTTTTTATAGGTCTATACAAATTTTCTATTTCTTCTTGAGTAAGTTTTAATAGTTTCTTCCTAGGAATTTTCCATTTCATCTAGATTATCTAATTTATTGACATAAAGTTGTTTTTAGTTTAAAATCTTTTGCGTTTTTGTAAGGTCAGCTAAAAGAAACAACTTTTGGTTTCCTTAATTTTCTCCATTGTTTTCCTTTTCTTTTATTTATTTCTGATCTAATCTTTATAATTTCATTTATTCTCCTTGCTTTGGATTCAGCTTGCTCTTATTTTTCTAGTTTTTAAAAGAGTAAGATTAGATTATTATTTTAGATGTTAAATTTTAAAATATAGACATTTATAGCTATCAATTTCTTTCTAAGCATTGCTTTAGCTACATTTATAAGTTTCAGCAGTTTGTGTCTTAATTTGAATTAATTTGAAAGTATTTTCTAAATTTAATTGTGATTTCTTTTTTGATACATTAGTTATTAAGGATTATATTGCTTAACTTCCACATATTTGTGAATTTTTCAATGTTATTGATTTCTAATTTTATTTCATTGCTCATTTCTCTCTCTCCTCTCCTTCTGGGACTCTCTTCATGGGTATGTTGGTACACTTGATAGTATGCCACAGGTCTCTGAGGCTGTGTTTATTTTCCATTTTTTTTGTTTATTTCTGTTCCTTACACTGGATAATTTCAACTGGTATCTTCAAGTTTGCTGATATTTTCTTCTTTTGGCTCAAATCTACTGGTGAGCCCTCTAGTAAATTTTTCATTTCAGTGATTATACCTTTCAATTCCAAAATTTCTAACTGGTTGTTGTTTTTTATTTTTAATAAATTCTATTGCTTTATTGATATTCCCTATTTGGCAAGACACTGTCCTTATAGTTAAATTATTTAGATATTGTTTCTTTTAGTTCTTTGATACTATTTATTCCCGCTGATTTAATGTCTTTTTCTAATAAGCCCACTATATGAATTTCTTCATGGAGAGTTTCTACTGACTGCTTTTTTTTTTTTTATTCCCCTCCTGTATGCTTTTGTACTTTCCTGCTTCTTTGCATGTCTCATAAGTTTTGGTGAATTCTGGACATAATGTGGATATCTGAAAATCAGATTCACCTCCATCTCTAGAGATTGTGATGGTTGTTATTGTTTGTTTGTTTAGTGACTTTCCTGGACTAATTCTGAAAAGTGTGCAGCCATTGTAGTCTCTCTTAGTTAGCTTAGTGGTCAGGTAATAACTAGATGGAGATTTCCTTAAGTTTCTTGAACCAGTAAGTCATCCCCCCTTTGCTGAGGAGTTCTGTGCTTTTTTCATGCATGTCTTGAATACTCAGGCACTTTATAATTCTACCTTAGTGGTCACCTGATGTTTGTGCAAAGCCTTAAGGTCAGCAAGAGCTGAGAGATTAGACAGCTCATACAGCTTAATATCAAAAAAACCCCCAACCCAATCAAAAAATGGACAGAAGGCCTAAACAGACATTTCTCCAAAGAAGACATACAGATGGCCAACAGGCACATAAAATATGCTCAATATCGCTAATTATTAGAGAAATGCAAATCAAAACTACAATGAGGTATCACCTCACACCAGTCAGAATGGCCATCATTAAAATGTCTACAAATAATAAATGCTGGAGGGGGTGTGGAGAAAAAGGAACCCTCCTACACTGTTGGTGGGAATGTAAATTGGTGCAACCACTATGGAGAACAGTATAGAGGTTCCTTAAAAAACTAAAAAACAGAGCTACCATATGATCCTGCAATCCCACTCCTGGGCATATATCTGGAGAAAACTCTAATTTGAAAAGATACATGCACCCCGATGTTTACAGAAATACTATTTACAGTAGCCAAGATATGGAAGCCACCTAAATGTCCATCGACAGATGAATGGATAAAGAAGATGTGGTGTATATATACAATGGAATATTACTCAGCCATAAAAAAGTATGAAATAATGCCATTTGCAGCAACAGGGATAGACCTAGAGATAATCATACAGAGTGAAGTAAGTCAGACAGAGAAAGACAAATATCATATGATATCACTTATATGTGGAATCTAAAAAACGTGATACGAATGAACTTATTTACAAAACAGAAACAGACTCACAGACATAGAAAACAAACTTTTGGTTACCAAAGGGGATAGCAGGGTGGGAGGAGAGACAAATTAGGAGTTTGGGATTAACATATACACATTACTATATATAAAATAGGTAAACAATTAAGGACCTACTGTAGAGCACAGGGAACTATATTCAATTCTTGTAATAACCTATAAATGGAAAAGAATCTGAAAAAGATACATGTGTATGTATAACTGATCACCTTGTTGTACACTTGAAACTAACACAACATTGTAAATTAACTATACTTCAATTAAAAAAAAACAAAAGAGCTGGGAGAGTAGGCCTTCTCATGTGCTTCCTGCACATGTTCATAGCCCTTTATAGATCCTAAGGATTATGTTGAGACTTGGCCCCTATGGACATCTTATTACCTAGACCTTCCTTTTAAGGTTTTTGGCCAGCCTCTTGCTGACCCCACTGGTATCATCACCTCAGGTGATATTAAACAATTAATTCTTTTGTTTTGGACTAACATGTGAAGATAGGACTCCCTCACTACGTGATCTCTGATTCAGGTCAAATAGAGACAAGCCCTGTGAACTGCTGTCCCCTTTCCTGGGAGCTTCCAGACGGGTAAAATCGTGAGAGCTATGTGGCAATGGGGCTTCTGTGGGAGCTCCTTCAGGGACTGCTGGGCTGCTTAGATTTATTCTCAGTGAGCCTAGTTCCACAGCTGCCAGTCTGTAAGGTGATTTTGGAACTAGGGAGAGGGATCTGGGAAAATGGAGCTAAAATGTCACAAAGCTCACTGTTCTTACCGAGCCTCAGTTGTTTTTCTTGAATGAATGCTCCTCAGATCATTGTAAGGCTTTGGTTAATTTTAAGAATCCTGAAAAAGTTGACTTTGATGCTTGCAGGTGTTCACATTGGTTTTTTGAAGGGGTGAATATTCTGAGGTCCCCAGCCTGGCATTCCAGAAGTGCTTCTCCCCCAGAGTTATTTTAGTTAAAGGCTCCATTTCATTGGGTTAATCTGATCTTTTGAATAGAGATAGTGTAGCTCTGAAAACATCTTTCTTATAAAGAGATTAGCAGTGGGTGTTTATCAAGTGGCTCCTCCGGCATTTAAATAGAAACCTAGGGCATGTTATACAGACAGTCTTCCCCTCCTCACAATCCCAGTTTATTAATAACACTAAATGAAATATTTCATCTCAGGTTGTGGACTCCTGCAAAGTTTGCTTGTACACGCCACATCTGATATTTTGAAAATCATCCTTTCTACCAAATGGTAAATGAAAAAAAATCACATGTATTTGTTGGGATGATTTTATGACTGACCCAGCTCATCTTTTTTTTTTTTTTTTTTTTTTTAATTTTTGGCCACACCGTGCAGCATGTGGGCTCTTACTCCCCCGACCAGGGATCAAACCCGTGCCCCCTGCATTGGAAGGCAGAGTCTTAACCACTGGACCACTGGTGAAGTCCTCCTCATCTTCTCAAGTATACTATTTCTCTAACTCTTAGGACTAATATATTATATCAAACCAAAATCAATTAAAATATTTGGCTTTTAATGAATGAAAAGTTTTATGTTAGAATATTTAATCCAGAGAGGAATAAACCCTTCCTTACCCCCAGTCTAAAGGTTTAACTCATTTTCTGCACCAGAAATAATATTCATTTCCTTCCAGGGACACGCTCACCCTCTAGAGTGTGGTGTACGTTACCGTTTCAGAAAGACAAATCCTTTATTGATATATTGGAATCTGGGCTACTTGACCTCCTTCATGAGGTGGGGGGTTCATGGCTAGAGCAGTAAGACAGCCATAATTTAAAGAAGCATATGTCATGTAATGCAGGGACACTTTTGTAGATTTTGCCTACACTATTATATGTGATTTGGTCATAGACTAACTCGGAACCACTTTCCTTGTTAAACATGAAAGACTCATATACTAAGCAGAGAAAAACTGGGGTTCTGATTCTGGCTATGCAAGGAATTATTTGTGTGGTCTTGAAAGAATCATCTGAGTTTTGCCTGTCTCAGTTCCTTTTGCTATAAAATGAAGAGTACAGATGAGATGACTTACAGGTTTCTTTTTAAGTTTTACACTATATTTTAATGTAGAGGAATCACTCTTACCAAAAATGGGTCATGAAAAAGTCAGAGTTAGAGTGGTTCTGAAGCATTGGTACAAGGATAGGCAGAATAACAGAGAATTTAGAAATTTTTTTTCCCAAGTAAAAAAGGCATTTAAATTCTGTTTTATGGAGGGTAGACTCACAGAGCTGGATGTAAGAGAGTACTTGAAGGTTCCTCTGCTCTACCCTTTTCTTTCTGGAACCACTTGTTACTAAACCATTCCAGCCAGGCTACTGCCTAATTGCTTAGAGGATTTTTAGGAATAGAGCTCCCATGATTTTTTTTTCAGATAGTGTCTTAAAAAATATGACTATTGTTTTAACTTGACCGTTATGGTCTGTTACTTATAGAAGCAAGACTTTTCAAATGTGTTGTTGGTGTAGTGAGTGTTTGGCAAAATCAAGTTGCTTGTTTCTCCCTAGCATGGTTTTAAAGAAAAATGAAACTTTGAAAGATAGGAAAACCCCATGAATGAGAATCTTTCCACGATACCGTTTTTAAAAATCAGAAAGCAGATCTCCAAAAAGCAAGATGATATTAGGGGTTTATGACATTATTGACTCTTTAGGAATGTTCTAAGTCTACCCACATTAAATCCAATCTTCTACACCTTTTTTTCCTCTACATCTATAGAATTTTTACAGTGATATTTGAGGTGTAGAATGAGCTTCTCAGGACCTTAAATCATCATAGAGCAAATGAAAAATGGAACAATACTACTTACTATGCTAATTAATGAAACAAACCATCCTATGTTAGAAACACCTTCAAAGTTAAGGTCTGAAATAAGGTCTTTCTTATTTCAGACTTCTAGAAACTCTTATTTTGAGTTCTGGAAACTCAATTAATTGAAGCATATTCTGTTCTGAGAATTCTATGCTACTATTTTCTCCCTAGTTATCTTCCAAAGTATTTGAGTTTAACTTGTCAGGCCATCAATATTCTGCTATTCCTTTCCCCCTGCGTACTGCAATCTTTTAAACTTCCCTGTCATTTTCTATCCCCTGTGTGTCTCTAAAACAAACATTCAAGTACCCCTGCCAATTTCTTAAGTACACACACTTATGCATGCTGTAAAATGAGTATCATCAAGCCCTGATTTGAGATCATCATTTATGGATGTCCCTCTGTGGCACTACCAACAACAACAAAAAACCCTTCCAAGGATAAGAAAACCTCCAAAGCATGAACTTAATCATACTAAGTGGTACAAAAGAGCAGACAGAGCAACTAATTTTTGACCCATGACAATCTGCTTATTTCTTCACACATAAAAGTTATTACTCTTTTCTAAGCAACATTCTCACAAAACTGTTGACCATAAAATTACCCATAAAAGCTGTTGAGAAACTAAATAATTAAAATTGCCTTTGGTCATAACTGAATTAAATATTTAAAGGTGATATGTTAATATTTTCCAACTTTGGATTTGCCTTAGACTTAAAAACTTAGCCTAAAATGAACTTGTTGAAAGTGATATAATGAAATAGCACTTATATTTTCTTAGTGGAGTTGTTTTATTTCTACGAATGGAATATTTTTAAAAATTCAGTGTTTTAGTCTGATGCATATATTAATTTTTGTATTACTGTGCAACATCCTCTTAGATTTTTACTAAGGTCTGTTTTATCTAGATTTTCTTCTTTTTTGTTCTACTCTAATCTTGCCCTTTCCCTACTTTAATTTAATAGAAAAGGCGTGCAACGATGCTATGCAAATGTACAGCAGTGCCGTTAGCATTTAATCTCTTTTTAGATAAATGCAAATATTGCTGCTGATGGTTTTGGACTCTTGTCCAGTAATCATTTGGGGAGCTTCCTCATCCATTTTTCAAGCTGTGTCCGTTACAATCAGTCACTGAAAACTGTGATCTAGAATATTCGTTCTTGATGAAAACAATAGAATTAAGTTACAGGGCTCTGGAAAATTGCTTCCATATTCAAGCAGGGCTACATATATACAGACACCTTGTTGATGATTTTACTGCCTCGAAGAAAACGTATTGCTACTGCCACAAGCCTGTCTTTTGGCACTTTATCACTTACAAGTGATGATAAAATTGCAACAAAGAGACTTCTTTTTAATCTTACAGGTCACTGTTTGTAGTCTGGACTATCCACCCTTTTGTCCTCTTATTTAGGCTAGATAAGGTGAAAAATTCCCTTTAGTTGTCTCTAAATTTCATTTAAATGGTATGAAACACAGACTTTGTCTTCTGATCTTCAAGTCCCCATATCTTTTAATATATCAATTTTACTTCTTCATATTTTAAGCATAATTTTTAGAAAGAGTTCTGAATGTGTTTAAAATAGTTTTTATGAAACTAAATGACTGGTTGTATTTTGAAGGGTTCAGCTACTTTTAAAAATCATAAAAATAGAAGATAATTTATTTGACATCATGAGAATCCTGACTATAAAATAATTTTGTTACTGAGTTTCTTCTCATTATTATAACCATCAGTTTTTACTATTTATTCACATAAGAATATTTATACAGATATCCAATCTGGCAACACATAGTTGCCAAAATAATAGACATTTCTGATTAAATTTTTCTAATCATTGAGTCCTTGTATGAGAAAAAGTGAAGCAAGTGAGGAAGAAAACACCAAGAAAATCTATTCTGACCTGTTTATTTCTTTTGCTCTTGGATTTCTAAACTTTCTCACAGGTTTGTTTTGGGGGGCTCCACCTATACATAAAGCCATGAATGTATAGTGTCATGGTTTATTTCTCTCATGGTTTATTTCTCTGCCACAGATTGTGTTATTTTAACAATTTCCTGGTAATCAAGGAAGACTTTGTCGATGCACTAAGCCTTATGGAAGAATGCTTTATATTATATAAAGGAGGAGAAACTTTACTGCCAAGGCAGTATTTTATTTCTACTAAAATACCAAGGTGCAATTTGGAATGTCTTTCTCTCAAGTGGTTAAAAACAGTTTACAAATGTAATTTTTATCTCTGATTTAAATATGTTCTCTGGCCTACTAGCCTCATTTTATAAGTAGATAAACCATGAAAAAAGGAAAGTTGGCAACTTTTTACGTGTTTGTTAAGTCAGGATATGATGTTTAGAGAGCAAAAATAGGCAGGAGATGAAGTCTTCATAAAATGCTATGAGTGACAGTTTCCATTTACTGAGAATCTACTATGGCAGGCACTATGCTTAGTGTATTATGTACATCACCTATAGTACTGACTGCAGTCTCGGAAGGTAGGCATTATTATACCCACTTAAATATGAGGAAACTGATACATAGGGAAGTTAAGTGTCCAGCTGTGAAGGGCAGAGCCCAGATTCAAGTAATGCTTTGCTAATCACTAAAAATGGTCTAAACAAAGCATATTGTACTTTCTTCTGCTAACAGAGGCTTGACAAAGAAGCAGAACTAATAAGAACTCAAAGGGACACTGCCATTGGGCTTCTGTCCTTTTTGCCATGCTCTCTGCAGGGTTGCCATTGGTTTTTAGCTTCTAGATCTGCAGTTTAGCACTTTTGTCTACAAGATGCTTTTAGATGATTGTGCATGAGATCATCTTCTAAACATGTCTTCAGATAAGTGGAAACATATCTGGGGGGAGGGTTTGTTGGAAGGGGCAGTACTTGAGTTTCTTTCTCATTAGTTTTTATTTCACTTTGAGTACAGGGACCACATCTTATGAGGTTGTCTAGGTAGGCATGTTTTCTCGCATTGTGGGTGTGATTATATACACCTGCATTTGTTGAATGACACCAACTCTTTGCCATTTTTCATGGGCAGCTCTGTGCAAGCATCTTTGTTAAATGGTTTACAGACTCAAATATAAAGAAGAAACATCAAGCAACTGACTCAACAGTTCTTCCCCCTTTCTTCCTCTTAACATCAATATGAAGTCTTGTCTGATAGATTGGAGAAGAGAAAACCACTTTCCACTGCCCTGACCCTGTCTAAAAAATGCAGCTCTCATAAGTACACTCAGAGAAAAACAAGAGAAGCAAATTCACTCTTAGCCTCTGTCTAGGTGTGCTTTTAAAATATGATTGTACTTGTAAAGTCTGACTGAGGTGATAAGGAACAACCATGACAATTTTAAATTTTATTTTTAAAGAATTAAAAAAATTTTTAAGCTGAGATTTAACTGACATATAACATTATATTAGTTTCAGGTATAAAACATAATGATTCAATATTTGTATGCCTTAGGAAATGATTAGCACAATGAGTCTAGTTAATATTATCACCTTACATAGTTAACAAAAAAATTCTTTTCTTTCTTGTGATGAGAACTTTTAAGATCTACTCTCTTACCAACTTTCAAACATGCAGTACAGAATTATTAACTATAGTCACCATGTTGTACATTACATCCTCATGACTTACTTAAATATTTTATAACTGGAAGTTTGTACCTTTTGACCCTCTTCACCCATTTCTCCCAGTCCCCCCATCTCCCTGCCTCCGGCAATCACCAGTGTGTTCTCTGCATCTAAGCCATGACTCTTTAATACAGCTTTGCACAGTGCCCAGAACTGCACCAATGAAAAATCACAGAAAGACAGTAGTTAATATTTACGATGCTAGGAGACCGCTAGAAACTCCATCTCTCATGGTTTCTGTTTACAGATAAATGTTTCAGGCTCACAGTTTTATTCTGGACAGAGTGCCTGCAATGCTACTCAGAATTTTACCTCCCCGAAAGCTGCTTCAAAATCACAAAAGTATTTATAAATCCTAAAAAACTTTGTCTCTTCTGTGTATCAAAAGTCTTATTTTTGCTTCTAGAAGCTTTTAAAAGTTTTCTCCGTAATTAGAAAACATGTCTGTATGTGTGACCAGAAATTCTTTAATGGTGAATGTTTAAAGATCCTAAAGAGCGGTAATTGGGTCATTTGTAAGAATGTCACAGCCTGTGACTTACTAAAGAATGTTTTTGCTTCATGCAAATGGGAAGCTACTCTTAGGATTTCCTTAAGAAAATAAATACTTCCTCAAGAAGATATAGAAAAATCTTTTAAATCAGGATCTTCCTGTTAAAACTTTGCTTGAAGATAAATTATTATATTGGGGGATACAGGAGGAGGTTGGTGCCCAGAGACCTCAGCTGGTGGCAGGGCTTCAAAATTTTACTCGAAACTAAGGTTCATTTCTTTAGACTTGCAGATCTTAAATTTATTATTATTTTTTATTTTATTTATTTTTGGCTGCGTTGGGTCTTTGGTGCTGCGTGCAGGTCTTCTCTAGTTGCGGTGAGAGGGGGCTACTCTTCATTGCGGCACGTGGGCTTCTCACTGCAGTGGCTTCTCTTGTAGTGGAGCGCGGGCTCTAGGCGCACGTGCTTCAGTAGTTGTGGCGCGTGGGCTTCAGTAGTTGTGGCGCACAGGCTTAGTTGCTCCGTGGCGTGTGGGATATTCCTGGAGCAGGGCTCGAACCCATGTCCCCTGCATTGGCAGGCAGACTCCTAACCACTGCCCCACCAGGGAAGCCCAGACTTGAAGGTCTTTACACTGGATTTCATTAGTGAAATCAAAGATGACTTGATACACAGTGGACTTCCATTAAATAAGACACATGTACATCAGAAAGTCAATTTATTAATTTTAATGTGGGAGCTCCAGTGACTGGGTGCGTATATCTCCTAAGGACATCATTCCTTTTCCCAATGTCAAGATTCCTCGGAAGCTAGTAGAAAATTCCTTGGTGATCACAGATGAGTTCAAACCCTCGGTAATGTTTCCTGGTGAGAGTTCATGGAGACATACTTTCTCCATAGAGGACGCTACATCTCTCATATAGGAATACTTCACACACCTCAGACTCTGCCTTTCTCTCACCTACACCACGGTAGACAAAAGGGCCATTTATGACATACTAAATGGCAACAGAGTGCCATTACTATTATCGCTGTTGTTGGTGATGGTGGTGGTAGTAGTGATGGTTCTTTTTTTAAAATTTATATTGAGGTACAGTTGATTTACAATGTTGTGTTAGTTTCAGGTGTACAGCAAAGTGAATCAGTTGTACACATACACATATCCACTCTTTTTAAAATTCTTTTCCCGTATAGGCCATTACAGAGTATTGAATGGTAGTGGTGGGTTTTGAATCTATGCTCTAATTTTTTTTGTCTCATCCCTACGCTCAGGCTATACGGTTATCAGTTATTCCTGCTGTCAATCTGTTGCCTTCAATGTTTCCAACTTTTAATTTATTGCTTCTGATTTGCTATAGACAGGGAAAGCAAATATACAAAGCAGTTAAAATTATGCCTAAAGTTAGGGCTAGGTGCAGAGAGTAAAGGCCTAAAGATTTCTTCAGTGAGCAGACAGCTGATAAAATTTGGTCTATATGTTATGTGTCTTGGCTATTCAAACACCTTTATTACTTCCTGATATTTGTCATTTTCTAGATAATTGAAGTCACTAGAAAAATGATGTCTGTGTCTTTGAGGTGTTGTTCTGATTCGAGGGGCCTCAGTAGGATAAGTCACGTTAAGCTATGTAATAAGTGGGTCTCTTTTAAAAGAAAAGGTACACTACATTTTCCTTAGGGAAATGGTTCCTCCAGGCGCCTTAACCTAATACTCCTGTAACTCAGTTCAGACCTGAGACTACAGTCATTTTAACTTCAAGTTACAGCTTTCACCTAGAGAAAAATATACTACCCATTTTGAAAAATCTCAAAATGCTGAAAAAATGTCCATCAATAAGGGTCCTAAAAATATTTGTGATTTTTATCCTTTGGAAACCTTTGCCATAATTTTGTGCTACTATTTTAAAATAGAGTAGTTTTAGTAGCCAAGTTTCTAATGGCTCCGCCACCTCACACATCAGGGAGCCGCTATACTTTTATACCTCCTCATAAAACTGTATCATAATCACCATAAGGTTAGGAGAAGTTGAATCTAGTAATGAAATAGTTCTCAGGAGATGACTGATTTTATCCCAATTCCTGTTTTTCTATAGATCTTTCTTAGTCATAGGATGATGCAGAAAGTTTTCTGTTGAACAACATTCAAGACATCTATGGAATATTTCTTTCCTATCTCCTGTTATGAAAACATAATTCATTTTCACTTTTCCAATAAGAGGTATTTTTAAAAATCAGAATATAATTTCTAACAAACTCCTTTGGTGATAATATATATACTAAGTAAAATTTGGTGTCAGTGATTTGTAAATAGATAACTATATCTTATTCCTTAAGTCATGTGCAAAATTTGTTCTTCTTTTAAATTAAATTTACTTTTAAAGTATATTCTACAATGCAATTCTTGAATAGATACTCTGGGTCAATTCAGTGTTTTGTTTTCTACAGGAAAAATCATGAACAAGGTAAGACCAAGTAATGCATTTCAAAGAAGTCATATGAATTATGGTCAAATCAAGATTTCATTTAACCTTGAAACTCCTTTAACTATATTCATTTAGAGTAACATAGAGATATCTTCTCCACTTTGCTCCAAACCACCATCATACTTTAAAACCATTTGTATTTATCTTTAGAAATTTCTTAGCATCACACAAAATAGTTAAGCATATTAAGCTTTCAATTAAAAATTAATTCATAAGTTCATTTATATACCTTAACCACATACTAATTTTTCTTGTAAATATAAATGCAAACACTTGTAAAGATTACAAGTGGCATAAAAATACATCAAACAAAAAGTTAAAAACCCCAGTTCTCTTTAAATCCCATAATGTCTCAATGTTTGATGGACATATTGATAGTAAAAGAAATCTTTGTTTAAAACTTTTTTGCATTACTAGAGGATGATGCAGTTGCTTTTTCACCAAGGAATGAAATGGTAGACTTGTACTTGAATGTCATCTAATGTCAATAAATATGAGCATTTGAAGTTTCGTTTTGAAGCTGAAAAACAGGTACACTTGAATGCTAGAGGCTAAGGAATGAGAAAAAAAAAAAAAACCTAGAGAAATGACCTGGAGGAATGTAATATGATCTGTATCTTACTGCATCTGGCATATGTGGCTGATCCAACAAAGCTCTTGAAACCCTTCCTGTCCAAAAATACCATAATTACACTTAAAAGAGAAAGAGAAAATCATGAAAACTATTTGCAACGCTTATGACAGGAAAAGCCTCTTAGTAACTAAATATCAAATAGTCAAACCGATAAAAAGACAACAACAACAATATGAACTGCCCCTGATAGAAAATATTTATAATAGTTCTGTGTTGAAACAGTGAAAGCTTGATACCAAATGACAAGTCTAATGGTAGGGAATTGTTCAATGATTAATGGAAGAGTGATACAATGGAATATTATGCAACCATTTAAATAAGGATTTAGAAATATATTCACTATTTTAAAATCATATTATGATCAGCAGGTTCTGACCATAGAAGTGTTCCAGTTCCAAGCTAAATGGAATGCATCTTCTAAGAACAAAATAGCGTTGAGCCGGAAATGAGAATCCATGCATCTCTGAGAAGTCTTCAGGCTAAGTAAGAGGATTAAAAGTAAGCTAATTACCACATGTTACATGTCTTCTAAGCTTGGTAAGGTTGCACTTCCCTGACCCCTTAGAGTTAGGATTGGTCATGTGACTTACTTTAGCCAATCATATAGGAACAGAAGCAGTGATGTCACTTTTAGGAAGAAGCTCTCTGACCCAGTGTGGTATTTGCTATACTTTCTTCTTTCCCTCTACTCTGGCAATATTCCACAAAGTGACTGCTCCATTAGCCAGGAGCAGTCTGGAATGGAGGCAGCACAGCACAGACCCACAGCTGATCCAAGATGGACATGAGAAGAAATCTTTGTGATTTTAAGGCACTGCAATTTGGGGGCTGCGTGTTACCGCTGTAGAACCCAGCCTATGCTAGCTGACAAAACCTGCTTCTGAAGTAAAAAACTTAGTGTCTACTAAGTTCCACCCATCTAGTCCTTATCCTGGCTCTACTACTGAACAGCTCTGTTATCTTGAGTAAATTCTCTAAATAGAATTATAAGCCTCAGCCTCCTTAGCTATAAAGAATGAACACATTAATACTATTTCATAGGGCTATGATAATGATTAAATGAAACAAAGCTTAGCATAGTACTTGGCACTTCTCCAGGAACTTCACTCAGGTTGTAGCTTTCAAAACTATATGTGTTACAGGTAGACATTCAGGATGCTTGCCATTTCTCCAGAGGTAACTGGTATGAAGCCATAAATGTAGTGCAACTGGATGATATCCAGTGAGTGCATGAGGTGGACCGAAGGCCATTAGACTGCCGTTGGCAGGAGTAAGACACACCACAGGGTCCTCTGTGCTCTTGCAGAGGCCATTTCTACTCCTGCAGCACTGAAATATTTACAAGGGAACACATGGTAAGACCATTTCCATTATGTTCCTCATCTGTTTACTTCAATCACCACAAGGGACTCAAGGTACCCACATCTTCCCTTGTCATCTGAACCCTTGTCCTCAATATGGTTCTGTACATCCTCTAATCTGACCCTACCCCTATACGTCCCCAACATTCAAAACCCTTCCCCTGTGTCCTCTGGAATTCACAGTCTACCATCATCAAATGCTCTGCATCCTCAACCTCATTTCTGTGCGTCTCCTTTACGCTCTCACCGGAAATGAAATCTGCTTCCTCTGCAGGACACTCTTTTCTCCGCGGCCCTCAGAAGGTGGTTGTTTTCTCCCTTCCCTGCTTTATACCACTGGGCATACTTGCTCTTCTCAAATCCTTCTCCCTCCAGACCCCACAATTACCCATCCTCATTGTCTTCACACTCATGCCATCATCTGAGTTCATATCACTAAACTCTCCTTGCTTTCGCCATTTATAGAATTCTGGGATTCTCCTCTCATTTCTTGAGGCATTTAGCTTATGGATTCTTGTTGCTGTTTCTGATACTATTCCTATAATAATTCATAGTGCTTTTGTATATAAATAGACATCCTCTGAATATCCTGACCTCTCAGTGCCTGATCTCCTTTCTGCATGACCTTGCTTTCCCTCCCCCCCAGGCCCTGTAGACATGCCCTAGACTTTATCATTACCAATACTTGCACAGCCTCCAGAGTCTCAGTTTCGAGGGTCACTGTTTGACCACCACCTTTCATTTTGCAGCTCACATTCTTCACTAACCTATATCCAACAATCCTTCAACCCTTCTGGGTCCTGCAATTCATTGGCCCTAATAACTCTTCAATGTCCCTCAACCCTCTTCTTTATTACCCAGCTTGGATTCCATAGCCCATCATTATAACTCCATTGCTTACACCCTCAGCTACCATGTTCTCCCCACCCCATCCCAACGTCCTTAATAGTAAAACCTCAACCCTGGTTAAACTCAGACTGGCCTATTCAAGGTCTACACCTGTGCTGCTGGACCTGCTGGAGAAAAACACCCAGCCATGCTAACTGGACCACCAACCTCACATGATGCCTGGAAATGCTGTGTTGCCCGGTCCATCTGTGTGTGTGCGCTCTCTCTCTCTCCTGATCATTTTGTACTTAATCATCTCTTCTCAAACCTTCAGCAACCCCTTAGCAATCCTCACCCTTACAGATGATCTTGCTTCCTATCTCCCTCTCAAAATAGAAGTAATCAGAAGAGAGCATCCATGAGCTCCCATCCTGCCTTACCTCCTTTTTCCACGGATGAATTGTCCGTGTTCCTACCTAAAGCCAACACCTCCACTTGTTTTTGGATCCCATTCCTTCTTGCCTACTTAGAGACATCACCACAAGGATCTCCTCGCTCTCCTTTTTTAAAAAAGAGAAACTTCCTGTGCTTCCGTATGCTTCATTGCAAATACCCATTTCTGTTTCCCTTTGCAGCAAAACTCCGTGGAAGAGTTGAATCTCCTTGCTGCCCTTACTTCCTCTGTTCTTATGTCTTTGGGTATTGGCTGAAGAATCCTCCAAGGCTAGGATTCAATTACAGGAAAAGGGAAAGTAGATGGGGAAAGAAAGTAGAGATATAGACAAAGCATCTGCAAGTCACACTTGTACCAGGTCCTTGTCTCTTTCAATCCATCCTGATAAATAACCAGCTGCCTCTCTTACCCCTGCCCACATCTTCCTTTCCCCCTTTCTTATCATTGAGAGAATCCTTACGTCCGTGCCTGAGTCAGAGTTTTAAGGTTACTGACCTAAACCTTTCTGCTGGACAAAACCAGAAGTAGACTCTTCAAGCAGACAATAAATCCCATGTAACATATTTCTCCAAGCTTCTGTGTCCTTTTGGTCATGAAGAAAATGATCAAGTCATACAAATTCAGTTTTGGGAAAAAACCAATTATTTACCCTATAAAATTAAGCAAGCATAGGATAGGACTGAAAGTACAAATTGTTCTCTAGTTTATTTTTGAGATTTTTGGATTGAACTGCTTCTTAGCTACAAAGAACTATGAGCATTAAATGGGTAGTTCAGAAGGGGGTGCTTTAAAATGAAAGACTAACAAATATTTTGCCAAGGCTCTCTTTGGGAGTTTAAATAGTTTCACTGTTAAGTTGCATAGACTGTGCTGGTAGTTGTATTCTCTACTCAGCATGCATTTTTATGTGCATTTCAGCTACAGATAGATATCTAAGTAAATACAGTTTCCTGAATTGAAAACACTTTTACATTATTTCTAAAATTCTACAGGTTTAACCTAATATGATTTGCAAATTACTTTTAAAAATGAATTATGTTATCATCTCTATCAAACCTTTGAGTAACAGATTCCCTTTTCAAGGTCCCTTACGATGACCCTTAAGCCACCCTTGAATACTTATTTTTAGTCTGTCTAATCTTGAATGATGAAATATTTGAAAACATCTAATCACAATTTTCAGCAAACTTTCTGAGATGAATTTACAAAGTCATATATTTTGCTTGCCTTGACCCCCCAAAAGTTCAATTTATGTGCCCTGGTTTTTCTTTTGAAGGGAAGAGGACCAATTAGTCACATGCTAATCAGAACTTTTGGTGTGAATGTGTAATGAATCATTTTTTTGGAATCAATCATTAATTTTGACCAAAGAGCCAACTCTAACACAAATTGCAATGGATCATTTAGGAAGAGATAAGAAGCAGGCGCTATCAGAAATGAAAGAAGATCTGTATATTTTCCAGTAGCTGCCTGCTTCAAGAGGCCCTTATCTTACTGATTCTCATTCTTCCATGTCTAAATTTCTGGGCTGACGTCCCAGAGTTTCTGACCCATCACAGAAGAGACAGTTATCACCATTAAGTGTTCCAAAATGTCTTCGGATTTGCAAAGCTCAACCTTTGCTCTGGACAACCATGCCAGGCAAACTTACTGGGAAACTTAATTAGGTATCATTGGGCCACCTTTGGCCAATGGAGCCATTGTGAAGTAAGAATGCTAGTCATATCTATCTACCTATTCCTTCCTTCCTTCCTTCATTCATTTCTCTACTTACTCAACAAAACTTTTGAGACTATCAGACTCTGTACTAAGCACGAAAGACACACATGTGATCGAGACATAGCTGGCACCTTCAAGGAGCTTATATTTAGGGGAGGAAACACAAGTAAATAAATAATGCAATGCATCCTGGTAAGAGGTTATTGTAACTCTGCATCTGGGTGTCTTGCTGGAGCCCTGCCAGAATCCTCTGGCAGTGGGTATTTGCCTTTTTTTTTTTTTTTTTTTTTTTTTTTGGGTCAACTCAACATCTGAAATCCTTCTGTTATAAGTCTTGGCAAAAGGAAAAGCCTCTCTCCTACTGTTAAACATACTAGATCTTTCCTTTCCCAGCCTCCCTTGCAGATAGGTTGTGAACACCTGGTTTAAGTTCCTCCAAAGGAATGCCTCTGCCATTTATTCTGAGGTGGGAGCAGCTGTTGGCAGTGGTGCTGGCGGCAGTGCAGAGAGAACAGTGCTGGGGCACTGGCAGTGTAGCAGCGGTGTCCTCACCACACCTGTCAGTGCTTTTCCTGGCTGCATGGCCCCATGCCTCTTCTGTCCTCCTAGCCATTTTGTGGGTTACCTACGACCCTTCCTAAGGAATTTCTTTTCTGCTTCCATCAGACAGACACCCAGATTTTTAAGTGCATTGGAAGCCAAAATTTTTGTTTGTTTTTGGAGGCTTGCTTGTTTTGCTTTGGAAGGTAATGACCTAGATACCAAGTCAGTAGGAGATGTTTACATTGTGACATTATTTAGAACTTGAATTCATTGCGGTTAGTTCAGGGACACACTTGGGTTCTGTACCTTAAGGTGCTAACTCCCATAATCATGAAATTTTGAAAATTTAAAGGCATGTTTATCAGAAATTTCCACAGGTTTTTAAACTAATGGTTTTAGTGATTTTTTAAAAAAAGAGAATTCCTTGGTGATCCAGTGGTTAGGACTCGGCGCTTTCACTGCTAGGGCCCGGGTTCGAGACCTGGTCAGGGAACTAAGGTCCGGCAAGCCGCACACAGCATGACCAAAAAAAAAAAAAAAAAATTAACAATCTCCAAAATATTTATTGTATTTTTTCTTGAAAGGTTAGTTTGATACTTTTTACTATTACATTATTTTGTCCTTTTTAATTTTCTCTTTTGGATGTTAAAAAATTTTTTTTTTGCCTTGGTTTATGATTTTTTAAAAGTATACCTCCACCAACTGATTTGTCATTTTATACATGTTTAAAAAAATCACGTTGGAACATCAATGTTGGGTAGAACAAAGCACAGATGATGAAGGCCCATTTTAAATTATTTCAAATAAAAATTAAGGTGGTTCTAAAGGAATGAGATCCCAGAGAAACACTGAAAATGATTTTGTCAATAAATTATATCTAAAGCTCCAAATGACTATCTCATTTGGGCAGTTATGAGTTGAATTATGGCTCTGATTACTGCTCTGTTAATATTGATTTGGTGCTTAATTTTATTTCTTACTTAAGGAGGAATTAACATAAGGCACAATTTTTAATGTACTTAAATGTGAGGATTATTTTTTACCGGGGGAAACACTAGCCTACTGTCTGAAAATAATAACTTTTTATTTTAAACCTTTCTCCTTAAAGTAGTCTTTGAAAGAAATACTCACAAAAGTCACCAATTTTTCCTGTCCTTCAAACTATTCTATTATGTCTTGATTGTTTTATTTTACTAGAAGTTCATGAAATTGGTGTTTTATATAATTATAAGACTAAAAGTGGGTGCACAAAAACTATTTATATTGGAGCAGTCCATGGTGGATTGCATAGTTCCATGCAATGTCTCTAGAACTCCATGAAAATACTGTGTTTTAAAGTCAATTGAAGAAATTCAATTGTCAGTATGGTTATCCCATTAACTTTACATTTTATTTGTATGCACAGAATAATTTCAGTTTGTTTTTTGTATTTAGGAATTATTTTTCTTTCCTTTTGATTTTATGTTTTTTAATTTGCATAAAGCATGGACATGATTCCAAAGCCAAAAAAATAAATTATTTTCATAGAAGTGTCATTCACTCCGTGTGCCCTCCATCCTGTTCTCTTTCTCTCAGTGAAGGTCACCAATTTTATTAGTTTTTGCCAGTGAGGTTTTTAAAAAATATAAGTGAAACAGAGCCATACATAAATACATTGATATTTTTCCAGTTTCTTAACTGTGAACACTATTTTACACCTTGCTTTTTCATTAAAAATATATTTTAAAGATTGCCCCACATCAATATTGAGAATTGCATGCCTTCCTCTTTACAGCTGCATAATATTCTTATTTGTGGATGTCCCACAGTTTATTCAAGAAGTTCTCTTTCTCTGAACATTAGGGTTATTTCTACTCTTCTGCTATTTTAAATAAGACCACAATAAATATCCTCATATATATGGCTTTTTGTATTTTTGCCTGTGTACCTTTGGGATAGATTTCTTAAAATAGGATTGCTAGATTAAAGAATAAATTCATAAGTAATTGTGCTATAGTTTCTTATTTTTAATATGACCTTCTAGTTCTTATCTATAATTATGTATATTTTACATAATTTCACTCAAATTTCTGAGGACTTTTACATTTTGTATTTGTATTTAATATATGTTTATGTTTGTATGTGTCTTCATAGCTAATTTTCATCATTCTATAAAAGTTTGTCATTGAAGAATGGATTAAAATCACTCTTATTTGTATTTCTTTCCTTCCTAACTACTTAATGGATATTTATTAAACTGAAGTGAATCAATAGTCCTTTGTATCTGGTGTAAGGCACACAAGGAAGTGTGTTTGTGTGAGTGTGTATAGACATTCATAAACATTTCAGTATATCTCTTAGAAAACATAATTACCTACATATTTCCAATTTTTTGATTTTCTCATGTAAAATTTTGAAAACAACTATATATCAGAGTAGATGAGTAGAGTAGCTCATCTTGTATTGAAGAGGCAGACATGGTCCATGTCATGTATTTCTACACACTTGGAGCATACAGACTGACCATGACTAGGAATTTACTTATGAAATTAGAAATCACCTCAAGTCACCTCCCTTCACTTACTTTCCACTCTTTACTTTTCACCTTCCTGAGGGTCAAGAGGAAGACTTGCTTCCTTGGACCTGATACCCATGACCCCTTGCCACTAGCATTTAGAAGTCCAGTACCACTTCTTGTGAAGGTGAGCCCTTATAACCACGTCTGTGCCTGGATTCTCTCTTCTGTCTTTTCAGTTTATCACAGAAGTTGTGTTTACAATTAAAAAGCTGTACCATGCAAACTGGTACAGCCACAATGGAGAACAGTATGGAGGTTTTTAAACCTAAAAAGAGAGTTACCATACGATCCTGCAATCCCACTCCTGGGAATATATCCAGAGAAAACTATAATTCTAAAAGATACACACACCTCATAACAGCACTGTTTACAACAGCCAAGACATGGAAGCAACCTAAATGTCCATTGACAGATGAGTGGATAAAGAAGATCTGGTATATATACAATGGAATATTACTCAGCCATAAAAAAGAATGAAATGATGCCATTTGCAGCTACACGGATGGGCCTAAAGATTGTCGTACTAAGTGAAGTACGCCAGACAGAGAGAGACAAATATGATAAGATATTGCTTATATACGGAATCTAAAAAAAAACGATACAAATGAACGTATATACAAAACAGAAACAGACCCACAGACACAGAAAGCAAACTGATGGTTCCTGAAGGGGAAAGAGGGGGAGGAATAAATTCGGAGGTTGGG